>NC_089838.1:82549933-83170767 GCF_035609145.1 Eleutherodactylus coqui | reverse complement strand
TGTGAATAGTATGCATCATTAGTCTAAGACACTATATACTACTCTGCTTGGCCAGCATGGCTCATATGGACAGTACTGACCAATCAAAGCAGGTGCAGTATGGGGATCAGACATACTGAATTTAAATATGGCCGATCCTTTGTCCTTCTAGGTGTCCGCTAGCGGCTGGTGTCCCTTTTTCTATTGAAATAAACATGTAAACTTATTAAAGAGTGTATGTTTTTTTGGGCAGTTGGAAGATAAAGTTGTAGAAAATTTTAGGTTTAGCCAACAACTCTCTTAGGTGTATGGCCAGTTTACATCACAGATTGGCTGCAGAAGTTACTTATTATACTCAAACAATGAATTTAAAATACAAATGCTGCAACTTCCTTAGAATGGGGCTTTATCAAAAACTCATCCTTTACCCATATGCTCAACTGGGAAATATGAATGTCCTAGAGGGCAGCTCTATTTGCTAGAGCTGAAAGTGTCCCAGTCTGACTGAGAGCTTCCTTACCCAAACTAAATTCCTATGATGCTCGTAGTTTGGGTCAGGAGACCCGCAGTCAAGCTGGGACACTTGTCTGTAATATGGATGCAAAAATACTTGTCTATCAATTGCCGCTCCCGCTTTGGTGGACTTGGCTCATCATGCATTACATAGGGACTCAATCATCTGAATGCTCACCTTGCATATAATACTACATTTATAGCAGGCCGCAGCATCAAACCCCAGCAAATGCAGTTGACAGCTGGGAATATCAGAAGTTGGACACATATGACTTTTATTTACAAATAGGTGGTCTTTTTTAAAAAAAAACCAACCCCATTAAAGAATTTTTAAAAATCCTACCATTTTGTTTCTACAGATCTAAGGTACAGTTTACACCCCAAACCAAGCTACATGATTGGTTTTAGCAATATCCCTTTGCGGATAACATACCTTCCTTGGCCAAATTGCTGCTCCAAAATCTGGGAATACTGTTGCACCTCCAGCTTGTACATCACTCATCTGAGAAAAGCCATGTGACAGTCATATTACATACTGTAAAGTTTGAATTTTTTTTTAAATTCTGCATCTTATTATATAACTCTTGCACTGCCCTAAATATATGTTCACAAAGGAAAGGTTAATTTGCATGTTGCAGATTTGCATTGAAAATTCTGCACCACAAACCAGCAGTGATTCACAGTACAGTACGGCTGCCTGTCCACAGGCGATTGTCTTTGCGAGATCTGCGGCGATAAATCACCATCTGGGCTGGTCGGATCAGACTGTTAGGAGGTGTTGGCACCAGTGGATGTGTGAGGAAATGCACAAAAGGTGACCAGTGGGGCCATTGTTACAGGGCCATGTGTCCGTCGGAACCAGGTGCTTGGATGAAGGACATGTGGTTTCATGGTACCCATTACATGTACTGACAGCTAACCACCATTGCCTCCGTCTTCAGTGACAAATGCAGGTTAAGTTTGGGCACTGGCAGCAGTGTTCGTGTCTGGGAGACCTCGGGGTGAGTGCCACAATCCTGCATTTGCTGTGAAGCAGTACACTGCCCCCACTGCTGGTGTGATGGGTGGACAGGGGGTGGGGAGCAATCACAAATGACATTAGATCACCACTACTAGTGGTAAGAGGGCAATGACAGCAATATGTTCAGGATATCCTGCAGCAGCATGTTTTGCCTCTCATGGCCAGGCTTCCAAAAGGGATTTTCCAGCAGGATAATGCTCAACTGCACAAAGCAAGAGTGTTGCAGGAATGTCTCCACAACATTGCCACACTACCGTGGCCACACAATTTATCGTCAATAAAACATGTATACGGCCGTCTGTGATGCCAACTTTGACAGCCTATGAGTTTGCCCTATCTAGAAGCTTAGTTACAGCAAATGTGGACTGATATGTCAGAAGATACCATATGGAACCTGTATGCCTCCATGCCCCTAGACGTCACATCAAGTTTCAGTTTTCTGCAATTAATGATCCCTTTGCTCTAATATTGTAGTCACTTACTTATACCAACGTTACAATCACAAAGAAAAAGTTTAATTAGATTCCGACAACTTCTTTTTGACAATGAGTGCATAAAAACAGACAAAACTGTGAAACCTTCACCCATTTCTGCAAGGAAAATCCAGAATCATCTTCAGATATATGCAAAATAACACTCATGTTCAAATGCCTTCATTCTAATCATTGAGTACTGATGTGTACACTGGCATAACACAGGTTTCAGAGACCACAAAACGTGTCTGCCGTTTTATGAATGATTGAGAAAAACAGTACTGAAACCTAGGTTTTCAACAAAAATACATTCGGCCATACATGTGGGCGACTGTGATATTTTTAACAAAGCCTGACAAAAGTCGAATCAACTAAATAAATAAATCTCCTTACTGATGTAATCTGGATGTATAGTAGACAAAAAAAGAAGATAATATCGTAATAAAACCGAATACTGATGAAAGCAGCTGTCGCTGCCCAAACTAACCACTAAATCTATTCAGATTATAATCAAGGAATGTAACAATGATGCCAGTAAGAGTAGGAGCATCCTAAGGGCTCATGCACACTTACATATTACAAGTATGCATACATTTATTTATTTTGCATTACAGAAAAGTGAATAAAACCATTTACATGTGCACTTTTTATGTGCTTGGATATGTTTTGGTAGCACCTAGCATTGTCCAGTGGATTCACTTCTATGGGAGGTACAGCATAGAACAGCTAATTCGGCCATTTCTGTAATCCTGGCCATGGTTTGTCATGGTATTGCTACAGCTATTCCCATTTCTGCCTTCATTGTCTGCTTTGGGAATACCCTTTAAAGAGGATGACTTGTTTAGAAAGGTTACCACTGGGGAAAAGCTGTAAGCTAAATACATATTATATGTAGTGGCTCTTCGCTCTGGATAATAGAAGGATGTCTTTTATATCTATTCGTGCTGTTCAGTTGGGATAACCTCTTCAAAAAAAAAACCCCAGTATTAAAAAAATAAATTAATAAATGGACAACTATTAACGAGGCAATCAGAAGGCCATGTCTAAGCACGGTTAGTAGCTAGCAGAGCTTAATAGTAGACATGGAAGGAGGTTAACATTTTCTAAGAACTGGTATAGGCCTTTCTTTCTAGGAAGCTTTTACAAATTCTAAAATGGTTATAAACTGGTCAAGATGTTTCTAATCCACTTTCTAAAAAGTTATAGTGAAATGTGTTTATTGCTGTGTCTAATTACATCTACTGTGCACATTTGAGTTTCCTGTCTATTTGTGGTTAGACCAATATTTATGCATATAGAAAACAGTTATAAAAAACATTTCCTGGCCAACATCAAACTTTTTTTTTTCCAGAATGAGCTGCAAAAACAAGCATTTACCCAGTAAAAAGTGTGCACTTAATGATTTGCAGTAGATCTTTGCAACATTAGTACCTTTTTACATAATGCAGCTGTCAAAGTACAACAGTATAGAAGGTTTAAAGCCCCCACATGACACATTAGATTGGTGGATCTTCATGTGTATTCTACAGATATATACCCCATGCTAAACAATTCCCAGGCTACTTTGTGTGCTTGTATGAGATAATAGCCAATTTGTAATCTAAAACCCTGAAATTTTTAGGAGCCGCTAAAAAGGATTTGCAAGCCAAGAATGTAGCTTTCTTCATTTTTAAACATGCAATGCACAACGTCTTATGTAGGGACTGTGTCTGCAATACATCAGTTACTGTTTTATCTTCCTAGAGAAGAATGGAAACCTTATGTTCATATGCCCTTGTAGGGCATCAAAGAAGGGCGTTTCCTTCTCAAGATCCCACTATAAAAGCAAGAGTTGAAAGGGGTCTTAGCTCAACCACATATTACGTGATTGTGCTTTCGAGTTCTCAGAAATCAGTGGCCATCTGCAGCTTCCCCCAGCAACTACAGCGTTGTTAAAGAAGCTAGAAACATTATGATCAGTTGACTACTGGGACAACTTCATTATGAGAAGGAATGTGAAGTTGTGATAGCCCCTTTAAACACAAAGATGATGCAATTAGGTCACAAATGGAAGCGGGCAATGTTTCTCAAGTAAAGCAGTTCCACAAAGAGCAGTGGGCAATTCCTCAACTGCGCAGTGAGATCATAGCTCTAAAATGTGCATGTATCTTAGCCTGATATGGTGTGGTTTGTTATCAAAACCCTCATGTGTATGCATTATGTAACTGCATGCTATGTCTCACCTTCACTCATCATCACCATAGTATCTACGCGGTGGGCCATGGAAAATTAGCCCGCTGCCACACTTTGATTAAAGTTTTTTAAAGGAAAATCTATCAGCCAATCACAGCATAGCTTTCATTTCTTAAATGAAAGCTGCGCTGTGATTGGTTGTTATGGGCAACATAGACTTTCTTTTATACAGCCTTCATAAGAGAAAAGCCCACAGAGGCTTTTGAAAAATTTCTCATGTGTCTTCAAAAGTAGGCTAGTGGGGTAACATGCAAAGGGACCTCCATGTTGGTTTGCCTGGAGTACTTTGTGTATTTAAAACAGTGAACGCCTTTGCATTAGCACCATTATTCCCAATTCCACTGAATATCAAAACATTAGTCCGAAAATCGAACAGAAATAGCACCTATTAATTTAAATGGGTGTATGCACACAAGATTTTTACTTGGACTGATAGTCACAGTATGTCCTATTCTTGTTTAACTTTTGGACGACAATCGTACATGTCAATGTGCTGCCTTCTGCACATCGGGTAGCACATGGACTGGATGTCAAAGTGCTGTCTGATCTGATTTGCGCCCGAGAAGCTCAAGTGCAACTTTTTTATATTATAATATAAATATATAAGAACACACATATATACACACACACACACACACACACACACACACACACACACACACCCGTGTGCATTTATATATGTACCCTTAGAATGCAGCATACCAAAAAGTTAAATAATCTCTAGGTACAAGGGCACAAAATACCCTATCATGAAGGGGTTAAATAGATGCCTGGTAATGTGGTGATGGATACAATGACATCAATCACCTATAGGGTCCCCATTGTAAAAAAGTATAATGTATTTAACCTATACTTTACTGGACACTGTTGAATGAAAATGTGTAGTTTACTATGGTATTCCATTTTCGGGGGGATATACTGGTGCATACCAGACAGATGGAGGCCAAAACAACACAAATGTAACACTATGGACACGTTTAGCATGTAAATCAGAGGTTTTCACAAACGAGATGTGAACCCAGCCTTCTATTGATGGGATGCGGATCTGTCATTAGGCATGAATGACTTTCAATTACAGAACCAACCGGGGCCAGTCTGGCCCACCATAGGATCCTCTGATGGGTCCAGGCGCCCACCGATACATTGGTCACCCCTGGTGGTGCTGAAGTTGCGGTAGGTGGATGTATTCTTCATGAGAATGAGGCTTAGGCTATATGTCCTGTACCCGAGAATCTTGGGTGCACCTTCCATTGGACAGCACATGGACATCCGTCCTTGTGCTGTCCAATCTCCACAGATAGTGCACTTTGAATGTCCTATTCCCATCCATGAATACAGAGAGAATAGTACATACAGCAATTTTATTTTTCCATGTGGACTATTGGGTCCGTGTAAAAGTTTGCCCACGTGTGTAACCTATAAACTATTACCATGTGTGTAACCTATAATAGGTCTGCGTGGTGGCCGTGAAATAAATGGACCACACACAGACATAAAAAGGAACCCAACTTAATAAAGTCCAACACTGACACATTTTATACTAATGCAGAAGATGCAAAATGTTACCTCATCATGATGAATTATGCATTACTCAAATATAATACCTGATGCAACATCGTATCCCACCAACATTGCATGGTTCTACCATAATATGGTGCTTCCAAATCCAGAAGCACACTAGAAAAGCAAATCAATGTGAACTCAACGTTTAAATTCAGGTGTAACGTATTACTCTTTTACTGCTGCATGAAGGATAGTATGTCATTATAACTGCATGCATGCAGCAAGATGGGCCATTTGTTATTGTGCTAGTTTTGCGTCACTTTTAGGCCGAATGCAGACGGCTGGATCAGATTCCGGCTGCGAGATTGTGGCAGCAGGATGCGACCCGTGCCCCTGCAGTGACCCGCAGCTTACCTGTCTGGTGTCTTCTCTCTGCTCTGCGGATGTGCCGGCTGGCACATTGCAGCACATGCGCAGGAAATAGGACATGTCGCTATTTTATTATCGCGCGGGTTTTCCGCAATCAAAATTGTGGCTGTCTTCATAGGATTGCAATGCAATCTTATGGCATCGTGCAACAGCGGAACTTCCGCCCGTGTGCATTTGGTCTTAGTCCTTTAATGACCAGGAGCGGTAAATATACGGCTCTCGGTCCTGGGCTTTAACCCCCGCCGATAGCAGATGTATGGCATGGGATTAAAGCCTCTGCTTCTGCAATCTAGCAGTAGCAAGTCAGGTCCTCAGCTGTCAGACACAGCAGAAGACCCTGAGGAGAAAGGAGAAGCAGTTTTTAACTGCTTCTGCCTTCTCCTTTCCTGGGTACATAGCGCTCAATGAACGCTATGTACTAAAAAATGAAAGTAGAAGTATTACCTCCACTATGCGAACCGGCGATCATGTGACCGCAAGGTGCTCCCCTGTCATAGCAGAGCTGCAGGGCCCTAGTAGACCCAGATCAGCTCTGTTAGTGACTATTGTCACTACAGAGGGATGTTTTTCCCTGTGTTACTGGGGCTTCTATGGATGTCTCAGCTATGGTGGAAACGTATGAAATGAAAAGAAGAAAAAGACAATTTGAATGACGCCCAGAGGTCCTATATGATGTAATGGGGGTCATAGATGGTAAAAAAACCAAAACAAGTTAAAAAAAAAATAAAAAAAATTACAGAATAAAATAAAAATATATACATAAAAAAAGAAAATGACCCAAAGCTGACGTCAACCAAAACCATTGCCCTATAACCCAAAACTATACGTATTATATATAATAATGTCCAAAACGAAATGAGGAACCCATTCCCATACTCTATTTTAGCGTAAACATATTAATTTAAAAAAAAACAAAACTAATATTTTTTTAAAAATCCATTTTTTTAAGACTTTTTCACTCAAATAAGACAAACAAAAAAAAAAAAAAAAGGAAAAAAAAGATATAAAAAATGGCACTGTATGTGATAGGGGGGAAAACCCATCAAAAATAATTTTGGTAGCTGAAGGAAAAAAAAAAGGGCAGCAAAACCACCACATGAGCTACGTGTGGCACAGAGTGAAAGCTCACGCCTACGACCTGAGGGTTGCAAGTTCGATCCCCGCGTGAGTCAGGTAGGCGGCTCAAGGTTGACTCAGCCTTCCATCCTCCCGAGGTCGGTAAAATGAGAACCCAGCTTGGTGGGGGGTAATAAGTAATAATTACCTGAAAGTGCTGCGGAATAAGTTGGCGCTATACAAATACCAAGACATGGGTAAAATTCCAATATCCAAGTCTTAGGAGAAGATTGTGTGTATCTCCTCCTGAGAATGCTCATCTGTGCCACCATCACTTCAGTATTCATTTCTATGCCCACAGTGATTGGCGCACAGAATAGGTTGGAAACCACTCACTGAAAGCTGCTTGAACACATCATTTCTGACGATTGAATCTGGTGGTTTTCCTGTTGTAAGTGGCACAATTATCTCAAGAAATTCTTTTAAGTGGTGGATTTTCCAAAAACAGGTGAACACACACATTCTTCAAGACGATTCATGCGTGACTGGGGAGTATGAGAAATCTATAGCAGAGATAACACTCTGGCCTGGTGACCCCCTAAAGCTAACTCAGAGACCATAAAAGTTTCACATCCTTGTCAGCGGACTAATTAAGTATTTATTTCTCTACTCGTTCTGTTCTGGTATTTTTGTAAGCGCAAATTAATCACATCAGAACTGTGCCTTGTCATATGTATGTGTGTATATATATGCATGCCTCTTTGGACCTATTCCATTAAGCCTGAGGAAGAACCCTGAGTAGGTTGGAAAGCTTGCTATAACATCATATATTTTTCTTAGCCATTAAAAGGTATCATATCTACAAGATTACTTGGTTTCTCTTGCTGAGAACAATCTTATCTTCCTGGAAATGAATAAATAAGTGGATGTTCCCCATGTCACCAATCATACAGATTGTGAATTATAATCACCCAGTTGTCCATTTATTCATATATTTCTAGAGTCAAACTAACAGTGAAATGCAGAGTCATAAGAAGATGTGCTCCAGAATTGTGACTTCACGGGGAACACAAGTATTTCATAAAACAGACATGTCAGGAGAGCAGAGAGCGCCTTTTAAATTCAGATCATCACTCCATGTGAATATTTTATGCCAAGGATTAACGGTGGAACCTCTCTGATAAAAAGGAAGGATGAGTGAAGCGAGGACATTAGACAGTGATGTTAAATACAAACAGTACATCCCCCATCCCTCCGAAATACAATGGCAGCCATATTGCTAAACTCTGTTTCATCTTTGTGTATAATGTTCCGCTTTTATTGGAGCTGCCATACTTACGTAGTTCAAAAAGGTAGCCACGCGATTGCCAGTCCCTAAACGCTTGAATACATCAGGTTCCTCTTTCTATAAAATTAAACATAAGAATAAACTGCAGACCAGAAGGGTCACAGGACAACTAACAAGGTACTTACATAGTTAAGATATGTTGCAAGCCTATTTCCATCCGTTTTGAGATTGGAGTCAAAGGGACGCTGCAACAGACAATAACTTTAACCCAGATTCAGAGAGAGAAATAATCATAACCATTTGTTTTGAGAATTGAACACAAAATACAATCGTAGTTTGCGTAAACGTCCAGCCAATAAAGAATAGCATCATCCAGCGAGGGCGCTTCATATCGAATTTGTGAGATTACACGTCTTACACAAGAGCGAAGATGCACAGCGAAGATATGCAGCACTATGAACTTTATATACGCATTTAGAGCTTCATATAGGCTTACAGAAATAGGTTTGCTTGACCTACAGAACACATTCAAAGCTAAATGAGTTAAAGCAGTTTTCCGGGACTCAAAATATTGCAATGCCTATCCTTAGACTCCGATGAGCGCTCCATCCCCACTCTGTCCCCTTCATTGCTTACACAAGCAAAGCAATTTGCTTATATGATACTGCAGTGAGTGATTGAAGTGAACTATATAAAAAGCACTGCAGTACCTGAATGTAAGTCACTGTGCCTCCGCAATGAATGGGGCATATCAGCAACCCCTTCATTCTGCTAATTAACAGGGGATCTGGAGGTTGGACTTCTACTGATCAAACACTGTAGGCCTATTTCAATAATAGGCCATCAATATTTAGGCCCCTTCAAACTTTTTTTTTTTTAAAGTACTCAACTGTTTGTCAGGCTGTTCAACACATTAACTGGACTGGTGAAAGTGAAAAGCAGCATGATCTGCAAGCTAAATAATGCCCCAGATATGTCTGCTACTCACCGTACATGGCTGAGGAACTTGGCAAGCAGCTGAGGAGGGAATGGGCTAGCCGCTAAGCACTCCGAAGAGCTCCTGTATCATGGATTGCTTTGTTTGTGGAATCAGTGAGACCCCTACTTTTATTATCTTTTCATATTTCTATACGATATATATGTCTAGATGTCACAGGACACATTAACATTAAGACCGGTTTTACACATGAGTATTACGGACACATTCACGCATCCATAAGGCAGACGAGTATCCCAATCTGACCGTGGGTATCTTCACCTGAACTCAGAGCATCATAGAGACCAGGACAACCATCTGTATTATGGACCCATAAATACACCTGTAATACGCTTGTGTAAAATCAGTCTAAGGGTTCACTCATATTTGTATGTACATTCCTGCTCCAATCTTGAATTTAACTCTATCTGAACTTGTATTGCACCCCGCCCACCAAGAGATGTCCCCATGCTGGAGGCAAACCTAAACTTACATCTTAACTGTTTTTCCTAACTCTGTACATGCAGACAAGCATTTAGCATTCATTTCTAATTTGAATGCAGTCTATTAATGGATTAGTGGATTGAAGACTGCACACTACAGGCAGCAAGGGTTTCCTTCTTAATGTAAGGTACTATACAGTGGGCCCACAAGTCTAACCTCTTTAAAGGGGTTGCCCCAGGATTTAAGTGTTACCATCATTTAAACTTAAAAAAAAAATAATTATGCACAGAACAGGCGATTCTAAGCATTTTTGCAACATGTTTTATTTGCCTATTCTGTACATTGTTCCTTCTACTATGCTAGGTGAAAAGGTTGCTAGGGAAATTTGTATTAATCTAACTGCATAGCAGAAGAGGCAGTACAGTAGGTGGCATTCCAGATGACTTAAATATTATTCCTCCTGTGCCCCAAATCTGCACATCTGTCCCAGTGCTGATGTTTAATATATTCTTCCTTTACTCATGTGTTCCCTGGTGGCGGGCTGTGTTTGGAGAAGCTGTTCTATGCAGACGGAGTCTCCACTTCAAAGCACGCCCAACTCACCGACAGACTCAATGCACTGTTAGGGGCTCAGTGCGTTGGGTTGTGACATGTAGTACTGTACAACTGATGCACTTAGAGACCTGGCAGTGCATCCGGTGAAAAATGTCTGTGCTGTGAAAGGGGAGAAGCCGTCGACGTAGAACGGCTTCTCCAAGGACAGATGAGCGAAGGAAGACTATGCTAAACCCCAAAGCAAGGGACAGATGAGCAAATGTGGGGTACAGCAGGAATTATATCTAAAGACCAAATAAAACGCATATACCAAGCTTCAACTGTGTTTTAATGGGAACAGCTGTGTCTGCAACTGCTTTACAGAGAACAGTACAGACTCAGCTAAAGTGCCCTCTACTGCATTGCCTCTTCTGCTATGCAGTGAAGTGAATATGGATTTTCCTAACAACTTCCTAGCAGCCTCTTTACCTATTTGCATAGCAAAAAAGGGGTTCTTAAAGAAAAAAAATGTACAGATTACGTTAATAAAACATACTGCAAAAATGCTTAGAACCATGTATTCCGTCCTTAAACAAAAAAAAAAAGTAAAATAAAATTTCAGTTCCCCCTTAAATATTACAATTCTCTATTAGATCAAGCAATGCGAATCATTAAAAAAAAATACAGATTAGAAGGACATTCTGAGAGGGAATCAAAAGAACACCGGAGGCACCATAATAAATGGGTAACCGCAATATCTACACAATGGAGTTTTAAGAATGATTTAAATAGAAAGATTAGCTTTTACATGATCTAATAGAAAAATACAATGGGAAAACCCCTTTAAGGACATGTATGCACGGTTTGGAACGGGTTTAGCTTTTACTGCATGTGAAAAATTCTCAAGACAGATCAGCCAGGCTTCAGTGTGAACCCATTAACTATCATAACATGCCGGGTCATATTAGAGAGCCGAGGGTGCTAGAAATGACTAAGCAAGCTATTTTTTTAATGAAATGGGTATTTTCAAGCCAAGACAACATGCAGATAGCCACTTTAAAGCATGAAGAAATTCAAGCTCTATATTAGGTGTCACAGAAATTCGGTTCTGGGTACAAATTTCAGTTTCAATTAATTTGGAGCATGGTTGATTAGAAATCAAAGATCAATGTGATGATAATGACTTCATTAGGCAGATGAGCTGCAAAGCAAAACTGCACCTTGTGCCACTCACCATGTAAGCCAATAAAAGAAACACTTATTAGGCACAGGTCTATAGAATGCCCTACCAGCAGCACAAGAAGAGTAATCTCAGAAATGGCTGTATACAATGCTATGGCTTTGCTCGTGATACAGAGTCCCTTTGATTTGTAGATCACTTTCGGTCATTGAAAACCGTTGCTTTACACAGCTTGCAATATATTTTAATTTCAGCGTGAACATCATATACATCAACTCCGCCAGCATGGACACCAGATACACATCTGCTTGGACTAGCACAACATTTTTCCATTGCTAGATGAACAGTGACTAACCTGTGGTTAAATCTTCCAAAAGGTAAGATATGAAGATATGAACTGTGTAAGTTAAAAGGTTAGCCAAAAGACAGCTTGTAACTAAAACCATTTATAGAACTTGCATGCACAAAGTAAAGACAGAGAAGACATTTCAAAGTGCAATTATGGTAGCACCATATAAGGAGTCACTAACATCCTAAAAGAGGATCTACCAGCTCTCTGGAGAAATCCATTCCAGTAATTACAATGTGTAACTGTAAAGCTAAAGCCTCATTCACATCACCGTTAACTTTCGTTCTCCTACAGGGGCAGAACATTGAAAGCAATGGAAGTATCAGATCGGTTGTATGCTGGACACCAATGGTGCCCGATGGATGCCACTGATTATAAAGGGGTCCGTTGGGTTTCCATTATGGCATCCTACATTTAAAATACATTGTGCTGTATGCTGCACTATTTTTTTTTTGGTAATTATGAAAAATATTCGGTACAACAGAAGTTACAGTAGATGTGGACAAGGCCAAAACTGCCCGATCGGTGCTGCTGGATCTCCACACAGTGTTGACACATGCAGTGGTAATGCCAAGTTGACAATTTATTCTTATAACAGAAGAATGGTGTGATGCAGAACTATAAGAACATGATCCAGTATTGTTACTTCATGGGAAATTCAAGTATTTAATGGAACCAGACATGTCAGGACCATTTACAGACTCTCTAAGTAACTGTTGTAGTATCTATTAACCCAACTGCTGCCTTTATAGAAAATTAAAAAGTTAAATGCGGTACTACAGGAGGGCAGCTCTCCTGATACGGTCAGTGAATTAGCACAGCCCCCTCTTCTCACCGCTGTGACACAATCTAGGCTGCCATAAACAGGGCTTGTATTCTGCAGATGGTAATGTAAGAATCCGAAGATTCAACTTAACATAAAAATGCCGAAATTTTGCAAAAGTAATGAATACTTAGATGTTGATTTTGATAAACTCAAAGCAAAAACTGTAACCAACCTGGGATGTGTGAACGCATCTTTAGGCCTCGTTTAGACGAGCGTGTTTTTTGTGAGTCTATGGGCGTGCAAAAAAAATGCGCTGCTCGCATATGCTGAAAACGCGTGAACGGGCAAAGTTTCATATGCACAGCGAGAGAAGAAGCCTCCACCGGGCTTTAGAATTTCCCCACAGCAGGGTAAGTCGGAGTGAGGCTAGGGGGTTTCCTCACAGCTGTGGCAGGGGATTCCTTCATCCCAACGGGGATGAAGCAATTCCCTGCCTCAGCTGTCACGGCAGTGTTGTTCTTCTTTTTTAATGGGGCAGCAATGATTGAATGGCTGTGATTGGTCCCTGTTCTCAGCCAATCAGAGGCAGTGCTTCTAGGAAGATTTTAAATCCCAGACCAGAAGAAATGATACAGAAGAGTTTCCCCTAGGGCTTATTTTTAGGGAAGGACGGATGTTTTAAGCCCTTCCCCCAAAACCCTGGTGGGGTTTGTCTTCATCCCATTGCTTTCAATCTGGCGACAGCAGCCACAGCTGTGACAGGGGATTCTTTTGTCCACGCTCAGTGCACTTATCACTGAACACTGTGACACTGCTGTCACAGTGTTCAGTGATGAGGGGACTCCCAACAGGTATTAACGAACGCTTAGGGAGCTCCCTCATCCCCGCGGAGACTAAGGGGTTAACAGCAGGACATTTAAAAGGTGCATTTTGGCCAGAAGCACCTTTTAAATGTCCTGCTTTAAGCAGCAGGGAATCTGTTCCGTGCGTGGGAGTTTCCATTAACTTCTGCTCCCATAGGAGTCAATGAAAACTCCTGCAAAACGCGCAGCTATGTCCTATCTTTTTAAGCTGCATGCTCTTTTGCGCTGCTAATTCCGTGCATGTGAATGCTTTTATAAGAGCCCATTGGTGCTTTTAGAAGCGTGCATTATGCGCGCACAAAACACACGCTCGTCTGACCGAGGCCTTAATCGCCAAGTCTGCACTTTGGGCACTGTACAAATATTTGGGAATTTCTCATAATGATTATTTTTAATAACATAAACCTTATCAGAACACTCTCATAGGTTTTTTTTTTTAGAGAATATACATTAAAGCAAACTATATGAAAAATGTAATATACAGAAAATTAGAGCACATTCTGACATTATATAAGAGGCAGCAATTGATGCATTTTCGTCCAGACGTAACATTACCTTTACAACTTTTCTTATAGCGCTGCCTAGTGGTAAAAATTTGGAATGAGTCATGCTACGTTAGAAACTATCCATGTAAAGCAATCTTGTTTCTATAACTGCACCATATTTAGCTGTCAGACAACTATATTTTAGGGATGTCTGCTTCATTAACCCTTTCATGACCAAGAGGCATTGATGTGCTTGCGTCCAGTTCGCATTCTGCAACTCTGACATTCCAGCTTTCAAAAAAAACATAACTTTTATTTTTCGGTGTGAAATATCTACATTGGGGGCTTGTCGAACAAGTTGTATTTTTCAATGGTACCTTTTAATGTGAAATATAATGTATAAGAAGACTTTTAAACACCTCCAAGTGGGGCAAAATCAGGAAGAAAAAAAGTAATTGCACCACTTTCTTTGGTGTGGGGGTGGGGGAGAGTTTTATGGCGTTCATGATGCAGTAGCAGTGACATGTTAGCTTTATTCTGTGGCTTAGTACCATTACAGACATACCAAAATATATATCGTTTTCTACATAGTAATACTTACTTTATTTCCCTTGGAGAATTGCTTTCTGTTACCAAATTTTGATCTCCATAAACCTTTATTTTCCCGTTAATAGCACTGGGTGTGGGTTCTTTTTTTAGGGGAGGGGGCACCTCTAGTTTGTATAGGTATCAATTTGTGGAGCATATGATTTTTATTCAATTTTTGCTTGGAGATGGAGTGAGCAAAAAAAGCACAATTCAGACATTCTGATTATTTTTTGTGATGGAGTTGACTATGCTGAATTACTAATGTGATATTTTAATAAAATGGATATATACAGATGCAGCAATACTAATTTTTCTATGTATTTTATTTTTTGATGTGACTAGAAAAAGATTTTTTTAAACTGCTAATAATTTTTATAATAATTAAAAACTTTATTTTATTTTTTATTTTAATTAGTTCCTACAGGAGACGTATACTATGGTATTACATTATGCTATATAATAACAGGCTGCCTAGTAAAGACGTGCCACAGGCATATCCCTAACAGACAAATGATCATGGCAGCCCAGGGGGCCTTCAGAAAGGCTGCAATAATGCCAATCCTGTTTATACATGCTTTTTTTTCATGTTACAATTAATATTTAATGATGCATGTGTGGATTGTTCAGCGCCTACTTACCTTGAATTTATATAAATAAGCTGTGCCCAATGAATAGTATTCTGCTGCAATTATCTTATTGTGGATGGAGGCCATTCAGGACATGTAAATGCCGGTCGATAAGGACATTTTAATGAACGAACAGTGGCATATAATGGGTTAACAACCGTAATCAGCACCCAAACCCGCTCCCATACACAACAAAGGCTGTGGACGGCTATACACATCCCAAATGCATGAAGTATGTGCAGTTGTGACATATATAGCCATATGTATGACAGGAAGGGGTTGATAAATGTGCGACTTTAGGCTAGGTTGACTCTGAGCTGAACGCGAAAAAAAATCTGAAGTGTCAGATCCAGCTTATGCTGAAATCGGATGGCGATTAACAGACTATATTAATGTCAGCTAGAAAATGTCCTGGACAGAATAGCACAGCCAATTCATTGAGGATTTATGGCGGATCTGAGTCATAGGCTACGAATCCACCCTATACACAGATATGAGATAGCCTTGATCACTAGAATTTCAGCGCAAGAACAACAAGGATATAGGAGCCACAAGGTGGCGCTGGTGAGCTGTTGACAGCCTCCACATGTAGAAATGTCTTCTGTCTAGTGGCGTCCGAATGCTTTACATGAAAAACATTTCTTACGTATAACTACAAATGTAAATTCACATTTTTAAAACACTACCAAACTAGAGAGATAAATGTACAACCAGATGTATGAATGTATAAATGAAATCAAATGAAGGCTTAAAAAGGAGATAAGGAATATTAGAAGGATGATGAATAAAGCAGAAAATAAAAGATAGTTAGTAGACTGTTGAACAGACTTACCCTGGAAAAATCAAAATGCGGCTCATACTGACCTCCCATGCCATAATTTGCTACCTGTCAATAGGAAATGTGACAGAATTCTGTTTATGCATCATTACAAAGCGCAGGAGTTATATATTTACCTCACCACCTTTAAAGCGGTCCTAAAATCACGTAACCTTACCAAAACCCATGCTTACACCAGATACCTATGGAGCCAACAGAAGTGAATAGAGCCAGAGCACTGGATCCTACATATACTCTGAGCTTACACATCTAGATATCATCTATTTTTATTTGGAAAATAGAGATTCCAAAAATAACAGAGCGATTAGAAACATAGCAGATTCCGATAAGGCACCAATAGAAATCTGTACCCCTGAGTATCTCAGATTTTCTATAAAAATATATATCAGCAAGTTATACCCTATCCTTTGGAAGTGAGGATAACTTGATATTCTAGAACAACCCCGTTGGGCCATTTTGTCCATTGATGTAATTAAATATAGGCTGCTTTAAGGGTTGTAGGAGAATTGTACAGAAACTGCATCATCTGTTGTCTTGCCATATTCCTAAAGCAACCTTGGTCTTCAACCGTGTGTAGGTATGTATGTTCGTATGTATTATACATATATCCTGTGGAATAGGGGTAAACTCAAAATTCTGCTACAACCCATTTAAGTACAATTTTTAGTTGGTGGAAAAGCATGTTAAAAGGGCTGTTTAAGAGTTGGACAAGATGAATAAAAATGCACGATAGACTTGCTATCAGAATTTTGCTCCGATCCCGTGCCACCCCTCACTTACACAGGGCCTCAGTAGGATTGCATTCAAAGTATTTTTAATGTTATGTGACTGTAGCATCCTAAGGTGGAAGGCTGTAGGTAGGTTATGACTAGAGATGAGCGAACACGCTCGGATAAGCCAGTTACTCAAGCGAGCCTCGCTCTTCTTGAGTAACTGCATTCTTGTCCGAGCGTGCTCGTGGGGAAGGGGGGGGGGGGGGAAGAGTCAGAGAGATCTCTCTCTTACTGTGACGCCCCCCTCCCGAGCACGCTCGGACAAGAATAGGCTCGCTCAAGTGACTGGCTTATCTGAGCATGCTCGCTCATCTCTAGTTATGACCCTATAAGCGTATAATAATTCATTGTAGATGATCCATTAAGGCACAGCAGCAGGTAAAGATGTGCATCACCCCAATATGCAAGCTGACAGTCTGCCTCGTGGCCCTAGTTATAATGTTCAGGAAGGTCGGAAGACCTTTTGACTTAATGGGTTGGAGAAGATATATATGATCCATTTCTTAAGTACATTTAACATTTATACAAATACTGATATACCCGGCTTCGCCCGAGTTAATTTGGTACTGGTGTTTATCTGGTGTTCACACGGAAAATCTTATTAAGTCGTGGTTACTTTAGAGATACCGGAAAAACATATGTTCACCATTTTGCATAGTTCTCTGCGTTACCCAAGAAACACCACGGGGAGGTAACCATGCAACGTTTCCTTTATATAAAATGACATCAGGAAGTGAGAGAATTAGATTCCATACGTAAAATTTGGACGCTAATTCTTTTGCACTTAGATTTGAATAATCGAGTTGGGACCCATTAACTTTTCCTATTTATGACATAATCAATGCCCCTTCCACATTTCATGTTTCTATGACATCGGGAAGTGAGAGAATTAGATTTCGTACGTAAAATGTGGACGCAAATTCTTTTGCGCATAGAAATGAGCAATCGAGGTGGGACCCATTAACTTTTCCTATTTATGACATAATGCCCGCTCCAAATTTCATGTTTCTATGACACCAAGAAGTGAGAGAATTAGATTCTATACGTAAAATTTGGATGCTAGTTCTTTTGCGCTAGAATTGAATAATCGAGTTGGGACCCATGAACTTTTCCTATTTATGACATATTCAATGCTTCTGGCAAATTTCATGTTTCTATGACATTGGGAAGTGAGAGATTTAGATTATGTGCGTAAAATTTCTACACTAATTCTTTTGTGCATAGAATTAAATAATCGAGTTGGGACCCATTAACCTTTCCTATTTATGACATAATCAATGCTCGTGCCAAATTTCACGTTTCTATGACACCGGAAAGTGAGAAAATTACATTCCGTACGTAAAATTTGGACGCTAATTCTTTTGCGCATAGAATTGAATAATCGAGTTGGGACCCATTAGCTTTTCCTATTTATGACATAATCAATGTTCGTGCCAAATTTCCCGTTTCTATGACACCGGAAAGTGAGAAAATTACATTCCGTACGTACAATTTGGACGCTAATTCTTTTGCGCATAGAATTTAATAATCAAGTTGGGACCCATTAGCTTTTCCTATTTATGACATATTCAATGCGCGTGCCAAATTTTAAGTTTCTATGACATTGGGAAGTGAGAGATTTAGATTATGTACATCAAATTTCGCCGCCAATTATTTTGCGCTAGAATTAAATAATCGAGTTGGGACCCAATTTCTTTTCCTATTTTGGAGATAATCTATGTTTGTGCCAAATTTCATGTTTCTACGACATCGGGAAGTTGGAGAACTTTTGGCGAGTCAGTCAGTGAGTGCGTGAGTCAGTCAGTGAGTGCTTTCGTCTTTATATATATAGATATAGCCAAGATCCAAAAACGGTACTTTGGAATTAAACTTTTAATACTATTGTAGTAATTTGGCTCTGGCGTATGAAAAATGTTTGGAGAATTACTAAAGAGAGAAGACATGAATTTCCACTAAAGTCATTGCTTCCATTGGATTGGTGTTACCTGCAGCAGCTCAGCTGTGGCAGCCGTTAGGCCGGTAATGGCTTGCATGCGTTGGTTCACCCGAGCAACGACAGGATCGTCATATTCCTCCAGCCAAGCACTAGATATAAACATGAACACTTCATAGAGTTACATCAGGCAGGGACAAAGACTTTAATAACCCGTTTGCTCACAAGATGTTACAACTGGTGAGCTTAGCCTATGTTCACATGGCGAAATCTGCACTAGATTTTTCTATGTGGATTCCACCTCAAAATCCGTGGCAGAAAGCTTGGGCTGTGGATTTCAGATTTGCATTAGAGTTTAGCGTAGTTCTGCACATACGGTAGAATTAGCCCCTTTCAATGGAAGTCACTTTTTTTCCCATGTGTGAAAAAAACCTACACCGAATAGACTTTAGAACAGATATCCATTAAGGTCAATGGAAGACTTTTAGGATGCGGATGTGATGCAGATTCTGCCATGTGAACAAGCCTTAAAATGATATTTACAGGATCAGAAAAACTTGTTCAGTCTTAACAACTTTTGAACATGTATTTATATTTTAGGTCCTCATCATTTTAATGATCTCTGCTTGTTGTAAGGGAAGGCAAACATTTATGTTAAGTCGTTGGAAAGCAATCATTACCTACACATAGTCCAGATTTAGGCTGTTGCGTTTCACTTACATACGATGGCCTGAACTGGAAGAGTGTAATAAGCTGTTAGCTGGCAGGACTAGCCCAGCAGGGCATCTAGTTTCCGAGCTGGAATGATAACACTGCTCAACAGCATTTTTGTATCTAGTGTGCGATATATCAATTCTTATGGATTTTTGGGTGTAGAATCTAAATTAACCTTTAGAAATGATGTATCACATAAGGTTTTTATGTAATTTAGATTTTTTTCAATTTTTAAAAAAAAAGTTGGTGTGTTTGTGCTCATTTTCTGGTGAATTATTTATATAAAAGTTAAGTCAGTGACTAAGCTAAACTCTTTATTTGAATGTAATACACAGTGGATGAAGTTCTAAAAATGGTCACTAGATGGCAGAACAATGAGGTTGAGCAAGAAAGTTACCAACATGAGCCTATCTGTACTGATGTTTAGGCCTCATGTCCACGGGGAAAGGAGGAATAAAAAACCGCAGCGGATTTAAACTCTTCTCCCGCCCGCGGATCCACACCCCATAGGGATGCATTGACCACCCGCGGATGGTCAATAAAAGTGAATAAAAAAAAATATGGAGCATGAAAAAAAATTGACAAGCTCCATTTTCGTGCGGGTCTCCCGCGGGGTCGGCTCCCGCAGGCTTCTATTGAGGCCTATGGAAGCCGTCCGGATCCGCGGGAGACCTAAAATAAGAATAAACTTACCCGCAGCGGTCTTCTCTTCTTCGCAGCCGGATCTTCTTTCTTCGGCCCGGCGGATGTGCCTGGCGTATGCGCGCGGCACGCCGCCGGCCGAAGAAAGAAGATGTGGCCGCGAAGAAGAGAAGATCTGCACGGTTCGCTACGTGTAAGTTTAGTCTTATTTTCAGCCATCATGTCCGCGGGGCAGGAGGGACCCGCTGCGGATTCTCCATGGAGAATCCGTAGCGGGCCTGATTTTCCCCGTGGACATGAGGCCTTAGTGTTAGTTGTTATCTGCATGAAGCACTTCTCTTCATTCTTACCTCAGCATATCGGTATTTTTTGAGTTTCATCCACAAATTACCCAAAAAATATTATTGAGTTCTGAGTGTTTTGTTTTTTTTGTATTTAAAACCAGACAGTATTCAGCAATACTATATTTTTGTCAATAGTAATAGTGCTATGTATCTCAGAAATGTGACATGATAGATAGAATCTAATTCTTCCACTGAATCAGGCACCCCAAAATTAGTTGAATCAACCTGTTTCCGAACCAGATACAGAAAATATTTTGATTTGTTGACCAGTGTAATCAGTGAAAGCAAACAGAAATCTTGAAAATTGCGAGGAGTTAAAACAAAAAGTATTATGGAAAACTGTAGAGTTTCGGTCACCGTTTGGGTAACGACAGCTTATGGAGCCATCACGGTTCCATCTGAATGCAGGGTTTAGCACTTCACATGGGACGGAAAGGATGGATGGGTTCACTAATGCAATGTGAACGCAGCCTTGGTTTGCCATGTTTAACCATGTCCTGTCTGCTGTAAAGTTTTAGTGCAACTTGGAAAACTTCTTTAACAACTAGAAACATTAGGCATTTATTGACTGTGCAGGGAAGGGTATGGAAAAGTAGCAGTTGACGAGGAGCAACTACCATAAAACATTACTGTAGAAAGATTTCCTCTCGGTGCCTTGCAATTACTTGGCCAAGATAACCAACATCACAGTTTGTACATTCAGTCCCAAATATATCTGGTCTGCTGTAAAGGAAACGGAGTGCTGGAGGAGGTCGAGCGCAGGCACAGTGTTAGCAGTAGTGTGGCAGGCAGCTGCACAGTTCTGCACTAACAGCTCATTAGACAGACAGGGCTCTGCAGAATGTTCTTATCTGGTTGCTGTGTATGTTTAACATTCTTGGGGAAACTAAGAGGTTGTGCAATTTCGTTTCTCACAAACTATGACTGCTATTTTATAAGATTCCTCGGACCACACTATTACACTGGGTTCACATGGGGTAGATTTGCTGCTTTTCTTCTGTGCAAATCTGTCGCATGGCAAATTTGCAGCATTTACACTTATAAGCCAAGTCATTGTGGTTTCACAAAATGCGGTTCCTGCGTTGCGGTAAATTTCTGCATACACGCTGTGCGGGAATGCTGCTGCGGTGTGAATTTATGATCCACATCATGTTAATTTTGGTGTCATTTCCATGGCATCTGTAGGTCCATAAGCCTCAATAGAAATCACAAAATTGGCAGCTGATTCCGCATGCTCATTTCGGTTGTGGAAAAATTCACGTGCTTGGGACACACAATAATAAACGCAGTACTTCAGCTCAATCTGACTGCAGATTTTGATTTCAGAATGTACATGCGGAAAATGGGCAGAAAGTCCGCATGGAAAAAAGCAGGAAATCCGCCCCATGTGAATCCGGCCTAAGGCCAGTCTCACATGGGCATTTTTTTTTTTTTTTAGAGCGTTTAGCTGGCATTTGAAACGCCCATTTAAAACACTGTACAGAGTCTCCATTGATTTCAATGGGGCTTCTCAGACAAGCGTTATAGTGGTGTTTCTAACGCGTGCCAAATCGAACGCTATATGTTCTATTTTGGTGCGTTCCTGCGCTTTTTAATGTGCCACATCACCCACTGCAATGAAAATGCGTTAAAAATGCTGTTGAATGTGCTTAAAAATACCATTCTAAAATACTGTAAAAGGCGGTGTTTAAAAAACGTGGCAGGTTTACAAACGCCTGTGCAAAATTGGCCTAAGGCTAAGACCCTACGCTGCTCTGTGTTACATGCGGATACGAAATGCCTCTATGAGACAGAGCGGGGAATTTAGAGAAAAAGGACACTAGTCACACTCCGTGACATACACTGTCAGCCACAGCGCACAATTGCTGCAATACGTGGTGACAGCCAGCTCACCACCGGCTCACTCAGTGGTAAAATGTCACATGATCGATGCAGCATTTTATGCATACAGCAATGGGAATGATCCCCAAAAGGACAGCTAATTTTAGCCCCTCTGAAAGAAATTAGAAAAAAACTGAAAATGTTTCATTCCATTTCCAACAAAACAGAGAAACAGAATTGTTTAGCAAAACCCCAACACAGCTGTGAATGCAGTCTCAGGCCGGGCTCACAAGGGCGTATGATTACCATGTATTACATGTGCGCTGTATGCTCATGTGATATGCTGTAACTTGCAGGCAATCAATTACATTGCCTTACACAGTTCTGCTCACATTAGTGCGCTGGAATTGCATAATACGCGAGGACAAAAAAAGAACGCAGCATGTTCTATTTTGCCGTGTATATACATGTGCGGGAGACCATTGTTCTCTATGGGCGTGTATAAATACGCAACCCCATACACAATGTAATTCTCAATGGTGTGGAAAATATAAACAAAACAAAAAAAATTTGCATGATCGGGTGCGTGAGATACGCTGGCATGCGCTATAGAATTTCGCCGCAATAATCGGCAGTACGCCGGTTTTATTCTTACGGCCGTGTGAGCCCGGCCTTAGAAGCTCTGGAGCATGCTCTTAGATCCACACAGATTATTTTCTGCGACATGTGGATAGTGTTTTGAGACTGTACTGTAAATTAAGACTGCAACATTACTTTGCAGCAATTCCACACTTTTAGCAGCAATTGCAACAAAACTTCAAAAAATAATAAATAAATGCAAAAATAAGCATTTCTGGATTTCAAAAGTCCTAACCATAAAGAGCAGCCAGCGCACTTCTTATAATGCTGGGCTCACATGAACGTATGGTACAACGCTGTGTTTTACTGTGGTGTTTAACGGTGTATCGCAGCATTGTTTGCCTGCACGTGACAGCGTATGTCACGCATGCTGTCAGGACTGCCTTCCTAGTTTCTTCTTTTTTTTTTAAAAAAAACTTTCCTTCTGTTGTCTTTCAGCAACGTTCCATAAAAATGCCGCACATAGGCAATGTAATTTTATATGGAGAACGTTTTCGTACACGCCAACAGAGAACAATAAGGCTCCATCACGCATAATACACGGTAAAATAAAACATGCTGCATTCTTTTTTACGCGCATACTATACTCAATGAATATACACAACTGTGAGTGGAACAGCAAAAATAAATGTGTTTGAATTTCCATGATTTACCATGCATTATACAAGCGGAACGCTCGTGTGAGCCCGGCCTAAAAGTTGTCATACAGCTTTCTGTCGTCCCTGACTAAAACAGATACAGTGGTGCCTTGGGTTAGGAGTTTAATTTGTTCCGTGACGGTAGTCTTAACCCAAAACACTCAGAAGTCAAATCAATTTTTCCCATTGGAATGAATGGAAAAGGCAATAATCCGTTTCAGATCGTGAAGCTCTCCCACTGATTTCAATCGGGATGGCTCTTCCCTGAAAATCATTCCTAGCTGTAGTAAAAAAAATATAGATATACTCACCTGTCTGCCAGGGCTCAGGGGCGTCTTGCCACAGCTTGTTCTCCTTGCACTGCTCTGAAGCTTTTTAGCAGACGGGGATTAAAAATGCAGAAGAAAAAGTGGCGGCTAGACACGCCTGAGCCTTGGCAGCAGCGGGCAGGTGGGTATATATTTTTTACTACAGCTAAGGGGGATTTTTCAGGGAAGGGCTTATATTTAAAGCCCTTCCCTGAAAATCACCGCAGCGGTTGCCGGCAGGCCATTGCTCCCAATGGGGCCACCGGCAGCAGCAGAGGCCCCATTGAGAGCAAGGCTTTGTAACCAAAGTTTTTGCTCTTAAAATCAGACCAAAAACTCGGGAGAGAGCCTGCTCTCAAGTCAAAAAGGTATCACTGTATCTGCCTAGTTAAACAGACGTTATAATAGAACTGGTTTTAGGCTCCATAACTATGTATAGGAATGAGTGTCATTCTAAAGTCTCATTACAAAACTGTACATTTGGTCAGATGGCAAGTCAACGGTTTCCAGAATTGTAGCCAAAAAAGCTATCTTTAAAAAGTGGCCATGTACAAAGATTACACATAGCATGTAATGCCCTGGCATTTCATTAGCATTTATATGCAATGGATGCAAAACAAAATGCATACACTGCATATAAAAAATACACAGTAAATACATATACAAAATGAATACAGTACAGCATATAACATTATTGCCATTTTCTGCATTTAATTGCATTTTGTAAGGGCCTCATTTGTTTAATAGCACTACTGTGTTGCCCATAGCAACCAATTACAGCTCAGCTTTCATTTTACTTCGGTAGTATAAGAAAACTGTACTGTGATTGGTTGCTGCGGGCAACAAAGACAGTTCTACTTCTAGACAGTTTTGATAAATGAGGCGTTAAGGTTTACAGATCCAATAGTTTGATTCCATTTGGCATTAAGAACAAAAACAGTTATTAGTCCTTACCTTTTAGATACTCTGTAATTGGCTGTGGTTAAAACACCAGTTTTTGGGTCACGAACTGTGGCTCTTGCCAACTGAAAAAAATACGGTAATGAATGAAACAGGTGATCTGTTCACACTGGCTTCAGTTTCTGATTGATGGAATCAGAGAGCCATCTTCAACAAACAAACAGAGGTTTCAGCTGACTACACAAGGATCTGGCATGTCTACTTTTTCCCCTGGGTAGAACAGTCATTAGCCTATGACTGTAGGGCAGACTGCAGTAGCCTATGCATTGTTAAAGAAAAGAAAAATGATAGAACTAAAGCAAACTAAAGTCAACGGATAGCATAAAATTCCAATAAACCCCCTTCTGCTAAATCCCTTTTCATTTTTTCCATTCCCGCTTTCAAAAATGAGAACATTATTTCTCCAACGATACATGGGCTTGTTTTTTTACGGGAGTTGTATTTTTCAATAGTAAGTTAAAGGTAAAGTCCCCGGGAGCAAGCACCGAGCCATGACTGACTCCTCGGGTGACATCACATTGTGACGTTTTCTTGGCAGACTGTTTTTGTGTGATGGTTTGCCATTGCCTTCCCCAGTCATCTTTTACCCCCAGTAAGCTGGGTACTCATTTTACCGACCTCAGGAGGATGGAAGGCTGAGTCAACCGTGAACCCATAACCTTCAGGTCGTGAGCGAGAGCTTAGGATTGCATTTCTACTGCCTTAACACTCTGCTCCACACGACGCTCATTTTTCAACAGTACCATTTAACATACCATATAATGTAATGGAAAACTACAACATTTCTAACATGAGTGGATCAGGGAAAAAACAAAACATGCAATTTCACAAGGAAGGGGAGGCAAGGTCTGCTTTTACAGTATTTACAGTGGTTAAAAAAAAGAAGAAGGACATGTTATCTTTCTTCTGTGGGTCGATAGGATTACTGCCTTGTAATCTTATGTGGTTTATTGTATATTGAACTACTAAAACGCAAAAAAAGACAAAAATGAAAACTTTTTTAAAATTGCTTGTTGTTGCCATCTTTTGGCCACTATCATTTTTTTTTATTGTTCTGTCGGTCACACTTTATGAGGGCTTGTTTACTTTTGTGCAGCAACCTGCAGTTTGTATTGGTACCACGTTGGGGTACAAGCAACTTTTTGCTCGCTTTTTTCACAATTTTTTTCTGGAGTGAGTAAGGCTGAACAATAAAATCTACAATTATGGTATTGTGTATTTATATTTTACCCCCTTTAGGGCAAAGTCAGACAAGCGTTTTTTTTATATTTGGCTATGTGCGCAAAAAAAGCGCGTCTGATAGAACCACTGGTTCCCTACGATGTGTTCACATGTCCATCTTTTACGTAAAATCTTTGCACCTGCAAAAGATAGGACATGTGTGCAGCGGCAAGGTCCGTGCTGCACATAAAGACTTCCAGCAGGGAGTCCCCTCATCACTGAACACTGTGACAGCATTGTCAGAGTTCAGTGATGCTGGGACTCCCTGTGGGGACTCAAGAATCCCCTGCCACAGCTGTGGCAGAGGATCGCGATCTTCTCCCATTGCTTTCAATGCAGCCAGCCCCATTAAAAGCAATGGGCTGCAGGTAACTGCCACAGTGATTTTCAAGGAAAAGCTTGGAATATAAGCCCCTCCCTGAAAATCATCCCTACCTGGCATAAAAATAAAAAAATAAAAATTATTTATTTTATATATATATATCACACTCACTTCTCCACTGCCTTGGGGGCTCCAGCGCGTCTTGTTGCTTGGCTCCCCAGAACTGTTCTGAAGCTCTTTCAGCTCAGCCTCCTGAAAGGGCTGTGTCTGATTGGCTGAGCGCTCAGCCAATCACATTTAATAAATGACTGAATGCTGTGGCCAATCACAGGCAGCGCTTAGCTGTCATTCAATGAATGGCTCTGCGCTGCCTGTAATTGGCTGAGCGCTCAGCCAGTCAGACACAGCCCTTCCAGTGCACCTCTTCCCCTGCTGCTGCTGAAACTTCACACTGTGCAGTATAATTTGCAGTCTACCTGGGTCTTCACAGAGGGATTTAATTAGTATGAAAGTTGGGTTTGGTACCTCAAGAAAAAATACATCAGCACCTCCAGGTATAAATGCACTGCCTATAGTATAAGCATGCTGAGGATGAGTTTGATTCAGTCCCGGCAATCTTGGTCAGTACTGGAGATGAGCGAGCACCCAAATGCTCGGGTCCACGTTATTCGAGTCGAGCTTTTCGTAAAATTGAGAGCTCTACTCGAGTAACAAACCCCATTGACTACAATGGGAGACTCGAGCAATTTTTTATGTGGAACGCAGGGTCCCGAGCCTTTTTTTCCTTGGTTCGTGTGTCTGTCTCTCTCTCTCTCCCAGACTAAAAATTTTCAAAAGGCGTGCGCTGCGTCGAGGCAGGGAGGGGCATAAACAGGCACGTCACAGCGGGAGGGGCCAAAAGCTGGGGCGGGGTCGAACGTGATTTCATGCTCGTTCGAGTAACGAGCACCATCGAGTACGCTAATACTCGAACGAGCATCACGCTCGCCAGAGTGTGTTCGCTCAACTCTAGTCAGTACATATCATGTCACTGACATATGGTGAATTGTCCATTTTAAAGTGTCCTTTCAGTCCTATTGTAGCAACAGTAATTCAATGTTCTTGCACTGGTGATCCCTCTCTTATCTTGTGTATACAGACTATTTCCTTTTCTTGAATAAGGTCTTAAGGCTATTTTAGCATTTAGTCTCTCTCATGGGGTTCACGTATACGTAAGATTATACACACACACACACACATTATATATATATATAAACACACACAATATAAACACACACACAATATATATATATATATATATATTATATATATATATATACATACATACATACATACACACACACACACACACACACACACATATTATATATATATATATATATATATATATATACATACATACATACACACACACACACACACACACAGACACATACACATACATACACACACACATATACACGCACACACACACACACATAGTGGTTTATGTGCAGTGATATACATACAGTGGTTTATAAGCAATAAAGATTTTTACCCTGCTATGTAGTGTGTAATGGAGATATTGTAGGTTTACACTTAGGCATTTTGATGTATTCTTTTTTGATAGTGGCTACTATATTTATTCTTTTGTGTTTAGGGTCATATGGTTTCTGTATGATATTATGCATAGGTTTTTCAAAATGTTTCTTTTTTTCTTCATTTTTTTTATTAGTCTATTGTAATTACTTCTAATTCTCTTCTTGTTATTTCAGTCTCTCTCATTGATAGAGGTCAATTAGACTGAAACATCCGTGTCTCAGTACCGTGGCTATTGCACTAATCTATTGTTATTAATTATGCCTTAGATATCGTTTTTTCATATCAATCATTTCATTTTAATCTGGCTGTTTTCAGGAGGACAAACCAAGTAATCTTGTAGATATGATACCTTTTAATGGCTAACAAAAATACATGATGTTACAGCGAGCTTTCGAACCTTCGCAGGGTTCTTCCCCAGGTTTATGGAGTAGATCTGAATAAACATGCATTTCTATATACATCGAACAGGCACAGACCTGGTGTGATTAATTTGCCATTAAATCAATGCCATAACAGGATACAAAAGCACAGACATAAAGTGATTAATTTGCATTTAAAATAATACCATTCCAAGATGGGTAGAAGAGTAAATACATCATACATACGCTGATAAGAGTTGTGAAAGTTTTATGGTCTCTAAATTTGTGATAAGTGCTGTGAATTTTTTGTCTTGAATATGGAGCAAGTGACTGAAAAGGTGAGAGAGACTGTACAGTAAAAGTCCATGAGAAGCTACCATGAGACTGCCAATATACGAAGAGAAGAGGGTCCTGGAGGCCGAGATATTTGTAGCTGCCCTGAAGGAGACAATGATGAGCTATGAGCTGCCACCAGGGGACTTGTGGGGAGCAGGCAGTAGAAGGTTTCAGGTCTTTGGTAATGTTTTGCCCATCGGGGAGCCATTCTAGGAGAATAGTTATATCTTGAGCAACCCCTTTAAGCTCAATGGGCTCTTAAAGGAAAAGTCAAAAACGCATTCTAATCCAACAAAAAGTGTTGCACTGTGTTCTTCAAGCAAGCTGACTGTCCCCCCCACCACCACCACAGTTGTTGAGATAATACTGTTACAAGCTAATAGAGCAGTCTTTAAAGGGGTTTTCCACACAGCACCAGCTGTCAGTGCTGGGCTACGCCAGGCTCACAGTGGAAGCTGCTGCTCTAACCCCTGTGTAGTGGCTGGCGCAGGACCGCTCTGAAGTGTTCATGCAAGCTCCTCTAAACACCAAGCTTTTTTATACCACTGTTGTGAAGAAAATGAAAGTCAACCGTTCTATTTTTTTTTAAAAAGCCGTTATTCCAGCAGCGCCCCCATATAGATATTAGATATACAGAAATAGATTTAAAACAAAAAAATCCTACTATAAGGAACCACACTGTTTTAAGGGCCATCAGCTTGCTCAGGTATTTTGCACTCCCCCCTTAATTTTAACAGGCCCATTTTCTAGCTCTAAAGGTACCACTGCTGTAAAGTGTGAATAGGTCCAGCTCCTAGGGTATCTAGTCCCCAGAAAGACATAAAGCCCCGTCACTGACTAGAACTAAGGAAGCAAGCCTTTAATACAATAATGAATATCCGAGTTAGACTTTTGTCTCCAATCTGGCAATTCAACTATTTAAATAATACAATTTTTATTGCCAAATCATCACTTGAATCAGTTGAATTTGGCTCAACATGTGGTTTTTATCACGCCACGTCAGTTGTCATGGTGAATAAATATATACTGGGGATGTTTGGCATTTTTATTATTCTTGACTCCAAAAAAAGCAGCTGTGGACAAGAAAACACTGCTTCACTTTTTAATATGCAGAACTCTTTCAGCTTTAACAATCTACTTTTCCACACTATTTAAACTGGATTTAGTCCATTACAGTAAATGCATTCAGATGGAGGGATGGTCAGATGAGCATTATTTTACCTGAATGGGCTACCACATTTCTAGTATCTCTTATATAAATCCTCATTCTCTGACAGAGGGATATGCTCAGCATTTACAATTATGGCATAGCAACAGAATATGCCCTAAATGTCTTACAAGTAGGACCCATAACCATCTTTAGATCAAGGATCCATTGACCCCCAATATGACCTCATGAGATACTTTGTGATTGGCTGCCACATGCAGGTAGGGAATAAATGGGAGGAAGTGTAGAAAACTATGCTAGAGTTGAACAAAATGCTGTAGACTTAAAGAACCAGTTGTGACTCCTTGTATGTGTTGAGTTGCAACAGTGGTCAATAAAGAGTATCTTCAAAGACCCGAAGGTGTGTTCACATGCTGCAGATTTCTTCACAGCATTATCTGAAAATAACATTAGCAAATGTTATTAGCAGATTTCATCCATTTCAATATGGTGAGTGAAATCCACTATAGGGAATTATGCACCAAGCCCATGAGGATTTCTTCCACATCATGCTGATAGGGTTTTCTTGCATTGTAATGTTACATCTGTTGCAAATTGTTGATGTTGAAATTTTTAGGTACATTGCTTTTCTGTTTTTTTTTTTCTTAGCCCTGGATAGCCTTTGATGTAAATGTTACCCCATTCTTTTTATGGTCATGTATGGACCATATGGAAATCACAGAAAAAAAACCCAGTGTAAGTAAGGTAAATGCGATGACTACTACCAGTCCGCTATACTACCACTACCACAGTACTTCTTGTATTCCACACATCGGATGAGCTGACAGTACACGCACAACTGCAGTGCTTTGTGATAAACTTTTTTAATTTAAATTCACCAAAAGTACCTCTGCCAAATAAATTATGAAGTTCAGTTTGATCTAAGTTGGAATAGTTTCTCCATAATTTCATTTTTATTCTTTCCATATTGCAAATCCTTCTTCCAGCTGCACTTCAGGCTTTTAATTTCCATAATCTGGAAATGGAAGGCTTGCTCTTTCCATGTACACTCAGTAAAGCTTTTTCTGAAAATATGCTGGAAAAATACTGAAAGTGGGTAATTCTGGTCCCTCAATCTATACTTCATGCTACATCTGTAAAATACAGACAGTTATCTTTTATCCTGACGATCAGCCTGGAATAACCTAAGAACTGAACAGTGCATAGGAAAAGTCACACAATCCACGCAAGGACACTGAGTCAGCAAGGAATGTTGGGAGGAGGTTTGCGGTCCTTAACCCTTTTCTTTTTTTCTTTCTTTCCTCGTTTGATAGCATTAGTAAGCATTTGGTTTAACTGGATACATAAATACCATAGAATATCTTATACTAGCTGTCAAAAATAAGTGAACACATTGAGGGGAAAAAAGGACACAGGTGTGAACAGAAACTTGTGTGTGCATGTTCTATTTTTGTGTGTGTGTGTGTATTATAAATATACATACCGGTAGTATGTGCTACACACACATACATATAGTACATGATATTGTCTGAAGGTTGATACACGGAGAAATAATGTCACTTTAGAAAATGTTTTATTATTAGAGATGAGCGAACGTACTCGTTTCGAGTAATTACTCGATCGAGCATCTCTATTTTCGAGTACCTGGCTACTCGGGTGCAAAGATTCGGGGGGCGCCAGGGAGCGGGGGATGGCGTGGTGGAGTGGGGGGTAGCAGTGGGGAACAGGGGGAAGCTCTCTCTCTCTCTAACTCTCCCCCCCCACTCCCCTCTGCAACTCCCCGCTCACCCACGGCGCCCCCTGAATCTTTTCACCCGAGTAGAGAAGTACTCGAAAATTGCGGTGCTCGAGTACGTTCGCTCATCTCTATTTATTATGTAATACATTTAAAGGAGATGTCTCGAGGAAGCAGTTAATTTTTTTTTTTGCCCAGTCCCCCCCATTAAACACACATTACTAAGCCCCCCTGTAAATGACATTTCTAGCTGGTTCGTACTTACCGTTCCAGCGTTTCAGCAAGTTATAAAAGTTTCCTCAAGATGGCCGCCGGCTCTTTCCCAGTCGCTCGCTGCAGCCCGACGTGCGCGCTCCCGAGACGCCGCCAGCTGTGTCTCCATGGCAACCGGACGCATCGCAGCCGCCGACCAGACGCCCCGCAGCCGCCGACCAGACAGCAGGTAACCGGCGCTAGCCCCCGGCTCCCCAGCGCTAGTTCCCCCGGCGCAGCGACAGCCCCCCCCCCATCGCAGCGACAGCCCCCCCGGCCTAGCGCTAGCTCCCCCGGCGCAGCGACAGCCCCCCCGGCCTAGCGCTAGCTCCCCCGGCCTAGCGACAGCCCCCCCGGCCTAGCGACAGCCCCCCCCATCGCAGCGACAGCCCCCCCGGCCTAGCGGCAGCCCCCCCGGCCTAGCGACAGCCCCCCCGGCGCAGCCCGGCGCAGCGGCAGCCCCCCCCCCGGCGCAGCGGCAGCCCCCCCCCCCCGGCGCAGCGGCAGCCCCCCCCCGACCCATCACTTACCTGGGAGGCTTCTCGGGGCTGCTGGGCTGGGCTGGGCTGGTCTTCTCCGCTGGGCAGCTCCAGTTTCTGCACCTTCCTCTAACAGAGGATGGTGCAGAATGGCCGCTTCAGCGCGCTCCCGAGCAGTGACAGCTCGTCTGCGCATGCGCAGAAGAGCTGTAGCGGGGAGCACACTGAAGCGGCTCGTGCTGAATGGAGAAGACCGGACTGCGCAAGCGCGTCTAAAAAAGCAAGCTGCCAGCGAATTTAGACGGAACCATGGAGACGAGGACGCTAGCAACGGAGCAGGTAAGTGGAATAACTTCTGTATGGCTCATATTTAATGCACAATGTACATTACAAAGTGCATTAATATGGCCATACGGAAGTGTATAACCCCACTTGGTTTCGCGAGACCACCCCTTTAAGTAATATTTACATGTGTAATCAACCAACCAGATTACACCGTATGTTTAATTTATAAAAAAAAATCTAATTTAATTAAATCTAATAAATTCGTATCTCAACAAAGGCCCAATGTCCATGGCCGGTTTGATTTGTGGCACCCGCGCGGAAGATCCGCATATCAAGCCGCCCATAGGAGAACATGGGGCGTCTGCAAATAAAATAAATCATGCAGATTTGATTTGCGGACCCTTGGTCCAGAAAACAAATCGCAGCATGCAAAGGCAATGGAAGCCGTCCGATCCACGCCCAGTCCGCAATTCAATTGCAGATGGGCCGCTGATTCCATGGGGAAGAGGGATTTAAAAAAGAAAAAAAAAACTCCACTCCCTATGTGCGCCAGCCAGCTGGTGCTTCCGCACACATCCGCATTGAAGAAATGAGAAGACCTGGACGGGTAAGCAGTGTCCTCAACCACTGGCAGGGTCGGATTCAGCTGTGGGCTCCTGCATGCTTAATCCGATCCGCCTGTGGACATGAGGCCTATGCATTCAGATTTGGGCTTCACAATGTAAAAAGGATATTGGAGACCTGGAAAAGGGTTCAAAGGTTGGCAACTAGATTATTAAATGGGATGGGCAGGGTAAATCTCATCTACATAAATATATGTGTGGTCAATACAGAGAAGTTGCAGATGATGTATTCACTCCAAGAACTATACAATTACTAGAGGACAATCATTACAGACGATTTACACATCAATATAGGAAAAGGGTTCTTTACAGTTACTGTAGAACAGTCAAACGATGGAATGCCTTAACTGATGAGGCAGTAATGATGGCAAATAGAATAATAGTGCTGCTCGAACTTTGTAATTGCAGTTTTAAACCGGTGTACAAAACTCCAGTTTTAAATGGATGCCCGCAGAGCTGAACATCTTGTGATCAATAATGTATAATTGACAAAATAATGGCAGAACTTGATTCACATGTCCTTTTTTTCAACCAAGGTAACTACGTAAACTAGAAAAATGCACTTAAATTGCAGGCCCGACACTTGTCCTCTGTTACTCTATAGACACTTAGGAATGTATTTTCAAGCATCTGTATTTTTTTACTTACTTTTGGCTTAGCCAGCTCTTTGATTTTCTCAATTTCATCAGTGGATAAGACATCCAGGTAACGCACAATACGTGGACTATCCCACTCATCTTCTTCCTTAATAGGACCCAAAATCAGAAAAGGATTCCCGTTTCCATCATGATACCGACAGAAGAGTCTTTTCTGTCTTCGGGGATTCTAAAAATCAGACCAGAGAGAACGTCTTTCACGAAGAATGTAAGAATATTCTAGTTGAAAAAAATGCACCCTATCTTTGGCGCCTACTAATGTAAACTATGCTGAACATAAACACTAAATTGGCACCAATATATGTAAACAGTCCCCCTCCTTTCTTATTATCTCAGCAATGCAAGGGACACCAGCACATTACACAGAAAGGGTATGATGGCTGTGCCCGACATATACTGAAAAGGTAAAAAGAAGAAAAATAACAAAAAGGTAAAATGCTAGGCTCCAGCCCGAACTGTGTTGAGATGCTAGTGAACATACTAATAATAGTAAAAACTATTTTATTAAAGGAAGGCAGACAAGCAATGGAGGGAGCGTGAATAATGACACTATGATTCTGGGGTCCGATTGACCTGCCTTGAGTCCTGGATGCAGGCTATTTGCAGACATGGCACCATACTATATACAAGCAAACGTCTTGGGTACCTTAAATGTGCCCGATAGCGCTATGGTGGCATTATATAATACAAAATTTTAATGACAGACCCCCTTAACCCATTCCTGCCACCATGGCATAAATGTATGCCCCAGCTAAGAAGATGGCATGGGCTCAGAAGCTGAGGCCATGCAATTGACAGCAAGGATCGGTGACTGCAATCAATGTTGATTGCAGCATATAAAGTGTTCACAGAGGGAGGGCAACTGGAAAACTGGACATCCATAGAAGCCCCAGATATAGAGAAAAATATGCCTCCTATAGCAACAGTAGTCACTGTTAGAACTGGTTAGGAGCCAGTTGTAAAAAGCAGAAGCAGTTAAAAACCACTTCTCTCTTCTCCTTAGGATCCTCGGCTGTGTCTGACAGCTGAGAACCTGGCCTGCACTTGCTTGATTGCAGGAGCTTTAATCCTGCGCCATATATTTACTATCGGCCAGGATTAAAGCCTGTATATTTATGGCGCTTGCTCCTTAATGGGTTGAACATGAAATAGGAAAACCCTCATATTCTTCTTGAATAAGAAAGTTAAAAAAAAACACCTCTGAATTTGTAGTGTTGGGTTCCTACATTTAGGAACCGACAGAGGGCAGGAAAATATTTCAAGTAAAAGGAGGAAATCATTTCCCTTGAGGTTTTTAAGCTTTCCAAGGGTGGAACCCGTTTTAGTGTCTGGAAATGTGCTACCAAACACAGCCTCCAAATACAGCTGTGTGAGTTAGCCCTAACTCCATAGTACGAATAATGGACACAATGCCATCTCTGCTACATTCACATGGGTCATGATTCCAAACTGTTCTTCTGCGTTACCATGTCATCGTGGGAGAAGCATAATGTGTTACACAATGCACCAGTAAACATGCAATCTCACGGAATGTTTTGTAGATTAAATCCCAGTATCTTCCACATGCTGCTCTAAGGCTGCGGTCACACGGGACGGAAATCCTGCGGAAATCTCGCGGTATGACCGGAGCGGGTTCGCACGGAAATACCATGAAATTTCCGCAGCAGAAATGCAGCTTCAAAACTCGTAGTTTTGAAGCGGCTTCACCTCCTGTATTCCACTGCGGCCATCTCTCCCAATAGAGAGGAGAGATGGCCGCCGAGGAAACGGTGATACAATTGACATGCCGTGGCTTTGAATTTCGCGCGGCATGTCAATTTCAGTGTGGCTTCGCCGCAAGGATTTCTCCGCAGCGTGTGGACGGGATTTTTGCAAATCTCGTCCACCTTGCTGGTTAGGCTTGGGCTTAAGATTGTCGGCGGAATTTCCGTGCGGAAAGTCCACATGGAAATTCCGCTCCGTGTGAACCCAGCTTAAGAAATATTATCTATATTCCATATTTTCAAGGTAGCTAGGTATATAAAAAGAGGGAGAAATCCTAATTATTATTGTGTAGTAGCAGCAATTGTTGAGTTCAATGAAATTAAAGAGCAACAGACAGGCCCCCCTCAACATGTTTCACCACCTCAGTGGCGTCATCAGGGGTTTGGGGCTAAATGGCAGTCCAATGTGGTAGGTAGGGGGGGGATGAAGGACAATTTATAGCCAGGAGAGGGGGGTTTAACTGGTGGTTGGCAGGCACAATAGCATTGATGAGTGATTACATTATCTTTGCAATAGGGTGGACTCAATATTATTAATGAATGGCTGTTCCTCACAAATTACATTTCTCTTCATTGGTTGACAAACTTGATCTGATTGGAAGATGCAAGTTGATGTTGTCACCAGATGCTATAGGGTGAACTCAATATTACGCATGACTGTTCCTCACAAGTTATACTGATCCTTATTCATTCACTGGGAAACTTGATTGGATTGGAGGACTGGGGCGTAACTATAAAGGGTGCAGGGGACGCGGTTGCACCCGGGCCCAGGAGCCTTAGGGGGCCCATAAGGCCTCTCTTCTCCATATAGGGAGCCCAGTACTATGAATAAAGTATTATAGTTGGGGGCTTTGTTACAGGTTTTGCATTGGGGCCCAGAAGCTTCAAGTTATGCCTCTGTACAGCATGGTTTAGGTATGGGTACGGGTACAGATACAGCTAGAGGGGGGGGGGTCCCAGCTCACCTTTTGCATCAGGGCCCCTGAGCCTTTATTTACGCCCCTGTTGGGAGGACGTATGTTGATGAGGTCATCAGAGACTATAAATTATCTTTCATCCCTCTACTGGACTGCCATTTAGCCCCAAACCCCTGATGACACCACTGAGGTGGTGAATTATGCTTTTGTTGCTTTTTAATTTCAATAAACTCAATAATTGCTGCTAGTACACAATAACAATTATATAGGATTTCTCCCACTTTATATAGCTAGTTAACTAGAAAATACGGAATATAGCTAATAACTGTGAGAGCAGCATGTGGAGGATACTGGGTTTTTAAATGCCCATTTTTAATGCATAGCAATACAGTATATAACTTTTAGTAAAAGGATACCATAATTTGGGTTACATTGTCTTAGGCGAATTGTCTATTATACTCTGATTTCTAAGGATCCAGGGAGGCTTGGTTAGGAACACTGCATTAGAGTTTTTAGAAGGCTTGTTCCAGTCAGGAGATAAACAATTATATGCAAACAGTACCTACATGAGATGATTATCTGTTGTTTATTTTCTTTAGTTCTTGGTATTTGGCTGCTTTTCAGCTCATCAGGAATTTTGCTCTATGACTACAGGTTATTTACTGTATCTGCAGTAGTCTGAAACACACCTCATTTACTCATTAGTTCATGGAGACACACCTTCTTTCTTATCATTGGTTCAGGCTGCTGTTCTTTCGCTCCCCCTGCAGTTCTGCCTCCTTTAACTGGCTGCAGCGTATAAACAAAATCTATGATAGGCTCATCAGGATATTAGTTTAAGGAGCGATTATTTGTATTATTATAGCAAGAGCAAAAAAATATAAAGTACAGGTATTTTTTGCATACGGTATATACTAAGAGAAATGTGCCTAAGACCTATGATGCTCAGAGCATGGGTCAAGAGACCTGCGGTCAGGTTGGGAAACTCACCTGTAATACAGACTAATAAATGAGACCGTAATATGCTTGTCTGATATGAGCCTTAGTAATGGAAAACCTGGAAGGTCGTTTTAAAGTAAAGTTTCTTTCTTGAATGTGTATAATGTAATAGATTTCACTCAAGGGTGGAGAAACATGTCAATCAGAAGACCCAATTCTGGTAGTTTTGTATAATAATCTGATTATAGAACATTTACATTATACAGGCAGTGGATTGACATGACAAAACCGTTTCACAGACTTTAGAAATCCTGCACCCATTTAAGATTTGAAGACGAGTGTCAATCTGATAATAAGTTACCATTTTTACTCCTTCTCCACGGCACAGGGCTTCATAAGTATCACGCTCTGGCAGGTAGTCCAGGGGTCTGGAATACACACCAGACGTTGGGGTGGAAGGTTCCTTCTCTGTAGTCTTGTTAATCTTCCCTTCGGCTCTCTCTTTTTCCAGTAGTTTCTCAAAAAATCTCAAATTTGTTCCAGCTCGATCATGGCTGGAATCTATAGAAGAACAAGAAATAAGTGAGAAACCAGAACAATATCTTAATGCAATAGGATTACATACATGTATACATATATGAGAGTCTTACTATGTTCATGAATAACTAATCAGTTGTGCTACAAACATTGCATTCTCATCTTTTAGTTTCTTATAGTCCTGTTATCAAGAAGCTGAGAATTTACCTTGCAAAATGTTCAAGGTTAATGTATAACACAAGAGGAACGTTTTGGTTAAGAATAAAGCATTAAAAAGGACAGGAAGGAAAAGGATGATCAAAGGTCTATCCATTTCTACAACGGAAAATGCACACATAAAAGACCATTAAAAAGCCAGAATTTTAGCTATTTATCTTTTAAGTGGAGCTGTAAAATCCAGCACCTGGTATCAATGGGACAGTTAGGCTGGGCTCACATGGGCGGACTAGATTCCACATGGGGGGCCCGCAATGCATTCCAGCTGTGAACCCAGCCGGTGACCATGCGTACCCCAATTTCTCTGTATTGCAGATGACTGTAGCAGCTCACCGTCGGTCATGCGCAATACAGGTTTTTTTTTAATGTTCGTATTTCCCGTGTGCGATGACATGGGTACACGCAGCCTCTATGCAATGTTAATTGCGCATGGGCTGTGGATCAAACGACCTCCATTGACTTCAATGGAGGCCGTCTGTGTGGAATCCACAGTAAAATAGAGCATGCCGCAATTTTTCCTCCACTCACAGAATACACAATTCATATCCGCGAGCGTGAGTGAAAAAGCGATTTATTTTTCCTGTTTTAGAATGTCTCCGCAATTGGAATCTGCCCATGTGAGCCCAGCCTTACGGTGCATTTACATCTGCGGAAGCTGATCAATATTGCATTGGCAAACCCACAATTTTTAGGTAAGTGCGATAAGCTTTGCGAGAAATCTCATTGCTGCATTTGCGATTTTCATGTGTGCGAAAATCGACCATTCTTCCCTAAGGGAGCAAAAACGCAACGCGTTCGCGTACATGCAAACGCAATATAATTTTTTTTTTGCTGCTCCCACAGGGTAGAATAGGCAATTCTTCAACAGAATTGCCTAAAAAATAGGACATACTGCAATTTTTGTCTCTTGCATCGTTTCTCGTAGTGCTGCGAGAAAAGAAAAGAAAAAAAAAAATCACACAATAGAAACAATGGTTTCTTTTCCTGGGTCTGGGTGCAACTAATTAAAAACATTTCTCCAAGACGACTGCACAACAGGTATATTATTGTAATGAGCGTGACTGTCGCTACCCTATGGTGTTCCCTGTGAGAGTGATGGTGACAGAGTCTCTAACTGATAACACATATATAACGGTGGATACAGTCTAAACGCATTTCCTCACCAAGTGCTAGTAGTCTTCTTGTGAGCTCAACAGCCCTATGGATGTCTCCCATCTGGAAAACAGTGTAGCTGAGGTAGTCTAGAACATCTACTTTAAATATTGTGGCCTCTTCCCCTTCATCCAGGAGCTTCAGAGCTTCTTGCATCCACAGAACAGTATGGTAATAGTCACCATCGTTGTATGCGATTTTCCCCATGCCAAAGCAATCATCCGCAGATAAGGAGGAGACATATTTAGTGCCTATAATACAAAAATAGTAAAGCATAATTAACCCCGTTGAGGACGAGGATGTTTCGGTCCAAAAGGGCACTTTTTAGGGATTTTACCCATGTGGTGGTTTTACAGACCCATTTTTTTTCCCATCAGCTGCCAAAATTTTAGCTACCTTTTTGTTCTATGACATACAGGGCTATTTTTTATATCTTTTTTCACTGATTTTTTACAGGTTTTTTTTAGGTTTATTAGGGGTAAAATGGTAAAAAAAAACACCTTTTTAATGTATAATTGTTTATTTTTAAAACTAGCATATTTACGCTAAAATAAAGTACAGGAATGGGTTAATGGGTTCCCCATTTTGTTATATAATTTGTCAAGTCTGGTGTTGAGTCGTTTATTTTTTCTTATCTTACTTATATTTTATTCTGTAATTTTTTTTAAACTTACTTTTGTAACTATTTTTTCACATCAGTCACAACTAGTTAGTTTGCAATGAAGCATAACTCATGTGTGATGATTAGAGATGAGCGAGCACCAAAATGCTCGGGTGCTCGTTACTCGGAACGAACTTTTCGCGATGCTCGAGGGTTCGTTTCGAATAACGAACCCCATTGAAGTCAATGGGCGACCCGAGCATTTTTGTATTTCGCCGATGCTCGCTAAGGTTTTCATGTGTGAAAATCTGGGCAATTCAAGAAAGTGATGGGAACGACACAGCAACGGATAGGGCAGGCGAGGGGCTACATGTTGGGCTGCATCTCAAGTTCACAGGTCCCACTATTAAGCCACAATACCGGCAAGAGTGGGCCCCCCCCCCCCCCTCCCAACAACTTTTACTTCTGAAAAGCCCTCATTAGCATCGCATACCTTAGCTAAGCACCACACTACCTCCAACAAAGGACAATCACTGCCTGGATGACACTCCGCTGCCACTTCTCCTGGGTTACATGCTGCCCAACCCCCCCCGCACGACGCAGTGTCCACAGCACACAACAAACTGTCCCTGCGCAGCCTTCAGCTGCCCTCATGCCACACCACCCTCATGTCTATTTAGAAGTGCGTCTGCCATGACGAGGAACCGCAGGCACACACTGCAGAGGGTTGGCACGGCTAGGCAGCGACCCTCTTTAAAAGGGGCGGGGCGATAGCCCACAATGCTGTACAGAAGCAATGAGAAATAGAATCCTGTGCCACCGCCATCAGGAGCTGCACACGTGGGCATAGCAATGGGGAACCTATGTGCCACACACTATTCATTCTGTCAAGGTGTCTCTGCATGCCCCAGTCAGACTGGGCTTTTTAATTCATAGACACAGGCAGGTACAACTCCCTATTGTGAAGTCCCTGTCGACCGACAGCATGGGTGGCTCCCTGGAACCCACCGGCGATACACAAAAATATCCCATTGCATTGCCCAACACAGCTGAGGTAGTAATGTCGTGCTTAATGCAGGTGGGCTTCGGCCCACACTGCATGCCCCAGTCAGACTGGGGTTCTTTACAAGTGGAAACAGATGCATTTATAATTCCCTGTGGACCCACAGCATGGGTGGGTGCCAGGAAGCCACCGGCGGTACATAGAAATATCCCATTGCATTGCCCAACACAGCTGAGGTAGTAATGTTGTGCTTAATGCAGGTGGGCTTCGGCCCACACTGCATGCCCCAGTCTGACTGGGGTTCTTTACAAGTGGACACATGTAGGTTAGACTCCGTGTGCACCTACAGCATGGGTGGCTCCCTGGAACCCACCGGCGGTACACAAAAATATCCCATTGCATTGCCCAACACAGCGGATGTAACGTCAGCTGTAATGCAGGTGGGCTAAAAATTCATTTGATTACACTGTAGGCGAGGGCCCACAAAAATTGCTGAATCAACAGTACTAATGTACATCAAAAAAATTGGCCATGGCCAACCAAGATGGCAGGTGAAACCCATTAATCGCTTTGGTTAATGTGGCTTAAGTGGTAACTAGGCCTGGAGGCAGCCCAGTTTAACGAAAAATTGGTTCAAGTTAAAGTTTCAACGCTTTTAAGAGCATTGAAACATATAAAAATTGTTTAGAAAAATTATGAGTGAGCCTTGTGGCCCTAAGAAAAATTGCCCGTTCAGCGTGATTACGTGAGGTTTCAGGAGGAGGAGCAGGAGGAGGAGGAGGAGGAATATTAGACACAGATTGATGAAGCAGAAATGTCCCCGTTTTGGATGGTGAGAGAGAACGTAGCTTCCATCCGCGGGTGCAGCCTACGTATTGCTTATGTATCGCTGCTGTCCGCTGGTGGAGAAGAGAAGTCTGGGGAAATCCAGGCTTTGTTCATCTTGATGAGTGTTAGCCTGTCGGCACTGTCGGTTGACAGGCGGGTACGCTTATCTGTGATGATTCCCCCAGCCGCACTAAACACCCTCTCTGACAAGACGCTAGCCGCAGGACAAGCAAGCACCTCCAGGGCATACAGCGCGAGTTCAGGCCACGTGTCCAGCTTCGACACCCAGTAGTTGTAGGGGGCAGAGGCGTCACCGAGGACAGTGGTGCAATCGGCTACGTACTCCCTCACCATCCTTTTACAGTGCTCCCGCCGACTCAGCCTTGACTGGGGAGCGGTGACACAGTCTTGCTGGGGAGCCATAAAGCTGGCCAGGCCCTTAAAGACTGTTGCACTGCCTGGGCTGTACATGCTGCTCGATCTACGCACCTCCCCTGCTACCTGGCCCTCGGAACTGCGCCTTCTGCCACTACCGCTGTCGGATGGGAATTTTACCATCAGCTTGTCCGCCAGGGTCCTGTGGTATAGCAACACTCTCGAACCCCTTTCCTCTTCGGGAATGAGAGTGGGAAGGTTCTCCTTATAGCGTGGGTCGAGCAGTGTGTACACCCAGTAATCCGTAGTGGCCAGAATGCGTGTAACACGAGGGTCACGAGAAAGGCATCCTAACATGAAGTCAGCCATGTGTGCCAGGGTACCTGTACGCAACAAATGGCTGTCCGCACTAGGAAGATCACTTTCAGGATCCTCCTCCTCCTCCTCCTCAGGCCATACACGCTGAAATGATGACAGGCAAGCAGCATGGGTACGGTCAGCAGTGGGCCAAGCTGTCTCTTCCCCCTCCTCCTCATCCTCCTCATGCGCCTCCTCCTCCTCCTGAACGCGCTGAGATATAGACAGGAGGGTGCTCTGACTATCCAGCGACATACTGTCTTCCCCCGGCTCGGTTGCCGAGCGCAAAGCGGCTGCCTTTATGGTTTGCAGGGAAGTTCTCCAGATGCATAGCAGAGGAATGGTGACGCTAATGATTGCAGCATCGCCGCTCACCACCTGGGTAGACTGCTCAAAGTTTCGAAGGACCTGGCAGATGTCTGCCAACCAGGCCCACTCTTCTGAAAAGAATTGAGGAGGCTGACTCCCACTGCGCCGCCCATGTTGGAGTTGGTATTCCACTATAGCTCTACGCTGCTCATAGAGCCTAGCCAACATGTGGAGCGTAGAGTTCCACCGTGTGGGCACGTCGCACAGCAGTCGGTGCACTGGCAGATTAAACCGATGTTGCAGGGTGCGCAGGGTGGCAGCGTCCGTGTGGGACTTGCGGAAATGTGCGCAGAGCCGGCGCACCTTTACGAGCAGGTCTGACAAGCGTGGGTAGCTTTTCAGAAAGCGCTGAACCACCAAATTAAAGACGTGGGCCAGGCATGGCACGTGCGTGAGGCTGCCGAGCTGCAGAGCCGCCACCAGGTTACGGCCGTTGTCACACACGACCATGCCCGGTTGGAGGCTCAGCGGCGCAAGCCAACGGTCGGTCTGCTCTGTCAGACCCTGCAGCAGTTCGTGGGCCGTGTGCCTCCTATCTCCTAAGCTGAGTAGTTTCAGCACGGCCTGCTGACGCTTGCCCACCGCTGTGCTGCCACGCCGCGCGACACCGACTGCTGGCGACGTTCTGCTGCTGCTGACACATCTAGATTGCGAGACAGAGGTTGAGGAGGAGGAGGAGGGTGCTTTAGTGGAAGAAGCATACACCGCCGAACATACCACCACCGAGCTGGGGCCCGCAATTCTGGGGGTGGGTAGGACGTGAGCGGTCCCAGGCTCTGACTCTGTCCCAGCCTCCACTAAATTCACCCAATGTGCCGTCAGGGAGATGTAGTGGCCCTGCCCGCCTGTGCTTGTCCACGTGTCCGTAGTTAAGTGGACCTTGCCACTAACCGCATTGGTGAGGGCGCGTACAATGTTGCGGGAGACGTGGTCGTGCAGGGCTGGGACGGCACATCGGGAAAAGTAGTGGCGACTGGGAACGGAGTAGCGCGGGGCCGCCGCCGCCATCATAGCTTTGAAGGACTCCGTTTCCACAACCCTATACGGCAGCATCTCAAGGCTGATAAATTTGGCTATGTGGACGGTTAACGATTGAGCGTGCGGGTGCGTGGCGGCGTACTTGCGCTTGCGCTCCAACAGTTGCGCTAGCGACGGCTAGACGGTGCGGTGCGAGACATTGCTGGATTGGGCCGAGGACAGCGGAGGTGAGGGTGTGGGTGCAGGCCATGAGACGGTCGTGCCTGTGTCCTGAGAGGGGGGTTGTATCTCAGTGGCAGGTTGGGGCACAGGGGGAGAGGCAGCGGTGCAAACCGGAGGCGGTGAACGGCCTTCGTCCCACCTTGTGGGATGCTTGGCCATCATATGTCTGCGCATGCTGGTGGTGGTCAGGCTGTTGGTGGTGGCTCCCCGGCTGATCTTGGCGTGACAAAGGTTGCACACCACTGTTCGTCGGTCGTCAGGCGTCTCTGTGAAAAACTGCCAGACCTTAGAGCACCTCGGCCTCTGCAGGGTGGCATGGCGCGAGGGGGCGCTTTGGGAAACAGTTGGTGGATTATTCGGTCTGGCCCTGCCTCTACCCCTGGCCACCGCACTGCCTCTTGCAACCTGCCCTGCTGCTGCCCGTGCCTCCCCCTCTGAAGACCTGTCCTGTGTAGGCGTTGCACACCAGGTGGGGTCAGTCACCTCATCGTCCTGCTGCTCTTCCTCCGAATCCTCTGTGCGCTGCTCCCTCGGACTTACTGCCCTTACTACTACCTCACTGCAAGACAACTGTGTCTCATCGTCATCGTCCTCCTCACCCACTGAAAGGTCTTGAGACAGTTGGCGGAAGTCCCCAGCCTCATCCCCCGGACCCCGGGAACTTTCCAATGGTTGGGCATCAGTGACGATAAACTCCTCTGGTGGTAGAGGAACCACTGCTGCCCAATCTGAGCAGGGGCCCGAGAAAAGTTCCTGGGAGTGTTCCCGCTCCTAAACATGTGTCATTGTAGTGGAGTGAGGAGGCTGGGAGGAAGGAGGAGCAGCAGACAGAGGATTCGGATTTGCAGCACTGGACGGCGCAGAACTGTGGGTGGATGATAGCTTGCTCGAAGCACTTTCTGCCATCCAGGACAGGACCTGCTCACACTGCTCATTTTCTAATAAAGGTCTCCCGCGTGGACCCATTAATTGGGCGATGAATGTGGGGACGCCAGAAACGTGCCTCTCTCCTAATCGCGCAGCAGTCGGCTGCGACACACCTGGATCAGGAGCTCGGCCTGTGCCCACACCCTCACTTGGCCTTCCGCGTCCTCGGCCGCGTCCACATCCTCTAGGCCTACCCCTACCCCTCAGCATGCTGTATTACCAGTGATTTGATTTCCCAGGTAGGAAATAAATTGGCGCAAGCCTGCAGGCCAAATATAATTTTTTCGCTTTTTTGCAAAGGGAAGGCCCCACTGCGTATATTCAATGAACAATACGTTTAATAACTGTGGTGTGGCCCTGAAAAAGTGTCACACAACTTTAGTGTAGCAGAGTTATTAACTCTGGCAGAGCAGGTATTTGCCAGTCAGGAAAGACAATGGCGCAAGCCTGCAGTAAACCGTAGCTGGTTGCGTTTGATTTTTGTACGTTCTCCACGCAGCACACACGTACACGGAGACCTTAGGACTGACACAGGCAGGCCAAATATAATTTTTTCGCTTTTTTGCAAAGGGAAGGCCCCACTGCGGATATTCAATGAACAATAACTGTGTTGTGGCCCTGCCTACACAATTCTGTCCCTGTAGTATCAATGGAGGGTGCAATGCTCTGCACAGACAATTTTTTGAAGAAAAAAAAAATATGCAACACTGCTAACAGCAGCCAGCACAGTACTGCACACGGTTAAATTTGGCCCTAGAAAGGACCGTTGAGGTTCTTGAAGGCTACACTCACTCCTAACACTCTCCCTGCCTAAGCACCACTTCTGTCCCTAATACCGGGTGCAATGCTCTGCACTGCCGATTTTGAGAAAAAAAATAAAAATTTTTCCACTGCTAACAGCAGCCTGCACACACGTAGATGTGGCCCTAAGAAGGACCGTTGGGGTTCTTGAAGCCTACACTCACTACAAACACTCTCCCTACAGCAACTCCAATAGAACAGCACTTTCCCTCACTAACTCACACGGCATCTGAGCCGAGCCGCGGGAGGGGCCGACTTTTATACTCGGGTGACATCTGATCGCCCCAGCCACTCACAGCAGGGGGGTGGTATAGGGCTTGAACGTCACAGGGGGAAGTTGTAATGCCTTCCCTGTTTTTCAATTGGCCAGAAAAGCGCGCTAACGTCTCAGAGAGGAAACTGAAAGTAACCAGAACACCGCGTGGTACTCGTTACGAGTAACGAGCATCCCGAACACCCTAATATTCGCACGAATATCAAGCTCGGACGAGTACGTTCGCTCATCTCTAGTGATGATATTACACGGAGTGTACCATATATGCTCTTCAGATGGGGACACAGCTCTCCCATCACATTTACTGATACTGATCACACAGCTCCTGTCACAGTTATAATACAGGAGATCAAAGCTCATCCTTCTAACTGTATACTCATGGTCTGTAATTTATTTAGAAGAATATAGAAGGTAATGATAATTAAATTGTCCTCCCAGCAGACAGAGATGGTACAGCCTCTAGCGCATGCTGTTCAGATGCATCATGGGATTAACAGAATAGTGAAAGTGAAAGCAAAATCAAGATGGTGCCTGATAAGTATCAAACGGAAGACCTCCAAAGTGTGACAGGTAATCAGGTGAGGAGCACATGGATTGAAAAATGTGTTTTCACTGGAATGGCCTGTTAAGAATACTTATACTAATAATACATAAAACAGATGGCCCAAAACTCTGTCAACTCTCCCATGAAAACAAACTTTTCCATCCAGCATGTCCCTTGAGTCCCAATGGACCAGAGAGCCAAAGAACCACTGGAGACATAAAGACATGTATTGTGTCATCAGGCAATTAGCCCTTCCAGTACAAGAAGGCACAAGCAAATGTCCAGGCCTTCTCTGTAGTACTAGGCACTGATAGAAATGCACTGGTGCCTGGATGGACTTTATCTGTATGATAACTTTTTTAAGTTTTACGAATGTAACAAACCATAGATAAAAGTATTAGAATGTAAAGAGAGGTGGGCTAATCAACACTAATACCAATTGACCACTATTATGCCAGCAGTACATGTTGAGAGCAAGAATAAAATTGTGCAAGCCACTTGCACATTAAACAAATCAAAAACAACTAAAAAGAACTGAAGGTACTCACTTTGTTTGCAACTCACTCCCCTTCTTATCCTAAACGGAAAAGGCCACACAAATTGGACACCTCCGATTTTCCTTGAGTCCAAAAAGCGTCAGAACTCCTGATACAACTTGGGCTTGATGAACCACCCTTCTCCTACCACAACTGCTGGCATGTAAAAGAAGTTTCCGCCTACACCTACAGATGTGACAACTTCCAAAGTCTCCGCATACTTTGCTCCATGACTTCAACAAGAATCTTCCTGCACTCCTCCCCCAGTACCATGGGCGGATGTTTTCCACTCGACTTTCTGGCTCCAACTTCTGCGCTCTTCTTTCTTCCCCTTCCTCTCCTTTTCTCCACCCCTCCTACTACTTTTTCTCCACCTCTTTCCTTGCGGGTCGCCGCCCCTTTCCTAGCCTAATTGCGCCCTCCAGTCCATGGCAGCTGCATTAAACATTATGCTGTCTTGCAAACTTTATGATCGCTAGGAATATAAGTGATCCTGAGAATGGTTTTCCCAACAGATCCCTCAATAATGAAACGGTAGTCGCATGTGTTCACCGCCACTCCACTCATTTCAATCACAGCACCCGAGATTGACGAGTGTTCGCACTAAGCAATCCCCTGTGCTCTCCTTGAAGTGAACGGAGCAGCGGTGGCATACGTGACTCTCGCTTCATTCATGCAGGGACCATCCGATCATAAAATTATCCCCAATCCTGTACATAGGGGATAGCTATTAATTTTTGTCCAGCCCCTTTAAGCTTCTACCAATATTGCAGCTCTTAGGATCTTCCTGAACACTTATGACCTTCTGCATACAGTAATAGATTTAATGGTGTTCTTGCTGATAACAGTGCTCTGCAGCACTCAGATCGATTGGTAGAAGTGGCTGAGAGTCACTAACAAGTATTATTACTTTACTGTGCAATTACTTTGCCTGTCCTCTCCATTCATGAAGGAAGGCAAGGTCTCAGATCAGAGCAACACTCCCAGGAAGTAACCAAAGGAACGGAAGTGGCACCATGTGTACTACTGGCAGATCTCTAAGGCCAACTGAAGCTGAGCGGATAGGTAACAGTGCAGCGGCTCTGGGGCACTTTTTAGAAAAATAACAATAGATTGATGCCTGAAATCTCGTTAGTGCACAATCTGAGACATAAGATCTACAAGCCCATGTATTTCAGTATTTAATGAAATGACGTGTACATATTAACATTTATTCTGGCACATTATTCAAATAACTTTTTGAAGAGGTCGGCCCTTGCCAACATTTATCATCGTATGACAGTGTGATTTTAAGTGGTGTGCATTATTTAGTGTAACACAGTATGATGCCAAGTGCATAAATATGCAAAATTGGCACAAATACAGAAAAATACTAATAAATCAATTTTTTTGTAGAGAATGTAAGGATGATGGATCCCTTGAGAAAGTGAAAAACTAAGCAATAGAGGGAATTCCATGTTTTGGACAGATTTAACCACTAATGTAAGTAACATTCAGCTAGTAAAGAGCTTGTGTCATATGAGAACTAATTTGCAGCACAAACCTGGCAATACTCCTTTTGCTATGACATCTGGATCAAGTCTGTAGGTGTCTTGGAGACGCATTAATGCCTTGGCTGCTCCAGTCTCATCTTCTTCATTTGGAAAGAACTCCCTCTGTAAGGTGAGGTTTGCAATAAAGCCTAAACCGGAGAAGAAACACAAGGATGCGTCACAAATAGGAACAATGTGGCTCAGTATGGGGTGAGTGAGGCTCTAACAAGTCATCATGACGTAATGGGGTAAAAGGTTCAAAATTACAGACTATAGCCGGCAACACATCAGCTACGGACTTCATTATAAAACGGTTTAGGCCTCATGTCCACGGGGAAAATAATAATTAAAATCCGCAGCGGATCACCCGCGCGCGGATCCGCGCCCCATAGGAATGCATTGACCACCCGCGGGTAGCTAAATACCCGCGGATGGTCAATAAATGTGAATTAGAAAAATCATGGAGCATGAAAAAAAATGGACATGCTCCATTTAGGTGCGGATCACGCTCCGGATGGCCCCATTGATCTCTATGGGGTGCGGGAAATCCGCTGCGGGTGTTAAATGCCATTTATTTGGGTGCGTGAAATCTGCATGCGGATTACAAGTTTGGCTTCTTTTTCAGTGGCCTTGCATTTTTTTTCACGCGCAGATGCAAAAATGCCATCCGCGTGCATACACGCGTGAAAAAAAACGCATCCGCGTGTCATCCGCATGCAATAAAATACTATTTTAAGCTCATCCGCACTGCATCCGCGGCCCAAATCCGCGTTACAAATCCGGAGCAGATTTGATTTTCCCCGTGGACATGAGGCCTTAAAGGGAAGAGAACTAAAGCAGAAAATAGTCTGTCATATTAGTAGAAAAAAAAAAGTAAGCTGGAAGGAGGTCATGAAAACGAGGAGGTTTTGGATTTCATGTAACTTACACAACACAGAATTTTCTAATAACCCGACGTACAAAACACCAAAATGTTTTTAATTAGTGAATCCCCTGTAGAAATTCTTGGAAGCAATGTAGTCCGGTAAGGCATACGTTCATGTCTGATCATGTCTTGAACATATGCTAACACTTGAACACATCTTTCATAGCTTGTGGATAACCTGACGTGGCAGAAAGCATGACCCGAAAAATGAAAATCACTTAACAGATTTCTATAGAGGGCGTTACTCATGAAGAAGCCTTAAAGTGGTTGTTTCAGTATTGCGTGTTATTCCCTATCCAGAGTTCCCGTGTCCCTCATCCTCATCACTGCAACACCCGCAGCGAGGAGGAGACAGGAGCGCTGGCAATTTTCATCAGCCCTCTTGAAATAAATGGCGCGCTAACAGCACATTCTTGGCTAGCGCTCCATTCGTTCTGACATCACCGCAGGGGGAGAAGCAACCCTGAAGTGACAAGCAGAGGGCGACACATGACCCCCATTGTCAGGATTGGTGGGGGGAGGTCCTAGTGGTGAGACCACCATCAATCAGTAAGTTATCAGCTGTCAATAGGGGATAACTTGTAATCCTGGTATAACCCCTTTAATTTACATTCTCTCTGGTTATCAGTGGAAGAACAACTTATCACCGTCATATAGAACATAACAGCAAACAACAAATGGGAAGATTCCTAGCAAATGTTTTTGGCTGGTCATTTTCTAAAGTAATTGGTTAGCCTTTACAAAATCATTTTGATTGGAAGTGGCGTACTGGTTCATAATTAGAGCACATTCACCTGGGTATATTATTGGTCCATGTTGGTGCCTGCTCACAAGAGCATCCAGTGCCCGTGATGAGGTACATCCATGGTTTGCTAGTCTTGGTCGCAAAAATCGTGAAGCATTGCCATCAAAAACGATGAAAATAAATAAAAAAAAAAAAACACAACAGACGCCATTAAAAGGCAGCTGGAGAAAATTGTTTTTGGATCCATCGAACAGCAGGTCCATCAAAGCGTCAAGGGTTTGGTTATTATTGGAAGCCATGATGCTAGTGTGAATATAAACTTTGCTTCTTTTATTCTTTTTGGGAACGGAAATATATGTTTTATTGTTCTGGAAAGGTTTTCTAGCTTTCATTCGGATTGGATCAACATTCCTCTTTAGGCCAAAAATATTGAGACTGAGGACTGAACTAAATGTCCAGTTGTGAAATTATGTGTAACCTCCAAGACCGTACCTTAGGGTGATGCAGACTTGATCTAGTGTGGACCACCTTTTTGGTGGCACTAGTGCACAGCTTAGATCAGTGACTACAGCCGAGCTACAGTGGCCCCTAAATGCCAATCTGCTCCTTTGTCCCTTTGTCCCAATGCTTTACATTGAAGCTCTGCCTGTTCAGACTGTCTGCAGTGTACAAGGCCACCCACCAGTTAGTGCAAAGAAAGCCTATCTCCATTACTACACTACGATTATAAACAACAAGACACCCAAGAACCAGGCTATATACAACATCAATCAAGTAACCGCCATACGTGCCTACACCATCTGATTCCTTCTTATGTTCTCATGTTACAATCTGAAAAGAATGTAGCCCCATTCATCATTATACACTTCGAATTTAAAGGGGATGTCTCCCCACAGACGACCCTTTTCAAAATGCAACCATCAGGATGATGATCACCCCATGTCCTGCTCTAGGCACCACCAGCAAAAGGCTCATTTTAAGGCCACAAAAGCAAATGTGTAGTATTACATGGTGGTCATTCAGATGAAAGGCTCTCTTAGTAATACAAGGATGGCTTACATCCAACAAATATGAATAGCTCATGTAAAGCAGCCATCTCTGTTGTGGCTCATACAGGATGGCTCTGAGCAAGGGATGTGCTAAGGTTACAAACCCTGTACATATGTCCCATAAAGACATATGAAGGTCATAGAGCAGTGTCCCACACTCAGGAACCTTCTCCTGCCCCATGAGCCAAAATGGAGAACCGTTCTTTAAGAGTGGCTCCCGTTCTGGCACATTTTGCATCATCATTGTATTACAGGGCAGTCATTAATCTGATTGGCCATCTCGTAAAACTGCACGTTTGGCTGGCTGCAGGCTTCCACCACCAAAATCAGGCATTTCTCCGGATGCGGTGCAGCATTCTCAATAGGGTCACAAAAAATGGCCATATACTCACCAATGTACTAACACAAGAGGGCGGGTAATGCACCATATCCCTCAACATGCAGACAGTCAAACTGCTCCTCCATATAGCAGTTTGGCTGTCTGCATGTTAAGGGATGTGGTGTATCACTGGTCCTCTTGTGTTAGTACATTGGAAAGTATATAGCCATTTGTTGTGATTTTTTTTGTCTGCTTATGTCCTCTTTTTTCTGCATTCGAAATAGGGGCTTTCTCTATGGAGATGATCCCTTTAATGGGAAAACCACTTTAAAAAAAGCATTACATTGTTGCACGTTTACCCTACTTCATCTGTAAAAAAGTGACACCTGGCCTCAAATCTCCAAGTTCCACAGTATATTATCCTATAAAACACGCAGTCCAATCCATAAAATAAAAGAAACTTCATGCAGCGGACTGACAAGTTTGTAAAATACATCAATTTACATTATGCCTGGATTAAATTAGTCTTGGAAACTAAGTGCATGCAAAGCTGGACATAACGTTCCAAGTTAAGAAAGCTGTATCCAATATACTGGCAGCAAAATAAAAGTAGGATGTGAAGGTCAGGAATTATCCCTGTGGTAAGAGATGGCAGCGAAAGGAATATTCCAGCCAACTCTCTCCAGAACATGATCTAACTTTTGGCTTATAACAACACTCAGTGAATATAACAACTAAAGCAGACCGGGCTGCAGAGAAAACATGATTTCAGTCTATGTGAAAGTAATTACTGTACTGTCTCAGTGCAGACTCAAGTTCTCGTACATGCACTCCCAGCCAAGAGGATATGGAACATGCATTCTTGTCTAGCACAAAACCCCTGGAGAAATGTTCTTTAAAAGGGGTTCTCTCAGAGCCTTCACTTATCGCCTTTCCATAAAATAGTTGATAAGAGTCTAATTCCAGGGGGTTCAACTGATCATGGGAACAAGGGCCCTTTGTCCCACGTTTGAATAGAGCAGTGGTCAAGCATGCACTTTGGTTCTCTATTAGGGATGAGCGAGTATACTCGCTAAGGCACCACTCGCTGCTCGTCCATAAAGATTCGGGGGGCGGCGCGGAGCGGGAGCTGCGGGGGAGAGCGGGGAGATCTCCCTCTCCCTCTCTCCCGCCCGCTTTCCCCCGCTGCGACTCACATGTCAGCTGCGGCGGCTCCCGAATCTTCAGGGACGAGCAGAGAGATACTCGGCTAAAGCACATTACTCGAGCGAGTAGTGCCTTAGCGAGTATACTCACTCATCCCTATTCTCTATTTTAAGTCTATGGGACTTATGCACAAAAAAGTACATCACTATCGTCCATGACACTTACGGAGTTAACTTGTTAAGATCAGGTGTTTTCTGATCCTGACGATTGCAGTGTCAATCATTACCGGGCTGTTACTGTTGATCAGGCGGAAGCCAATCAGAGGCGGCAGCGTCACTGTCGTCACTCCTGGCATCAGCATTCATATCTTAGGCGCCATGATGCCAAGAGATGGGGACGTGACACAACAGCCTGTGATTGACCGCAGTGGTCAGATGCTTCCACTCGATTGTCTACAAAGAAGCCAGCCCCAGGGTAGTGCGAACCACTCAGCTGCACTTCAGGGGTCAGAGGAGAGGAGATTATGATCTGTTTTTTATTGTAGGTTTAATCACTTTTTATTAAAGTTTGCGTATATATAAAAATGAATTAAACAGCAGCAAGTAGGTCTCACAGGACCATATGAATTGTATAAAATATTTAGGCCGCCTTCAGATGGCCGGGTCGGATCCAGCAGCGAGAATTCTCGCCGCGGGACCCGACCCGAGCGCCTGCAGAGAGCAGCGCGTACTCACCCGCGCCCCGCAGCTCCCGATCTTTCATGTGCCGGCTGCCGGGCAGCTGGCGCATGCGCAGACCGGAGCCGGCGGCCAGTGAGTGACGTTTCTGTGCGGGGCTCGCAGAAATGGAGCATGCTGTGGTTTGTTAGCCGCGCGAGATTTCGCCAAACCGCAGCCGTCTGCCTAGGATTGCGTTTGCTAACACAATCCTATGGCAGCTTTCAATGGCGGAAATTCCGCGGGAAATCCCGCCGCAGAATTTCCGCCCGTCTGCAGGTGGCCTTAAGCATAAGATTTTCTGGCGTAGTTTCAAAACATAGTTTAGTTTATGCATTTCTCCTTTTGATTTCATGATTAGCCAACTTTCACGTGGCATTGTTATAGGAAGTAGATAAATCCCCTAGGACTTATGGAGGTCAACAATTCAAGCTTCTACATTGACTAATTTATGGATCCAGTTTACTAAGGTTATTATATAGAAATAGATAACTACCGTATATAGTAGAGTATAAGCTGGCTTTTTCAGCACATTTTTTATGCTGAAAAAGCCCCCCCCCCCCTTCCCGACTTGTACTCAAGTGAGCTAGACTAGACTAAGCACAAAAAAAAAAAAAAACAAGGATGGTTTCTCCGGCGGTGCAGCAAGCTGCTCTGTAATCCTTCCCGCTGTCATCTCTCTGCTAAATGGGGCTTTGCATTACCCCGCCATCAGCAAGTAAGGGCTATGATTGGATCGAGCGCCAGTCAATCACAGCTGGCGCTCGGTCTTTCACAGCTTTCACTGAATGACATCACCGAATGGCTGTGATTGTTTCATTGAGTGCCAGCTGTGATTGGCTGGCGCTCGATCCAATCACAGTGATTACAGAGCAGCTTGCCGCACCGCTGGGGAGCCCATCGTGAGGGACACAAACGCCGGCTGCAAGGCGAGTATTGTGTTGTTTTTTTTACCTGGTCTAGCTAGGCTTATACTTGAGCAATCTAATTTTCCCAGTTTTTTGTAGTAAAATTAGGTGCTCCGGCATATACTCGGGTCGGCTTATGCTCGAGTATACTGTATACGGTATATGTCCATGTTGTCAAACTAAAAGGAGATAATATCTCAGTTACAACTTTTAACACAACCAAATTGAACTCTATATAGATTTAATATTGATAGATTAGTAGAAAGGAATTTAACAGAGAATAGAAAGAGAAGGAAGAAATAAGGAAGGAAGAAAAGAGAGAGAGAAAGAGTTTCACAGATACATACCAAAGGAGTAAATTGGGAAGGGGGGTCTGAGGTGAACCACTAGTGGTGTGAGGTTTAGGTTAACAAGGCCTGAAAATCAGAGGTGTTTTGAAACTCTAGCCAAGGGCTCCACATTGCTATAAATTTCTCCGGGAGATCTAAATCCTCAGACAGCATCTCCTCCATTGTCATAATCTCATTCAATTCTGTATCCACCCACCCAGCTGCTGGAAAAAAGTTTTCATAGTCATGATAATGGATTTTCTATAAAAAGTAAAAGATGGCCAGATGACTAAGTCCTAAACTCAGCAGAAAATCATCTTGTGGATTCGCATATTTAGTTATACTCACTGAACACTGGTTTTAATTTAAAGCTACAGATCAGTACTCCTTACCCTTAGTTGAATCCTGAAGCACCAAGTTTTCAAGTGTGAGCCAATCTGTATTTAGTCTCTTCACCAGCTTGTAAGCATTGACAGGATGAGCCAGGTAACCCTCTGGATCAGAGGTAGATCTACTTGTAAGCTCTTCTACTTGAGAGGCCCAGCTGAAAGAGAAGGATCTTTATGTCATTCAAGCTTTTTTTTTTTTTTAAACATAAATTTATGAGAAAAATAAATAAATATAAATCCCTACGTATAATAGTAAGGTCAATGCTAGGAGATTTATGTAGGCATCATTAAAGCGACCCTCTGGTTTGCAAACTTTTGTCCTGAGACATGAGGGTTGAGGATATATTACCCAAAGTTGTTCTTCTCTGCTGCCCGTCCAATCCGCCAGTTCCAGGACCCGTTTTTAATTGTCCATGTTGACTGCAGCAATTTTCGAACTACCTATTGCTTTGTGATAGGCCAGAATTGCTCACATGATCAAACAGAGAGAGCAGGTATAAGTGTATACCAATGTACTGTAGGGGATTTGGTAGTCTAAAGATTGTGTCAACCATCTTGGATGGCCAATAACGGCACCCAGAACCGATGCATCAGAGCGATTGTAGAGAATAACAACTGCAGGTTATATACCCTTCAACCCTTCTGGTCCTAGATCAGAATTTCGTCCAGAAACAGGAGGGTTGCTTTGGACGATCCTTTTTTCTAAGACATGGTACCCAACCATAAGCTGATGTCTGTAGGGGAACTCTATAGCAAGTGTTGAAAATTCTGCACCACCACAGGAGAAAAAGCATTACTGTGACCACTGAAATCCGTTAACTATCCTATAAGACATAAATATGCCAGGTCCTCCAGAAAGAAACAGGCTCTTTGTACCAATCTCAGCTCTGGGAAATAAATTCTCTAATGTATTTTAATATGGGGTTTCTGGTCAGAACACCCCCTTTAAAGGGGGTTTCCAAGCCTCAGATATTGAGGACCTATCCATCAGTATTACATTAGTGCAGTGACCGACTCCCAGCACCCTCTGCAATTAGCTATCTGAAGGGGCTGCAGCATTCCCTGACGAAGTCACATCCACTGTTCACAAAGCCTTTCTGCACCTCATTACCAGTCAAGTGAATTGGACTGAGATGCAATACCAGGCATAGCCTCTATACAATAAATGGCACTGTGTCTGGTATGCAATGAAGTGGCCATAGCGCTCTCCTGAGCACTGCATCCCCTTCAAACAGCTAATAAACATGGGAGGTGGAGTTGGTAATATTAATGACCTATCTGAAGTTCGAGTCCCAGAAAACCTCCTTAAGACCAGATGGCTGTACATTGTAGCTTCAGAATATGGGAGTATACGATAAAACACTGTTATATGCGGTCTGTATACATCCATATCCAAATACCTTTTAATCTTAGAAAGGCGCTCTTCTTCTTCTCGAATGTACTCTTTTAGGGACTGTACCAGGTCCCTTTCCTTGTAGATTAGGTCCGTCATCTGACCTAGAACAGAGGGAAAAAAAGTTTCTCATTTCAAAGAGGTGAAATATTAGTAGTTGTGCGCAGCCTTGTAATATGCAGTGCTCCACACTTCTCTGGCTTTCAATTTCTAATATTTAATAAGCAGATATTACTGTCCATCATATTGCCTGTAAATTGACCGGGCACAGAGCCTACCAATCTGTATCTACTCCCAGCTTGTCGGTCTATGACAATCAGTCTATGTGAGACAACCCACCAAAGAATAGTAAAGGGTTTTTCTTTTAAAAAACATTTATCTCCTATCGAGAGAACGGGGGACAAACGTCTGATCTCTGGGATTTCCAGCGTTCCGAGTTTGGTTTCACTTGATCCGAAAAAAGTGTAAGGACGGCAGCAATCTGGTGCAAGTAAAATCCTTTTAGTCCTGCAAACGCTAAAACGACGTTTCGACCCTGACGAGTCTTTTTCAAGTATAAAACAAGTAGCAACATCCAACACTTAAATAGCACATACATTAATCCCTTAACCTATCACAGTACATATTATGAAAATCGTTACCTCCCACACAGAAGCAGGTGGGCTGACTCCATAGTTGGTATCATCATGGTGATTGGTGACATCCTGTGAGCCCCAGCGCGTCCACTGCTCTGTACTGTGCATGTCTATATCCCATAATGCAGTGCATGGAAGGGAAGTTTGGTGCACTTGAACGTCACATGTGACTGGAGCGGCGCTGCACGTGCTCAACGGTCATTTAATTCAATTATACAGGACAGGCGGATGTCAATGCACTCAACTATTTCCCTTCTTCATCCCATAGAAGTGAATGAATCAGTGATCACGTATGCGTACTGTCACTCCATTCACATGAGGCATTTGGGTGAACCAGTCTTACGATCGCTAGGTGTCCCAGCAGTCAGATTCTCAGCAATAAGACTTATTTCCTATTCTATGAAGAGGGGAGAAATGTTTTTAATGGAAAAAGACTTGCCGCACTCACCTCACCCGATGCTCCCATAGCGGCAGTGCCAGGCACCCCACTATATTCCATTTCCTGCTGCAGCAGCGATGACATGCCAACACAAGGATGCATGACCCATGTAGTTAATCATCGGCCAAAGTGAGTCAGCGACTGGCTGGAGAGGTCCCATCCATGGTGTCAGTGATGTCACCACTGATTTGTTGCAGCAGGAGGCGGAGCACAGTGCAAGATCGGCACAGATGGGAGAAGGGCAGGATCAGGCAAGAAGACTATGGCTTCTCTGTAGTTCAGCAGATTGGACAGTTTTGTCAAATTTATATTTGACCATAAAAACCCTTCAGCTTCAAAACATTTTTACTGAGGTTATTCAAAATTAGGTATATCACATGTAACATAGTAACTAGAGATGAGCGAGCGTACTCGGAAAAGCACTACTCGCTCGAGTAATTTGCTTTATTCGAGTATCGCTGTGCTCGTCCCTGAAGATTCGGGTGCCGGCACGGAGCGGGGAGGAACGGAGGGGAGATCTTTCTCTCCCTCTCTCCCGCCCGCTCTGCCCTGCTCCCCGCTGCGACTCACCTGTCAGCCGCAGTGGCACCCGAATCTTCAGGGACGAGCACAGCGATACTCGGATAAAGCAAATTACTCGAGCGAGTAGTGCTTTTCCGAGTACGCTCGCTCATCTCTAATAGTAACATAACGTAGTAGAGTATGTTAGGCTACAAAAAACATATGTCCATCCAGTTCAGCCTATTAACCCTCCCCCCCTCCCCTCCCCAAGGTTAATCCAGACGAAGGCAAAAAATCCCAATGAAGTAGAAGCCAATTTTCGGGGGGAATAAAATTCCTTCCTGATTCAAAGTCTGGAAATCAAAGTAATCCCTGGATCAACAAGCCTTCTGCAGTAATCAGCTTCCGAAGCAAACAAGCTGCAATATATAAATATCTATTCGAAAAAAATTTTAGTACAATATGTGTGTACATGTGGCATACTGCAGTTCAAAAAATGAAAATAGGACAAATTTATACAAATTTTCCTCAATTTTGTCATTTTTAACAAAAATCCGCAAATCATGTTGATTTACTTTTACCAACGAAATAAAGTACAATATCTGCTGAAAAACCATTTTCAGGATTACTTGGATGCATAAAACCTTTCCAGAGTTATTCTCTGTTGAAGTGACCCATGCCAGATTTCCAAAACTTGGCCTGGTGATTAAAGGGCTTGTACCCTGATTGGGTGTACTTGCTAATTGGTGAGAGTCTTACTGCTGAGCCCCCCGCCGGTCTCAACACCAGAGGTCATCTGTCCCCGCAATGAGATGACTGAATGAAGCGAGGGTCTTGCAAGAGCACAGCAGCACCTAATTCAATATAGCACTGCAGAGATACCCGAGCGGCAACTGCTTGAGTTTTTCCAACTGAAATGAATGGAGTGCTGAGCGTGCATGTGCGGCCAGCGCTCCACTTAGAATCATGTCCTTGCAGGGGAAGAAGTGACCCCCGCAGTAACAGGATAACGGGTCACAGGAGTTTCGTTCTTGAGATAGGCGGAGGTCTCAGCGGTCAGACCCCCACCAATCAGAAAGTTATTCCCTATCCTGTGAGGATAAGGCAGATGTGAAAGGGATTCCAACCATTTCCTAGATCGGTGCTTGCCATCGGTAAGTAGAAACATTCCCGTTTACATCTACAGAGTAAAAAAACAAAAAAAACAAAGACATGCCAACCTGATACCATTTTGCAGACAAACTAAAGGGTTTGCTACAATGTATGCAATGCAGGATATTCTGTGTATGCCTTCACATCTGAGGTGGGGGGTTCTACTTTCCTGCTCCGTTCGGGGAGCAGGAAAGGGGAATCCCCATGCCGAATGTATTCATCTTATGATGGAACCGAACAGCGCTAAACGGACCCTATTGACTATGATAGGGTCCGTTTGGTTTTCGTTCAGCTGCCCATCATTTTACTGGAAGAAAAAGTGCTTTTTGCACTTTACCATGCAGTGCTATTGCTGTTTTTATTTTGATGGAACTTCTGAACGGCATGGTGCATCAGTTATGTCCACAGTGTGTCTTTAAAGCACTGTCATCTACAAGACCCCCCACCCCCCTCCCCGGATACTCGGGACCCATGTTTAAGGATTTTAATTTTAGCACCACTACCTCTGTCTCGTGGGAGGTACAATGCCTTAAAGCTCCCTAGAAGTCAATTTCGGACCGACCTTTAACAGGCCTTACAACATGGCTAAGGAGGATATAAGCCAAAGCAGGATCTTCTCCATAAGGGAAAGATAACCATCTACAGCCATTTCGGAGTTGTTGCCCCTCATCAGTACACAGTAGGGTTCTAGATGGCTGGGTGAGAGTCCTGTGAGGTGGGTTGGGAGGGGTGCGGTTCCTCTTTGGGTGTATCTACACACATACACTTTGTTCATGAAGAATACAGTTGGGTTTCAGCTCAATCACTGCGAATGCTGAGCCCTATAATTTATTACACCATAAAAAAACAAATGAAGGTTTATTTTTAGAGCCTTAATGAGAACAAGGCGGCTCTACGAAAACTCACAAGGGCATCTGGAGCCGAAAAAAGAAATGTGGCAAGGAGAAAGGAAGGACCTCCATTCTCATACTGCCAATTATGTGCTCATGGCATATGCCATGCTAATTAAAAGGCACATCTCAATGTCAACAGACTTGCCTTCAATTGGAGCAACTGGAACCAATGTGTGCTAGCTGGATAAACCAGCTAAATATATGGACTGAGGAGCAACATAAAGATATCCAAGTGCCTAAAACACCTAAACAACGGTAAGTAAATACATCTAACGGAACAGAAGCAAACTGAAAGCTTTCCACTGTTTGGAAAACCCACTGAAATCAATAGGGGTAAAAACAAAAAACATTTAATTCAGTCTTAACCATTTCCAATCCAATCTCCCTGCCAACTGCACACTCCCCAGCTCTTATTTATTTTGGGTGGCAAAGCGCGTTGTGGAATCCTTGGAATTTCTGAACAGAAACACATAAAAATAAACCGTTATGATGATTTTAATAGCAATTTTTTGAAAATTAAACTTAGATTATGAGTGTTTCACATCGGGAAGATCGATTGCAATAATCCGGTAACATACATGTATATTCATATTACATACATTTCTATAAGACGACTATTAATTTCTCTAAAGATAGATAGATAATACAGAGACGTCCTAGAATATGTTTCTATCACTATGCAGGGGAGAGCTCAGACATCAAAGCTCTCTTCTGCATATGTATGTTGCACTACATCTCAGAGCGCTCCTCTGCATAGTGATAGAAACATGTCACCTCGCCCGATATGGGAGCTATGCGGGAGAAACTCAATGTGGGGCGAGGTCCGACACTGGGTTTGAAAGGTTAATTCTGCTTCTCTGCTCCAAACACGGAACAGAGACGGAAGCCCTAACGTAGATGTGAACGACCTCTAAGTACACTCTCGCACAGGCATTTTTTCAGTGTTTTCAGTGCAGCGCTAAACCCTCTCAATCACTACCATTGATTTCAATGGGGCTTCTCAGACAACGATGATTTTCAATTTGGCATGAAAGCCATTGTTCGGCAGAAGAGCTGATAAGACGGTTCTGCCCGAGAAGCGCTGCTTACATTGTCTCAGCTGCTGGCTCCACAGCAGAACAAAGCGAATGTATTCAGAGAACAGACCATGTGCGGTTCTCTGAATATAGCTCCTGGCGGTTCACAAGCTACTAATTGGTACTAATAGGCATTAGTACCAATTAGTAGTTTATGCAAAATGATCACTCAAAAGCCATCTTTTGAGTGATCATCTGTGTGTAAAAGGGCCTTAAGTCACATCTATCTTCTCCATGTTTTCTACATAGTCTACAGGGTTAAAAAGAATTCACAGTATTTACTTCCGAATGCCAATGGGGTTTAAGCAGTTGGACCAAACAGAGATCAGTCTAATAACAGATGGGTTCGTCAGTGAAATGCCTTTGACTAGTCTATTTTATGACAAGTGCAATCCAGAAATAAGAAAACTAGCTAATATATATCAGGCGGTGACTGGATTTAAAAGAGCAGTTTTTTCAGGGGCATTTCAGATGTACCACACATCTAAATTATTTACCCCAATGAACTACAAAGCATTTTAATTTAGATTATACAATAGGCCTTATTTATTAACACTGAAATTCTGACAGCGGCATTTAAATCCCCCGAACAGCCCCGCACGGCCCCCCCGCGGTGAGATCGGGGGAGCCGTGCATGTGTCATGGCAGCCGGGGGCCTAATGAATGGCCCCAGGGCTGCCTTAGCAGACTGCCTATCAAGCCATCTACACAGGGTGGCTTGAAAGACTGCCTGTAAAAAAGCAGTATGACGTAATGCTATAGCATTACGTCATACTGCAGGAGCGATCAAAGCATCGCATGTTAAAGTCCCCCAGGGGGACTTCAAAGTAATGTAAAAAAAATAATCAATAAAGTTTTTTTAATTGTTAAAAAAAAAAGTTATAAAAGTTTAAATCACCCCCCTTTTGCCATATCTATTATTAAAAAATCTAAATCATAAAAATATGTATTTGATATCGCCGCGTCCGTAAAAGTCCGATCTATCAAAGTAGTGCATTATTTTTCCCGCACGGTGAACGTCGTCTGAAAAAAAAAATAAAGAACGCCAGAAATACACTTTTTTAGTTACCCTGTCTCCCAGAAAAAACGCAATAAAAAGCGATCAAAAAGTCGTATGTATTCCAAATTGATACTATCGGAAACTTCAGGACATCCCGCAAAAAATGAGCCCTTGCTCAACTACGTCGACGAAAAAATAAAAAAGGTATTGCGCGTACAAAATGACCGCAGAAAATAATTTTAAAAAATTAAATATCTTAAAAAAAATAAAATTTAAGTACTACAGCAAAAAAAATACTATGCAAGTTTGATATCGTAGCAATCGTACTGACCCATAGAATAAAAATATTAGATCGTTTTTGTTGCAATTTGTGTGCCGTAGAAACAGGACGCACCGAAAGATGGTGGAATGTCGTTTTTTTTCCATTTCTCTCCGCTAAGAATTTTTAAAAAGTTTTTCAGTAAATTATATGGTACAATAAATAGTGCCATTGAAAAATACAACTCATCCCGCAAAAAACAAGCCCACATACAGCGACGTCGATGGATAAATAAAGGAGCTACGATTTTTTAAAAGGGAGTAGGAAAAAACAAAAATGGAAAAAAATGGAAAAAAGCTCCGTCACTAAGGGGTTAAGCTTCTCCAGTAAAATTGGTCGCTATGAGTAACACGTAGATAATCATCCGCCCACACACCACCGCCAGTATTTTAAGTTGGATCATGAGAACTGTGTACAAAGTTTGGTTGAGATTCATAAAATTTTCCCTATATTAGGGTACTTTTCAACATAGTGCTAATCATTCACCCGAGTGAGCTGTGACATAGTTTGCTCGTTTACTTGGGGGAACGAACATCACTATGTGTAAAAGTACCCTTACAACTACTCTTTAGACCTGACGATTTTGCATTTGACCAGTTACAGGTGTCAGACTTCACTAAGGCAACTTATTTATGCAGGCAGATACATAGCCTTCAGCTGGAGAGGGATAGCAGGGACCACAAGCTGTGTTCTCCATAGGAGCAACTGATTACATTGTATTCAGCTGACAGCCCATGTGAAGACAATGAAGCTGAGTGCAAAGTGCAGACCACATACTGGGATGTGCAAACAGCTGCTGGAGGCTCATTTACATGCAAATGAAGCTCATAAAGTGTTAATGGGCATTAGTGCCCATTAGTACTTTATGCAAAATGATTGCTAGAACTGTCAATCTTTCAATCATTTGGAAGAGTTTCTTTGCGTGTAAATGAGCCTTTAAGAGTCAAGCAAAAAATAACCCATTTGCATGTATTTTATATATATATGCACATAGAAACTTACCTATCGATGTGAAAAATTCTGCCCCAACCCGCCATTGATACAAGAGGTTGGCTAGGAGCATCAAGATGGCAAGTAGACTCTTCATCTTTATATAGGACAATGGAGAACTTCAATCTGAAGGCAAAACAGAAAAAGGTGTCAGTCAGATATTATGTGTACAATGAATAACACAATAAGAAAAATGCAACCCTATCACCACTGGTAAAATTGTAATGTCATCACAACACCACAAACTGTGACTTCCACATGTACTAATGCTATAATGTCATGTAAAGACAGATTCAATGCTACACTGGTACTATTGTATTATGTCTCCACCAAAATAATAGGTGGAGACCTTGAGTGACAGCTAAGGGCTAGGTGACGGCCCTAAAGGTCCTGATTGGCTGGGTGCTGCAAGGCCTATCAGTGTGGGGATTTAGTTATGGCTTTAGTTACATAATTAGCTGTAAATTATTCCATGTTACAGCGGGGCCACTGCAACATGGAAGTATTTACAGCAAATAATGTAAGCCTAACACTGAAATTAACCCTAACCCTCTATCCCAGCAATAAACATTTCCCGGTGGGAGGAGATTGCTGGCCATCCCACACCCCAACCCCCCACCGCAAACACCAAACTGCCCAGCTGTTACCAGGGCCGCGGACCTCCATCCACACATGCAGACAGTGGCCCCCACTTCAGTAGGAGGACAGGACCAGCTATGACCCGTGAGCGGGGAAAGAACACCGTAGGGGCTGAGTGGCAGGACTGGAGAACCCGACGACGGAAGCGAGCCCTAAGAGAAGAGGGGAGACTGCAGTGGGGAGTGGCAGTACCTGACAGGCTGAGGACGGGAGCGAGAAGGAAGACAGGAGTGCTGAGTGACAGAACCTGAGCGGCCGAGGATGGACGGTGAGCCATGCAGCCAATCAGGAACAGGGGCGTCACCTGGCTGTCAAACAGCCTTACCCTTGTCGACACCCATCACTTCCGGTGTCGACAAGATACACCAGTACCTGCTACACCTTCATTAAGACAATGGTCATGTCTTCTGGAGCATACACATACAAAAGAGCTGGTAAAGTAGTCAAGTATATTATTATGGAAGTGACAGTTTGCTTACGGAGCAGAAGTCAAAATCTTCAGCTTCTCCACATTATTCTAACAAGCTCCAGAATCTAAAAGTCAGTAAATCGCTCTTCCAAGTGGCTTTGTAATATGCACATAGATATGGAGCATTTTACAATGTTTTATAACTTTCTATCATGGAAAAGTGAAAGAGATTACTTAGATTAGAACCCCATAACATCTCTGATAGGGGAGACATGGTGGCATTTTGTGCAGAGAGGCACTTCACTATATAACTGTGCTCTTCCTGAAGACTATTAGCATAGGCAAAGAAAGCTGCTGCAGAGGAAATGGAAAAATTCTGAACAGTGCAGATCGTTAATATGCCATTTATGATCCGTGGAAAGCGGATGGCAACTACTACGGTCAATAAAACGGCTGGCACTGTAAGAGAGCCGGGTAACTTAGAAAAGGATGACTAATATTAAAGAAAAAAGATATCACAGGGATCATTAGATTTGTCTTTTTACATTAACATTGGTTGACAGACAAATCCGCACGACCCGCCCTTCCGTTATCTCAAATATATCCATTAGTTCATTAAGCGAGGTGTAATTAGTAAAGTTTTCCGCCCACTGCTATTCACAATAATCCAATCTTCTCATTACTTAGAGACACATAAGCCGAGCATTTATTAGCTGTATCTACAGTCACGTAGGAGCAATGCATCATGGAATATCACTTGCCCCCAGGAGACACATTCTCTTTCTGTCAGACTTCACAATAACTTGTCAGAACAAATAGATCCTGCGTAGCAGATGAGCAACCGGGAATCCAGCCAGCACAGCGGATCCATCTCTCTCTCCTCAGACAGCTGTATTGGCACCGAGGTCCAGTACACAGCAATGGTTAGTATTATAGCCTTCCTAGAAGAGCTCACACCATTTAACAACACAGTTTTACTGTCATAAGAGATATCATTATATTTAAAGATTTGGTCTGTTGGTCTGTGCCATGACCAGACAAGACCTAATTCGGAGTTTGAGCCATGATGGGCAGTTACCCTGAAAACCCCGACTGATGTATAACAAATCGAAAGCTGAAGAGACATGGATTCCAAAAATGTCATCATCTCTGAACTCACTTCTCCTCAACTGCAGTAAGCCGACAAACAGTCCAGCTCTTGATTATAATGTATATCCAAGCCAAGAAATAGTACAGTAGATTCCTATATGCTTCCTTAACATAGACGGCATGGCCTGTTTGCAGGCTTAGGCTGGCCATACATGTTAGATGTACATCGTCGGAGCCCACCGATTTTGGCAAGACAGGCTGATTGTTTAATGTGTATGACGCCCCCCTGACACTTGCCCAACAGCAGATGTTAGGGGAAATAAGGATCAAGCAGTTAGATTTCTATTGTCCTACCCTTTTGTGCTCAGGTGATAAGCCTCTTCCCGAATGGTCTGGTCGCAGTATTTTACCCTCTCTACATGCCTGACCCAGTCGAGTATATATGTACATAGAGTCCATAGGCAAAATAGAAGTCAGCTAAAAGGCCATCTAATGTGTATGGGCAGTCTTACCGAGAGGTAGTTAAAATGAGTTCAGAGATTAGAATTACATCTATATGTCTCTTCAGCTAGTCAGACATTAGGCTATTGTAGTTCAAGACTGTTCTTCAGGGTGACAGATTCCCGTGAACACTGAACACAGCAACACATGGATATGGTCTAATAAGTGGGAATGAGTTCTAGGATCCAACCACAAGACAACTATCTCCCATAAGGTAAGTTATACTAAGCTTGCTTCCATGATTCATCATCTTCTAAGCCCACATGCATTCCTAGTGAATGTTAGGGTGCTGTAGAGATTTAGTATGTTACCAATCATCCAATGCAAAACCCAGGGTTGGACAAAACACAATCACCAGGTTCCTATGGAACCTAGAAAATTGGTACTGGGAACAAAGTTTCTCTTCCTGTGCTCGATGAATGGGCGATTCCACCCTGTATTGAATGCATGTAGAGAAACAATGTCATGGGATGGAATCAAACTATGCAACATATCCGCCATATCTGCACATACTATAACAAGTGTGTTTTATATACAGTATTTTGCAAGTGTGGAAAAAAATTCTGTAAAGTCAGTAGAAGGACAGCGGGGTTGTGAAGCAATTTTAAGTTGTGGGGAAAAACCCTTTAAAAACTATCTTGAGCATAAAGAAGTCCTGGAAGCAACACAGAGCTCTGATCTCAACATTGAGTCTGTCTAGGATTACATGAAGAAACAGAAGGATATGAGCAAGTCTACATTCACAGAAGATATGCGGTCAGTTCTTGGGTTTGGAACAACCTTCCTGCCCAGTTCCTTCCGAAAGTCTGTGCAAGGGCGCCTAAAAGAATGGATGCTGCTCTGGGGGGGGGGGGGGGGTCACACCAAATATTGATTTGAATTACATTTCTCTTTTGCTCATTCACTTTGCATTTGTTAATTGACGTAAAAAAAAACAAAAACAAAAAAAAAAAAAACTTTTGACACTTCTATTCTAGAAAACAATTTCACTCTGCAGCATTTTTTCCTTACCCCTCTAAAGCTTGCACAGTACTGTAAGTGTTTGTCACAGTTTTGTAATCAGGCATCTATGACAAGCCAGCGATGCCAGTGGAAGGAATTTTATTTTGATAGCTAGAAAATATTTGTTTGCAAGTTTTGCAAATTCTGGAACATTACATTACACTTGTTATAAAACATCTATTGTAACGACTGGCATATTGAAAGCTCCAAGCTGTTAGTAAATACTGTAAAATGCCATTAAATCAGTTATAATTAAGGCAATTACTCTAAATTAAAAAAAACTCTAGAAATAGATTTTGTATTAATACACTCTGTCAAAAGAAATAAATAAATAAAGCACCTAGTAGGTGCAAAACTCGGCATGCAGTTACATGTCAGCCAGATATACAAATTAGAGTTGTGGTGTGATTAGATGAACGGTCTTGCCACCTGAGGTCCTTAAAAGTGGTTCCAGCGTTGGTCTATAAAAAGGCTCAGAGGCTCCTTGTGTGTAGGGGCCTCTCCTGCTTGTGTAGGGCTTGTTGACTGCTAGACGCCTCTATGACAGACAAGAGATTTTGTCCAGTTAACAGCGTTTGAGAGGGGCAAATTATCGGAATGCGAGAAGCTGGATGGTTGTATCAAACAATTGCCCGCCACCAGGCTTGTTCTGACAAGACCATTAAGGAGTCTTGGGACGAGTGAAGGCACAGACACAAGGTAACAGGGCTGATGACACCTTTGTAAGACCACCAGTAGAGATGATCAGATGATCGTCCGATAAGCAGAAGCAGCTCTAACTGTTTTGCTGTCTGCCATCTAAGACAGGTGGCACCAACATTACAGACCCCTGTGTCTGCCAGAACCTTTTCTAGAACAATTAGTAGAACTGGATTGTCTTCAGCGACGAATCCTAGTTTAGTTTAGGCACTGAAAATGACCATGTTTATGTCCTGAGACCTAGTGGTGAGCGCCTCAATCCTGCCTTTGCTATGGAGCGCACACTGCCTTCATGCTGGTGTGATTGTCTGAGGGGGGCCATCACATATGATAGTCAGTCACCCCTAGTAGTGGCACAAGGGACAATCAAAGCTCTGTGATTTGTACAGCACATCCTGCTGCCACATGTGTGGTCTCTCGTGGCAGCTACCAAGAGGCATTTTCCAGCAGGATAATGCTCAGCCGCACACACAAGGGGGTCACAGGAATGCTCCCACAACATTGGCACACTTCCGTCACCAGATTTATCACCACTAGAACATGTATGGGAACATCTAGGACGACAACTTCAACAGTCTACGAATCTGCACGATCGGGAGGCTCAGTAACAGCAAATGTGGGCCAATATGATGCAGGATACAATGTGGAACCTGTATGACTCCATGGCCGCCCGTATCACATCTTGTATCCAAGCTAGAGGCGGAACAACAGGGTACTAGAGCCTCCATGCCCACACATGTCACATCTTACATTCAAGCTAGAGGCGGTACAACAGGGTACTAGAGCCTCCATGCCTGCCCATATCACATCTTGTATCCAAGCTAGAGGTGGTACAACTGGGTACTAGAACCTCCATGCCTGCCTGTATTACATCTTACATCCAAGCTAGAGTAAGTACAACAGGGTACTAGAGCCTCCATGCCTGCCTGTATTACATCTTACATCCAAGCTGGAGTAAGTACAACAGGGTACTAGAGCCTCCATGCCTGCCTGTATTACATCTTACATCCAAGCTAGAGGCGGTACAACAGGGTACTAGAGCCTCCATGCCTGCCTGTATTACATCTTGTATCCAAGCTAGAGGGGGTACAACAGGGTACTAGAGCCTCCATGCCTGCCTGTATTACATCTTGTATCCAAGCTAGAGGCGGTACAACAGGGTACTAGAGCCTCCATGCCCACACATGTCACATCTTACATTCAAGCTAGAGGCGGTACAACAGGGTACTGGAGCCTCCATGCCTGCCTGTATCACATCCTACATCGAAGCTAGAGGCGGTACGACAGAGTACTAGAGCCTCCATGCCTGCCCATATCACATCTTGTATCCAAGCTAGAGGTGGTACAACAGGGTACTAGAGCCTCCATGCCAGCCTGTATTACATCTTACATCCAAGCTAGAGGCGGTACAACAGGGTACTAGAGCCTCCATGCCTGCCCGTATCACATCTTGTATCCAAGCTAGAGGCAGTACAACAGGGTACTAGAGCCTCCATGCCTGCCTGTATTACATCTTGTATCCAAGCTAGAGGGGGTACAACAGGGTACTAGAGCCTCCATGCCTGCCTGTATTACATCTTGTATCCAAGCTAGAGGGGGTACAACAGGGTACTAGAGCCTCCATGCATTACATCTTACATCCAAGCTAGAGGCGGTACAACAGGGTACTAGAGCCTCCATGCCTGCCCGTATCACATCTTACAGCCAACCTAGAGGCAGTACAACAGGGTACTAGAGCCTCCATGCCTGCCTGTATCACATCTTACAGCCAAGCTAGAGGCAGTACAACAGAGTACTAGAGCCTCCATGCCTGCCCGTATCACATCTTACAGCCAACCTAGAGGCAGTACAACAGGGTACTAGAGCCTCCATGCCTGCCTGTATCACATCTTACAGCCAAGCTAGAGGCAGTACAACAGGGTACTAGAGCCTCCCTTCAAGTGTTCAGTTTTCTGCAATAAATATCCTTTTGCTCTGATATTGTAACCACTTACTTATGTCAATATTACAATCGCACATAAAAGGTTTCATTTGATTTTCACAACTCCTAGGGGATGGATTTTTTTTTACAATTAGGTATTTTGTTTTGGACATTGAAGAAGATTCTCTACTATTGATCTACATTAGTAATTTCAGATCTATAGTTGGCTGTGAAGGTCAACCTTTTCTACAATAATGCCAATCTTCAGATCAATAACGGCATGATTAACTACGACACCCAACAACCACCGAAAAGAAAAAAAAAAAATCTAACACTGCAGCTTAAAGGAGATGTCCCGAGGCAGCAAGTGGGGTTATACACTTCTGTATGGCCATAATAATGCACTTTGTAATGTACATTGTGCATTAATTATGAGCCATACAGAAGTTATAAAAAGTTTTATACTTACCTGCTCCGTTGCTGGCGTCCTCGTCTCCATGGTGCCGACTAATTTTCGGCCTCCGATGGCCAAATTAGCCGCGCTTGCGCAGTCCGGGTCTTCTGTAGTCTTCTATGGAGCCGCTCGTGCCAGAGAGCGGCTCCGTGTAGCTCCGCCCCGTCACGTGCCGATTCCAGCCAATCAGGAGGCTGGAATCGGCAGTGGACCGCACAGAAGAGCTGCGGTCCACGAAGGCAGAGGATCCCGGCGGCCATCTTCAGCAGGTGAGTATGAAGACGCCGGACCGCCGGGATTCAGGTAAGCGCTGTGCGGGTGGGTTTTTTAACCCCTGCATCGGGGTTGTCTCGCGCCGAACGGGGGGGGGGGGTTTAAAAAAAAAAAAACCCGTTTCGGCGCGGGACATCTCCTTTAACTTTTACAACAGATATTTGCCTTCAGTCCGTCTCTATCACACTTGTTCAAGTCAGCACCAAATGGTCAAGTAAGGCCTTTTTCACAGTTCAAAACACTCTTGCATATGATCGGGTCTCCTGTATGTAAGAGAATATAAAAAAGTTCCCTTTGGAGAGGTCGTCATAAACCTCTGGACTAACAAAATGTTAAGTAATTATAGGTTAGAGAAAATCAAGAGAAAGAGTCATTAACATTGTAACATGGTGCTAACAGCATTTTCAGACTTGGCCTAGCTCTGCTCCTCTTACTTTTTTCCTAAGTGAAAGTCAAACTCAAGGTCGAGTGGACTCGGTGATCTCATTCCCAATGAATGCATCTCTAAGTAGTACTTAGCTCATTGCAGAGAGTGTTTGATTGCTCCTATAAGAAATGTAAGACAGAAAAAAGGAAATCCTTCCTCACCCTATACGCCAGCATCAGATTCCAGAGCACGCAGGTGAAAGCCCCATTTACGTGGCATATAGTGTGTATTGTACACTATATAACACTGCCTCGTCTCATTCATGACTGGCCTGTTTCATTTTTCAAGAGGTTAATGAAGTTCAAGTAAAACACAGACACTTTAGACCAGCGTTTCCCTCCCCCATATACACAGTTACTGCCAGAAATGACTAGGAAGACTATAAAAGATCTTAGAGAGGTTAAAACTTTACTGGAGCCGCACAACTTTATTACATGCAGTTGTTATGCTTCATAAGGTTTCAGGCTTTCTGGGCCGTTCTCTTCTGTACATACATCAGATGGCTACACTGCGTCGGCACTGAATGCCCCAATACGCCAGGAGGAAAGAGAGTCATGACACCCTGTCAAGTATGAAGCCAGATGCATGGCCGCGGATACAGAAGATGAATGTAAAACTAATTGCAAAGAACTAGGGATGAAGACTTTTATTACAAACTTAAAGAAAACTTTTAAAACTTATGGAATGGAAAGCCCCTTTAAAACTTAAAAAGATTGTCCTACCAAATGACATTGTACCCTACTACCTTATTCAGGGACACATGGTCCGCATTACGAAAAAAATCGTTGTAGGATGTGATCAGTGTAACAAGCACTTGTATAATTCGTGAACTGAAGAAACAGTACAAGCAATATGAAGACACGACCGCAAGAGACAAAGCAACATTAAAGGCTAAGGCCATCAAGAACGCTTGATTTATGAAAGGACTGCCGCGACGCCATATACCTCTTTATTTACGAATTGCCAAACAAATAATATCCTATATTAGGGCTGTAAAGGCTGGTCAAATTCCAAACCCAGATAGCCAACACACATAGAAAAATGCTGCTTATACCCATATTTTTAGGTTGTTTTCTATTAGGCCGAATGCCAACGGGTGTATTTGCACTGCGGGATCCAGAGCGAGCATCGCAGCATGTCCTATTCTAGTGCGAGCCTCGCACGGTCGGCTTCCACTGCAGTCAATGGAAACCGCCATTCTGCGGTGAGTCGCAGTGGATCTGCATCATCGCCCACGTGATTCTCAGCACTGTGCATGTGTGGCGGCGCACTAGCCGGCACATTTGTAGAGCAGAGAGAAGAAGACAAGACAGGTACGTGGGGGTCAATGCCGGGGCACAGGGTCTGATTCCGCTGTGAGATTTCGCAGTCAGAATCCGACCCGGATGAGTGCATTCGGCCTTAACGTCCACAGAAGTTATATAGCCTATCCCACATGTCAAACACAAGGCTGCTGCCTCCTTTTAGGCGGTCCACCAGCTGTGCAGCTCTTGTCCAGCAGCGGCTGACCTCCCTCCCCCCCCCCCCACAGTGTCACTGAGGTGAGAGGTCAGGTGTCACAGACTGCAGGGTGAGCGAGTGGAAAGCCTCAGGCCTCGCTCACACAGGCGTTTTATTCCAACGTTTAGCGCTGCGTTAAACGCTGTACAACGCTCACATTCATTTCAATGGGGCTGCTCACACAAGTGTGAAAAAGTAGCTGAAAACGCGGCACAACTTGGTAACACGTTTTTGACAACGTTAAACGAAGTCAGTCTCTCTCGTTTTCAGCTTGACAGAAAATGCGACTTAAGACGCCGTTACGATTGATTGCCAACGCTGTTGAAAACGCCTGTGTGGAGACGCTTCAGAATGCGTTGTGTACTGCTGCGTCCCGACAAATCCCTACACACCATCTTGGGGCGTATGTACGTGTAAACCGCACCAAGTCTCGGATTGGCGCACACATTTTTTATGCGCTGTGTGTGAGAAGCACAATTCAAGGCAATGTAGAGTTTGCTACCGCGTATTACGCACACAAAACCCAAGCATGTAATACACGGTAGAATGCACTCATGTGAAAGAGCCCTTAGGCCGAGTTCCCACACAGCGTATTCCCGGCGGAAATCTCGCGCTTTGGCCGCCGCGAATAACCTCAAGATTTCTGCCAGGAAAGCGCTGCTTCAAAACCCGCGACACTTGGCTGCGGGTTTTGAAGCGGCTTGGCCGTTCGCTTTTCTGCTGCGGCCAGTACTCCCATAGAGGAAAGTGCGGCTGCAGCGGAAAAAAAAAAAAAAGAATGGACATGCTGCGGGCGGCATGTCCGCCTCACAATGCCGGCCTCTGCTGGCTTTGCCGCGACGGATTCGCAGTCCCCTGTGGACGAGATTTCTGAGAAATCTTGTTCACATAGCCGGCTAAACTGGGGATTAGCGGCCGCAGGCGGATCTGCTACAGCGAAATTCCGGCCGGAATTTCTGCGGCAAATCCGACCTGTGTAAACCCAGCCTTAGGATGTATTATTGGCCTGTGTATTCCATGGACAGCACACACATCCATTATAGCCTATGAGGCTCTACACACCAGCGGTGGTCCGTGGGGATAATGCTGTGAACCGCACACACCCGTCTGAATAAGACCTAAGGTGCGTTCATAGCAGCATTTTGTTTTCTGTTGTAGCCTAAAACAGGGAAAAACAGAAACCGATCCAGTGAAACCCCCATTGATTTATACCGTCTCGCTCAATCTAGATTGCATTTAATTGATGGAAAGAAAAGCCTGAAATGCAGGACTTTTCTCCATCAAAAAAAAAAGGATAATGGTGATATTTTGTTTTGGGCCTCATTTATCAATACAGTCTAGGGATACGTTCACACATTTTCTACAGCATTTTCACACCAAAAACAGAGGCAGCCCATTCCGACCTACCGTTCTTCTCACATTGCGATCAACAGCCCCTCACTTTAGCGCACTGCGCAGCCCTCATATCCCTCCCCCAGCTCCCGCTACTAAGCGCCGCGACCACCAGTCAGGTGATGTGTAAGTGGGTGCATTACCTGGTCGGCGACCGCACTGCTTAGTAACAGTTGTCGTGCGCTGCAGTGAGGAGCTGCTGATTGCGATGGCATAACGAAACGCACGACTTTCAAAGTCTGCACCGATGGTGGATTTTGACTCTGTTTTTGATGCAGAAATGCTGCAGATTTAGCATCAGAATTTTCCGCCGTGGAGAATCCACAGCATTTCCGCAATGTGTGAATATGCCCTTAAAAAAACACTGCAGCCCATGACAACCAATCAGACCACAGCTTTTATTTCTGAAACGGCTCTGGTAAAATGGAAGCTGCTCTGTGATTGGTTGTAATAGAGTTTTGGATAAATGAGGCCCACTGATTCTCTCATACCTCACAGATCAGATATAAAGATCACGGTGATCAGCAAACTATGGCTTCAGCGTTCATAAACTAATTAGTATTTGGCTTCAGGAGTTGGAATTTCCGCTTTCTGCAGTGAACTTGATCTTACCTATTAAGTGAGCCAAGTAGTTCGTCTTCCGCCACATTCACATGCTTGTAGCGGTGCGCACATGAATGAGTCATGTATTCCAGTATCAAACATCTGCAACAACGGCAGCAAGCGGGGTTTACACGTCTCCATTCACACACGGCGGAGGAGGGATGCACTTCTAGATACTTCACAGTGGTTTTATACCCTGCGCCGTTCTCTTACACGCTTTACATACGATTTGCTGCCAAGAGAACGGTGAAGACTGCGAGAGAACAGCGCCAGGGAAGCAACCGGAGTCCACATACCACATGGATGCAGCGCTAGTGTGTTAGAGCCAGGACCTCAGCCATGGCTACTGTAAAATCTCTGCCATATAGCTGGCATGCTGCTACTGGCAGCAATATTAAATGTCCAGTCAGAACGCAAAAAAAAGTTACAATGGATTTCTGCAAGAGGTTTTGTCTTGGATAAGGTGACTAGATTTTCGCAGGGTCAAAGCGGGACCGAGGGGTGTGGTCAGGGGCGGGGCTTATCACAATGTATGATTTTACCTCCGTCATTATAGAAAGAACAGGATCATTTCAAAAAAGACATTTCTGCTTCCAAAAAACAGTCAAAATCCTTACCACTGGTGCAGAGTTTGACTGGAAATACTATGTGACCCTCCCCCGCACTTTCTCCATAGGCTTCCCACATTCCCTAGCTTCTGGTTCCCAGTGGCCTGTAGTGGCCTCACCAGACGAGTGGCGCCGCACCTGACCAGGCCGCTGGGAACCGGAAGCCGGAGAGTGCTGACTGCGGTAAGCCCTTGGAGGTGGTGAGGGGGAGTGCCACATGGTATGCAGTCAGCTGCGGATATGTGGCTGATTTCCAGTCAAAACCCACACCAATGTGGCGGATTTTGACAGCTTTTTGGATGCGGAAATGATGCGTAATTTGCAGCGGAAATTTTCACTGTAGATATTCCGTAGCATTTCCGCCACGAGTAAACGTACCCTAAGTCAGCTTGAGTAGTACCAGTGTCCCCTATAACGGGCCCCAGTAGTAACAGTGTCCCCTATAACGGGCCCCAGTAGTAACAGTGTCCCCTATAACGGGCCCCAGTAGTAACAGTGTCCCCTATAATGGGCCCCAGTAGTAACAGTGTCCCCTATAATGGGCCCCAGTAGTAACAGTGTCCCCTATAACGGGCCCCAGTAGTAACAGTGTCCCCTATAACGGGCCCCAGTAGTAACAGTGTCCCCTATAACGGGCCCCAGTAGTAACAGTGACCCCTATAATGGGCCCCAGTAGTAACAGTGACCCCCTAGATTGGCCCCAGTAGTAACAGTGACCCCCTAGATTGGCCCCAGTAGTAACAGTGACCCCCTATATTGGCCCCAGTAGTAACAGTGACCCCCTATATTGGCCCCAGTAGTAACAGTGACCCCCTAGATTGGCCCCAGTAGTAACAGTGACCCCCTAGATTGGCCCCAGTAGTAACAGTGACCCCCTATATTGGCCCCAGTAGTAACAGTGACCCCCTATATTGGCCCCAGTAGTAACAGTGACCCCCTATATTGGCCCCAGTAGTAACAGTGACCCCCTATATTGGCCCCAGTAGTAACAGTGACCCCTATATTGGCCCCAGTAGTAACAGTGACCCCTATATTGGCCCCAGTAGTAACAGTGACCCCTATATTGACCCCAGTAGTATAAATGTATCTTACGCTAACCACAGATATATAAGCCCACTGAAATGGATGTTTTACCCAAAGATCAGATAGACGGGCTTCCATCCTCCCCATTAAAGGCTGGTTCACATGGCTGTAAGCACATTTCGGAGGCATAAAAAGGTGTATATACATGACTGAAAATCACTTGTGCCGGAGTAGGTCTTCCTGCATGCAGATACACTGCATATTTGTGCACACAAAAAATCTACAGAAGAGCCTTTGTATTTGCTGCAAAAATATGCAGATAACACGCAGGTTTCCTGCATATTCCCACTGGACCATTCTCCTCAATGGACGACTGCGGTGCTGAATACAAACCAAAATAGGGCATGCCACATTTTTTCACGTGATCAAACATCAAAAGAAAAAATACACTCATGTGAGCGAACCCATTGAAATCAGTGGGTTCTATTCAGTGTGTATTACAGGTGCAAATATTGTGACACGCTGCGAAAATACATTTGTGTGAATGAGCCCCTACAGTAGATAATTGAATCGCCATTGAAACAAATAGGCAGGCTCAGCAAAGCATCCATGTAGAAGGTAAAGTCGAGAGGAATAGCTGGTGGCCGACTTCTGGGTGTGCGGCCAGAATTTGGGCTTATTCACAAGGCCATGGTCGTGTTCTGTCTGAAGAGTCGGACAAATAAGGAAAAAAGACACTGGACAATAAACGGACACATCCCTGTGCTGCGTAGAGTCCACACCACCCCATATACTGCATGTTTTTATGCTCAGCTGTGAAAACCGAAGAGAATAAGGACATGCTGTAATTTTTTGCACACAAGTGATCCATGCAGAGGAAAAAAATAAAATCACACGTCTGAAGAGTTTTTATTCTGCATCTCTCAACAATGGATTTGTGAATTACAGTCTGTGTCCATGTGCCGTCGGCTTTTTTGCTTGCCAGCCCATTGACCTAAATGGGTGAGTTTTGTCTGCAAATCATATCAGAATAGTGCATTTTACAATTTTTGCCACATGGACTGTGTGAAACAACCGATGTGTGAATTGGTTCTCTCACTACTATGGGTCTGTGTACAGAGTCTAGATCATTGGAGACCCGGACAGCACATGGAGCGAAAATAGGTTCATGGGGTTTAGTTTTTAAAGTTATTCTTGAAACTGAATTAGCTACGTGGATTAAGCAGAAAAATTATTTGGGATATAGATTTGATTAGCTAGATTTCCAGACACTCAGTGCCAGACTAATATCACTGACTCACATGGACTGATCTGTAAACTTCCAGGCCGCTATGACTAACTGTAAGGCTATGCTCACATATCAGAGCCTCCATCGCAAAGCCAGCATGAAATGCATGCAGGTCTTATTCATTAGGTAAAATGCCGGACAGCCGAATGGAAACCGAATAATAGTCGATGGGGTCTGTTCGGTTCAATCATAAAAAGGATCTGTTTGGTCAGGGATTCCCCTTTCCTGCTCACATAATGGAGCAGAAAAACAGAATCCCCTACCGTAAGTGTGAAAATACCCTAAAACATGGTATGATGTGGAGTTTTTAGATAATCCGTGGCAAAAAATGTCTTTGATTGCTGCCATGGATTAGCCAGCGGATCTGCAAGCGGATTACCCTCATTGGAATCCACAGCACAGAATCCCCACAATAATTGACACACATTGGATTTTTTAAATCCGCAGCGTGGTCATTATTCCGATATCCTCCTGAGTGTGCGGATGGGGGATAAAATACAGTATACACATGCAGAATGTTAATGATATGGCCTAAGTCTGTAACCTGCCACTTCCCTGGAATGTAAAGAGCAGCGGAATAAATTCTAATGAAAAATACTAAAATTCAGAACTGATCTTTTTTGGTAAGAGCCACTTATGTGTTATTTTATGTGCAAGAGAGAAGAACAGAGTCTTGTACAGAAGTTTTATCCTGAGGCCCTGAGTGTTACTGAGTGTCGGAGAGGCCCTGGGACCCCGTTCATGTAAACAGACGGCACTAACGTAAACCATTGGTGCAGACAGTCCGGTGAAAAGAGTCAGCTGGAGCTACTAGTAATGGATGTTAGTCAAAGTGGCAAAGGTAACGTTCACTGCCCCCAGGAAAAATAAAAAAATACTAAAACTTTCTCAATACATTAGGCTGGGTTCACACAGCCATAACACAAAAAGCTGCGGTGCTCATGCAGCGTTTTACAGCTCTAGAGCCAGCGGTGACCCGATGTACTGCCGCACATGGTGACGAAATTGTACTGCACATGACAGCGTATCTCATGCACGAATGGGTGTGCGCATATACACACCCATAGAGAACAAAGGGCTCTATCTCGCATATAGACGCGGCACAATAGAACGTGTTCTTTTTTGCACTCGTGTATTACACATTTTTGACACGCTAATGTGATTGGAACTGCATAATGCAATGTAATTGAATGCCTGCAAGTAACTGCATATCACACGGGCGTACAGCGCACATGTAATACGCGGTAACCATATGTCTATGGAAGCCCGGCCTTATATGCCCTCAAGATTAGTTCCTATAAAAACCAGAGCTCATCCCGCAAAATCCAAGGGGTCATACAGCTACATTGACGAAAAATAAAAAGTTTATGACCGCTGAACACAAAAGGGGTTTTCCAAATTATTTTTATCATAGAGTTGTGGAACTCCATGCCTAAAACGATATAAAAGAAATATCCTCACCGTAGCGCCAAAATTCGAATGAATTCCCTATGGATGCAAGACGTTTTTGTGTCAAAACAACCTGCCATCACTTCGGGGACTGTTTTCAATGGGAGACCTCGCACCGCCTGTACGTAGCCTGTGGTGCGATGCTGCGGCCAGCCCCGTTGAAAACAACGGGCAGTGCAATGCGAGAGCATGTAGATAGAACATGCTGCGATTTGATTTCTGCATCGCATCACAGTGCCACGCAGGAAAATAAAAGAACTAGGGTTCATATATGTGCCAGATGTGTGCGTCTCGCAAGGCACAACTCTTGAGCAATTTGCTCGCCCATGTGATGGCAGCCTAAAAGGTAACAGAGTTACATAAGACAAATTCAAAATCTCTAATAAAAAAAAAGTTACATTTTCGGGAGGGTTTATCCAATTTTATAGTGACTGCTGTGGGGTTAAACTTTATTCAGAGACAGGGTGAAAGCGCCAAAGCTTTAGATTATGTGGATTGATGTTGCTTGTATGCAGTATTTTGCCAATTAAAGTTTCTTTCTTTAAAATTTACTTCTGCCTGAATTTTAAGATTATTGCAAAAAAGCCCGTTTCTATCAATCTGGCCAATACTGCAGATACTGCTGGAATCCCGGAGCGCTACCACGTTACCGTCTGCACCAATGTGGAAGCCGCCTGTGTCTGCAGGTCACGCTGGATGTCTTGTTCGGAGCGCACAGTTTTTTCTCCAGAATTCCCATCTGTGTAACAAACTGCCTGCATCATCTACTTCCCAGCCAAGAATGATTTATCTCTGCAAGTGATTATAGCCAGAGAAATTAGGAGAAGTTTACAAAGAAACGGAAGAAAATGGACTGAGGCTCCAGAGAAGATCGGCTGCCACAGGACTAGAACTGACGACTTTCAGGAATCAAATGACCAAAACGAAGGTTATGCTCCAATCAGGGTTAGGACGGCGGCACACGGGCACAATTTATACACACACACACACACGAGTGCATCGTTTTTGCAGAACAAACAATGATCTTTTTTCATGCGCATTGGCGTATTTTACTGAACTTTTTCGCAGGCAACACATGTACATTTAAGGGCGACAAAAATATGTCGATTGAAATGGCCAATTAGTCTAATGAGTTCCAGTTGTGTTCTTTTTCCCTACAGAATGAAGGCTTATTCACACGAACGTATATCGGCTGCCGTTGTTACGGCCGGCCGATATATGCCACCATCTGAGCTGTCTTCCCCTTCCCTCTCCTCCGGCTGTTTGCAATGGGAGGGGGCGGAGCTACTCTCCCGCCCTTGTTCGCAGCCAGCAATGGGAGGGGGTGGGGCAGAGATCATCTCCGCCCCCATCCCATTGCAAACAGCCGGGAGGGGGAAAGAGAGAGGCAGAGAGTTGGCGAGGGGAGGGGAAGACAGCTCAGATGGTAGCGTATATTAGCCGGCCGTGAAAACAGCGGCTGATATACACTCATGTGAATAAGCCCTAAAGCTGTGCTTCACGCATTTCCTAACGTACTTAGCGCACATTTATGCATCCCCATTGACTTTTGGCGCACAAATGTGCAGGAAGATAGCGCATGCTGCGTTTTCTTTTTTCGTGCGACCGAAATGTGCAGGAAAATACGCTTATGTGAACAAATCTATTGAAATCAATGGCACATGCTCTCTGCTCCCCCATGTCTGTCTGGATCGTTTAATAAAGACTGACATTTTTTTACCCAAAGCTGAGCTTTCCCCCTTCTCCTGTGCGTTGAAATCAATGGGTTCTATTCTCTGCATATTGTGCGTGCACATTTTGCGCCCGTTTGACACAACGTTCATGCTTTCTATTTTTCTGTTCAATAGAAAACCAAAAAGTGAGATCTATCATATGTATGATGGACCAATACGACGCTGGACAGGATCTAGTGGGGTCCATCTGCTTTCCATCATATCATCCGGCATTTTATCACTAAAGCCAATAAATGACCCACTTATTGGGTGATCAGGGGGTGAAAGGCTGACAAGACCACATTCAAATGGTTCCCAGAGGAAGGAAAAAAAACTAATGAGGCAGAAGCCAATTTACCCCATTTTGGAGGGGAAAAAAATCCTTTCTGACTCCATAATGGCAGTCAGAATAATCCCAAGATCAATATTTGAAAAGTTCCTACCAGACTCCAAGCCCCGGATCAACAACCCCGCTGGTTATTTAATGTCTGTATCCTGTAATGTTGTAGCGCTCTATTTAGACATCTAGTCCCCTCTTAAACTCCTGCATTGATTTTGCCATCACCAGGTCGGCATCATAAAGAATACACAAGTCTAACGAGTCGCTATTGATAAGTCTCCCTCAATAACATCACGGATCACTACATCACCGCAAATAAATTACAGCAGTGTCAGGTACTTTCTTGCAGTGCCAAAAAGCATCACAGCGCACGTTATTCCAAAACTTCAAAAGAACTAAGAACTGCAGCCAGATCTAGAACTTGTGGGAGCCCTCCTGGCATCTGGCTGTCCGACAGGAATGTTACAGATTAGTGTTTTAGAACAGAAACAAATGTATCAGCCAAAAGTAAACATTGCCTAATCCAGGTGCTACACATATGATGACTGGAGGTACAACCACTGGGACCCCCGGGGTCACAGAATGGAGGTTCTGAGCCCCCATGTGAATTTAGCAGTACAGGCACACTACACACCATTGTCTATAGGACTGACGCAGACATGTGGATTTTGTAGTCATTTGTCACATTCATTCTATTCATTGCAAAGGGTGAAAATCTGCAAGGAGAATGCGGGGATTTAAAGGGGTTCTCCACACAAACTACCTCTGATCATCAGGACAGCTCATCAATCAGAACGTGGATAGCAGGAAACTGCAATGAAAACATAATAGGGGACTACGTGTGGGGACTAATCTGTGACAGCCATCTAACACACCCTCGCAAAACTACACATTTCTAGGTTCCTTTTCACCCATTTGTAGCATTTTGGTTAAATATACAATTGGTTTGATATACAGTTGTGTTTTCTTATCCTTTTTTTACCTGAAATTCAAAAGCTTGTAATTTTCCAATTTAAATATGCCAATTTTAACCTTTCAATGTGCAGACAATAAAAACAAAGTTTTTGTAGTTTACTAAACTTTTTCCATGTTTTTATGATAGAAGCAATTAGGAAATTACATATATAACCCAGGAACAAAAATCATCGTACATAGTGATGGGCTGGGGTCTGCCACTTGGGACTGCAGATGATTGGGCGCCCGCTGTCAGCGCCAGGATCGGAGCAGAAGCTGCAGCTCTGATCCTGGCATACTGGCCAGCACTTGTAACTGCTGCAGGCTGCAGGCTCATTAACATCTATGGAATCTGTGCCTACAGTTACAAGTGGCAGTCACTACACCAGGGGCAGAGAGTCACCTTCCACTCCGACCTCTATGTATCCTGGCACTGCCAGCGGGCACCTGATCAGCTAGGGTCCTGAGCGGTGGACGGCAGCTGATCAACTATTGATTACCTATCTGCAAGATGGGATATCTTCAGCCTGCAGTTACCAGTGGCAGTCACTACACTGGGGTCAGAGCATCAGCTTCCACTCCGACCCCTATTCATCTTGTCACTGACAGCAAGCGCCAAGGACCTGAGCGGCGGACAGCAGTCGAACAACTATTGATGATGTATCTGCAAGACAGGATATCTTCAGCCTGCAGTTACAAGTGGCAGTCACTACACCAGGGGCAGAGAGTCACCTTCCACTCCGACCCCTATGTATCCTGGCACTGCCAGTGGGCACCTGATCAGCCAGGGTCCTGAGCGGTGGACGGCAGCCAATCAACTTTTGATGACCTATCCTGTGGATAGTATTTTGCATGTAAAACCCCTTTAAATTCTGCATCGCAGGTCATTTTCTGCAGCACATGGATGACATTTGTTATACTCTCATCCTCTCTGCCATTACTGGAGCGTGATATGGATTTTTCTTCCATAAATCCGCAGCACTCCGGCTACGTGCAGATGTAATAACGCAGTAACGTAACCTGCATCCCAATGTAAAACAGAGGTAAGACGTTACTATAGGGCATTGGGCATAACTACCAGTACTGGCAGAGAACAGGGCATCGTGCGCTATATACCCCAATACTGCAGAATACGGCGCACGCTGCTCAGCAACTTTGGGATATACAAGAAGTGACGGATGCAAAGCGCATATTTCCCTTGCCCTTTCTGACAAGTGTGGCTCATATTACTATATAATAACACATAACCTGCGCTGACAACACTTCTTTCTGTACAGCAGAAATAAATCTCGGTCAATGGCATACTCAGCTCTGCTACACAGCGCGCACTGTATGGTGCATGCGGTGACAGCACTGCACACAAGAGCACACCTCTGGGCATGGCACCACTGCATGTTGTCACAACTTTCTGGCATGTTCCCCCCGTGCCCCTCCAGTCCCTGCCCAGCGCCCCCATCATGCCACCTACTTGCTTCAAGATGCCCGGGTCCCGCCGCTCACCGCTGAGGGTAGCGCTCACTATGGCAGTCTGTGTACAAGGGAACCCGACTCCCTCTGGCAGCCCGCCCCCGAGTCACGTGTCATCCGGCCCCGCCCCCAGTGCGGCTCGTGCAGCAGGTCACGGCGCGCTGTGGTGTACAGCTGTGTGCTGTTGGCATGGGCTCGTCCATGCTGTAGGGAGGCTGTGTGCTGCCGACATGGGCTCCTCACCTCCACCGGCTCATCCATGCTCTCCCCGAGCCGTGGGCGCTCAGGAGCCTGAAGCCATACACAGGTGAACGGGAACAACCGTGAGAATAGGCTTCCCGTGGAAATAGAGACTGTTATCGTGACAGAACGTGATGTCATGACAGTTCGGCCAGTGTTTCTAAACTCCAGTCCTCACTAAAGGAAATCCTGACCTCCTGGGGTCCATGATGACTGGAGATGGGACCACTTGTTTAAGCAACCAGGAGCCTTAGGGGGCCAATAAGGCCTCTCCTCTCCATATAGGGAGCCCAGTCGTATGAATAAAGCATTATAGTTGTGGGCCCTGTTACAGGTTTTGCATTAGGGGCCCAGAAGCTACAAGTTATGCCTTTGTGTTAAAGGGGTTGTCTCGAGGAAGCAGCGACATTTTTTTTTTGCCCAGTCCCCCTAATTAAAGGGGTTGTCCCACCCCGAAACGTTTTTTTTTTCAACAGCCCCCCCGTTCGGCGCGAGACAACCCCGATGCAGGGGTTAAAAAAGAAAACCGGACAGAGCTTACCTGAATCCCCGCGCTCCGGTGACTTCTTACTTACCTGGTGAAGATGGCCGCCGGGATCTTCTCCCTCGGTGGACCGCAGGGCTTCTGTGCGGTCCATTGCCGATTCCAGCCTCCTGATTGGCTGGAATCGGCACGTGACGGGGCGGAGCTACCAGGACCCGCTCTCCGGCACGAGCGGCCCCATTCAGAAAAGAAGAAGACCGGACTGCGCAAGCGCGTCTAATCCGGCGATTAGACGCTGAAAATTAGACGGCACCATGGAGACGAGGACGCTAGCAACGGAACAGGTAAGTGAATAACTTCTGTATGGCTCATATTTAATGCACGATGTATATTACAAAGTGCATTAATATGGCCATACAGAAGTGTATAACCCCACTTGATTTCGCGAGACAACCCCTTTAAGGGGTTAAGAGAAGTTGGGGGCCCCAAGATAAACTTTTGCTCCCAGGCCATGAGCCTTTAGCTACGCCCCTGACTATGGATGACCTGTCCTCATGATGGGTCAGCAATAGTTGATCGGAGTCCAACCGATCAGCTGAGTGGGTGCATGCTGTCAGCACCGCAAGTACACAGAGGTCGGAGCGGAAGCCTCTCGCCAACCTCTGTGTAGTGTCCGGCGCTTGTAACTGCAGGCATGGCTTTCATTGAAAGCAATACAGTAGGAGCTGTACCTGCAGTTACCAGCGCCGGCCACTACACAGAGGTCGGCGCATTTCATCTGAGCTATATTGCCACGTAAAGAATCTGGGTCAGAGTTAGTAAGGCCAAAAGAGGTGTATTGGGAACCCTATGACCGATGACCACGTGGTAGACCACCAGAACATGAGCCTAAAAGTATTGAATCAAGGGGCATTGCCACCAAATGTGCAGTACAGTGTCTTGTTCAGCATTACAATGCCAACAAGAGTCAGAAACTGTAGAGTCAAAGTAATGTACCGCGCCCGGGCACTGATACCAATGGGAGAGTATCTTGTAATTCTTCTCTTGGGCCTGACCGGTTATTGTTAAGACATGAGAAGTCATACAGATGTTTAGCCTAGCCTGGTCATCCAGTGGTGGCATCGGGTCAGCAGACCACTTGTCTAAAAATGAGGGGCAACCTGGCGTAGTGGTAAATAATAGCAAGTCATAAAGGACAGACACACAATGAGAAGGTAGGTCGGACTGAGTGAGTAAAGCCTTGGATGGGGTAAGACTGCCTAAGAATGAGTGTAGCTGATCATAGGAAAACCAGGAGAGCTGCTGATCCAGTGGCTGGACCTGTCAATGCTCTGATTGTATGGGCCACTCTGCCTCGTATAAACCCACTTGGTCTCTGTGGACCAGCTGTGGGAGCTCCCATTGCTAACGATCTGCTATGTGTTTGGAGTATAATTTAACATCGCTGTTGATTAACGATATCGGGCGATAACTATCACACACCAACAGATCTTTCCTGGCTTAGGCAGCGCTGATATATGTGCCTCCATGGCCTGATAGGCGAAGGGGTCTCCGACGTAATACTATTGAAGACCCTGGGCACGAAGGAGGAAAGCCGAGAAATAAGAGCTTTTATGATCTCTTAGAGGTAGTAAAATGGAAAAAGGTTTATCTCGGGTTTTTAGCAGTCTCCGCAAAGTTTGGGAGATTTGTCTCAGTTGTATAAGCTCTCACTTTAGATTTAAAGAGCTCCTCAGGCATGTCTCTATATCGGCCCTGAACATTGTATACAGCAGATCCTCACAGTACCTTTTAAAAGTATCTACAATTTCCAATGGGCTCTGACAAAAGTGTCCACTAGGGGATTTTATAGAGGGATTGTATGTGGTGAAGAGTTCTGACTAGGGCCCCACCACATGCATCGGAGTGTTCGTATAAATGTTTGCATAATTTATTCTAAAAGAAGAGACGTTTCCTGTCTATTTCATGACGAATGTGTTCCCATGTCTGAGCTCAGCAGCTGTGGAGGCGAATATGGAGAGCTTATAGGCAGCGTAAAGAGACTGCAGCCTGGATAGTAGCTGAGTCAGCTTAAAGAAGAGTTCCTCCTTAAGGTGCATGCCATGTTGAAATATGCCCTTGAGAATGCATTCCAAGACTTCTTATTGAACCGAGAGTGGGGTAGAATCCTGACAGTGGGTGACTAGAGATGAGCGAGCATACTCGGATAAGTCAGTTACTCGAGCATCGTTCGTCTCAAGTAACTGCATACTTGTCTGAGCATATGCTCGGGGGGAAGCGGGGAGAGATCTCTCTCTCTCTTCCCACCCGCTCACCCCCGCCGCCCCCGAGCATATCCTCGGACAAGTATGCAGTTACTCGAGACGAGCGATGACTTATCCGAGCATGCTCGCTCATCTCTATGGTTTACCAAGAATTCCTCCAGGGTTTTAAATTTCTGAGCCTCACATGGAGTCTTTAAAGAGAGAGTCATTAAGATGCCATGTCTAGGCCGTGGAGCTCAATTCTGGGATGGCAAGGGAAAGATAAATAGGGGTATGATTGGACCAAAGGAGAGGTCCTATGGAAGCCGCTGGAGACAGTGGTGACTAAATAATATATTGAGACGGCTTTATACCCCATAGGCGGGTCAGTAGTAAGAGTAATAGTTGTCTTTAGCATGTAAAACCTGCCAGACAAGCACTAAGCAAAATCCTTGTAGGTCAGATTTCAACTTTGCGATACAGGACATATGAACATTAGAGAAACCAGAAGAGGTATCCAGATTGGGATCAATGGCTAGGTTAAAATCCTCCCCCAAACAGACAATGCCCTCTGCAAAGATAGGAAGAATAGGAAGATATCTGTTATAGCATGTCACATGGCTCAGAAGGTAAATAGTAGCCAAAGTAAATATCTTAGTGTAAACTGAAATTTTGATGAAGGGATAGCGGCCCTCAGGATCCATTCTGGATTGCAATACCACATGAGGCAGCGAAGGGTGAACGGTGATGAAGACTTCCTTGGATTAGGCTGCAGGATTGAAGCTGTGGTACCATGAGACAATGTGGCAGTCACGGAAAGGGGGAACATGGTCTGTTTTAAAATGGGTTTCCTGTAATAAAAGAGTAGAGACCCTCTTTATGTAGACCATACAGCACCTTAGAATGTTTCTCAGGAACATTAAAGTAGTGAATATTAATCTTTAGAGCACGGGTCATATTGGGGATTAGGAGAAAACAACATGGACAAAAAACTAAAAACAAATGCCAAGGAAGGGAGAAAAGAGATGAAAGAAAAGACAAGAAAGGTTGAGGCAAAAGATTGAGGTCTACATAGAATAAAGGGGGCAAAGGCCCACAACTATGCAGACTAGTGTCTAGAGGGCCAATGGTGTAAATGAGAAACACAAACACACAATCTAACCTGAAACTAGTTCTAGTCAGAAGACGGGAACTGGACACATCAGAGTATCCTCCACATAAGGGCCGGTTTACATGGGACCCTCACAGGCCGTCCCAGTGATAATTCTTCCTGTGCTTTTACACAGGTACCATCATCACTAGTGAATGGTAGTGGAACCCCAGTGTCAGCATCTATGTTGACTCTGTGGGAGAGTAGGACAGTTGATGGAGAACCCAGCCCCAGGCAATCTTGAATAACAGGTGGAGCGCCTTGCTCTTGTCAGGGGCAGAACCTTGTGCAGGTAGGGCGACTGGGCCAAGCCATTCAGACAGGGCAGGCAAAGCTGACTAATCAGGTACAGCAGGCAGGCCTAAGGCCTGAAGGAAGCCTGGGAGGCCACGTAGTCATGCAGCAAGAACCAACGACGAACCTGGAGCCGGAAGGGAAATCCCCAGCTGCATGGAATATTTGTTTATCGTAGCATTTAGTTGGGCTAGGGTAGCTCTATAGAGATTTGGTCAGCAACTGCAGACAGGTGCCTTGGTAGGAAATGCTATCATTATAGGCCTTGTGCATGATTTCCTCTTTGGTGTGGTAATGATGGAGGTGGTAAATCACATCACAGGGATGGAGTAGGTCAGAACTTTTGGGGCCAAGTGCCCTGTGGGCATGATCAATCTCCATATCTGAGCCAACAGGACACCCCAGGAGGTCACTAAAAATAGCTTGCAGGATAAGAATCAAGTCTTCCTGACCGAACACTTCAGGGAGACCTCTAATTCTAATATTGTTGCGTCTGTTATAGTTTTCAGAGTCCTCAAATGCCCTATAAAGGTTCTTAATATGATCAGTATGAGTATCCAATTGGCGCTGGTGTGAAAGAACTTGAGCCAAAACAGATTCTGTTGAAGCCTCTACAATAGAAATTCAGCAATTCAGATGCTGAATACTTGCTTTGATGGAGCTGACCTCAGTACAGTATGTGATCTCTAAATGAGGGACATACACCTTCATCTCAACTTGAGAGGGTAGTGATTTATTTAATGTGCGCCAATTCTCCGAGGTAGTAGGGAAATGTCATGCATCAGCTGATGTGAGTGAAGCAGAGGGACAGGGGGAGGAATAGCAGACACTGTGCTAGGTTGGTGGGGGCTCTGATTAGGAGACAGAATGGGGAAGTATGGATGGGCTGAGGGGGCCCTCAGCTCCTTTATTGGCCAGAGGGGAAGAAGGTGAACCTGCTCTATTGTCTACCTCTGCACAGCATCCATCAGAAGCAGCCAGATGGGCATCCAATAAATCATTAGGGTACTCAGGGGCACTGCACCAGCTTATTTGTAATTATGGTGCTGGGCTGCAGACAGGTGGAGCCAGTGAGGTCTGTGCAGACAGGAAAGGCCTCTCCGAACTAGCAGCACTGCGCATCCTCCTGGAGAGCAGGGGCTGCTGATGATGCAGCCCCAGCAGGAGCACCTTTCACAGCGGTGGAACGCTGCAAACATCTGCTGAGCATGTTTTGCAGGAGAGATGCTGCTTACTAGGGAGACAAGTCGTCCGAGATAGCACCGGGACAGATCGTGCTGTCTCTGTGCCTGAAGGACTACCATATGCCCTGTCGGCTGGGTCAGGATTATCGGGGTGAGAGACAGGAATGCTGCTTCTCTTCCTCCATACAATTTCAGCTTAGTGGGCTTCAATAGATCCCTGCAGGAGTCAAAATAGCTGATGGAAGATCAGATCACAGAAGCACGTCTTCGCTCTACCATAGCCAGGTCATCCCCATGGCATTGCTTTTAAAACAAGCAGAACACCTATTTTGCATAGCAAACTTTTTGGTAGCTCTACAGCTGTTCCTTGGAGCAGGTCCGTGCTTGAGTGTTGTGTTCACCTGCCAGGATTTCTCCTTGTAAAATTTGACATTGCTTTTAAAACAAGCATCGCACCTGCTGTCTTGCGTAACAATTTTTTTGCCCTATGTACCTAAAAAGTGTTTGTATTACCTCCATTTACACGCACACGGGCTCTAATGTCAGTGTATAGTAGTTGTACTCAGCTCACAAAAGTGGAACCAAACCCCATTTTACTCATCACTTCCCACGGGAATATCCATTTCTTAGCTGCGTCTAATAAACAGATTATTTGCTCTACTGACTGATCTGTTGGTATTTGTAGATTTAGGTACAACCTATAAATGTTAATTGCCATAGATCTCGATGGTATAAACCCACTTTGGTTGGGGTGAAAAAGCGTTGAGATTACCCAGGAGACACAATTTGCCAACACCTGCGTTATTATTTTAACATCTGCGTCTAGCGGGGAAATAAGCCTATAGGAGTCAACCAATAGGAGATCTTCACCTTATTAAGGAATAATAGTAATTATAGCTTCTGTCATAGATGGGCGTCACTCAGGTCTACGGTCGGCCTCACTAAATACCTCTAGTAGGCATGAGAGCAAGAGTTCTCCAAGTTTCTTATACAACTCCACAGGCAAACCATCCATAACAGGAGCCTTATTGTTTTGTAGGGAGGCCACCGTCTCCTGTAATTCATTCAGACTCACCGGAGCATCAAGAAATTCCCGCTGTCCGCCTGACAGACAGGGTACCGTTATAGTAGACAGATACTGTGTAGTTCGTTCCCTTGTTTTCTGTAGCTCGGGGGAGGACAGGGAGGCATAGAAGGAGTTCACTGTCTTCCTAATTAAGTATGTGTCAGTAACTATAGAGCCCTGATTATTTTTCAGGCCGGTGATATAAGTAGAACTCTCCTCTGATTTAATAGCTAGCATATGGCCAGTTTTTTCCCCCTCTTCATAGTACGCTTGCTTCATAAAGCTTCGTTTATGGACTGCGGTTTCTAGAGTATAATTATATAGCGCCTCCTGGGCCTCCTTCCAGTTAGCTAATGTTACAAGCGTACTGTTAGCCACGAATATGGATTCTGTTTCAGCTAGTCTTTTTGAAGCTCTTGGCCTGGGTTACTCCGTTTTTGTTTAACCTGCGTAATTTCTTTGAATGAGAATACCTCTTAGAATGCCTTTTATAGCTTCCAAGTCTGTAAATATATCCGTCGTATAGTTATTCAGCATAAAATATTCATCTAATAGCGCAGATATGCTCGACTGATCTAGTCAAAATGGGTTCAACCTCCAAGTTGGGCAAACAAGCCTCCTTCTGTCAGTGTGCTGTACCTCAACCAACATTGGGGAGTGATCAGAAAGCACTCTGGGCAAGTATGTAACCACCACCACGCTATTATACAGCAGGGTATTAAATACTACTAGATCAATGAGTGATAATGAGCGGTATGTACTCAAGTGGCAGGAATAGTATCGCATGTTCAGATTTTTAGACTGCCATAAGTCCAAGAGGAACGTCTTTTCTAAGAGATGCCTTAATGGGGTCAAACTATCTTCAGTAATAGATCTCTCCACTCTTACCCTATCCAATAGAGGTTAATAACAAAGTTAAAATCCCCCACTATCAGAATTGGGGTATCTAGTATTCCTGCTATAAATTCCAGTACCTGTTCCATTACCCCGCCATTATAAGGAGGGAGAAAATATAGTGAAATAAGGAGGCAAGTGTAGTTGTATAATTTACATTGTAGACAGACAAAGTGCCCCTCAGAGTCAATATACTAGTCAAATAGAGTGTAGTGTATCAGAGTACTACCCCCCCCCCCCCCCCCCCCGCGAGTAGTTGTATGTAATAAGTGAAAGCTATTTCCCACCCACTGCGCTCTAACTCTATGAAGGTCCTCCTTGGATAAATGTGTCTGTGTGTCACATCATGCGACCTTTTACATTTAGCTAGCATACATGAGAGAGATTGAGACAAGAAAACATATTCTCTAAAAAGGAAGGCTATATTCTCATGCACTTTAGGGGCTTTGGCTGCATTGGGGAACTTCAGGAGGGCAAATTAGTGAACCTGATGTTTACTTCCATTGACTTTAATTGGTAGTCGGAATCGGTCGTCTTGTTTCAGGATGATTTTCGTGAAATCGTCCCGATACTGACATGAACCGATTATTCCACTAATCACTCATCGCTTCCTTAATGCATAGTTTTTGTGCTGTTCTTTGCCCCTCAAATGTGTATTTAAAAAAATAATACAGCTTTAGTATTGTATGGAATATGCTGCAAACTGTGCTATTACATAAAGATGCATGCAGTAAGGAAAACTTATATCATGCTGTATACATTATTTTTTAACATAGATGCCTATGGGTGATGACTGCCACTGTGTGGCATCATGTAACGTACACGTTATGAGCTTTTCATGACCTATACGTGGAAGTTATTAACAGTCCGAAAAGTGTACATGGATTTGATATAACTCGGTGGGAGGGCACCTGATTCACCACTGGTGTGAAAACCACTAATCCTGCTGCACACAACTTTTCCAGTGAAACCATCATTTGCACATATGCTTCAATAAAGCCTGTGACTTGGTCATTGATTGCTTGTCCAACTATTTGCAATTGACCTTGAAAATATCAAATATCGAAGAAGTCCACATGGGTGATCCAGGGGCTTAACTATAGGGTTTGCACCCGAGCCCAGAAGACTTAGGGGGCCCATAAGGCCTCTCTTCTCTATATAAAGAGTCCGGTACTATGAATAAAGCATTATAGTTGGGGGCCCTGTTACAGACCTTGCATTGGGACCCAGGAGCTTCAAGTTACGTCTCTGGTCAGATCTCTGTTGAAATCTGCCAGCATCATCTGACAGCGAGAGTGAGCTTTGTCTAATGAACGGCTTCCCCATAATGAGATTGTGCGGTGCCATTGAAGTGTTATGGCAGCTTGGTGTCTTGTGAAAACCGGGACTGCCATATGTTTCTGCCTATTAAACCGTGCATGTGGCATGGCTTAATAGCTTGCCTGCAGAAATACAATATACTTCAGTGCTAAAGTATAAGCGATTAGAGATGAGCGAGCATACTCGCTAAGGCAAACTACTCGAGCGAGTAGTGCCTTATTCGAGTACCTGCCCGCTCGTCTCTAAAGATTCGGCTGCCGGCGCGGGTGACAGGTGAGTTGCGGCGGTGAGCAGGGGGGAGCGAGAGATCTCCCCTCCATTCCTCCCCGCTCTCCCCCGCCCCCTGCCGGCAGCCGAATCTTTAGAGATGAGCGGGCAGGTAATCGAATAAGGCACTACTCGCTCGAGTAGTTTGCCTTAGCGAGTATGCTCACTCATCTCTATAAGCAGTCAAACAATCGCTAGTTAAAGTACCCTGTGAGGACAAAAATAAGGGAAATAAAGTTTTCTTTATTTTTATAAAGATGTTAAAATAAAGAAAAAAACTTTTTTTATTTTTAAAAATTAAAATAATCAAAGCAAAGAATCCCCCTCCAAACAGATTTAGTATCGCAGCGTTCGTAATTGTCAGATTTATAAAAGTAATGCATAAATTATCCTGCAAGGTTAATGCTATCACAAATAAAATTCACACCACCAGATGTTAACTTTTTTTGTACTTCGCCTCCAAAATAAAATGTAATAAAGTGATCAAAAAGTTACATGTACCCCAAAATGGTATCAATAGAAACTATGGGTAGTCCCAAAAAAATGAGCCCCCACACAATCCCATCAACAGAAAAAAAAATAAGTCAAAGTTGGCAGAAAATGACAACAGAAAGTTTTTTTATGACTTTTTTTCTCTTAAAGCAGCAATCCTGCTGACTCACAGAATAAAGGTAACATGTCATTTTTGCTGCACCATCTATGCCCTAAAAAGACCCACAAAAATGCTGCAATTGTGTTTTAGCCCATTTTACCCTAATTAGATTTTTAAAGTTTTTTTTTAGTACATTATATAATATGTTAAATAGTAACATTGAAAAATACAACTTGTGCTGAAAAAATGAGCCCTCTTAGATTGCAAAGAGAAAACAAGAAGTAAAAATTGCCGCGTCCTCAAGGGGTTAACACACAGGGTTTTGTGACTCTTATGATCTAAATTTTTAACAATCTAAGGATCTGTGACAATCTTGCTAGCGACTACTCAAATCCTATACATTTTCAGAGTATGTAGGGCCACCTTTAGGGCGTCCTCACACTGGCGAGAAAATCAGGCAAGATTGGTGCATTGCAAGACACACAAATATGAACCCCATTCTTTTGAATGGGTTTATTCACATTTGCAATGTTTTCCAGCATGGCACCACGTTGCGTTACTATGCAGGAAACACATCGCAGCATGTCTGGTCTTTTTGCGATATCATCCACTGTTTTCAATGGGGCCGGTGGCAGCAGCGCCGACCCTATTGAAAACAATGGGAGAACATCACGATCTCCTGCTGTGGTGGGGATGAAGGGAAGCCCCTCGCATCCACGGGTTTTCAGAAGGAGTGCAAGAGTGATATTGGGCTGTGAGTCACAGGCTGATATCACCCTCGCCAGTGTGCAGAAGCCCTTAGTGAAACAGGAGCTTTGTAGCCTGACTGTAAATGAGTGTTTTCATTCACTGACAGCAAACATGTCTTCAAAATAGCGAGGGATTGAAAGACAAAGAATGTTATCTTAGTATCTATGAAGTGATTATTTGCAATTCCCCATTGTAGAGCATCTTTCCACATCTATTTTTGCACATTGTATTCCCACCACAATGATTTTTTGGCCAGAAGCGAGATTAGATTGGAGGGGAGGTTTTCCTCCTTCCTTCTGTTGTGAGCCATTTCCATTTTTGGCAAAACATCTCATCGCCACATTGCGGCAGACAGGGACCTGCCATGTGGATGTTAAAGCTGCAGTATAGCAATTTACGCTCTGGATTTTCACCACAAATTTCACCACTTCACGTGGGAGTGCATGAGAATCTGCACGGATCACCGAGTCCCTAAATACTAGTTACTGTCCGATTAGTGCTGACAGTGAAAGACTGTAGAAGAAAGTTTGGTACCGCGTCATGTCTTTTTGGTAGTCATTAAAAGGTCTCATACCTATAAGATTATTCTTTACTAGAGATGAGCGAGCACCAAAATGCTCGGGTGCTCGTTACTCGGGACAAAAATTTCGCGATGCTCGAGGGTTCGTTTCGAATAACGAACCCCATTGAAGTCAATGGGCGACCCGAGCATTTTTGTTAATTCACTTTTTATTGAAAAGATTTTTTTCTACAAACAATTGTAATTATACTTAAAACTTAAAGGTCCTCTGCCTATAAACATTATACATTTTTGGTTGTTGGTAGATCTCAATCATTCCACAAGCTCTTTATGTTATGCTTTAAGGCTTTATTATTTAGCTATAGGAGCCTGATCGAGATCCCCACCCACCATGGTAGTGTCAACATCATAAACCGTAAACGAGTAAAACGGGAGGGAGGGGAGAGCGCCAGCGAAAAAACAGTACCAACAATTGTATTGAGGGAGTTCTCCCTTGCTGCGCAGTCGCCACCCCCCATTCTGATTGCCTCCACCCCCGCGGCCCCCCCCGCTCCACCTCTTCTCAATTTTTAGGATATACACCTTATTCCTCTATGTAGGCGCACTGCGAGAGGAGGGCATCGAGCCAACCGGGGGAATTGGCCAGAGCCCCCGTCTCCGCTATAGTCATCTTAAGTATTACGGAGGGGAGCAGCAGGCGAGGAGGCCTTAACCATGAAGATTATCATCAAATTAGCAGAGGACCAAATGCTTGGTTATTAAATTCGATATAATACTAAGAAAAGAAAGTATAAAAGACGATTTGGGGAGGGGGGGGGGGGTAAGAAAGGGGGCCTATGGGGATTTGAACATGATTCCGTCCAAGAATTTACTTGTGTTAGTGTTGTGATCTGTGTTTCATATTTTGATAGGGTGATACGTATGTGTTCTCGTCACTTTCATTCTCACTTCCCTCCTCAGTATGTGTATGTCTCTTCTCGTCGCGTTTACCATGGGTTGCGGGTAGTTATAATGTGCTGTATTCTGTTACATTGTATTGTATTATAAGGGGGGCTTGTGTATTATAGGATCCTTTTGCGGTATATTTATGTATCTGGAGTAGTACTCCGGTTATATTCTATCCAGGGAGACCAAGTTTCAAGAAACTGGGTATATGTTAAATTTGTCCAGCTAAGGATTTCTTCAAACTGATGAATTTGGTTCAATTTCTCTTTCCATGACTTTATAGATGGGGGATCTGTGCTTCCCCAATGCAGGGGGAGTAAAGCTTTTGCCGCTGCTATCATGATAGATATTAATTTATCTTTCAAAGGATTGAATGTCTTATTTGGCCTGCTTAGTATGACCACATCTGGGCCGAGTTGGATTACTTTTTTGAAGATTGTTGTTATTTCTCTCTCAATATCCAACCAAAAGGGCTTAAAGGGGTGGTCTCGCGAAACAAAGTGGGGTTATACACTTCCGTATGGCCATATTAATGCACTTTGTAATATACATCGTGCATTAAATATGAGCCATACAGAAGTTATTCCACTTACCTGCTCCGTTGCTAGCGTCCTCGTCTCCATGGTTCCGTCTAAATTCGCCGGCAGCTTGCTTTTTTAGACGCGCTTGCGCAGTCCGGTCTTCTCCTTTCAGCACGAGCCGCTTCAGTGTGCTCCCCGATACAGCTCTTCTGCGCATGCGCAGACGAGCTGTCACTGCTCGGGAGCGCGCTGGAGCGGCCATTCTGTACCTTCCTCTGTTAGAGGAAGGTGCAGAGCTGCCGAGCTGTCTGGAGAAGTCGCCCAGCTGTCCCACCGTCCAGCTGTCCTGGTAAGTGATGGGTCGGGGGGGCTGCCGCTGCGCCGGGCTGCGCCGGGGGGGCTGCCGCTGCGCCGGGGGAACTAGCGCTGGGCCGGGGGGGGCTGTCGCTAGGCCGGGGGGGCTGTCGCTAGGCCGGGGGAACTAGCGCTGGGCCGGGGGGGGCTGTCGCTAGGCCGGGGGGGCTGCCGCTGCGCCGGGGGAACTAGCGCTGCGCCGGGGGGGGGCTGTCGCTAGGCCGGGGGGGGCTGTCGCTAGGCCGGGGGGGCTGTCGCTAGGCCGGGGGAACTAGCGCTGGGCCGGGGGGGGGGGGGCTGTCGCTAGGCCGGGGGGGCTGTCGCTGCGCCGGGGGAACTAGCGCTGGGCCGGGGGGGGGCTGTCGCTAGGCCGGGGGGGCTGTCGCTAGGCCGGGGGAACTAGCGCTGGGCCGGGGGGGGGCTGTCGCTAGGCCGGGGGGGCTGTCGCTGCGCCGGGGGAACTAGCGCTGGGCCAGGGGGGCTGCCGCTGTGATGGGGGGGCTGTCGCTGCGCCGGGGGAACTAGCGCTGGGCCGGGGGGGGCTGTCGCTAGGCCGGGGGGGCTGCCGCTGTGATGGGGGGGGGGGGCTGCGCCGGTTACCTGCTGCCTGGCGGTGGGTGACAGGTCGGCCATGTTCATTCCTGGGGTCCGGTCGGCGGCTGCGGGGCGTCTGGTTGCCATGGAGACACAGCTGGTAGTGTCTCGGGAGCGCGCACGTCGGGCTACAGCAAGCGAAGGGAAAAGAGCTGGCGGCCATCTTGGGGAAAAGTTTTATAAGTTGCTGAAACGCTGGAACGGTAAGTAGAAACCAGCTAGGAAAGTAATTTACAGGGGTAATTAGTAATGTATGTTTAATTAGGGGGACTGGGCAAAAAAAAAAATTCACTGCTTCCTCGAGACATCTCCTTTAATCTTCCTGCAGTCCCACCAAATGTGTAAATATGATCCCGTTTGTTCCTGGCATCTCCAGCATCTATCTGACTCCGCCAGTTTATATAGAAATAACCACTCCGGGGTTTTATACCACCTTGAGAGTAGTTTATAATGGTTCTCTTGGAGACGAACACATGGCGAGACCCCATAAGAAGACTTAAATATTGTCTTAAGTTCCACATCTGTTATTTTTAAGTTTAGTTCTTTTTCCCAGGATGAGATGTATGTCGGTCTAGCTAAGACATTTTGCGATATAAATTTTTTCGTTAGCTGTGATATTTTCCTAGTTTCTTTGCTTTTGTTATTCATTAATTTTTCAAATTCGGTCATGGGTCTTGTTGATGGATGTTCAGTTTTAAAGTTTGAAATGACGGCCGAAATATGAGCTATATGGAGATCTTGTATTTTTCTTTGTGGGAAGAGCGTGTTTATTATAGTATGCGGATCTTTGTGTATTATAGCCTGTAGGTCATGAAATGACATATTTTCAAGTATATTCCATAAATCGTCTAGGGTCCCTGGATTTAAGTGTTTAATGCTGGACGGGAGTAGGCTTAGGGGTGTGTTGGGAGATGGTATTGGTGCTAATGTATGAGAGAGGGAGTCCCAGGTCTCGCAGATGCCTCTTGTAAGAATATTAAAGCCTCTGGAGCGATAGACTTTTGGGTTGGGAAACCACATGTCTTGGAGAAAGTTCTTTCCTTGGTTTAGTTGTGCTAATTTTCTTAATTTGTGGCTATTTAGCGGATGCAGAAGTTCTAGCCATCTTTTTAGATTAATAGCTTTATAGTATTCTAGAATATTAGGGAGACCTACCCCACCAAATTGTCTGCTCCTAGACATTAATGTGTAAGCTAGCCTGGGACGTTTGTACTTCCAGAAGTAGCCCGAGAATAGTGAACTTATTTTCTTAAAGAAGGATTTTGGTATATGTATAGGTAGCATTTGTAATTTGTAGAGTATCTTGGGGAGAATATATGTTTTTATGAGATTCTTCCTGCCAAACCAGGATATGATGGGTAGGTTGTACGCGGAGAGAAGGGAGGCCACCTCTTCTAGTAGCGGCTCTAGATTGGTGGCATATAGTTTTGTGAGGTTATTTGTAATTTTGATGCCAAGGTAATCTATATGGTGTTCTGACCAAACATATGGGGATATTTTCTTAATCTCTGTGACTCTGTGTGGGGGAAGAGAGATGTTCAGAACTGATTTGCTTTTGTTTACTTTAAGATTAGAGAAACCGCCATATAAGTCTAGTAATCTATTTAGTCTGGGGAGGCCTTGCAGAGGGTTTGAAATTAAGAAAAGTATGTCGTCTGCAAAGGCTGCCGATTGTATGTATTCTCCTCCAATCTCTAGACCTTGTATTTCTGAGTCTTGTCTAACCGCTTGTAGAAGGATCTCTAGTGTGAGAATAAATAATGTAGGGGATAATGGGCAGCCCTGGCGTGTGCCATTTGTTATTAGAGATGAGCGAACGTACTCGGTAAAGCACTACTCGTCCGAGTAATGTGCTTTATCCGAGTACCTCCCCGCTCGTCCTGAAAGATTCGGGGAGCGCCGCTGCTGACAGGTGAGTTGCGGCGGGGAGCAGGGGAGAGCGGGTGGGAGAGAAGGAGAGAGAGATCTCCCCTCCGTTCCTCCCCGCTCTCCCCTGCAGCTCCCCCTCCGCGTCGCTCCCCGAATCTTTCAGGACGAGCGGGGAGGTACTCGGATAAAGCACATTACTCGGACGAGTAGTGCTTTACCGAGTACGTTCGCTCATCTCTATTTGTTATATTAAATGGTTGAGACAATATGTCATTTACTTTTAATCTCGCATACGGGTTTGCGTATAAGGAGAAAATAGCGTTAATTAAGCCTGAGGGGAAGTTGAATTTCCTAAGGGCAGCTCTCATAAATGTCCAATCGACCCGATCAAAGGCTTTTTCAGCGTCTATTCCTAAAAATACTAGTGGGATATTCTTTTTTTTGCATAGTGTATTGAGTGTAAAAGAATTGCAGCATTGTCTTTTCCTTCCCTACCTTTTACAAACCCTGCCTGTTCGTCCACTATTAATTTTGGTATAATTTTCCCTGTTCGGCGTGCTAATAGTTTGGCCCAAATTTTTATGTCAAGGTTTAATAAGGAGATTGGCCTATAATTATTGCATTGGGATGGGTCTTTCCCCTCTTTGTGTATAAGGGTGATGTGGGCTTCTTGTGATTGTTTGGGTAGTGGGGCACCCTGCAGGATGGTGTTAAGTGTAAGCTTAAGTTGGGGTAAGAGGGGCTGCTGTAGAGTTTTGTAATAAAGTATTGTCAGGCCATCAGGACCTGGGCTTTTGCCGCTGGGGAAGCTATTTATGATTTCCGTAAGTTCTTCTTGGCTTATTGGGGACATTAAACCTTCCGCTTCTTCTGAGTCAAGTGAGGGTAAATTCAATTTATCTAGGAATGTGGCCATACCGTTATATTTATTTTTTAATTCGGCTTGTGGTGTTTCTTTGTCAAGGTTATATAATTTGGTGTCGAAGGCGTGGAACTCTGCTGCAATGCCCTGAGTAGAAGTAGTTTTTTTTCCTGTTGCTTTCCTAATTTCTTTAATGTGTGCCTTTTCTCTGGCCTTTTTTATAAGTGCAGACATTAATTTCCCTCCTTTATCTCCGTGGGCATAGATCTTTTGTTTAAAAGTCGTTTGTGCTCTAAGGAACTTTTTATCTAAGAGAGATTTGAGTTGTTCTCTAAGTGAGTTTAATTCAGGCTGTGTTTTTACTACTATTGAAAGTTTCCTTTTCTGTTCAAGAGAGGCTATTTTTTTAGTAGAGCATCAATTTTCTTTTGTTTTTGTTTTTTAAGTTTTGAACCTAGGGAGATAAATAGACCCCTCACATATGCCTTATGGGTTTCCCATATGATAGGGAAATTTGAGTAGTCTTTTGAGTTGATTTCAAAGAATTCTGTAACACTTTTAATAATCTCTTGTTTGAATTCCTCTTCTTTTAGAATAGATTCATTAAGCTGCCACCTCCATTCACCTTTGTTATTGGGTAGAATGTTTAGTCTGGTGTGTATTGGGGCATGATCTGAGATCGTGATGCTATCGATTTGTGCTTGGAGAACAGAGTTTAAAAGTCTTGCCGAGACGAAGATATAATCTAGCCTCTGATCTGAAGCATGGACCTGCGAGTAGAAGGTGTAGTCCTTTTCCGTAGGATGTTTAAATCGCCATGTGTCGATCAGATTCATCTCCTGTAGGGCAGAGTGAATTTTTTTCCGAGCTTTCTGCGAGACCTGGGACTTACCCCTTGAGGAGTCTAGGAGCGGGTTTAGGGTGGTATTGAAGTCTCCGCCTAGTATTATGTGCCCAACTGCAAAGGATTTCAGCTGCAGGAACGTCTCTATGAGCCAATTGGATTGATGTACATTGGGGGCGTATATATTAGCTAGTGTATAGTGAGTTCCATTTATTGTGCCTGTTATGAACAGGAAACGTCCCTCCGTGTCGGCGTGTTGTTGTTGGATTGAGAAGGGTAGGTCTTTATGTAAGGCAATAGAGACCCCTTTTGTCGCTGAGGTGGAGTTGCAACTATGGAACCATTGAGCAAAATAATTTTTCGGGAGAGAGGGAATTTTATTACTTTTAAAATGTGTTTCTTTTTACTTTTCTTTAGGAGCCAAAGTACATGGTGTCTTTTATTTGGCGAGTTAAAGCCCTTCACATTAAACGAGGAGACAGTTGTATTATTCAATTGAGGGGTGGACGATGTTTGTTGACTGGGTTTCCTATTCTGAAAATGATGTGGCATTTGAGAGGAAGATTGGTATCTGGTTGACATGATGAGTTAGGACCAGAATCCAAAGGAGGACCGGGAGAAGGGGGAGGGAACTAACAGATGGGGGATTGAAAGTCTAACTTGAGGCTGTCTTGAGCCGACTGAAATAGTAGGTTAAACTAGTGATAGAACTATTGGAGTGGTGCCGTGTGGATCGGGAGCACCCCAACAACCGCACCTCGGGGGTGCGGTCGCTGGAATAACCCCAAACAGACGACTACTTCCCATTTGAGAAGGTCGTGTTCCTGTTGTGTGTGTGTAGAGGTCTTACTCACATGTGCCGCTCATTTAGAGGTTACGAGAGTCTGCGCCCTTACTAGTGGGGACTGCGCTGGTCCAGGTGTCTTCCACTCTGGTGGGAAGAGGGCCCAGTCTCGCGTCCATGGAGTTCGTGCGCCGCTATCCGGAAGAGGGGCGAGTGGGACCATAGTCAGTAGGTAGTGGGAGAGAGGAGAAAAAAAGAGGGAGAGGGGAGAGAAAGCAGAAACAGAGAACAAATAACAACATATGCTATATCCCCTCGCTCTACATTAAGTTCCATGTTCCTCCCACTATAAGTGAGTATTCTTTTGCTGTACTTCCAGGAGATATTTCCTTAGGCAGCCCATCGGTCAAAGGAGCCCCCGCGATCGACCCCCGTACAACCGCACGGGACCCAAAAAGTCGACAAGCCTCCTCTCATGTCTCGAACGTCTCCCTCCCACAGCCAAGCTGGACCATGTTAAGTCTCGACACTGTAGCGAGGGGGGGAGGTGGAGATCTCTGTCACATAAGTCCGCAAATAAATTTTGGCTGCACGGGCAGGGCAGTCCAACCAGAGTAACATAGTTCAGGTGTACAGCAAAACATTTAGCGTAAGATTAGGATTCAACATCCAGATACCCACTCCACCTGCAGCGCGTCATTCTCCTCAGTCGCAAACACATGGTGTAGAAGACCCCTCAGGTGGACTGGGGGGCTTATTTTGAAGGGTGTTTCTTGCCCTTCGGAGATTTGAATTTAGATATTGTTTTCCAAGCATCTCCCTCTGGGAGTGGTGGAGCGACTAGGTCGTACTGTGTAGGTAGCCAGGAGGGAATCTCAATAGGTTCGATATCCAGATTCTTCCACACTAGGTCCAGGTCTTCAGGAGTTCTAACTGAGATTCTTCTCCCCGATATGTTTATTGCTAGTCCAAACGGAAAAAGCCATGAATATTGGATATTCTTTGTTCTCAGAACATCCAAAAGCGGTCTCAGGAGCCTCCTTTTTGCTAGAGTGGAAGGTGCTATGTCTTGGAAGAGTTGGATTTGAGAGTCGCAGTATTTTAACGGCTGGTGTGATCTTGAGGCGGTCAAAATTGCATTGGTGTCGGTGTAAGAGAGAAGACCGCAGATTACATCTCTAGGTGGGTCTTCTGACCTTGGTTTAGGTCTGATTGCTCTGTGTATTCGTTCTATTTGAATACGCGAGGCTCTCTCCTCACCCAATAGATCTGTGAATAATTCATTTGCGACTTTCCGTAGAGAATCCGATGCCCAGGATTCAGGAAGGCCTTTGATCCGTATATTGCATCGCCTACTTCTGTTCTCTTGATCTTCTATTAAAGTAAGAGCGCAGTCTAAGTATGTACGGTGGACTTCAATCACCTGGGAGGTGGTTTTTGCATGTTTGATAATAGCAGAACACGATCCTTCGAGGTCTTCTACTCTGTGTCCAATTTGTTGCAGTTCAGATTTTATGTCTGCTAATTCAGTCATTATAGGTTGGGTGACCTTAAGAAGAGCTTTCTGAAGGAATGATTTAGAAATTTGGGCTCCCAAGTCGCTCTCCTCCTCCTCCATATCGCTTTCTAGTTCTGGATCCTGGGGCTCATGTTCTGTTTGTTTTGTGTTGATTGCGATCTTGATAAGGAGCCAGGTGATTGCGTGCTCTTTTTCTTTAAGAATTTTTGCATATCTGCTTGGTTTTTTTGTCTTCTCGGTGTGTCTGGCTGATCGTTGTGACGCTCTCTAATACCTTTCACCATTTTAAGCTACAGGTAAATGCGGGCAAGATGGAAGGGTATATTACGCAGAGTATTTATGCCGGAAAGGGTGTATCCTCCCCGATTCGTATAGCGGGGCGCTCTCCCCCACACGGACTTTTCTCAGGTAAACATCTTAGGCTCTAGTTCACCATCATCAGGTAGGCTTTAGCGCCTAATGAAAAAAACATTGGCAAGGTCAGACCCTTGGCATAAGGGTCTTAAAAAATTGTTTTGTTCTTAGAACTGGGTAGTTAGAGCTGGGTAATTCAGTTCCGAAAAAATTAGAGCAGTGCCCTTTAAATTTCTCTACAAGCTGCAAGGTCGATGCAGAGACTTAAATCAGTCAGGCCCCCTGATCAGATGTCCGTGGCTTTGCGTCCTCAACTGCTCTCCACTCAATGCTAAACAAGGTTGCTTGTGCTTTATGTCAAAACGGACTCCCGGCAAGGAAGTCTTATCCAAAGGAAGTTGTTCAGCACAAATTATTTAAGGCTTTTGAGCGGGATGAGCTGGCTCTAAGGGGATTTAAGCGGTGCTCTTTCGGCGTCTTCAGCGCTTTGTGCGATTGGTTGGAACGTAATCTGAACGGGTAATTCAGGTTTCTGTAGTACTGGTTGCGCTCTTAGGGACTCTGCTTCCTCCGGGATAGGCTAGGACTTACAGTACTTGGAGGATGGTGTGCAAAATATTTAATATATGGGGGGTATTGGAGACTTAGATGGCTTGGTGTACCAGACGAAGTCTGTATTAGATGTTTAAGGCTCGTTTTCAATATCCTCTTCCCTGTTGTATTGAGGGCTGGTTGTGATGTACTTAATGATCTTTCCTTCACAGCTCGTTGCTGCTGTCTGAGCAGTCAGGTCAGGCACGGGGGGGTGATTTGCAGGAGGACCTAAAATGGCGGGAAGTCCCGCTTTAGGAATATAATATGGAGATAGGAGGGGGCAGGGGGGGTCGTGTGGTGTGAAATGCTCACAGACCTTTTCTCCGGCTCTTACTTCAGAGAGATCCGATATTTCTAGCGCCTCCGCTGTATACCGACAGTGCTGTCGTTCCCGTCGACTCTCTGCACGGGCGCCGCCACTCCCTCCCGGGGGCACCGCTTCTGCTGCTGAGCTGTCTGTTGCTCACGGGACTGTTGCCGGTCTCTCTTTAGCAGCTACGATGTCCGGGCACCACCGGAGGTAAGATCTCACCCTCTTAGTGTGGTTTAAGAGGTCCTCCTTGCGGTTCCCTTCTCACCTGGCTGGAGATTTAGGCCACGGCTTGTAGGTTCTGTTAGGCCTCGATCCGTAAGGTCCGGCTAGACTGCTGCAGAACCTCTCCGCTTGTTCCTTACCCTGCAGGGGTGATGGATATATTGTAGTGCAGAACGACTGAGGGTATTATTTTGCCAAAAGGGAGATATAAGACCACTTGGCTTAGGAGCCCTGTGCCAGTGCGTCTGAACTCTCTGCAGGTTAGGCCACGCCCCTCGACCCGAGCATTTTTGTATATCGCCGATGCTCGCTAAGGTTTTCATTTCTGAAAATCGGGGCAATTCAAGAAAGTGATGGGAACGGCACAGAAACGGATAGGGCAGGCGAGGGGCTACATGTTGGGCTGCATCTCAAGTTACCAGGTCCCACTATTAAGCCACAATAGGAGCAAGAGTGCCCCCCCCCCCAACAACTTTAACATCTGAAAAGCCCTCATTAGCAATGCATACCTTAGCTAAGCACGACACTACCTCCAACAAAGCACAATCACTGCCTGCATGACACTCCGCTGCCACTTCTCCTGGGTTACATGCTGCCCCCCCCCCCGCGCGCACGACGCAGTGACCACAGCACACACCAAAGTGTCCCTGCGCAGCCTTCAGCTGCCCTCATGCCACGCCACCCTCATGTCTATTTACAAGTGCGTCTGCCATGAGGAGGAACCGCAGGCACACACTGCAGAGGGTTGGCACGGCTAGGCAGCGACCCTCTTTAAAAGGGGCAGGACGATAGCCCACAATGCTGTACAGAAGCAATGAGAAATAGAATCCTGTGCCACCGCCATCAGGAGCTGCACACGTGGGCATAGCAATGGGGAACCTATGTGCCACACACTATTCATTCTGTCAAGGTGTCTGCATGCCCCAGTCAGACCGCGGTTTTTTATAAATAGTCACAGGCAGGTACAACTCCGCAATGGGAATTCCGTGTGCACCCACAGCATGGGTGGCTCCCTGGAACCCACCGGCTGTACATAAATGTATCCCATTGCAATGGCCTGGACAGCAGAGCTAACGTCAGATTAACTGCAGGTGGGTTTCGGCCCACACTGCATGCCCCAGTCAGACTGGGGTTTTTTATAAGTAGACACAGGCAGGTACAACTCCCTATTGTGAAGTCCGTGTGGACGAACAGCATGGGTGGCTCCCTGGAACCCACCGGCGGTACATAAATATATCCCATTGCATTGCCCATCACAGCTGAGGTAATGTCATGTTTAATGCAGGTGAGCTTCGGCCCACACTGCATGCCCCAGTCAGACTGGGGTTCTTTAGAAGTGGACACATGCAGTTACAACTCCATGTGGACCGACAGCATGGGTGGGTGCCAGGAAGCCACCGGCGGTACATAAATATATCCCATTGCAGTGCCCAGCACAGCTGAGGTAATGTCATGTTTAATGCAGGTGGTCTTCGGCCCACACTGCATGCCCCAATCAGACTGGGGTTCTTTAGAAGTGGACACATGCAGTTACAACTCCGTGTGGACCGACGGCACGGGTGGGTCCCAGGAAGCCACCGGCGGTACATAAATATATCCCATTGCATTGCCTATCACAGCTAAGGTAATGTCATGTTTAATGCAGGTGGGCTTGGGCCCACACTGCATGCCCCAGTCAGACTGGGGTTCTTTAGAAGTGGACACATGCAGTTACAACTCCGTGTGGACCGACAGCATGGGTGGCTCCCTGGAACCCACCGGCGGTACATAAATATATCCCATTGCAGTGCCCAGCACAGCTGATGTAACGTCAGCTTTAATGCAGGTGGGCAAAAAATTAATTGGATTACACTGTAGGTGAGCGCCCAAAAAAATGGGTGTACCAACAGTACTAATGTACCTCAGAAAAATTGCCCATGCCCAACCAAGAGGGCAGGTGAAACCCATTAATCGCTTTGGTTAATGTGGCTTAATTTGTAACTAGGCCTGGAGGCAGCCCAGTTAAAATAAAAATTGGTTCAGGTGCAAGTTTCAACGCTTTAATGAGCATTGAAACGTATAAAAATTGTTTACAAAAATTATATGACTGAGCCTTGTGGGGCTAAGAAAAATTGCCCGTTTGGCGTGATTACGGCAGGTTTCAGGAGGAGGAGCAGGAGGAGGAGGATGAATAGAATACACAGATTGATGAAGCTAAAAGGTCCCCATTTTTGATGGTGATAGAGAACGATGCTTCCATCCGCGGGTGCAGCCTACGTATTGCTTAGGTATCGCTGCTGTCCGCTGGTGGAGAAGAGAAGTCTGGGGAAATCCAGGCTTTGTTCATCTTGATGAGTGTAAGCCTGTCGGCACTGTCGGTTGACAGGTGGGTACGCTTATCCGTGATGATTCCCCCAACTGCACTAAACACCCTCTCTGACAAGACGCTAGCCGCAGGACAAGCAAGCACCTCCAGGGCATACAGCGTGAGTTCAGGCCACGTGTCCAGCTTCGACACCCAGTAGTTGTAGGGGGCAGAGGCGTCACGGAGGACGGTCGTGCGATCGGCTACGTACTCCCTCACCATCCTTTTACAGTGCTCCCGCCGACACAGCCTTGACTGGGGAGCGGTGACAAAGTCTTGCTGGGGAGCCAGAAAGCTGTCAAAGGCCTTAGAGAGTGTTCCCCTGCCTGTGCTGTACATGCTGCCTGATCTCCGCGCCTCCCCTGCTACCTGGCCCTCGGAACTGCGCCTTCTGCCACTAGCGCTGTCTGATGGGAATTTTACCATCAGCTTGTCCACCAGGCTCCTGTGGTATAGCATCACTCTCGAACCCCTTTCCTCTTCGGGTATGAGAGTGCAAAGGTTCTCCTTATACCGTGGGTCGAGCAGTGTGTACACCCAGTAATCCGTAGTGGCCAGAATGCGTGTAACGCGAGGGTCACGAGAAAGGCATCCTAACATGAAGTCAGCCATGTGTGCCAGGGTACCTGTACGCAACACATGGCTGTCCTCACTAGGAAGATCACTTTCAGGATCCTCCTCCTCCTCAGGCCATACACGCTGAAAGGATGACAGGGAAGCAGCATGGGTACCCTCAGCAGTGGGCCAAGCTGTCTCTTCCCCCTCCTCCTCATGCTCCTCCACCTCCTCCTCCTCCTCAACATGCTGAGATATAGACAGGAGGGTGCTCTGACTATCCAGCGACATACTGTCTTCCCCCGCCTCCGTTTCCGAGCGCAAAGTGTCTGCCTTTATGCTTTGCAGGGAACTTCTCAAGAGGCAAAGTAGAGGAATGGTGACGCTAATGATTGCAGCATCCCCGATCACCATCTGGGTAGACTCCTCAAAGTTTCCAAGGACCTGGCAGATGTCTGCCAACCAGGTCCACTCTTCTGTAAAGAATTGAGGAGGCTGACTCCCACTGAGCCGCCCATGTTGGAGTTGGTATTCCACTATAGCTCTACGCTGCTCATAGAGCCTGGCCAACATGTGGAGTGTAGAGTTCCACCGTGTGGGCACGTCGCACAGCGGTCGGTGCACTGGCAGATTAAACCGATGTTGCAGGGTGCGCAGGGTGGCAGCATCCGTGTGGGACTTGCGGAAATGTGCGCAGAGCCGGCGCACCTTTTCGAGCAGGTCTGACAAACGTGGGTAGCTTTTCAGAAAGCGCTGAACCACCAAATTAAAGACGTGGGCCACGCATGGCACGTGCGTGAGGCTGCTGAGCTGCAGAGCCGCCACCAGGTTACGGCCGTTGTCACACACGACCATGCCCGGTTGGAGGCTCAGTGGCGCAAGCCAGCGGTCGGTCTGCTCTGTCAGACCCTGCAGCAGTTCGTGGGCCGTGTGCCTCTTCTCTCCTAAGCTGAGTAGTTTCAGGACGGCCTGCTGACGCTTGCCCACCGCTGTGCTGCCACGCCGCGCAACACCGACTGCTGGCGACGTGCTGCTGCTGACACATCTTGATTGCGAGACAGAGGTTGCGTAGGAGGAGGAGGGTGGTTTAGTGGAGGAAGCATAGACCGCCGCAGATACCAGCACCGAGCTGGGGCCCGCAATTCTGGGGGTGGGTAGGACGTGAGCGGTCCCAGGCTCTGACTCTGTCCCAGCCTCCACTAAATTCACCCAATGTGCCTTCAGGGAGATATAGTGGCCCTGCCCGCCTGTGCTTGTCAACGTGTCCGTTGTTAAGTGGACCTTGGCAGTAACCGCGTTGGTGAGGGCGCGTACAATGTTGCAGGAGACGTGGTTGTGCAGGGCTGGGACGGCACATCGGGAAAAGTAGTGGCGACTGGGAACTGAGTAGCGCGGGGCCGCCGCCGCCATCATACCTTTGAAAGCGTCCGTTTCCACAACCCTATACGGCAGCATCTCCAGGCTGATGAATTTGGCTATGTGCACGTTTAACGCTTGAGCGTGCGGGTGCGTGGCGGCGTACTTGCGCTCCAACATTTGCGCTAGCGACGGCTGGACGGTGCGCTGAGAGACATTGGTGGATAGGGCCGAGGACAGCGGAGGTGAGGGTGTGGGTGCAGGCCAGGAGACGGTAGTGCCTGTGTCCTGAGAGGGGGGTTGGATCTCAGTGGCAGGTTGGGGCACAGGGGGAGAGGCAGCGGTGCAAACCGGAGGCGGTGAACGGCCTTCGTCCCACCTTGTGGGGTGCTTGGCCATCATATGTCTCCGCATGCTGGTGGTGGTGAGGCTGGTGGTGGTGGCTCCCCGGCTGATCTTGGCGCGACAAAGGTTGCACACCACTGTTCGTCGGTCGTCTGCACTCTCAGTGAAAAACTGCCAGACCTTTGAGCACCTCGGCCTCTGCAGGGTGGCATGGCGCGAGGGGGCGCTTTGGGAAACAGTTGGTGGATTATTTGGTCTGGCCCTGCCTCTACCCCTGGCCACCGCACTGCCTCTTCCAACCTGCCCTGCTGCTGCACTTGCCTCCCCCTCTGAAGACCTGTCCTCAGTAGGCGTAGCAAACCAGGTGGGGTCAGTCACCTCATCATCCTGCTGCTCTTCCTCAGAATCCTCTGTGCGCTCCTCCCTTGGACTTACTCCAATTACTACTACCTGAGTGATAGACAACTGTGTCTCATCGTCATTGTCCTCCTCACCCACTGAAAGCTCTTGAGACAGTTGCCGGAAGTCCCCAGCCTCATCCCCCGGGAACTTTCCAAAGGTTGGGCATCGGTCACGACAAACTCCTCCAGTGGGAGAGGATTCGGAACCATTGCTGCCCATTCTGGGCAGAGGCCCGAGAACAGTTCCTGGGAGTCTGCCTGCTCCTCAGAATGTGTCATTGTAATGGAGTGAGGAGGCTGGGAGGAAGGAGGAGCAGCAGCCAGAGGATTCAGAATTGCAGCAGTGGACGGCGCAGAATTCTGGGTGGTCGATAGATTGCTGGATGCACTTTCTGCCATCCACGACAGGACCTGCTCACACTGCTCATTTTCTAATAAAGGTCTACAGCGTGGACCCATTAATTGTGAGATGAATGTGGGGATGCCAGAAACGTGCCTCTCTCCTAATCCCGCAGCAGTCGGCTGCGATACACCTGGATCAAGAGCTCGGCCTGTGCCCACACCCTGACTTGGGCCTCCACGTCCTCGCCCGCGTCCACGTCCTCTAGGCCTACCCCTACCCCTCAGCATGGTGTATTACCAGTAGTGCAGAAACAGAACGCTGTAATTAAATGTGCCGCTTATTGGCCTGTGGTTGGAGGCTGACTTCGCTTACGGAACGCGCAGCAGAGCCAGGAAAGAATTTTGCGCAAGCCTGCTGTAACACTTAGCTGGCTGCGTATTAATTAGAACTACTACCCCCAGCAGAGACGCACTACACTCAGGACGGTCACAGGCAGCCCAAATAGAATGTTTTTTCCCAAATTTTTTTGGAAAAGCCCACTGCCTATATACACAGTATATCTCTTTCACTGTCCCTGGCTCACCACTACTGGCCCTGGACTATGAAAAATTACTGCAGACTGTTTCCCTCTGGACAGGATGACAGCGGTGATGTGTAACACACAGCAGAGCCAGGAAAGAATTTTGCGCAAGCCTGCTGTAACACTTAGCTGGCTGCGTATTTATTAGGACTACTACCCCCAGCAGAGAGGCAGTACACTCAGGACGGTCACAGGCAGCCCAAATAGAATGTTTTTTCCCAATTTTTTGGGGAAAAGCCCACTGCCTATATACTCAGTATATCTCTTTCACTGTCCCTGGCTCACCACTACTGGCCCTGGACTGTGTAAAATTACTGCAGACTGTTTCCCTCTGGACAGGATGACAGCGGTGATGTGTAACGCACAGCAGAGCCAGGAAAGAATTTTGCGCAAGCCTGCTGTAACACTTAGCTGGCTGCGTATTAATTAGAACTACTACCCCCATCAGAGACGCAGTACACTCAGGACGGTCACAGGCAGCCCAAATAGAATGTTTTTTTCCCAAATTTTTTTGGAAAAGCCCACTGCCTATATACACAGTATATCTCTTTCACTGTCCCTGGCTCACCACTACTGGCCCTGGACTATGTAAAATTACTGCAGACTGTTTCCCTCTGGACAGGATGACAGCGGTGATGTGTAACGCACAGCAGAGCCAGGAAAGAATTTTGCGCAAGCCTGCTGTAACACTTAGCTGGCTGCGTATTAATTAGAACTACTACCCCCATCAGAGACGCAGTACACTCAGGACGGTCACAGGCAGCCCAAATAGAATGTTTTTTTCCCAAATTTTTTTGGAAAAGCCCACTGCCTATATACACAGTATATCTCTTTCACTGTCCCTGGCTCACCACTACTGGCCCTGGACTATGTAAAATTACTGCAGACTGTTTCCCTCTGGACAGGATGACAGCGGTGATGTGTAACGCACAGCAGAGCCAGGAAAGAATTTTGCGCAAGCCTGCTGTAACACTTAGCTGGCTGCGTATTAATTAGAACTACTACCCCCATCAGAGACGCAGTACACTCAGGACGGTCACAGGCAGCCCAAATAGAATGTTTTTTTCCCAAATTTTTTTGGAAAAGCCCACTGCCTATATACACAGTATATCTCTTTCACTGTCCCTGGCTCACCACTACTGGCCCTGGACTATGTAAAATTACTGCAGACTGTTTCCCTCTGGACAGGATGACAGCGGTGATGTGTAGTGCACAGCAGAGCCAGGAAAGAATTTTGCGCAAGCCTGCTGTAACACTTAGCTGGCTGCGTATTAATTAGGACTACTTCCCCCAGCAGAGACGCAGTACACTCAGGACGGTCACAGGCAGCCCAAATAGAATGTTTTTTCCCAAATTTCTTTGGAAAAGCCCACTGCCTATATACACAGTATATCTCTTTCACTGTCCCTGGCTCACCACTACTGGCCCTGGACTATGTAAAATTACTGCAGACTGTTTCCCTCTGGACAGGATGACAGCGGTGATGTGTAACGCACAGCAGAGCCAGGAAAGAATTTTGCGCAAGCCTGCTGTAACACTTAGCTGGCTGCATATTAATTAGAACTACTACCCCCAGCAGAGACGCAGTACACTCAGGACGGTCACAGGCAGCCCAAATAGAATGTTTTTTCCCAAATTTCTTTGGAAAAGCCCACTGCCTATATACACAGTATATCTCTTTCACTGTCCCTGCCTCACCACTACTGGCCCTGGACTATGTAAAATTACTGCAGACTGAGGACGCAATTCTCTGCATGGCCGATATACAAAAAAAAAAAAAAGTGCAACACTGCAAAAAGCAGCCTCAACAGTACTGCACACAGTCAGATGTGGCCCTAAGAAGGACCGTTGGGGTTCTTGAAGCCTAAAATCACTCCTAGCACTCTCCCTGTAGCAGCTCCACCATCAGCAGCACTTTCCCTGAGCTATGTCAGAATGCATCTGTGGCGAGCCGCGGGAGGGGCCGATTTATATACTCGGGTGACACCTGATCTCGCCAGCCACTCACTGCAGGGGGGTGGTATAGGGCTTGAACGTCGCAGGGGGAAGTTGTAATGCCTTCCCTGTCTTTCTATTGGCCAGAAAAGCACGCTAACGTCTCAGAGATGAAAGTGAAAGTAACTCAAACATCGCGTGGTGCTCGCCTCTAGTAACGAGCATCTCGAACACGCTAATATTCGAACGAGTATCAAGCTCGGACGAGTACGTTCGCTCATCTCTACTCTTTACTGAGAACAGTCACAGACTCGTTCTATTGACTAAGGGTAGCTTTGCACTGAACAGCTGTTACTCCTGCACTTTCACACTGGAGCAATAGTCATTCAGTGCATGGAGGCGGAGTACGCTGGAGATCTCTTCAGGCCGCCCGCCTCCATTCACTGTGAACAGGCAGTGGTTCATAGACGAACCACTGCCTGTTTACACTGAGCGATAAGCTGCTTACTAGTCACTTCGTATCAGTGAGCCGATTCTCGCTTAGTACCTCGTTGGGTCTCACTTTTATATGGAACAACTAGCAGTCAATATCACTTGTTTGAGTGATCTTTTGACCACTAGTCGGTGTGCGTAAGAATACCCTAAGGGAACAGCAATGCATAATCAGCAATTTATTCATACACTTTTATGTGGAATAATAGAAGAACTCTACTTCTCGTTGGTGCTACAATTACTACTACTTGAATGGGGCAGCACTCCGCTGCCCTGAACAGGCGGTTGCTGCGCCACTGCAAAATGAAGGAGACAAAAAGATACATTAGCACTGCTCTCAGGCTCATTCTCAGGCTCAGTGCGGGTCGCAGATGTGTGCCCCACCAATCGTAAAGTGATCACCTTATTAGATGGGAAAGCTCTAGAGATGAGCGAGCCCACTCGTTAAGGCAAATTACTCAAGCGAGTATCGCCATCTTCACGTACATGCCTGCTGGTCCGAAAAGATTCGGGGGGCGAGCGGTGAGTTGCGGGAGTGAGCAGGGGAGAGAGAGATCTCCCCCCTGTTCCCACCCACTCTCCCCCACCCCCCACCGGCCCCCGAATCTTTTCGGGCAAGCAGGCATATACTTGAAAATGATGATACTCGCTCAAGTAATTTGACCTAATGAGTGGGCTCGCTCATCTCTAGAAAGCTCCTTTTAGGCCGGCTGTGCACGGGCGATGCGGTATCCAGTGGCGAAGCTCCGCTGTGGGAGCCGCCGCCCGAAAGCAAGAGCCGCCGGCGAATCTCTGCCGGTCAGCCCTATCTAATTCCCCGCTCGTGGACAGGTGCCGGTGCTTTCCATAGCAATGCCAAGATTCGCCGGTGAATAAACTGCTGTGGACAGGGGGCCTTAGAAGCTTTTAACGTATATATAGAACTAGCTGATATACCCGGCTTCGCCCGAGTTAATTTGGTACTGGTATTTATCTGGTGTTCACACGGAAAATCTTATGAAGTCGTGGTTACTTTAGAGATACCGGAAAAACATATGTTCACCATTTTGCATAGTTCTCTGCGTTACCCAGGAAACACCACGTGGAGGTAACCATGCGACATTTCCTTTATATAAAATGACATCAGGAAGTGAGAAAATTAGATTATGTACATAAAATTTGGACACTAATTCTTTTGCGCTTAGAATTGAATAATCAAGTTGGGACCCATTAGCTTTATCTATTTATGACATAATCAATGCTTGTGCCAAATTTCCCGTTTCTATGACACCGGAAAGTGAAAAAATTACATTCTGCACGTAAAATTTGGACGCTAATTCTTTTGCGCATAGAATTGAATAATGGAGTTGGGACCCATTAGCTTTTCCTATTTATGACATAATCCATGCTCGTGCCAAATTTCCCGTTTCTATGACACCGGAAAGTGCAAAAATTACATTCCGCACGTAAAATTTGGACGCTAATTCTTTTGCGCATAGAATTGAATAATCGAGTTGGGACCCATTAGCTTTTCCTATTTATGACATAATCAATGCTCCTGCCAAATTTCCCGTTTCTATGACACCGGAAAGTGAAAAAATTACATTCCGCACGTAAAATTTGGACGCTAATTCTTTTGCGCATAGAATTGAATAATCGAGTTGGGACCCATTAGCTTTTCCTATTTATGACATAATCAATGCTCCTGCCAAATTTCCCGTTTCTATGACACCGGAAAGTGAAAAAATTACATTCCGCACGTAAAATTTGGACGCTAATTCTTTTGCGCATAGAATTAAATAATCGAGTTGGGACCCATTAACTTTTCCCATTTATGACATAATCAATGCCCATGCCAAATTTTAAGTTTCTATGACATTGGAAAGTGACAGATTTAGATTACGTACGTAAAAGTTCGACGCCAATTCTTTTGCGCTAGAATTGAATAATCGAGTTGGGACCCAATTACTTTTCCTATTTTGGAGATAATCTATGCGTGTGCCAAATTTCATGTTTCTACGACATCGGGAAGTTGGAGAACTTTTGGCGAGTCAGTCAGTCAGTGAGTGCTTTCGTCTTTATATATATAGATTGACTTGAGTGGCTTATGGCTATACTACATCCTGCAGATACTGTACATGCTATAAGCTTCAGCCAGCTTATCTCTCTCATTACAATTGCCATCAAAATGCGCGTGAAACATGCAGAAATTTGAATGAACCCTTAGAAATTCTTGGCCACAGGTTATCTTCACATAGCAGATTTTGGCGCAGATTTCACAACAAATTGTCTTCATGATGCAGATTTTTCTGCCACAGTCTTGAAATCCATGTTTCAGAGAAGAGAGAAGTGATATGTAAATTCTTGACATGGATATTCGTCAGAATTTCCACAGGCTGATTTGGACCATTCTTTGCTGAAAAGTACCAAAGGAGTGCGGACACTCTATAGTTTGGAAAATCCATGGAGGTAGAAGTTGTCATGTGATTTACTGACACGTCTCTGATATCACTAAATAGTGACTTTTGGGTAGATTTCTTCTTTAAACAACAGAAAATAGTAGATATAACATAGGTATGGTAATATATGCATAAAGAGTTGATACTTGGTAGGCAGTACGCAGTATTCTGTGCAGCTTAAGGTGAAACAAGCAGCCAGCTATTGTACCTTCTCCTGTACTATACCGGCGGATAGAGCACCGTCTTAAGGGTGACTACCCACTACAGTTTTTTTCACTGCGAAATTCGCAGCATTTTTTTTTCTGCAGGGGTCTATGGGACTTGTAATGTTAAAATCGCGATCGTGCAAAATCGCAATTTACCGCGAAATTGCAATTTTAACATTACAAGTCCCATAGACCCCTGCAGGAAAAAAAAAACACTGCGAATTTCGCAGTGAAAAAAAAAACTGTAGTGGGTAGTCACCCTAAGTTGGAAGAAAAGTCTGGCAAACCAAATAGTGTACAAAGTTATACATTTGCCATAGAAATGTAGCCAATGATATAACAATCACATGGCAGTCCTGTGCATACAGTCATGCCTCACTGACTGCTTCGGTGCAGACGACTTTTTCCCAAGGAGTTTTATGCCAATCACATCCGACAAAAGAGATTTTGCAGCAGTAAGACAACGTATTGTGGTGTAGAGCAACCTCCAAGTAAGGATGCATAAGGGGGCCATGAGTACGGCTTTTAGTATGCTAGATGTTTGATTAATCCTTTCCAATCCACTGTCTGACGTCTAAATTGATTGAAGGCTGTACAGCTCCGATGTCAGAAGACGTCCGGCAGGGTATTCTTACTGTAGATTACTGGCCGCTCTGTTGTCAGAGGCCTCTCCAGCTTGTCCCATACTGCAGTACAATGGCAGAAAGAGAAAGCCCCCTAGGAAACCCTGAATCGAAAATTGGATTGCAAAGGGTTAAAGAAAGAAATTGGTGGCGGCTTCATGCACTGTATGTTGGCTAAGTGCAAAAAGGGAGCATACAACATTTCTTCAGCAGCAGGAAAATATATATTTTTTCTTCTTTTACAATAATTATTACATTGAGATTTATAACAAGGAGGTCTATTTGAAGTACAACATAATGTGATTACAATATAATTGAACAGTAGACCAAATTAGTAAAATAAAGATTCAGTAAATGTTGTTCTGAATGATGATCTCTCAGATTATGTATAAACGTCTTCATCCAAGAGATCGCTAAATCAGTAATGACCTGGCCAGGCCCAACCTGCGTTAGGCCTCATGTCCACCGGCCCACATGGTTTCCCCATACAGAATCCTGCAGCACATTCCACCCTGCCTGCAGACATGAGGCCAGAAAATACATTATACTCACCTGTCCGGACACTGCGGAGCTCTTCTTAGTGGCGGTCGGATCTTCTTTCTTCTGCACGGCGGATGCGCTTGGGACGTTTTGTTTTTTTTAACTCCTGCTTTCCCGTAGACCACAGCATGGACGACGCAGTGACAGCTACATCTGTGCCGTGGATCCGGATATCTTCCATTGGCTTCAATAGAAGCACAGTAGCTGTCCGTGCGGGAAAACTGCATAAAAATGGAGCATGCTGTGATCCGCACACCACGGGAAAATGACATCCGCAAGTATTTAATTACCTGCGGGGATCCAATGATTCCGTATGGGAATGGATCGCGCATGTGGGAGATCTGCGCAGATTTTGTAAATCCATTTATGCCATGGACATGAGGCCTAAGGATGAAGAGGAAGGGAGATAGGGATGAGGGGGGGTGGGGGGGGAGAGGGGAGTCCCGTTTCCGGGACAAGGCTATGTGGCAGTGTTTTAAATGGTAACCTATACAGTATTTAAGGGACCATTATTTGGGGAAGGAAGGGTGTATTTCATCAATGGTGTCCAGATTTTCCGAAAACCTTCTTGTCTATCTTCGACTATTGATGATAATTTTTCATTAATTAGTATTTTACTGCTGAGATATCCAGTGAAAACACTTTTCCACGATTGGCTGATGGTTTGTTTTGTAGCTAGGAAGAAAAAAGATCTTAGAGGAGACCTTCTCAATACACTTATTCAGTAAAGCCTCCCAGGGATTCTTGTGTATATTGCAGTAGGTCACTGTGTAGATTAATGAGTAGATTCTGATCCAGAGTCTCTTAGCTCTGGGACAGGACCACCAAATGTGAAGAGTGTCACCTGAGAATCAACAACCACGAAAGCAGTTTGGGGAGTAACCTGGCACTGCATGAGCTCTTTGGGTGGGAACTAAGCACCAATGTAGTAAAACTTTAAACAATGTTTCCAGCATTAGTGTATTATGGGCACTTCTATTGGTTGATTTCCAGATCCAGGACCATGCGGTTTTAAAAATAAAAAGTATCTTTTGCGCTCGTCGGTGAAGATAATAACGTTTTTTATTCCATACAGCTAAGTACATTCTCCCTCACAGCCCCCTTTCCTCATTACGTGATCCGCTCTCCGGTTTATCCCGACCGGCTGAAGTCTGTGAGTAAACATAACGTGTCCTTATATATGTATGTGTTTTTGTATTGTGTGCATAAGCTTGAAAAAGGTGTATATGTTTCGCTGAAACACGCAGCTGTATGGAATTAAAAACTTTATTATCTTCACCGACGAGCGCAAAAGATACTTTTTTTTTTTTTTAAAACCGCATGGATTATTTCCAAGCACCCCTTATGGTGGAGCTCGTTCTGTATGTTTGCTGCTCTCCGTCCAACACGGATTCCGGTTAAAGACATTGAGACACGTTTCCGGGGACTACAGGTTTGCCCTAGCAAGCTCACCTCGCTCGGCACCAGGTGAGTGTATTCTGTATTCTCACGTTACTTTAATTATTAAGAACTTGGCGCATCCCTAACCCATTTTCTTCAGATCCAGGACCATTCTTTATCTGAGGAAAATAGGTTTTATCCATGGGCAGGCGTTAAGGATGGGCCTGGGGATGAATTTAAGGGAACATTTGGGCAAGGGTGATGAGAATTATTTCCTGCTACCCACCAGAAGGAATGCCAAGCTGCTACTGATCTTCTTGTATGATTCAAGGTTGGTGAGTAACATTAGGGCATTTGCAGTTACCAGAATGCCGTAGCACCGGCAGTCATGTAGCACAGGAACAGTTAAAGGATCTGGGAATGTTTAGCTTGCAAAAAAGAAGGCTGAGAGGAGACTTAATAGCGGTCTACAAATATCTGAAGGGCTGTCACAGTGCAGAGGGATCAGCCCTATTCTCATCTGCACAAGGAAAGACTAGAAGCTATGGGATGAAACTAAAAGGGAGGAGACACAGATTAGATATTAGAAAAAACTTTCTGATGGTGAGGGTGATCAATGAGTGGAACAGGTTACCACGGGAGGTGGTGAGTTCTTATTCAATGGAAGTCTTCAAACAGAGGCTGGGCAAATAACTGTCTGGGATGATTTAGTGATCCTGCATTGAGCAGGGGGTTGGACCAGAAGACCCTGGATGTCCCTTACAACTCTACCATTCTATGATTCATGAAAGCTGGTTGGAGGTGATCGGCAGTTGCATGATAAAATGCCAGTATCTGGTAAGGTATACAAGTTGGGGGCAAGCAATCCCTGGCGTATAGAGTGTCATATCATAACAGGTTTAAGCCCCTCGTATAACCCAATTTTAGGTAAAATAAAGTGGATCTTTGCCAAATATCTTCCATAACATGGCCATCGGTGTTTTCAATGTGGGATGGAGGGAGAGTATGATGTTTGATAGAGGGTAGTTTAATGAAACTTCGATATAGCAGATGTTCTTCATATAACCCCCAAGCTGCTGCATGACCCATGGGATAAAGAAGGGGAGAAATTACTGAATAGTTTGAATGGAGCTCTTCTCTTCTCACAGACGTTCTGCAGCACCTGGGGGTCTCCATTAGAAGTTTTATTTATTTGCCAGTTGCTACAGTAGGGACAGTTTTACATCACTGGTCAGTGGTTTATGAGACGCTCCGATGATATCATCTAAGCAAGGTTGTCTTACCTACCAGTCACTGTAAAGTTATACGAGATGCTGTTAAAGGGGTTGTCCCGCGCCGAAACGGCTTTTTTTTTTTTTCAATAGGCCCCCCGTTCGGGGCGAGACAAACACAAGGGATGGGTTAAAAAAAAACAAAACTTTAGTACTTACCCGAATCCCCGCTCTGCGGCGACTTCTTACTTACCTTACCAAGATGGCCGCCGGGATCTTCACCCACGATGCACCGCAGGTCTTCTCCCATGGTGCACAGTGGGCTCTGTGCGGTCCATTGCCGACTCCAGCCTCCTGATTGCCTGGAATCGGCACACGTGACGGGCGGAGCTACGCGATGACGCGTAGAAGGGGGCGGAGCCAGAACTCTGCTCGTGCCGAGACCCAAGAGAAGGGAGAAGACCCTTCTGTGCAAGCGCGTCTAATCGGGAGATTAGACGCTGAAATTAGACGGCACCATGGAGACGGGGACGCTAGCAACGGAGCAGGTAAGTGAATAACTTCTGTATGGCTCATATTTAATGCACGATGTATATTACAAAGTGCATTAATATGGCCATACAGAAGTGCTTACCCCCACTTGCTTTCTCGGGACAACCCCTTTAAGTTTCATCACTGTGGTAATCATGTCACACAACATATAGACGTCTTGAAACTATAACCGCCATCATTTGGTATAGATTCCAGGTGTGAAGCATTTCTGGGCAGGAACCAAGGGCATGACCCTGCTGGTCATTAATAGTGATTGCAGCCAGTAAACTTGTATGCCAATTAATGTGCTTACATCGTTTAAAGCTTCATTAATTCTGTGCCTTTGTGATATTTTACAGTCAACATTATATCAATATTTCATCAAGTGGATGCAATATTTTGTATGAGCATTGGGATCTCATTTGTCTAGTGACCCCAGCAGCTTCCATGGAGGGAGGGTTCATTTTCCAAGCATGATGAGCATCAAGCTTCCACATCTGTGAGATTAAGACAATTAAGGGTCAGGCAAGTCCAATACACTTATTTCCATATTATCATTTTCCACTTGAGTTTGACTTTATTAAAAAAATGATTCAGCCTTTTCATCTTCACCACAATTATGGAGTGCGAATCATAAGATTACATCCTTAGGCCGGGCTCACACGACCTTGTATGCTGGCGTGCGAATCTCTCGAGCATGCAGCAAGTATACAGTGACATATGTACAAGCTGCCAATCCCCATGTACTATCTGGGCGTGTATGCGCGTTTGGCAAAAACACATTCTTTTGTCGTACATTTGGCTAATAGTAGTCTATGGGCATATTGCTATATAGGTCGGGAAGTGCTCTTGACATAGCTTGACTGCTAGAGCTACTATATGCATTCATATCTCAAATTTATGTTGATATGTAGTCTGCTATACAACTCTAGCATTGGATTCATTTATTCGCATACAGTAGCAATAACTTATACTGAAGTTCTGTATAATGTGACCCATCAGCCCATGGCCTTGTAGCTCACAGTCTAATTCCCAACTCCAATGTACACACTAGGGTGAATTGGGAAAAGAGCCAACTATCTTATCTAGTGAGTGGGAAGAAACTGGTGTCCCCAGAGGAGTCCCATGCAGGCATGGAGGGGACATGTAAACTCCATGAAGATGTGTCAGACTGAGGACTTCAGTGCTGCAAGGCAATAAAGCTATCCATTATTATGCGCATAACTAAGGGGATTATGCTGTTATGTGACATGTTAATAAATAGTATTCTTCTAAGTAAAATTCAGTAAAATGCTGCAGTACACTATTTCATTGTTAAATACTAGAGATGAGCGAGCACGCTCGGATAAGGCAGTTACTCGAGCGAGATCTCTCCATCACTCTCCCCCCCCCCGCCCCCCCCCCCCTCCCGAGCCTGCTCGGACAAGAATGCAGTTACTTGAGAAGAGCGATGCTCACTCGAGTAACTGCCTTATCCGAGTGTGCCCGCTTATCTCTATTAAATACCTCTCCGAAAACTGCTCCTCGTCATCTCGTCAACATGTGTCCAGTGTCGCTGTGGCAATTGGACACTTGGCGTTGATGTCATCAAAACAATTCAGCAGGCTATTTAAAGCGAACCTCCAAGTCTTGATAAACAAAGATGGCCACACCAGCTTTTCTGACTACCGATCCACACTATGGATTTGCATGCATTGGTAGTCTAAGACACTACATACTGCTCTGAATGGCCAGCATTGCTCATGTGGACAAAAGTGGTTAATCAAAGCTGGTGTAGTGTCTTAGACTAATAATGCCTACTAATACATGGTGTACATCAGGCAGTGGGAGAAGCTGCTGTGGCCATCTTTGTTTGTCCGGGTCTGGGTGGTCTCTTTAAACAGACTAGGACCAGATACCCTTACGTGAGCATCAGCAGCTGTCTGCTGTGTTTTGACCCTATTGTCCTCTGGATTTTGTCTCTTGCCTTGTACTTCTCCCATGTATGTCCTGGTTTTGACTCCTGGTCAGGGCCGTTTTAACCAGTATGCCAACTAGGCATGTGCTTATGGCCCAGAAACAGGGAAGACCCTGGAAGATGGAAACTACATAGAAAAAAAATAAACGACTACTATTGTTCTACAAAATCTTAACAAAAAGCATTAAATCTGAACATTAAGATTGTTAGAGAAGGTCAGGTAACATGAAGTGTCAGTTTTTCAGATACCTATTTCATGGCTTCCAAAATGTAAGCATGATGCATGCGCAGACTGCTGATTTGTGCTGTGTGTGGGTATGTGACATTGTTAGAGTAAGCTTCTGTGTAATGCTACAGTTTATTTGGCCACTTTTATGCTGCTTTCATCACCAGTTTTCTCCTCTGCAGGCTCCATCTCTAATTTTCTGTTCTCTCTGAGCTGCTGGGAGGAGCCTTACTATGCTGTTATGCTGTTCTCTACATACTACACTTGGAATTCCATTGCCCAAGGTTATGGACTGAGCTAGTAATACAGGGGTATTGATCAGAATATCCTTTAAAGAACAAACTGTGTGTTACAGGATTTGTGTTTATGCTCATCAGAACAGATTTTTGTAGAAGCTTATTGATATTGTTCTGGTAGTATTACGTATTGTGCAGTACACAAAGCATTCATAAACCTAGGATTTAGTTAGTAGTAGCTAGCATCAAGTTATTCCAGGAGAAAAGCTTAAAGGGGTTGTCCCGTGCCGAAACGTTTTTTTTTTTTTTTCAACCCCCCCCCCCCCCGTTCGGCGCGAGACAACCCCGATGCAGGGACGTACAGAAAGCTCACCGGAGCGCTTACCTTAATCCCCGCGCTCCGGTGACTTCTATACTTACCTGTGAAGATGGCCGCCGGGATCCTCTGCCTCCGTGGACCGCAGCTCTTCTGTGCGGTCCATTGCCGATTCCAGCCTCCTGATTGGCTGGAATCGGCACGTGACGGGGCGGAGCTACACGGAGCTACACGGAGCCCCATAGAGAACAGGAGAAGACCTGGACTGCGCAAGCGCGGCTAATTTGGCCATCGGAGGGCGAAAATTAGTCGGCACCATGGAGACGAGGACGCTAGCAACGGAGCAGGTAAGTATAAAACTTTTTATAACTTCTGTATGGCTCATAATTAATGCACAATGTACATTACAAAGTGCATTAATATGGCCATACAGAAGTGTATAGACCCACTTGCTGCCGCGGGACAACCCCTTTAACTGTTCACTTGTCATTATAGCATTACTCATTATTTCATTATTAGTAAATAAATATTGTACTTTGGTTACTAAGTCTGCTGCATCGTATTCTGAATCCGGCATTACAATACCACCTGATATCACATGCCTAACATTTATTGCATATGGAAATAAGAGTTCTCTCTACTGGTAAGTTGTCACCTGCTGAACTATACAGTTAATGCATACAATATACATATAGAGATTTGGATGAATAGTGTCCTTGTTGCCCATGGCAACTGATCAGAAACCAGCATCATATTTCCAGTGCAGTTTAGAACATAGAAACTAAAATCTGATTAGATGCCCTTTACAATATACCGGCACATTCACACGGGCGTATTTTGCATCTGTGGTATGTCCATATTTTTTTGCAGATGTAATATCCACTGCATAGAACAGCATTGGTTTCCATTGGTGTATTCTGACATGCGTTTTTCATGCATGCGTGAGCTATTCTGGTCTGCATTATGGACTAAAATCGCCCATTCAAGTCTATGGGAACTCTAAAATATCCGCAGTGAACATACATGTGTTACATGTGTATTCATGCATGAAGCCAGGAGACACTGTAAGAAAATGAAATCAATTGGTTCGTCTTGCATTTTTTTGCATGCGTGAAAAATACATTGACTACGCGTGCAAAAACACGCATACGCATATATACATGCACTGAAACTGCATATGCCTCTGTGAATGAGTTCCAGGGCCGCTCTGCTATAGTTCTGCTTAGTATTGTACGATTCTTGGAATATTTGGGTCGGAAGAACCCGGCTCGATTTCAAAAGATCATCGTGAATTGGGACAGACGATTCTGAATCCCATTAAAGGCAAAGCAAATAGGAGTAAAAAAGGGAGGTGCTCTAATTTGCCCTCCAGAAGGTTCCTGGTTCCTCTTCAAAGAATGTGGCTCAGTGATTAGCTCTGTTGGCTTGCAGTGCTAGAATACTAGGTTTAAATCCCATTAAGGACAATATTTGCCTGAACTTCGAAAACCTCTATCCAGATGTTGCCCTTGGACAGATTCGAACCCAAAACTTCAGCACTGCAAAGCAGCAACGCTAACAACTTCACCAACACACTCGTTCTTTTGACTTCAGAAGAGGAGGAGGAGAAGAACAAGAGCAATAAACACAAAGAGAACATAAAACCTCCATCCAAATCCCACCCTTTATCAGATTTGAACGTAGGACTCTAGCACTGCAAGGCACCAGTACAAACAACTGAGCCACCACGCTTCTTCCTTTTCCCTTCTCCAGAGGAAGAGAAGATGGCATGCATTGAAAAGTACAGACTTTCGCTTTTTCCTTCACACTCGCGGTAATACATTGCGATTTCCCCGAGTGGAGGAAAAATCACAGCATGCCCTATTTTGCTGTGGACTCCTCGCAGATGATCTCCATTGAAGTCAATATAGGCCGTCTGACCTGCAGCCCGTCCACAATTGATATTGCAGACAGGCTGCGGACACCTAGCGACAGTGTGGGTAATACAAATATATATATTTTGTAATCTGTACTGCGTATGGTTGACAGCGAGTGTCTGCGGTCATCCGCAGTACAGTAAGAGAAGGTTCGCTGGGTCGGCGGCCAGGGTCAGAGCCCAATTCCACTGCCGGCTGCCACATGCGGAATCCGGATCACCATGTGAGCCCGGCCTGAAGAAAGCAGTCAGCTGATCCAGATCAATGGTTCAACTGTGGGAACAGTTGCATGGAAACTGCCCCAAAACAGACCTTAGAAGGCGGGAGTTCTCCTGTAGATAGTAACAGCCTCTGTCTGCAGCAGAATAGACCCTTTTCCCTTCGTCTCAGTACACCAATAGGGGTGCTATCAATATGTTGTTTTCCCCTATTTCTTGACTATGATAATTCGTATTTTTTATGGTTATAGGGCTACTAGCGTTGCGGGATACGCCTGCGGATTTACGCCACGTGAATACCGCGTTTAAAAGCAAAGAGTGCCTGCTGGTGAGCGCAGAATTCCGTGGTCTCCATTAATACTATATTAATGGAGGCCTCCCGCTGTGTAAATCTGCAGCAAATAGAACATGCCATGATTTATTTCCAGCTGCGGAAATGCGCAGTAGAATTCCGCATGTGAGCACTGGCAGGTAGAAAAGCTATAGAACCTAATAGCTGCGGATTTACGTGGGCATTCACCCTAAGGCCCCCTGTCCACGGCCGTGACGGAATATTGCTAGTGATATTCCGCCGAGGGAGAAGAGCTGTCAGGTCTCCGCTGCGAGCCTATCTGACAGATAGGCTCACTGCAGAGAATCGTGGCATGCCGCGATTTGAGTCCCACGAGTGGAGAATCGCTATGATTCTCTGCTTGTGGATGTCGGGGCTGCGCTTTCCATAGCAACGCTATGGAAAGCGTTAACTGCGTTACCCGTGGACGGATTATCGCTGCGGATAACGCAATGAACTATCGCCCGTGGACAGGCAGCCTAAGTGTTACAGTTTTTGCTGCTACGTCATATGTGTTTTGTTGTAGTAGGCCTCTCCATTATTACCCTGTTTCCCCGAAAATAAGACGCGTCTTATGTTAATTTTTGCTCCCAAATATGCGCTACGTCTTATTTTCAGGGGGTGTCTTATTTCGCCGCGGCAAATCCGTCTGTGGCCGCTAATCCCTCAATTGGCCAGCTTTGTGGACGAAATTTCCCAGAAATCTCGTCCACATGGGACAGCAAATCTGTCACGGCAAAGCTGGGAGAAGCCGGTGTTGTGGTGTGGATTCACCGGCCACAGAAACCGAAAAGCGTGCAGCCAGGTCGCTTCAAAACAAGCGGCTGAGTGCCGTGGGTTTTGAAGCAGCGCTTTCCCGGCGGAAGTCTCGCTGATAATCGCTGTGGCCAAACTGCGAGATTTCCGCTGAAAATACGCTCTGTGAGAACCCAGCCTTAAGAATCACACACAGGTTGCCTGACTCACACACAGAGCCATAAAAAATAAGGGCTGTAAAGTAACGTACCTGTCTACAGACAGAAGTTCCTGTACCACTTGTAAGCAGGGATGGTATTACAGATTCTGGCCACCAGGGGGAGCTCATCACAGCAGACATGTACAGCAGGAACAGAACGTACAGCATGGACTTTTCCAGCCAGCAAGGGGAGCTCACAACAGCACACTCGTACAGCACAGCAGGGACAGGATAACAGCAGACTGTCTGCAGATCTACCTATACATCTGGAGGTAGGAGACAACAGGGATGGCAGCAGGGGACAGGCCTCTTGACTTGCCTGCACACTTTACTATGCCTTACTATCGGGGGTGCCTTATATTTGGGACTTCTACAAACTTCAGGGGGTGCCTTATTTTCAGGGGGTGTCTTATTTTCAGGGAAACATGGTAGCTGTTTCAGTGATAAGTTGATGTTAGAGATAGCAGAGCGAAGCCTGCCACCTGTTGCCTGCTTTTGCCAATGCTAGTAGTCAGGGAAAGTGATATCTGACTATTGGTACTTTAAAAATGAAGAAAGGTCTCGTTTAGAATATGTAGAAGTATAATTATAGGAGCCGGCATGAACTCACTGCCTCTCCTTTATATGAGGATTCATATAGGGACACTGATAGCCTAAAGCTCTTCTGCACTTATACTGCATATATCCAGTCATGTCATATGAATTAGCATTTCTAACTTGTCTAACTTAAACACAACCAGTAATACAAAAAACTTCGGGCTCCCTGCGGTTTTACAACTCTCAATGCAGTAATTGCTTTTGCCTTTAAATCTGTCCTGGCTGTATTTATGGGAAAACGTCTTCAGGGAAAAAGTGGATGTTACATAACATGCTGGAACACGCCGTATGGAATACATTCCAGCAGAGTTCACATACAGCCAAGTGCAACATACAAGAACAGTAACTCTTCCAAAGGGGAATAACAATGAGATTTTTAGTATTCAAAAGTGTATAAAATAACAAATAAAGGCGTTCTAGAAGGAGCTTATTGGAATATTATATGTAAATGTACATTGTGAGTAAACACAACAGCCAGGCACACAAAGGAACTTTTAATGTTACATATGTGAAAATATATTTCCAAATGATCAGCTACCATTGTTTCCCCGAAAATAAGACCCTGTCTTACAATAATTTTTACCCCAAAAGAGGCACAGCGTTGAATGGCGACATCCTTCACTCTTTCAAACGAGAAATCATTTGGTGTAAACGGACTCTTACATAAGGGAATCGCATACACAGCAATCCCTTAAAAATTACTGTTTATCAGAATTGTCCCATTCAGTTCTAATAATTGAAGAGTATATTTAGCTTGTTTATTAACAAGAGCAAAAAATGAAAAGAAAAATCAAGATTAAAATTGAAAATTGTGATTTGAATATTTGGCCAAAATCACCCAGTTTTAGTTGAAATACATGCAAACAGGATTGTATTAAGGTCAGTAGAGACCCTTGGGGGAAAAAATCATGGGATCTTGTCTTCACTACTGTGTGAAGAGTGCAGGTCAACTTTCAAATGGTTATAGCCTGGGGTTATATCCCAACGCATTTCATGTAAATGGGTGTGAAAAAGTTTATATGAGGCTGTTGTTCTCTCTCTCTCTCCCCTGCTCACTCCTGCAACTCACCGCTCACCCCCAAATCCCCCAGCACCCAAATCTTTTCTTCCGAGCACGCAGGTACTCGCAAAAGGCAATACTCGCTCGAGTATTTGCCCTTAGTGAGTACGCTCGCTCATCTCTACATAAGAACTTTGTTCTAAGGGTCCGTATGATTACGGTAATACCAAATTTATGTCGTTTCTTCAAATGTTTTTCTAATTTTAAAAAGTAAATAAGATTTCTTATGGCTCTGTCCCCGGCCGGTGACCCTGCGTACCTGTCATTTTCAGTGTTGCGAATGAACACGGACACTCGCCGTCGGTCATGCGCAGTACAGAAGTTACTTTTTAACCCCTTAGTGACGGAGCTTTTTTGCTTTTTTCCATTTTTGTTTTTTCCTACTCCCTTTTAAAAAATCGTAGCTCCTTTATTTATCCATCGACGTCGCTGTATGAGGGCTTGTTTTTTGCGGGACGAGTTGTATTTTTCAATGGCACTATTTATTGTACCATATAATTTACTGAAAAACTTTTAAAAAATTCTTAGCGGAGAGAAATGAAAAAAAAAACGACATTCCACCATCTTTCGGTGCGTCCTGTTTCTACAGCACACAAATTGCAACAAAAACGACCTGATATTTTTATTCTATGGGTCAGTACGATTACTACGATACCAAACTTGTATAGTATTTTTTTTGCTGTAGTACTTTAATTATTTTTTTTTTAAGATATTTAATTTTTTTCAATTATTTTCTGCGGTCATTTTGTGCGCGCAATACCTTTTTTATTTTTTGTCGATGTAGTTGAGCAAGGGCTCATTTTTTGCGGGATGTCCTGAAGTTTCCAATAGTATCAATTTGGAATACATACGACTTTTTGATCACTTTTTATTGCGTTTTTTCTGGGAGACAGGGTAACTAGAAAAGTGTATTTCTGGCGTTCTTTATTTTTTTTTTCAGACGACGTTCACCGTGCAGGAAAAATAATGCACTACTTTGATAGATCGGACTTTTACGGACGCGGTGATATTAAATACATATTTTTATTTTATGATTTTGATTTTTTAATAATGGATATGGCAAAAGGGGGGTGATTTAAACTTTTAGAACTTTTTTTTTTTTAACAATTAAAAAAACTTTATTGATTATTTTTTTTACTTTACTTTACTCCCCCTGGGGGACTTTAACATGCGACGCTTTGATCACTCCTACAGTATGACGTAATGCTATAGCATTACGTCATACTGCTTTTTTACAGGCAGTCTTTCAAGCCACCCTGTGTGGATGGCTTGATAGGCAGTCTGCTAAGGCAGCCCTGGGGCCATTCATTAAGCCCCCGGCTGCCATGACACCTGCATGGCTCCCCCGATCTCACCGCAGAATTGACAGCGGCATTTAAAGGGTTAATAGCCGCGAATAGCCGAATGGCCGAGCACAGCTATTGCCCGCGGGTGTCAGCTGTAATAAACAGCTGATGCCCGCGCTGTATGGAGGGAGATAGCGCCGCTACCTCCCTCCATACACGTCCTGCAACAGCAGGACGTAGTTTCCCGATGGGGCGGTCGTTAAGGGGTTAAAGTTTGTTTTTCACACACTGTCGCTAGGATATGACGCGGGTGCCCTCGGCCTATCTGCAATGTCAATTGCGTATGGGCTGCGGATTTGACGGCTTCCATTGACTTCAAAGCTGTCCGTGCGTAGTCCGCAGCAAAATCCAGCTGCCATTTTTCCTCCACTCACAGAAATTGCAATTCGTTTCCACGAGTTCACAGGAAAAAGGGATTTTTACATACCTTCATTGCATGCCTTTTGCTACGGATCCTCCGTTTGGCTGCCGGCCACAGATTCCACAATGCAAATCTATCCGTGTGCCACCAGCTTTAGATGCCAAAATTAATATTAATCGCAGGATCTAAGGTGTTAAATGACATGATAATAAGTTTCTCCATCCCGGCTGTTGTTACAGGAGTCAGAGTGGCAATCAATGCCAAGCTCCTGTGGTAATAGTGCAGGTACAGCTTCTGTGCCAGCGTGATCATCCGAACCTACCATTATGTGCTATTGCAGGCAGAAGATCACAACTGAGACATAGCGGGATGCTCCTTTCTACTGAATTTCTGCATTCAAGAATCCAAACTCCAGATTTAAAAAGCTGTTATTACAGCGCCATCTAGTGTGTATTTGATGAACCGTTAAAAGTTTTATAATGTGATTGCTTTAAATGTAAAGGGACAGATTTTCTAAGTCTGTTCACACAACAATGAATCTGCACTAAATTAGCACCAAATTGTACAGATTCACCACGGAATTCACCACCTCATTTGAAGGAGTGAATTACGCAACCAAAATCTGGAACATAAATTGATATTCTGCAGATTTAGAGTGCATAATACAAAAGCTAATTTTTGAATTTGCAATTTACATATTTTCTTTTGAGATATATATCTATATACATATGTATATATGTGTGCATATATACAGTGTGTGTGTGTATATATATATATATATATATATATATATATAATGACAGAGAGAGAGAGAGAGAGAGAGACAAAAATACATATACATGCACACTATACACACAGTTGCAGAATGGCCACCGTGGTTGTCTATTAGTACCACTAGCGGACCAAAGTGTAGAAAAAAGGGGTCATCAGAAAGGGTTTTTTCCTAAACACGATCTGACTCTTGGACTCTCAGAAACTGTCTCCAGTTTAGAGAAGAAACAGGCATTGCCAGGACTTGTGGGAGTCGTACAACGCTATATGCACAGGCCAAGATTAAGTCTGCCATGGTTCCTGGGCTGTTTGAAGATTATAGGCCTCCTACAGATCAAAATAATCTGACTCTACATAGATAAGGTACCAGAACCAAGCTTACTGCATAGAACAGGTGTTAGAACTAAGTTTACTGAATAAATACGGTAACAGAACCAAGCGTATTGCATATATACAATACCAGGTCCAGAACTAAGCTTACTACATAGATACCTTTGTCTGCGATGTCTCTGTCTTCTGCTTCACTGATGTGCTCTGTTGGCGGCCTCGCAAGTTGGTATCCCCTAAGTGTCACAAATATATATACACTATTTGAGGCAAGTTTTAGTAATACATCCTGGTATTATATCCAAGCGGACCCATACTGCTTGGGGTGATTAAAATTAACATAAACCAATATCCCATACCTATATAAGAAAAGCTCTACTTAGATGCTAGCTATAATGTTGGATTATGCAGTGTCGTGGTCTTTAATGGAAAGATAAACAACCAGAGATGAAAATAGATGATACATTCTTAGTACTCACCTATAGATTTCATTATCAGTTGATTTATTGGCTCAGTTGTCAATAAGTTGAAAATGTTATAATACATCTACTTGATAGCGAATTGATTTCATGATAGAAAAACCTAGAAAATATAGTGTCGGGACAACATAGAGCTCTTACTGTCATGAGTAGTTTTCTCGTTTTATTTCGGCCTAAGGAAAGTAGACGACACCAACGGGCTACATGACTGGGATAATGTGTGTAGAATTTTTTGAAAAATTTTATATTCTTGAATGTCCTTCTCAGGGCTCCCACACACTTGCATTTTTTTTATGCGGATGTCAATGGGACTCTCTAATGTTAAACACCCATCGCACAAAAATCGCAAAGCACAAACTTGCAATGAGTTTTTAACATTAAAAAGTCCCATTGACATTTGCGTTAAAAAATGCAGCATTAGGGCGAGCACCCACTGGCGTTTTTTTACCTGCGTTTTGCGTTTTGCGTTTTTCCTGCACAGGCATAGAGATAACATGTGTTCCTGTCCACTGGCGTTTTTTTTGCGTTGCGTTTGCGTTTTTAACATAGGAACTGTCAGTTGCATATGTGTCCTTATTTTTCTCCATGGAAATTAATGGAAAAGCCGCGAAAACGCCGCGAAAAATGCGGGAAACGCGGCGAAAACGCTGCGTTTTTTCCCCGCGGAAAACGCAAACGCCAGTGGGTGCTTGCCCTTACTGCAGCATTAAAAAAGCGCAAGTGAGTGGGAGCCCTCAGGGGTACAAGACATAAATGATACCGGTGATTGTATATCGAATATATATAAAATATACTGCACTACACTGTATGATACCACATTGTTTTGATATTCTAAAAGTGTAATAAAAAAGAGTTTAAAATAAACCCAAAACTACAGTTTGTCACTCAAAAAAATGTCATACGGCCATGTTGACGGAAAAATAAAAAAGTTATGGCTTTTGAAAAAAGGAAATAAAAATCCCCCCAAAATTGTTGCGTCCTTTTGGGACAAAATAGGCTGTATCCTTAGGCCCCCTGCACACGGGCGGAAAATTCCACGTCGGGATTTCCCACAGAATTTCCGCCCCTGGAAGCTGCCATAAGATAGCGTTAGAAAACACAATCCTAGGCAGATGGTCACGATTTATCTGTGCAAAATCACGCGCGGAAAACAAATCACGGCATGCTCTATTTAATGTCTAATGTCACTCCCCGGCCGCTGGCTGCGCTCTGCACATGTGCCGGCTGGCTGGCAGCCGGCACATCAAAGAGCCGGAGCCGCGGGAGAGGTGAGTGCCGCGCTGGTCCCTGCAGGGGCTTGGGTTGGGTCCCGCTGCGAGAATTCTCGTATCGGGATCCGACCTGGCCGTCTGCAGGTGGCCTTAAGGGGTTAATGCTATTTTTGTGTTCCAAATTGGGTCAGACAGATAGAAAGCCCTAACGCAGAAGTGAATGAGCTCTTATGGCATATAAAGTGTATGCGTGAATGACTGCAATGTGCACATATGTGCACAAACCGTAATGTTATCAGCAGAGTTTATTAAATGAAGTATATAAATGCACCTTAAAAATGATTTAGCTTGAAGCTACACAGCACATGGCATAATATAACGGCGTACCTGTGATCTGGTGGCCCTGGGCTGGAGCAGATGAGCGCCTGAGCCAGAAGCGTAACGTGAAGCTTCTGGGCCCCAATGTAAAACCTGTAACAGGGCCCCCAAATCTAATGCTTTATTCCTAGTACTAGGCTCCCTATATGGAGAAGAGAGGCCTTATGGGCCCCCTAAGGCTTCTGGGCCCGGGTGCAACCACATCCCCAGCATCCTCTATAGATACACGCCCCTGCCCTGAGCCTCTATAATGTTTTATTTTATACCTTTGTGAGTATAATAAAAAGACTAGTTATTACACTCTGGTGCTTTAGAGGGTATTGCAATATATTCTGTTTAAGAAAAAGCATATATGGTCTAAGGGCTCCCACACACTTGTGTTTGCGTTTTTTGTTGACGCGATTGTCAATGGGACTTTCTAATGTTAAAAACGCAACGCAACTTGCATTTTTGGTGCGTTGCGTTTTTAACATTAGAAAGTCCCATTGACAATCGCGTCAACAAAAAACGCAAACGCAAGTGTGTGGGAGCCCTTACAGGGAGCCAGGCTTCTTCTCTGGAGCATGGAGGTGTTAATCTCCACCGAAACTAGGGGTGGAGACAAGGGTTGTCCTGCCTCACTGACAGGTGACACCCTCAGGAGTTGATTGTCTGATGCAGGGAAGCGGCATTACACGCCCCCAGGAGTGAATTGCCAGATGCAGGTGTGCTGTCTGGCCGCTTTACCCTCCTGCCTCCTGTAAGTGTTCCGCTGGCTGCTTCTGTCACTTTCCTTGCCATAGTAACACCAGTTTCCCGCCCTCACCACAGCGCTGCTGACACATCTGCAGGCCGGACTTTGCATCTCCTGGCCGCACTGCATGTACGCTCACCTCCCCTCACAAGCTGCCATGTCTGCTGACCTGGACCCCGATCACCCGGCCCCTGAGGACAATGTTCTGACTGTGCTCCCCCTGCGATCAGTGCTGCAGTCAGTGTCCTCCTTTGCTTCGCTGCCATCCATGTGAGGCTCTGCTCATGGAGCGATTTGACAGTTGGGGCCCTCGGATCTGCAGTACTCCCCGGCGTTATGAGATGTGGACTCCTGGCTGAACTGTCACAGTCCCCGGGGGTGCCCCATCAGGTGTCTGATGCTGCTGCTGCGCTGCCGCCGCATACCTCCCTCCACCGCAGGGTGTATGTGACAGTGTTGAGGAGGACAGCGGCTGATGGAGAGCCGCTTCAGGACATTTGTCCAGCCCCATGGAAGACGTTCTGCGCCCCTTGCGGTTAGGTTTAGGGTTGTAGTTACATAGTAACATAGTATGTAAGGCTGAATGAAGACAATGTCCATCTAGTCCAGCCTGTCTATCCTCCTGTGTTGATCCAGAGGAAGGCAAAAAACCCCAAGGCCAGAAGCCAATTAGCCCTTTTGGGGAAAAAATTCCTTCCCGACTCCCTAATGGCAATCAGACTGTTCCCTGGATCAACCCCTAATAGTTCCTACCTGCCTATATACCAGGATTGACACTTAACCTAATATTTATATCCTGTAATATCCCTCTTCTCCAGAAAGACATCAAGTCCCCTTTTAAACTCCTCTATGGATTTTGCCATCACCACTTCCTCCGGTAGAGAGTTCCACAGTCTCACTGCTCTTACAGTAAAGAATCCTCTTCTATGTTGGTGATGAAACCTACTTTCCTCCAATCGTAGCGGGTGTCCTCTTGTTACCGTCGTGGTCCTTGGTGTAAACAGATCGCGGGAGAGATCCATGTGTTGTCCCCTCATGTACTTATACATGGTTATTTGGTCGCCTCTTAACCTTCTTTTTTCAAGAGTAAATAGTCCCAATTTGGATAGCCTCTCTGGGTATTCCAGTCCCGTCATTCCATGTATTAGTTTAGTTGCCCTTCTTTGAACTCCCTCAAGCACTGTGACATCTTTCCTGAGCACCGGTGACCAGAATTGTACGCAGTATTCCATGTGAGGCCTGACAAGTGCCTTATATAATGGAAGGATGATGTTCTCGTCCTTCGCCCCTATACCTCTTTTAATGCATCCCAAAACTTTATTTGCCTTTGCAGCAGCTGACTGGCATTGGTTACTCCAGTTTAGTCTATTATCCACTAATACCCCCAGATCCTTTTCCATATCACTTTTCCCCAGCGGTACCCCATTAAGTGAATATTGGTGACATCCGTTTCTCCTGCCCATGTGCATAGTCTTACACTTTTCAACATTGAACTTCATTTGCCATTTTTCTGCCCAAGCCCCCATCTTATCCAGGTCCGTTTGTAGCCGCACATTGTCCTTTGTTGCATTAATTATATTGTATAGTTTTGTGTCATCTGCAAATATTGATATTTTGCTGTGCAGCCCCTCTATAAGGTCATTGATAAATATGTTGAACAGAGTGGGGCCTAATACTGAACCCTGTGGTACCCCGCTAGCGACTGTGGTCCAATCAGAGTATGAGCCATTTATTACCACCCTCTGCTTTCTATCATTGAGCCAATTTTTTACCCACTTACACACGTTTTCGCCCAGTCCGAGCTGCCTCATTTTGTATATTAGCCTATTATGTGGCACGGTGTCAAAGGCTTTAGAGAAGTCCAGATATACAAGATCAATAGATTCTCCCTGGTCCAGCTTAGAGCTTACTTCATCGTAGAAACTGATCAGATTTGTCTGACATGAGCGACCCTCCATGAATCCATGCTGGTGAGGAGTTATTCCCTTAATCTCCTTGAGGTACTCATCGATGGCGTCTCTCAGAATCCCCTCGATGATTTTTCCCGTTACTGAAGTGAGACTTACTGGCCTGTAGTTTCCAGGCTCACTTTTGCTCCCTTTTTTGTAAATTGGAACCACGTTGGCAATGCGCCAATCCAATGGTACTACACCGGTCTTGATAGTGTCAAGAAATATTAGGTATAGCGGCCTAGCTATCTCGTCACTTAGTTCCCTTAGTATCCTTGGGTGTAATCCATCTGGGCCCGGCGATTTATCAATTTTAGTTTTCTTTAGACGCTTCCGCACCTGCGTTAGGTATGAGATATTTTGTGAGGGGTTCGTTTTGTTCCCCTGCATCTCGTGTGGCATTTCCTTTTCTTTGGTGAACACACTTGAGAAGAAACTGTTTAGTAGATTTGCTTTCCCTTCGTCATCATCAATGATTTCTCCTGCATTGTTTTTTAAAGGGCCAGCGCTCTCCCTGCAAATCCTTTTGCTGTTGATGTAGTCGAAAAATAGCTTCGGGTTGTTTTTGCTCTCTTTGGCGATCCGTCTTTCTGCTTCCTCCTTGGCAGTTTTGATCATATCTTTGCATATTTTGTTTTTTTCCCTGTATGATTTTAGCGCTTCTTCGCTGCCTTGTTGCTTTAGTAGTTTGAACGCTTTCTTTTTTTCGTTTATTGCCCCTCTTACCGTCTTGTCGAGCCACATTGGTTTCCTTTTACTTGAGTTCCTTTTATTTTTAAAGGGAATGAACTGCTCACATGAGGTGATTAAAATCCTTTTGAACTTTTCCCATTTGTCCTCTGTAGCGTTATTTTTGAGGATGTTGTCCCAATTAATGTTACCGATAGTAGTTCTAAGCTCATCAAATTTTGCCTTACTAAAGTTTAGTTTCTTTGTCACTCCCTGATAAGGCTTCCTATTGATTGATAGCTGGAAGTTGATTATATTGTGGTCACTATTCCCCAAGTGCCCCTCAACCTGTACCCCCTTTATTCGGTCCGGTTTGTTAGTTAGCACTAGGTCCAGAATGGCCCTCCCTCTTGTTGGTTCCTGCACAAGTTGGTTCAGGTAATTATCTTTAACTACTCTCAAGAATTTATCCCCCCTATGAGATTTGCAGGTTTCCTTCTCCCATGTTATATCTGGATAATTAAAGTCCCCCATGATAATTACTTTGTTTCCCTTTGACACCTCTTCTATCTGCCTTAGTAGTAAGTTCTCAGTTTCTTCTGTTGCTTTTGGTGGTCTATAGAAGACCCCTATCAGGATTTTGTTATTTTTTCCTCCCTGTATTTCTACCCACAGAGATTCCACCTGTTCGTCTACTACCCCTATATCCTCCCGTAGCCTCGGCTTCAAGTTTGATTTGACGTACAGACATACCCCTCGCCCTTTCTGGTTCCTTCGGTCTCTTCTGAAGAGATTGTACCCCTGCAAATTTGCCGCCCAATCGCACTTATCATCAAGCCATGTTTCAGTAATTCCGACTATATCATAGTTTTCATCAATCATTCTCGCTTCAAGCTCACCCACTTTACCGATCAGACTTCTTGCATTCGTGGTCATACAATTTATATAATTTTTTTTGTTTTTCAAATTTGTTTTGTTGCTATTCGTACTTATGGCTGATCTGTCAGTTCTAACTGTACTAACGCCACCCCCTGCTCGTCCCCCATTCCCTTTGCTTGTACCCGGATCGCTAATTACACTGGCTACCCCACTATTTCTCATTTTACCCTCCCCCCCCAGTCCCTAGTTTAAACACTCCTCCAGCCTTCTAGCCATCTTATCCCCAGCACAGCTGCACCCTCCCCATTAAGATGCAGCCCGTACCTACGGTAGAGCCTGTAGCCGACAGCAAAGTCAGCCCAGTTCTCCAGGAACCCAAATCCCTCCTTCTTACACCAACTCCGGAGCCACTTGTTTACCTCCCTAAGATCCTGCTGCCTTTCTAGTGTGGCTTTAGGTACAGGTAGTATTTCCGAGAAAACTACCCTGGAGGTCCTCGCCCTGAGCTTGGACCCTAAGTCCCTGAAATCATTTTTGAGGGCCCTCCATTGACCTCTAACTTGTTCATTGGTGCCAACGTGCACCATGACTGCTGGATCCTCACCAGCCCCTCCCAGTAATCTGTCAATCCGATCCGCGATGTGTCGAACTCGAGCGCCAGGAAGACAACACACCGTTCGACGATCCCGGTCTTTATGGCAGATTGCCCTCTCTGTCCCCCTAATAATTGAGTCCCCCACCACTAGAACCTGTCTAGCCTGCCCTGCTCTCCCCGTTCCCGTCTCACTGGAGCAGTTATCCCCCTGGCGTTCAGAGGGCATGTCGTGCTGCAGCGGTGCTGGCTCTGTACGGTTAGGTTTAGTGGTTTCTGCATCCACTACTCTCCTGAAGCAGCAACCACATCAGCCGCTGTGATAGCAGCTACTTCAGCAGCTAGACACAGTGCTGAAAGGCCTATGCGCGGCAGCCAATTCACATGTGGGGGTGTGAGCAGGACTTTTCCTGTCATTGATGCATGTCTCCACCAATACTTCCGGTGGAGACAAGATACAACAGTACCCTATTCTTGCCTGTTCAGCACAATTCACACCATGTGAACATAGAAACTAATAGAGAAAAAAGTCATGCTACAGTATGCAGTGTGCCGAGTATCGGCATCTGAGTGCTGACTAGCATGCTCTCCGGCACTGACCAACTAGAATATAATAAAGGCCATGTCCTTTGTTCCCTGCAAAGAGTACAGTATACTGTCTTGCTTCATGGCTGAGACTATCCTAGAAGATAGGAAGACTACAGTATAGTATACAGTTTTCAGTTGCCAGTATGTTTGGCCGGCATTAGGCTGCATCCATTGAAATAAATGTTGCAACATGTTTCCACTAGAGCCACTGTCCCACTATTAGCTGCCAGGCTGCACCTAGGTATACAGTAGTGTAGATACAGCAAGGAAATATTGTATATATACTGTATGATTTTAATTTTCTTCACTAAGACTGCCATCTTCTGGTCAAAATATATATTACAAATACACTTACATAAGCGTACTGAGATACGAGAAACTAAACTTCAAGGCACTATAAGTTCGCCATGGCAGGAGCAATGCTAATGCTTACTACACCTGTGTTAGTTTAAGTCCACAACCCTCCCCCACCGCCCAAAGAAAGTGTGTATATATATATATATATATATATATATATATATATATATATATATATATATATGCGCCATCTATGGAGCGGAGGCTCCATAGATCTGCCTAACTCCAAATTTTTCAAGACCAAAAAAAGTCTTCTCTTTTTAGGTGCATATCCTATAATGAAGCAATATCAGGATGAAAATGCGCAGTGAAGAGCGTACATTGTTTTTAATGGACATTCACAGCTGCATATTTTTCATGCCTAAAAAAACTGCAGCATGTCCTATCTTGGTGTGTAATATGCACAATAATAGCTCATTTAAATCAATGGGCATGTGGACTGCATATTTACGCACAAAGTCATTGGGATTTTGTGCAGTTTTTGTTTACGTTTGCAACAAGCTGCGTATTTACCCACGTAAAAAAAATGCCGATAGGCAAAAACACATATTAGCGCATTTCAAACCGTGAATTTACTGCATATTCACAGGCCAAAATATGCATACAACTATGTGAATGATCCTCTAATAAAGACTTGAGTTGTTTAGCAAATACCAATTCTGGAGCGTCCATTCTTCTAGCTTTGTGTTGTGCAGTTCCTCTTTTAGGACGCTTTCACTTGGGGCTATGCGATATCGCAGCGATATTACATTGGTGTGCTGTGTGATATCACTGTGTATTCTCGTGGCAATATCACAATTTTGTGCTGCTACAAAGACGCACATGATGCTACAAAGTCGTGCGACTTTGTAGCTCTCTTTTGCCTGGATTTTACAACTACTCAACTGTTGGATGATTTGTTGCCCCTCGCTGTGGGGAGAGAGTTATTTTTGCTAAAGAAACCTCTAGACATTACTTTACCCCTCGCTTCGAGGAGACTATGTAAGCACAGCGCGCCAGACCAATTTGTCTGCAGAGAGTAAAAAGGTTTATTGAAGCAAGATAGCGTATATGCTACATTCTTTCTACAGATACCGTTAGTGCCAGCTGTCAGCCGTGCAACCGGCAGTATTATGTGAATCGTCTACCAACTGCTCATGCAAAGGAAGAGTCGTTTCCCACTGACCAGTATTCCTAAGCAGACCTCCAAGTGCACATCTGTTCTATTCCTCCGAAAACCCCTCAGGGCCCCTTCCACATCCACACCATTAACCCAGGGGCCCTTTATAGGGACACACCCCGGCTTGACAAGGGATATGAAAAGACACAGTTTTCAATGACTTCATAAATATTCAGGAGGAATATCAGGAATGGCACAATGTGGCTTTATGAAAAAATATAGTTCAGCATTGTTATTTCATGTGCTTTCCACCATTAAGGGTAGGTAGAAAAAAATGTTCATTCAATCTGCTGGCTATCTAGGAGAAACAGAAGGACCATCTAGTATATCTCCTCAATATTGCATACACAGACCGGCCTAGCTTACAACTTTTAGCCTAATCCTTAATGTAATTGTACATTTTGAAAAAAAAAAACACAAGTGCTTCACCGTTTAGATGTATTGGCTCACATTAATGTGGTCGGTGCCTAAAAACTGGACTACACCTAGAACTGGGCACCGTTAGGTCAGCAAGCAGATGTGGACCCGCTTTGCCACAAACTGATTTGGCTTTGGGCTAAATCTGGAGGCAGCACTTAGGATACCCCGATTTTCACCTCTTGCACCTCAAAGTGGCATTTGGTCTTCGCTGTGGGGTCCCCAAGCCATTACTCACAAAAGTAGTCTCAGTTGTGTGGCAGCTGACACTAACATAAATCCGAGGTGCAAGACCTATTAACGCTATACTCACCTTAGCCTGTTGTAAAGAAAATGGTTAGATTGTGAGCCAGTACTATGCTGCCTAACAGCAACGTGCATTACAATTACGTAAACTTATAACTTTTATCCACTGGCCAACTATACAAAGTTTTTGACAAAGCCTTCAATTATAATTCCCTATCTATACCGCCGATCTGTTCATAAGTCTCCTCACTATCCCACAACCCAAACGACTTTTCGATACATTCCACTTCCTCTTCAGCCCCGAAGAACAGGCCCCCGTGATGGATCCCACTGCTGAAGAGCTAGCCGCCCATTTCATAGAAAAAAAACAAAAACATCTGAAAACTAATCTCCAAAAACTGTACGGGGAGCCCCAATCCCGGTCTCTCTAGCAATGACTCCATATCTCACTATCAATACTAGAACCAACCACAGAGGAAGAAGTCTCCAGATTGCATTTCGCTACTCGCCGCACCACCTGCGTGAGCGACCCTCTTCTAAAGGCCCAAGCAAGACAGCATACTCTCCGCCCACTACAGTTACACCTTTGGCCCTACCCTTTGTAGCTATTTTTCCTAGATTACCAGCAAACAGATGAAAGCACACATAGCAAAAAATTTGAATTAAAACGCATAAGCCTCCTCCATAACCCCTCCAGCCCACCTTTCCATCACCAAACATGGTGTGCTTTCTATCATTAAAGGTAGGTAGAAAAAAATGTTCATTCAATCTGCTGGCTATCTAGGAGAAACAGAAGGACCATCTAGTATATCTCCTCAATATTGCATACACAGACCGGCCTAGCTTACAACTTTTAGCCTAATCCTTAATGTAATTGTACATTTTGAAAAAAAACAAAAACACAAGTGCTTCACCGTTTAGATGTATTGGCTCACTTTAATGTGGTCGGTGCCTAAAAACTAGACTAAACCTAGAACTGGGCACCGTTAGGTCAGCAAGTGGATGTGGACCCGCTTTGCCACAAACTGATTTGGCTTTGGGCTAAATCTGGAGGCAGCACTTAGGATACCCCGGTTTTCACCTCTTGCACCTCAAAGTGGCATTTGGCCTTCGCTGCGGAGTCCCCAAGCCGTTACTCGCAAAAGTAGTCTCAGTTGTGTGGCAGCTGACACTAACATAAGACCGAGGTTCAAGACCTATTAACGCTATACTCACCTTAGCCTGTTGTAAAGAAAAGGGTTAGATTGTGAGCCAGTACTATGCTGCCTAACAGCAACGTGCATTACAATTACGTAAACTTATTACTTTTATCCACTGGCCAACTATACAAAGTTTTTGACAAAGCCTTCAATTATAATTCCCTATCTATACCGCCGATCTGTTCATACGTCTCCTCACTATCCCACAACCCAAACGACTTTTCGATACATTCCACTCCCTCTTCAGCCCCAAAGAACAGGCCCCCGTGATGGATCCCACTGCTGAAGAGCTAGCCGCCCATTTCATAGATAGAAAAAAAAAACATCTGAAAACAAATCTCCAAAAACTGCACGGGGAGCCCCGATCCCGGTCTCTCTAGCAATGACTCCATATCTCACTATCAATACTAGAACCAACCACAGAGGAAGAAGTCTCCAGATTGCATTTCGCTACTCGCCGCAACATCTGCGTGAGCGACCCTCTCCTAAAGGCCCAAGCAAGACAGCATACTCTCCGCCCACTACAGTTACACCTTTGGTCCTACCCTTTGTAGCTATTTTTCCTAGATTACCAGCAAACAGATGAAAGCACACTTAGCAAAAAATGTGAATTAAAACGCATAGGCCTCCTCCATAACCCCTCTAGCCCACCTTTCCATCACCAAACATGGTGTGCTTTCTACCATTAAAGGTAGGTAGAAAAAAATGTTCATTCAATCTGCTGGCTATCTAGGAGAAACAGAAGGACCATCTAGTATATCTCCTCAATATTGCATACACAGACCGGCCTAGCTTACAACTTTTAGCCTAATCCTTAATGTGATTGTACATTTTGAAGAAAAAAAAACACAAGTGCTTCACCGTTTAGATGTATTGGCTCACATTAATGTGGTCGGTGCCTAAAAACTGGACTACACCCAGAACTGGGCACCGTTAGGTCAGCAAGCGGATGTGGACCCGCTTTGCCACAAACTGATTTGGCTTTGGGCTAAATCTGGAGGCAGCACTTAGGATACCCCAGTTTTCACCTCTTGCACCTCAAAGTGGCATTTGGTCTTTGCTACGGAGTCCCCAAGCCGTTACTCGCAAAAGTAGTCTCAGTTGTGTGGCAGCTGACACTAACATAAGACCGAGGTACAAGACCTAATAACGCTATACTCACCTTAGCCTGTTGTAAAGAAAATGGTTAGATTGTGAGCCAGTACTATGCTGCCTAACAGCAACGTGCATTACAATTACGTAAACTTATTACTTTTATCCACTGGCCAACTATACAAAGTTTTTGACAAAGCCTTCAATTATAATTCCCTATCTATACCGCCGATCTGTTCATAAGTCTCCTCACTATCCCACAACCCAAACGACTTTTCGATACATTCCACTCCCTCTTCAGCCCCAAATAACAGGCCCCCGTCATGGATCCCACTGCTGAAGAGCTAGCCGCCCATTTCATAGAAAAAAAAAAAAAACATCTGAAAACAAATCTCCAAAAACTACACGGGGAGCCCCGATCCCGGTCTCTCTAGCAATGACTCCATATCTCACTATCAATACTAGAACCAACCACAGAGGAAGAAGTCTCCAGATTGCATTTCGCTACTCGCCGCACCACCTGCGTGAGCGACCCTCTCCTAAAGGCCCAAGCAAGACAGCATACTCTCCGCCCACTACAGTTACACCTTTGGCCCTACCCTTTGTAGCTATTTTTCCTAGATTACCAGCAAACAGATGAAAGCACACCTAGCAAAAAATTTGAATTAAAACGCATGGGCCTCCTCCATAACCCCTCTAGCCCACCTTTCCATCACCAAACATGGTGTGCTTTCTACCATTAAAGGTAGGTAGAAAAAAATGTTCATTCAATCTGCTGGCTATCTAGGAGAAACAGAAGGACCATCTAGTATATCTCCTCAATATTGCATACACAGACCAGCCTAGCTTACAACTTTTAGCCTAATCCTTAATGTGATTGTACATTTTGAAAAAAAAAAACACAAGTGCTTCACCGTTTAGATGTATTGGCTCACTTTAATGTGGTCGGTGCCTAAAAACTGGACTAAACCTAGAACTGGGCACCGCTAGGTCAGCAAGCGGATGTGGACCCGCTTTGCCACAAACTGATTTGGCTTTGGGCTAAATCTGGAGGCAGCACTTAGGATACCCCGGTTTTCACCTCTTGCACCTCAAAGTGGCATTTGGCCTTCGCTGCGGAGTCCCCAAGCCGTTACTCGCAAAAGTAGTCTCAGTTGTGTGGCAGCTGACACTAACATAAGACCGAGGTGCAAGACCTATTAACGCTATACTCACCTTAGCCTGTTGTAAAGAAAAGGGTTAGATTGTGAGCCAGTACTATGCTGCCTAACAGCAACGTGCATTACAATTACGTAAACTTATTACTTTTATCCACTGGCCAACTATACAAAGTTTTTGACAAAGCCTTCAATTATAATTCCCTATCTATACCGCCGATCTGTTCATACGTCTCCTCACTATCCCACAACCCAAACGACTTTTCGATACATTCCACTCCCTCTTCAGCCCCAAAGAACAGGCCCCCGTGATGGATCCCACTGCTGAAGAGCTAGCCGCCCATTTCATAGAAAAAAAACAAAAACATCTGAAAACTAATCTCCAAAAACTGTACGGGGAGCCCCGATCCCGGTCTCTCTAGCAATGACTCCATATCTCACTATCAATACTAGAACCAACCACAGAGGAAGAAGTCTCCAGATTGCATTTCGCTACTCGCCGCACCACCTGCGTGAGCGACCCTCTCCTAAAGGCCCAAGCAAGACAGCATACTCTCCGCCCACTACAGTTACACCTTTGGCCCTACCCTTTGTAGCTATTTTTCCTAGATTACCAGCAAACAGATGAAAGCACACCTAGCAAAAAATGTGAATTAAAATGCATAGGCCTCCTCCATAACCCCTCTAGCCCACCTTTCCATCACCAAACATGGTGTGCTTTCTACCATTAAAGGTAGGTAGAAAAAAATGTTCATTCAATCTGCTGGCTATCTAGGAGAAACAGAAGGACCATCTAGTATATCTCCTCAATATTGCATACACAGACCGGCCTAGCTTACAACTTTTAGCCTAATCCTTAATGTAATTGTACATTTTGAAAAAAAAAACCACAAGTGCTTCACCGTTTAGATGTATTGGCTCACATTAATGTGGTCGGTGCCTAAAAACTGGACTACACCTAGAACTGGGCACCGTTAGGTCAGCAAGCGGATGTGGACCCGCTTTGCCACAAACTGATTTGGCTTTGGGCTAAATCTGGAGGCAGCACTTAGGATACCCCGATTTTCACCTCTTGCACCTCAAAGTGGCATTTGGTCTTCGCTGTGGGGTCCCCAAGCCATTACTCACAAAAGTAGTCTCAGTTGTGTGGCAGCTGACACTAACATAAGACCGAGGTGCAAGACCTATTAACGCTATACTCACCTTAGCCTGTTGTAAAGAAAAGGGTTAGATTGTGAGCCAGTACTATGCTGCCTAACAGCAACGTGCATTACAATTACGTAAACTTATTACTTTTATCCACTGGCCAACTATACAAAGTTTTTGACAAAGCCTTCAATTATAATTCCCTATCTATACCGCCGATCTGTTCATACGTCTCCTCACTATCCCACAACCCAAACGACTTTTCAATACATTCCACTCCCTCTTCAGCCCCAAAGAACAGGCCCCCGTGATGGATCCCACTGCTGAAGAGCTAGCCGCCCATTTCATAGATAGAAAAAAAAACATCTGAAAACAAATCTCCAAAAACTGCACGGGGAGCCCCGATCCCGGTCTCTCTAGCAATGACTCCATATCTCACGAACAATACTAGAACCAACCACAGAGGAAGAAGTCTCCAGATTGCATTTCGCTACTCGCCGCAACATCTGCGTGAGCGACCCTCTCCTAAAGGCCCAAGCAAGACAGCATACTCTCCGCCCACTACAGTTACACCTTTGGTCCTACCCTTTGTAGCTATTTTTCCTAGATTACCAGCAAACAGATGAAAGCACACTTAGCAAAAAATGTGAATTAAAACGCATAGGCCTCCTCCATAACCCCTCTAGCCCACCTTTCCATCACCAAACATGGTGTGCTTTCTACCATTAAAGGTAGGTAGAAAAAAATGTTCATTCAATCTGCTGGCTATCTAGGAGAAACAGAAGGACCATCTAGTATATCTCCTCAATATTGCATACACAGACCGGCCTAGCTTACAACTTTTAGCCTAATCCTTAATGTGATTGTACATTTTGAAGAAAAAAAAACACAAGTGCTTCACCGTTTAGATGTATTGGCTCACATTAATGTGGTCGGTGCCTAAAAACTGGACTACACCCAGAACTGGGCACCGTTAGGTCAGCAAGCGGATGTGGACCCGCTTTGCCACAAACTGATTTGGCTTTGGGCTAAATCTGGAGGCAGCACTTAGGATACCCCAGTTTTCACCTCTTGCACCTCAAAGTGGCATTTGGTCTTTGCTACGGAGTCCCCAAGCCGTTACTCGCAAAAGTAGTCTCAGTTGTGTGGCAGCTGACACTAACATAAGACCGAGGTACAAGACCTAATAACGCTATACTCACCTTAGCCTGTTGTAAAGAAAAGGGTTAGATTGTGAGCCAGTACTATGCTGCCTAACAGCAACGTGCATTACAATTACGTAAACTTATTACTTTTATCCACTGGCCAACTATACAAAGTTTTTGACAAAGCCTTCAATTATAATTCCCTATCTATACCGCCGATCTGTTCATAAGTCTCCTCACTATCCCACAACCCAAACGACTTTTCGATACATTCCACTCCCTCTTCAGCCCCAAATAACAGGCCCCCGTGATGGATCTCACTGCTGAAGAGCTAGCCGCCCATTTCATAGAAAAAAAAACAAAAACATCTGAAAACAAATCTCCAAAAACTACACGGGGAGCCCCGATCCCGGTCTCTCTAGCAATGACTCCATATCTCACTATCAATACTAGAACCAACCACAGAGGAAGAAGTCTCCAGATTGCATTTCGCTACTCGCCGCACCACCTGCGTGAGCGACCCTCTCCTAAAGGCCCAAGCAAGACAGCATACTCTCCGCCCACTACAGTTACACCTTTGGCCCTACCCTTTGTAGCTATTTTTCCTAGATTACCAGCAAACAGATGAAAGCACACCTAGCAAAAAATTTGAATTAAAACGCATAGGCCTCCTCCATAACCCCTCTAGCCCACCTTTCCATCACCAAACATGGTGTGCTTTCTACCATTAAAGGTAGGTAGAAAAAAATGTTCATTCAATCTGCTGGCTATCTAGGAGAAACAGAAGGACCATCTAGTATATCTCCTCAATATTGCATACACAGACCAGCCTAGCTTACAACTTTTAGCCTAATCCTTAATGTGATTGTACATTTTGAAAAAAAAAAACACAAGTGCTTCACCGTTTAGATGTATTGGCTCACTTTAATGTGGTCGGTGCCTAAAAACTGGACTAAACCTAGAACTGGGCACCGTTAGGTCAGCAAGCGGATGTGGACCCGCTTTGCCACAAACTGATTTGGCTCTGGGCTAAATCTGGAGGCAGCACTTAGGATACCCCGGTTTTCACCTCTTGCACCTCAAAGTGGCATTTGGTCTTCGCTGCGGGGTCCCCAAGCCGTTACTCACAAAAGTAGTCTCAGTTGTGTGGCAGCTGACACTAACATAAGACCGAGGTGCAAGACCTATTAACGCTATACTCACCTTAGCCTGTTGTAAAGAAAAGGGTTAGATTGTGAGCCAGTACTATGCTGCCTAACAGCAACGTGCATTACAATTACGTAAACTTATTACTTTTATCCACTGGCCAACTATACAAAGTTTTTGACAAAGCCATCAATTATAATTCCCTATCTATACCGCCGATCTGTCCATAAGTCTCCTCACTATCCCACAACCCAAACGACTTTTCGATACATTCCACTCCCTCTTCAGCCCCAAAGAACAGGCCCCCGTGATGGATCCCACTGCTGAAGAGCTAGCCGCCCATTTCATAGAAAAAAAACAAAAACATCTGAAAACAAATCTCCAAAAACTGTACGGGGAGCCCTGATCCCAGTCTCTCTAGCAATGACTCCATATCTCGCTATCAATACTAGAACCAACCACAGAGGAAGAAGTCTCCAGATTGCATTTCGCTACTTGCCGCACCACCTGCGTGAGCGACCCTCTCCTAAAGGCCCAAGCAAGACAGCATACTCTCCGCCCACTACAGTTACACCTTTGGCCCTACCCTTTGTAGCTATTTTTCCTAGATTACCAGCAAACAGATGCAAGCACACCTAGCAAAAAATGTGAATTAAAACGCATAGGCCTCCTCCATAACCCCTCTAGCCCACCTTTCCATCACCAACCATGGTGTGCTTTCTACCATTAAAGGTAGGTAGAAAAAAATGTTCATTCAATCTGCTGGCTATCTAGGAGAAACAGAAGGACCATCTAGTATATCTCCTCAGTATTGCATACACAGACCGGCCTAGCTTACAACTTTTAGCCTAATCCTTAATGTAATTGTACATTTTGAAAAAAAAAACACAAGTGCTTCACCGTTTAGATGTATTGGCTCACATTAATGTGGTCGGTGCCTAAAAACTGGACTACACCTAGAACTGGGCACCGTTAGGTCAGCAAGCGGATGTGGACCCGCTTTGCCACAAACTGATTTGGCTTTGGGCTAAATCTGGAGGCAGCACTTAGGATACCCCGGTTTTCACCTCTTGCACCTCAAAGTGGCATTTGGTCTTCGCTGCGGGGTCCCCAAGCCGTTACTCACAAAAGTAGTCTCAGTTGTGTGGCAGCTGACACTAACATAAGACCGAGGTGCAAGACCTATTAACGCTATACTCACCTTAGCCTGTTGTAAAGAAAAGGGTTAGATTGTGAGCCAGTACTATGCTGCCTAACAGCAACGTGCATTACAATTACGTAAACTTATTACTTTTATCCACTGGCCAACTATACAAAGTTTTTGACAAAGCCATCAATTATAATTCCCTATCTATACCGCCGATCTGTCCATAAGTCTCCTCACTATCCCACAACCCAAACGACTTTTCGATACATTCCACTCCCTCTTCAGCCCCAAAGAACAGGCCCCCGTGATGGATCCCACTGCTGAAGAGCTAGCCGCCCATTTCATAGAAAAAAAACAAAAACATCTGAAAACAAATCTCCAAAAACTGTACGGGGAGCCCTGATCCCAGTCTCTCTAGCAATGACTCCATATCTCGCTATCAATACTAGAACCAACCACAGAGGAAGAAGTCTCCAGATTGCATTTCGCTACTTGCCGCACCACCTGCGTGAGCGACCCTCTCCTAAAGGCCCAAGCAAGACAGCATACTCTCCGCCCACTACAGTTACACCTGTGGCCCTACCCTTTGTAGCTATTTTTCCTAGATTACCAGCAAACAGATGCAAGCACACCTAGCAAAAAATGTGAATTAAAACGCATAGGCCTCCTCCATAACCCCTCTAGCCCACCTTTCCATCACCAAACATGGTGTGCTTTCTACCATTAAAGGTAGGTAGAAAAAAATGTTCATTCAATCTGCTGGCTATCTAGGAGAAACAGAAGGACCATCTAGTATATCTCCTCAGTATTGCATACACAGACCGGCCTAGCTTACAACTTTTAGCCTAATCCTTAATGTAATTGTACATTTTGAAAAAAAAAACACAAGTGCTTCACCGTTTAGATGTATTGGCTCACATTAATGTGGTCGGTGCCTAAAAACTGGACTACACCTAGAACTGGGCACCGTTAGGTCAGCAAGCGGATGTGGACCCGCTTTGCCACAAACTGATTTGGCTTTGGGCTAAATCTGGAGGCAGCACTTAGGATACCCCGGTTTTCACCTCTTGCACCTCAAAGTGGCATTTGGCCTTCGCTGCGGAGTCCCCAAGCCGTTACTCGCAAAAGTAGTCTCAGTTGTGTGGCAGCTGACACTAACATAAGACCGAGGTGCAAGACCTATTAACGCTATACTCACCTTAGCCTGTTGTAAAGAAAAGGGTTAGATTGTGAGCCAGTACTATGCTGCCTAACAGCAACGTGCATTACAATTACGTAAACGTATAACTTTTATCCACTGGCCAACTATACAAAGTTTTTGACAAAGCCTTCAATTATAATTCCCTATCTATACCGCCGATCTGTTCATAAGTCTCCTCACTATCCCACAACCCAAACGACTTTTCGATACATTCCACTCCCTCTTCAGCCCCAAAGAACAGGCCCCCGTGATGGATCCCACTGCTGAAGAGCTAGCCGCCCATTTCATAGAAAAAAAACAAAAACATCTGAAAACAAATCTCCAAAAACTGCACGGGGAGCCCCGATCCCGGTCTCTCTAGCAATGACTCCATATCTCGCTATCAATACTAGAACCAACCACAGAGGAAGAAGTCTCCAGATTGCATTTCGCTACTCGCTCCACCACCTGCGTGAGCGACCCTCTCCTAAAGGCCCAAGCAAGACAGCATACTCTCCGCCCACTACAGTTACACCTTTGGCCCTACCCTTTGTAGCTATTTTTCCTAGATTATCAGCAAACAGATGCAAGCACACCTAGCAAAAAATGTGAATTAAAACGCATAGGCCTCCTCTATAACCCCTCTAGCCCACCTTTCCATCACCAAACATGGTGTGCTTTCTACCATTAAAGGTAGGTAGAAAAAAATGTTCATTCAATCTGCTGGCTATCTAGGAGAAACAGAAGGACCATCTAGTATATCTCCTCAATATTGCATACACAGACCGGCCTAGCTTACAACTTTTAGCCTAATCCTTAATGTAATTGTACATTTTGAAAAAAAAAAACACAAGTGCTTCACCGTTTAGATGTATTGGCTCACATTAATGTGGTCGGTGCCTAAAAACTGGACTACACCTAGGACTGGGCACCGTTAGGTCAGCAAGCGGATGTGGACCCGCTTTGCCACAAACTGATTTGGCTTTGGGCTAAATCTGGAGGCAGCACTTAGGATACCCCGGTTTTCACCTCTTGCACCTCAAAGTGGCATTTGGTCTTCGCTGCGGGGTCCCCAAGCCGTTACTCACAAAAGTAGTCTCAGTTGTGTGGCAGCTGACACTAACATAAGACCGAGGTGCAAGACCTATTAACGCTATACTCACCTTAGCCTGTTGTAAAGAAAAGGGTTAGATTGTGAGCCAGTACTATGCTGCCTAACAGCAACGTGCATTACAATTACGTAAACTTATTACTTTTATCCACTGGCCAACTATACAAAGTTTTTGACAAAGCTTTCAATTATAATTCCCTATCTATACCGCCGATCTGTCCATAAGTCTCCTCACTATCCCAGAACCCAAACGACTTTTCGATACATTCCACTCCCTCTTCAGCCCCAAAGAACAGGCCCCCGTGATGGATCCCACTGCTGAAGAGCTAGCCGCCCATTTCATAGAAAAAAAACAAAAACATCTGAAAACAAATCTCCAAAAACTGCACGGGGAGCCCCGATCCCGGTCTCTCTAGCAATGACTCCATATCTCACTATCAATAATAGAACCAACCACAGAGGAAGAAGTCTCCAGATTGCATTTCGCTACTCTCCGCACCACCTGCGTGAGCGACCCTCTCCTAAAGGCCCAAGCAAGACAGCATACTCTCCGCCCACTACAGTTACACCTTTGGCCCTACCCTTTGTAGCTATTTTTTCTAGATTACCAGCAAACAGATGAAAGCACACCTAGCAAAAAATTTGAATTAAAACGCATGGGCCTCCTCCATAACCCCTCTAGCCCACCTATCCATCACCAAACATGGTGTGCTTTCTACCATTAAAGGTAGGTAGAAAAAAATGTTCATTCAATCTGCTGGCTATCTAGGAGAAACAGAAGGACCATCTAGTATATCTCCTCAATATTGCATACACAGACCGGCCTAGCTTACAACTTTTAGCCTAATCCTTAATGTAATTGTACATTTTGAAAGAAAGAAAAACACAAGTGCTTCACCGTTTAGATGTATTGGCTCACTTTAATGTGGTCGGTGCCTAAAAACTGGACTAAACCTAGAACTGGGCACCGTTAGGTCAGCAAGCGGATGTGGACCCGCTTTGCCACAAACTGATTTGGCTTTGGGCTAAATCTGGAGGCAGCACTTAGGATACCCTGGTTTTCACCTCTTGCACCTCAAAGTGGCATTTGGTCTTCGCTGCGGGGTCCCCAAGCCGTTACTCGCAAAAGTAGTCTCAGTTGTGTGGCAGCTGACACTAACATAAGACCGAGGTGCAAGACCTATTAACGCTATACTCACCTTAGCCTGTTGTAAAGAAAAGGGTTAGATTGTGAGCCAGTACTATGCTGCCTAACAGCAACGTGCATTACAATTACGTAAACTTATTACTTTTATCCACTGGCCAACTATACAAAGTTTTTGACAAAGCTTTCAATTATAATTCCCTATCTATACCGCCGATCTGTCCATAAGTCTCCTCACTATCCCAGAACCCAAACGACTTTTCGATACATTCCACTCCCTCTTCAGCCCCAAAGAACAGGCCCCCGTGATGGATCCCACTGCTGAAGAGCTAGCCGCCCATTTCATAGAAAAAAAACAAAAACATCTGAAAACAAATCTCCAAAAACTGCACGGGGAGCCCCGATCCCGGTCTCTCTAGCAATGACTCCATATCTCACTATCAATAATAGAACCAACCACAGAGGAAGAAGTCTCCAGATTGCATTTCGCTACTCTCCGCACCACCTGCGTGAGCGACCCTCTCCTAAAGGCCCAAGCAAGACAGCATACTCTCCGCCCACTACAGTTACACCTTTGGCCCTACCCTTTGTAGCTATTTTTCCTAGATTACCAGCAAACAGATGAAAGCACACCTAGCAAAAAATGTGAATTAAAACGCATAGGCCTCCTCCATAACCCCTCTAGCCCACCTTTCCATCACCAAACATGGTGTGCTTTCTACCATTAAAGGTAGGTAGAAAAAAATGTTCATTCAATCTGCTGGCTATCTAGGAGAAACAGAAGGACCATCTAGTATATCTCCTCAATATTGCATACACAGACCGGCCTAGCTTACAACTTTTAGCCTAATCCTTAATGTAATTGTACATTTTGAAAAAAAAAACACAAGTGCTTCACCGTTTAGATGTATTGGCTCACATTAATGTGGTCGGTGCCTAAAAACTGGACTACACCTAGAACTGGGCACCGTTAGGTCAGCAAGCGGATGTGGACCCGCTTTGCCACAAACTGATTTGGCTTTGGGCTAAATCTGGAGGCAGCACTTAGGATACCCCGGTTTTCACCTCTTGCACCTCAAAGTGGCATTTGGCCTTCGCTGCGGGGTCCCCAAGCCGTTACTCGCAAAAGTAGTCTCAGTTGTGTGGCAGCTGATACTAACATAAGACCGAGGTGCAAGACCTATTAACGCTATACTCACCTTAGCCTGTTGTAAAGAAAAGGGTTAGATTGTGAGCCAGTACTATGCTGCCTAACAGCAACGTGCATTACAATTACGTAAACTTATTACTTTTATCCACTGGCCAACTATACAAAGTTTTTGACAAAGCCTTCAATTATAATTCCCTATCTATACCGCCGATCTGTTCATACGTCTCCTCACTATCCCACAACCCAAACGACTTTTCGATACATTCCACTCCCTCTTGAGCCCCAAAGAACAGGCCTCCATGATGGATCCCACTGCTGAAGAGCTAGCCGCCAATTTCATAGAAAAAAAACAAAAACATCTGAAAACAAATCTCCAAAAACTACACGGGGAGCCCCGATCCCGGTCTCTCTAGCAATGACTCCATATCTCACTATCAATACTAGAACCAACCACAGAGGAAGAAGTCTCCAGATTGCATTTCGCTACTCGCCGCACCACCTGCGTGAGCGACCCTCTCCTAAAGGCCCAAGCAAGACAGCATACTCTCCGCCCACTACAGTTACACCTTTGGCCCTACCCTTTGTAGCTATTTTTCCTAGATTACCAGCAAACAGATGAAAGCACACCTAGCAAAAAATGTGAATTAAAACGCATAGGCCTCCTCCATAACCCCTCTAGCCCACCTTTCCATCACCAAACATGGTGTGCTTTCTACCATTAAAGGTAGGTAGAAAAAAATGTTCATTCAATCTGCTGGCTATCTAGGAGAAACAGAAGGACCATCTAGTATATCTCCTCAATATTGCATACGCAGACCGGCCTAGCTTACAACTTTTAGCCTAATCCTTAATGTAATTGTACATTTTGAAAAAAAAAACACAAGTGCTTCACCGTTTAGATGTATTGGCTCACATTAATGTGGTCGGTGCCTAAAAACTGGACTAAACCTAGAACTGGGCACCGTTAGGTCAGCAAGCGGATGTGGACCCGCTTTGCCACAAACTGATTTGGCTTTGGGCTAAATCTGGAGGCAGCACTTAGGATACCCCGGTTTTCACCTCTTGCACCTCAAAGTGGCATTTGGTCTTCGCTGCGGAGTCCCCAAGCCGTTACTCGCAAAAGTAGTCTCAGTTGTGTGGCAGCTGACACTAACATAAGACCGAGGTGCAAGACCTATTAACGCTATACTCACCTTAGCCTGTTGTAAAGAAAAGGGTTAGATTGTGAGCCAGTACTATGCTGCCTAACAGCAACGTGCATTACAATTACGTAAACTTATTACTTTTATCCACTGGCCAACTATACAAAGTTTTTGACAAAGCCTTCAATTATAATTCCCTATCTATACCGCCGATCTGTTCATAAGTCTCCTCACTATCCCACAACCCAAACGACTTTTCGATACATTCCACTCCCTCTTCAGCCCCAAAGAACAGGCCCCCGTGATGGATCCCACTGCTGAAGAGCTAGCCGCCCATTTCATAGAAAAAAACCAAAAACATCTGAAAACAAATCTCCAAAACTTGCACGGGGAGCCCCGATCCCGGTCTCTCTAGCAATGACTCCATATCTCACTATCAATACTAGAACCAACCACAGAGGAAGAAGTCTCCAGATTGCATTTCGCTACTCTCCGCACCACCTGCGTGAGCGACCCTCTCCTAAAGGCCCAAGCAAGACAGCATACTCTCCGCCCACTACAGTTACACCTTTGGCCCTACCCTTTGTAGCTATTTTTCCTAGATTACCAGCAAACAGATGAAAGCACACCTAGCAAAAAATGTGAATTAAAACGCATAGGCCTCCTCCATAACCCCTCTAGCCCACCTTTCCATCACCAAACATGGTGTGCTTTCTACCATTAAAGGTAGGTAGAAAAAAATGTTCATTCAATCTGCTGGCTATCTAGGAGAAACAGAAGGACCATCTAGTATATCTCCTCAATATTGCATACACAGACCGGCCTAGCTTACAACTTTTAGCCTAATCCTTAATGTAATTGTACATTTTGAAAAAAAAAACACAAGTGCTTCACCGTTTAGATGTATTGGCTCACATTAATGTGGTCGGTGCCTAAAAACTGGACTACACCTAGAACTGGGCACCGTTAGGTCAGCAAGCGGATGTGGACCCGCTTTGCCACAAACTGATTTGGCTTTGGGCTAAATCTGGAGGCAGCACTTAGGATACCCCGGTTTTCACCTCTTGCACCTCAAAGTGGCATTTGGCCTTCGCTGCGGGGTCCCCAAGCCGTTACTCGCAAAAGTAGTCTCAGTTGTGTGGCAGCTGATACTAACATAAGACCGAGGTGCAAGACCTATTAACGCTATACTCACCTTAGCCTGTTGTAAAGAAAAGGGTTAGATTGTGAGCTAGTACTATGCTGCCTAACAGCAACGTGCATTACAATTACGTAAACTTATTACTTTTATCCACTGGCCAACTATACAAAGTTTTTGACAAAGCCTTCAATTATAATTCCCTATCTATACCGCCGATCTGTTCATACGTCTCCTCACTATCCCACAACCCAAACGACTTTTCGATACATTCCACTCCCTCTTGAGCCCCAAAGAACAGGCCTCCATGATGGATCCCACTGCTGAAGAGCTAGCCGCCAATTTCATAGAAAAAAAACAAAAACATCTGAAAACAAATCTCCAAAAACTACACGGGGAGCCCCGATCCCGGTCTCTCTAGCAATGACTCCATATCTCACTATCAATACTAGAACCAACCACAGAGGAAGAAGTCTCCAGATTGCATTTCGCTACTCGCCGCACCACCTGCGTGAGCGACCCTCTCCTAAAGGCCCAAGCAAGACAGCATACTCTCCGCCCACTACAGTTACACCTTTGGCCCTACCCTTTGTAGCTATTTTTCCTAGATTACCAGCAAACAGATGAAAGCACACCTAGCAAAAAATGTGAATTAAAACGCATAGGCCTCCTCCATAACCCCTCTAGCCCACCTTTCCATCACCAAACATGGTGTGCTTTCTACCATTAAAGGTAGGTAGAAAAAAATGTTCATTCAATCTGCTGGCTATCTAGGAGAAACAGAAGGACCATCTAGTATATCTCCTCAATATTGCATACGCAGACCGGCCTAGCTTACAACTTTTAGCCTAATCCTTAATGTAATTGTACATTTTGAAAAAAAAAACACAAGTGCTTCACCGTTTAGATGTATTGGCTCACATTAATGTGGTCGGTGCCTAAAAACTGGACTAAACCTAGAACTGGGCACCGTTAGGTCAGCAAGCGGATGTGGACCCGCTTTGCCACAAACTGATTTGGCTTTGGGCTAAATCTGGAGGCAGCACTTAGGATACCCCGGTTTTCACCTCTTGCACCTCAAAGTGGCATTTGGTCTTCGCTGCGGGGTCCCCAAGCCGTTACTCGCAAAAGTAGTCTCAGTTGTGTGGCAGCTGACACTAACATAAGACCGAGGTGCAAGACCTATTAACGCTATACTCACCTTAGCCTGTTGTAAAGAAAAGGGTTAGATTGTGAGCCAGTACTATGCTGCCTAACAGCAACGTGCATTACAATTACGTAAACTTATTACTTTTATCCACTGGCCAACTATACAAAGTTTTTGACAAAGCCTTCAATTATAATTCCCTATCTATACCGCCGATCTGTTCATACGTCTCCTCACTATCCCACAACCCAAACGACTTTTCGATACATTCCACTCCCTCTTGAGCCCCAAAGAACAGGCCTCCATGATGGATCCCACTGCTGAAGAGCTAGCCGCCCATTTCATAGAAAAAAAACAAAAACATCTGAAAACAAATCTCCAAAAACTACACGGGGAGCCCCGATCCCGGTCTCTCTAGCAATGACTCCATATCTCGCTATCAATACTAGAACCAACCACAGAGGAAGAAGTCTCCAGATTGCATTTCGCTACTCGCCGCACCACCTGCGTGAGCGACCCTCTCCTAAAGGCCCAAGCAAGACAGCATACTCTCCGCCGACTACAGTTACACCTTTGGCCCTACCCTTTGTAGCTATTTTTCCTAGATTACCAGCAAACAGATGAAAGCACACCTAGCAAAAAATTTGAATTAAAAAGCATGGGCCTCCTCCATAACCCCTCTAGCCCACCTTTCCATCACCAAACATGGTGTGCTTTCTACCATTAAAGGTAGGTAGAAAAAAATGTTCATTCAATCTGCTGGCTATCTAGGAGAAACAGAAGGACCATCTAGTATATCTCCTCAATATTGCATACACAGACCGGCCTAGCTTACAACTTTTAGCCTAATCCTTAATGTAATTGTACATTTTGAAAGAAAAAAAAACACAAGTGCTTCACCGTTTAGATGTATTGGCTCACATTAATGTGGTCGGTGCCTAAAAACTGGACTAAACCTAGAACTGGGCACCGTTAGGTCAGCAAGCGGATGTGGACCCGCTTTGCCACAAACTGATTTGGCTTTGGGCTAAATCTGGAGGCAGCACTTAGGATACCCTGGTTTTCACCTCTTGCACCTCAAAGTGGCATTTGGTCTTCGCTGCGGGGTCCCCAAGCCGTTACTCGCAAAAGTAGTCTCAGTTATGTGGCAGCTGACACTAACATAAGACCGAGGTGCAAGACCTATTAACGCTATACTCACCTTAGCCTGTTGTAAAGAAAAGGGTTAGATTGTGAGCCAGTACTATGCTGCCTAACAGCAACGTGCATTACAATTACGTAAACTTATTACTTTTATCCACTGGCCAACTATACAAAGTTTTTGACAAAGCCTTCAATTATAATTCCCTATCTATACCGCCGATCTGTTCATAAGTCTCCTCACTATCCCACAACCCAAACGACTTTTCGATACATTCCACTCCCTCTTCAGCCCCAAAGAACAGGCCCCCGTGATGGATCCCACTGCTGAAGAGCTAGCCGCCCATTTCATAGAAAAAAAACAAAAACATCTGAAAACAAATCTCCAAAAACTGCACGGGGAGCCCCGATCCCGGTCTCTCTAGCAATGACTCCATATCTCGCTATCAATACTAGAACCAACCACAGAGGAAGAAGTCTCCAGATTGCATTTCGCTACTCGCCGCAGCACCTGCATGAGCGACCCTCTCCTAAAGGCCCAAGCAAGACAGCATACTCTCCGCCCACTACAGTTACACCTTTGGCCCTACCCTTTGTAGCTATTTTTCCTAGATTACCAGCAAACAGATGCAAGCACACCTAGCAAAAAATGTGAATTAAAACGCATAGGCCTCCTCCATAACCCCTCTAGCCCACCTTTCCATCACCATCCATGGTGTGCTTTCTACCATTAAAGGTAGGTAGAAAAAAATGTTCATTCAATCTGCTGGCTATCTAGGAGAAACAGAAGGACCATCTAGTATATCTCCTCAATATTGCATACACAGACCGGCCTAGCTTACAACTTTTAGCCTAATCCTTAATGTAATTGTACATTTTGAAAAAAAAAACACAAGTGCTTCACCGTTTAGATGTATTGGCTCACATTAATGTGGTCGGTGCCTAAAAACTGGACTACACCTAGAACTGGGCACCGTTAGGTCAGCAAGCGGATGTGGACCCGCTTTGCCACAAACTGATTTGGCTTTGGGCTAAATCTGGAGGCAGCACTTAGGATACCCCGGTTTTCACCTCTTGCACCTCAAAGTGGCATTTGGCCTTCGCTGCGGGGTCCCCAAGCCGTTACTCGCAAAAGTAGTCTCAGTTGTGTGGCAGCTGATACTAACATAAGACCGAGGTGCAAGACCTATTAACGCTATACTCACCTTAGCCTGTTGTAAAGAAAAGGGTTAGATTGTGAGCTAGTACTATGCTGCCTAACAGCAACGTGCATTACAATTACGTAAACTTATTACTTTTATCCACTGGCCAACTATACAAAGTTTTTGACAAAGCCTTCAATTATAATTCCCTATCTATACCGCCGATCTGTTCATACGTCTCCTCACTATCCCACAACCCAAACGACTTTTCGATACATTCCACTCCCTCTTGAGCCCCAAAGAACAGGCCTCCATGATGGATCCCACTGCTGAAGAGCTAGCCGCCAATTTCATAGAAAAAAAACAAAAACATCTGAAAACAAATCTCCAAAAACTACACGGGGAGCCCCGATCCCGGTCTCTCTAGCAATGACTCCATATCTCACTATCAATACTAGAACCAACCACAGAGGAAGAAGTCTCCAGATTGCATTTCGCTACTCGCCGCACCACCTGCGTGAGCGACCCTCTCCTAAAGGCCCAAGCAAGACAGCATACTCTCCGCCCACTACAGTTACACCTTTGGCCCTACCCTTTGTAGCTATTTTTCCTAGATTACCAGCAAACAGATGAAAGCACACCTAGCAAAAAATGTGAATTAAAACGCATAGGCCTCCTCCATAACCCCTCTAGCCCACCTTTCCATCACCAAACATGGTGTGCTTTCTACCATTAAAGGTAGGTAGAAAAAAATGTTCATTCAATCTGCTGGCTATCTAGGAGAAACAGAAGGACCATCTAGTATATCTCCTCAATATTGCATACGCAGACCGGCCTAGCTTACAACTTTTAGCCTAATCCTTAATGTAATTGTACATTTTGAAAAAAAAAACACAAGTGCTTCACCGTTTAGATGTATTGGCTCACATTAATGTGGTCGGTGCCTAAAAACTGGACTAAACCTAGAACTGGGCACCGTTAGGTCAGCAAGCGGATGTGGACCCGCTTTGCCACAAACTGATTTGGCTTTGGGCTAAATCTGGAGGCAGCACTTAGGATACCCCGGTTTTCACCTCTTGCACCTCAAAGTGGCATTTGGTCTTCGCTGCGGGGTCCCCAAGCCGTTACTCGCAAAAGTAGTCTCAGTTGTGTGGCAGCTGACACTAACATAAGACCGAGGTGCAAGACCTATTAACGCTATACTCACCTTAGCCTGTTGTAAAGAAAAGGGTTAGATTGTGAGCCAGTACTATGCTGCCTAACAGCAACGTGCATTACAATTACGTAAACTTATTACTTTTATCCACTGGCCAACTATACAAAGTTTTTGACAAAGCCTTCAATTATAATTCCCTATCTATACCGCCGATCTGTTCATACGTCTCCTCACTATCCCACAACCCAAACGACTTTTCGATACATTCCACTCCCTCTTGAGCCCCAAAGAACAGGCCTCCATGATGGATCCCACTGCTGAAGAGCTAGCCGCCCATTTCATAGAAAAAAAACAAAAACATCTGAAAACAAATCTCCAAAAACTACACGGGGAGCCCCGATCCCGGTCTCTCTAGCAATGACTCCATATCTCGCTATCAATACTAGAACCAACCACAGAGGAAGAAGTCTCCAGATTGCATTTCGCTACTCGCCGCACCACCTGCGTGAGCGACCCTCTCCTAAAGGCCCAAGCAAGACAGCATACTCTCCGCCCACTACAGTTACACCTGTGGCCCTACCCTTTGTAGCTATTTTTCCTAGATTACCAGCAAACAGATGCAAGCACACCTAGCAAAAAATGTGAATTAAAACGCATAGGCCTCCTCCATAACCCCTCTAGCCCACCTTTCCATCACCATCCATGGTGTGCTTTCTACCATTAAAGGTAGGTAGAAAAAAATGTTCATTCAATCTGCTGGCTATCTAGGAGAAACAGAAGGACCATCTAGTATATCTCCTCAATATTGCATACACAGACCGGCCTAGCTTACAACTTTTAGCCTAATCCTTAATGTAATTGTACATTTTGAAAAAAAAAAACACAAGTGCTTCACCGTTTAGATGTATTGGCTCACATTAATGTGGTCGGTGCCTAAAAACTGGACTAAACCTAGAACTGGGCACCGTTAGGTCAGCAAGCGGATGTGGACCCGCTTTGCCACAAACTGATTTGGCTTTGGGCTAAATCTGGAGGCAGCACTTAGGATACCCCGATTTTCACCTCTTGCACCTCAAAGTGGCATTTGGTCTTCGCTGCGGGGTCCCCAAGCCGTTACTCGCAAAAGTAGTCTCAGTTGTGTGGCAGCTGACACTAACATAAGACCGAGGTGCAAGACCTATTAACGCTATACTCACCTTAGCCTGTTGTAAAGAAAAGGGTTAGATTGTGAGCCAGTACTATGCTGCCTAACAGCAACGTGCATTACAATTACGTAAACTTATTACTTTTATCCACTGGCCAACTATACAAAGTTTTTGACAAAGCTTTCAATTATAATTCCCTATCTATACCGCCGATCTGTCCATAAGTCTCCTCACTATCCCAGAACCCAAACGACTTTTCGATACATTCCACTCCCTCTTCAGCCCCAAAGAACAGGCCCCCGTGATGGATCCCACTGCTGAAGAGCTAGCCGCCCATTTCATAGAAAAAAAACAAAAACATCTGAAAACAAATCTCCAAAAACTGCACGGGGAGCCCCGATCCCGGTCTCTCTAGCAATGACTCCATATCTCACTATCAATAATAGAACCAACCACAGAGGAAGAAGTCTCCAGATTGCATTTCGCTACTCGCCGCACCACCTGCGTGAGCGACCCTCTCCTAAAGGCCCAAGCAAGACAGCATACTCTCCGCCCACTACAGTTACACCTTTGGCCCTACCCTTTGTAGCTATTTTTCCTAGATTACCAGCAAACAGATGAAAGCACACCTAGCAAAAAATTTGAATTAAAACGCATAGGCCTCCTCCATAACCCCTCTAGCCCACCTTTCCATCACCAAACATGGTGTGCTTTCTACCATTAAAGGTAGGTAGAAAAAAATGTTCATTCAATCTGCTGGCTATCTAGGAGAAACAGAAGGACCATCTAGTATATCTCCTCAATATTGCATACACAGACCGGCCTAGCTTACAACTTTTAGCCTAATCCTTAATGTAATTGTACATTTTGAAAGAAAAAAAAACACAAGTGCTTCACCGTTTCGATGTATTGGCTCACATTAATGTGGTCGGCGCCTACAAAATGGACTACACCTAGAACTGGGCACCGTTAGGTCAGCAAGCGGATGTGGACCCGCTTTGCCACAAACTGATTTGGCTTTGGGCTAAATCTGGAGGCAGCACTTAGGATAGCCCGGTTTTCACCTCTTGCACCTCAAAGTGGCATTTGGTCTTCGCTGCGGGGTCCCCAAGCCGTTACTCGCAAAAGTAGTCTCAGTTGTGTGGCAGCTGACACTAACATAAGACCGAGGTGCAAGACCTATTAACGCTATACTCACCTTAGCCTGTTGTAAAGAAAAGGGTTAGATTGTGAGCCAGTACTATGCTGCCTAACAGCAACGTGCATTACAATTACGTAAACTTATTACTTTTATCCACTGGCCAACTATACAAAGTTTTTGACAAAGCCTTCAATTATAATTCCCTATCTATACCGCCGATCTGTTCATACGTCTCCTCACTATCCCACAACCCAAACGACTTTTCGATACATTCCACTCCCTCTTGAGCCCCAAAGAACAGGCCTCCATGATGGATCCCACTGCTGAAGAGCTAGCCGCCCATTTCATAGAAAAAAAACAAAAACATCTGAAAACAAATCTCCAAAAACTACACGGGGAGCCCCGATCCCGGTCTCTCTAGCAATGACTCCATATCTCACTATCAATACTAGAACCAACCACAGAGGAAGAAGTCTCCAGATTGCATTTCGCTACTCGCCGCACCACCTGCGTGAGCGACCCTCTCCTAAAGGCCCAAGCAAGACAGCATACTCTCCGCCGACTACAGTTACACCTTTGGCCCTACCCTTTGTAGCTATTTTTCCTAGATTACCAGCAAACAGATGAAAGCACACCTAGCAAAAAATGTGAATTAAAACGCATAGGCCTCCTCCATAACCCCTCTAGCCCACCTTTCCATCACCAAACATGGTGTGCTTTCTACCATTAAAGATAGGTAGAAAAAAATGTTCATTCAATCTGCTGGCTATCTAGGAGAAACAGAAGGACCATCTAGTATATCTCCTCAATATTGCATACACAGACCGGCCTAGCTTACAACTTTTAGCCTAATCCTTAATGTAATTGTACATTTTGAAAAAAAAAAAAACACATGTGCTTCACCGTTTAGATGTATTGGCTCACATTAATGTGGTCGGTGCCTAAAAACTGGACTAAACCTAGAACTGGGCACCGTTAGGTCAGCAAGCGGATGTGGACCCGCTTTGCCACAAACTGATTTGGCTTTGGGCTAAATCTGGAGGCAGCACTTAGGATACCCCGGTTTTCACCTCTTGCACCTCAAAGTGGCATTTGGTCTTCGCTGCGGGGTCCCCAAGCCGTTACTCACAAAAGTAGTCTCAGTTGTGTGGCAGCTGACACTAACATAAGACCGAGGTGCAAGACCTATTAACGCTATACTCACCTTAGCCTGTTGTAAAGAAAAGGGTTAGATTGTGAGCCAGTACTATGCTGCCTAACAGCAACGTGCATTACAATTACGTAAACTTATAACTTTTATCCACTGGCCAACTATACAAAGTTTTTGACAAAGCCTTCAATTATAATTCCCTATCTATACCGCCGATCTGTTCATAAGTCTCCTCACTATCCCACAACCCAAACGACTTTTCGATACATTCCACTCCCTCTTCAGCCCCAAAGAACAGGCCCCCGTGATGGATCCCACTGCTGAAGAGCTAGCCGCCCATTTCATAGAAAAAAAACAAAAACATCTGAAAACAAATCTCCAAAAACTGCACGGGGAGCCCCGATCCCGGTCTCTCTAGCAATGACTCCATATCTCGCTATCAATACTAGAACCAACCACAGAGGAAGAAGTCTCCAGATTGCATTTCGCTACTCGCCGCACCACCTGCATGAGCGACCCTCTCCTAAAGGCCCAAGCAAGACAGCATACTCTCCGCCCACTACAGTTACACCTTTGGCCCTACCCTTTGTAGCTATTTTTCCTAGATTACCAGCAAACAGATGAAAGCACACCTAGCAAAAAATGTGAATTAAAACGCATAGGCCTCCTCCATAACCCCTCTAGCCCACCTTTCCATCACCAAACATGGTGTGCTTTCTACCATTAAAGATAGGTAGAAAAAAATGTTCATTCAATCTGCTGGCTATCTAGGAGAAACAGAAGGACCATCTAGTATATCTCCTCAATATTGCATACACAGACCGGCCTAGCTTACAACTTTTAGCCTAATCCTTAATGTAATTGTACATTTTGAAAAAAAGAAACACAAGTGCTTCACCGTTTAGATGTATTGGCTCACATTAATGTGGTCGGTGCCTAAAAACTGGACTAAACCTAGAACTGGGCACCGTTAGGTCAGCAAGCGGATGTGGACCCGCTTTGCCACAAACTGATTTGGCTTTGGGCTAAATCTGGAGGCAGCACTTAGGATACCCCGGTTTTCACCTCTTGCACCTCAAAGTGGCATTTGGTCTTCGCTGCGGGGTCCCCAAGCCGTTACTCACAAAAGTAGTCTCAGTTGTGTGGCAGCTGACACTAACATAAGACCGAGGTGCAAGACCTATTAACGCTATACTCACCTTAGCCTGTTGTAAAGAAAAGGGTTAGATTGTGAGCCAGTACTATGCTGCCTAACAGCAACGTGCATTACAATTACGTAAACTTATTACTTTTATCCACTGGCCAACTATACAAAGTTTTTGACAAAGCCTTCAATTATAATTCCCTATCTATACCGCCGATCTGTTCATAAGTCTCCTCGCTATCCCACAACCCAAACGACTTTTCGATACATTCCACTCCCTCTTCAGCCCCAAAGAACAGGCCCCAGTGATGGATCCCACTGCTGAAGAGCTAGCCGCCCATTTCATAGAAAGAAAAAAAAAACATCTGAAAACAAATCTCCAAAAACTACACGGGGAGCCCCGATCCCGGTCTCTCTAGCAATGACTCCATATCTCACTATCAATACTAGAACCAACCACAGAGGAAGAAGTCTCCAGATTGCATTTCGCTACTCGCCGCACCACCTGCGTGAGCGACCCTCTCCTAAAGGCCCAAGCAAGACAGCATACTCTCCGCCCACTACAGTTACACCTTTGGCCCTACCCTTTGTAGCTGTTTTTCCTAGATTACCAGCAAACAGATGAAAGCACACCTAGCAAAAAATGTGAATTAAAACGCATAGGCCTCCTCCATAACCCCTCTAGCCCACCTTTCCATCACCAAACATGGTGTGCTTTCTACCATTAAAGGTAGGTAGAAAAAAATGTTCATTCAATCTGCTGGCTATCTAGGAGAAACAGAAGGACCATCTAGTATATCTCCTCAATATTGCATACACAGACCGGCCTAGCTTACAACTTTTAGCCTAATCCTTAATGTAATTGTACATTTTGAAAAAAAAAAACACAAGTGCTTCACCGTTTAGATGTATTGGCTCACATTAATGTGGTCGGTGCCTAAAAACTGGACTAAACCTAGAACTGGGCACCGTTAGGTCAGCAAGCGGATGTGGACCCGCTTTGCCACAAACTGATTTGGCTTTGGGCTAAATCTGGAGGCAGCACTTAGGATACCCCGGTTTTCACCTCTTGCACCTCAAAGTGGCATTTGGTCTTCGCTGCGGGGTCCCCAAGCCGTTACTCGCAAAAGTAGTCTCAGTTGTGTGGCAGCTGACACTAACATAAGACCGCGGTGCAAGACCTATTAACGCTATACTCACCTTAGCCTGTTGTAAAGAAAAGGGTTAGATTGTGAGCCAGTACTATGCTGCCTAACAGCAACGTGCATTACAATTACGTAAACTTATTACTTTTATCCACTGGCCAACTATACAAAGATTTTGACAAAGCCTTCAATTATAATTCCCTATCTATACTGCCGATCTGTTCATACGTCTCCTCACTATCCCACAACCCAAACGACTTTTCGATACATTCCACTCCCTCTTCAGCCCCAAAGAACAGGCCCCCGTGATGGATCCCACTGCTGAAGAGCTAGCCGCCCATTTCATAGAAAAAAAACAAAAACATCTGAAAACTAATCTCCAAAAACTGCACGGGGAGCCCCGATCCCGGTCTCTCTAGCAATGACTCCATATCTCACTATCAATACTAGAACCAACCACAGAGGAAGAAGTCTCCAGATTGCATTTCGCTACTCGCCGCACCACCTGCGTGAGCGACCCTCTCCTAAAGGCCCAAGTAAGACAGCATACTCTCCGCCCACTACAGTTACACCTTTGGCCCTACCATTTGTAGCTATTTTTCCTAGATTACCAGCAAACAGATGAAAGCACACCTAGCAAAAAATGTGAATTAAAACGCATAGGCCTCCTCCATAACCCCTCTAGCCCACCTTTCCATCACCAAACATGGTGTGCTTTCTACCATTAAAGGTAGGTAGAAAAAAATGTTCATTCAATCTGCTGGCTATCTAGGAGAAACAGAAGGACCATCTAGTATATCTCCTCAATATTGCATACACAGACCGGCCTAGCTTACAACTTTTAGCCTAATCCTTAATGTAATTGTACATTTTGAAAAAAAAAAACACAAGTGCTTCACCGTTTAGATGTATTGGCTCACATTAATGTGGTCGGTGCCTAAAAACTGGACTAAACCTAGAACTGGGCACCGTTAGGTCAGCAAGCGGATGTGGACCCGCTTTGCCACAAACTGATTTGGCTTTGGGCTAAATCTGGAGGCAGCACTTAGGATACCCCGGTTTTCACCTCTTGCACCTCAAAGTGGCATTTGGTCTTCGCTGCGGGGTCCCCAAGCCGTTACTCACAAAAGTAGTCTCAGTTGTGTGGCAGCTGACACTAACATAAGACCGAGGTGCAAGACCTATTAACGCTATACTCACCTTAGCCTGTTGTAAAGAAAAGGGTTAGATTGTGAGCCAGTACTATGCTGCCTAACAGCAACGTGCATTACAATTACGTAAACTTATTACTTTTATCCACTGGCCAACTATACAAAGTTTTTGACAAAGCCTTCAATTATAATTCCCTACCTATACCGCCGATCTGTTCATACGTCTCCTCACTATCCCACAACCCAAACGACTTTTCGATACATTCCACTCCCTCTTGAGCCCCAAAGAACAGGCCTCCATGATGGATCCCACTGCTGAAGAGCTAGCCGCCCATTTCATAGAAAAAAAAAGAAAAACATCTGACAACAAATCTCCAAAAACTACACGGGGAGCCCCGATCCCGGTCTCTCTAGCAATGACTCCATATCTCGCTATCAATACTAGAACCAACCACAGAGGAAGAAGTCTCCAGATTGCATTTCGCTACTCTTCGCACCACCTGCGTGAGCGACCCTCTCCTAAAGGCCCAAGCAAGACAGCATACTCTCCGCCCACTACAGTTACACCTGTGGCCCTACCCTTTGTAGCTATTTTTCCTAGATTACCAGCAAACAGATGAAAGCACACCTAGCAAAAAATTTGAATTAAAACGCATGGGCCTCCTCCATAACCCCTCTAGCCCACCTTTCCATCACCAAACATGGTGTGCTTTCTACCATTAAAGGTAGGTAGAAAAAAATGTTCATTCAATCTGCTGGCTATCTAGGAGAAACAGAAGGACCATCTAGTATATCTCCTCAATATTGCATACACAGACCGGCCTAGCTTACAACTTTTAGCCTAATCCTTAATGTAATTGTACATTTTGAAAGAAAAAAAAACACAAGTGCTTCACCGTTTAGATGTATTGGCTCACATTAATGTGGTCGGTGCCTAAAAACTGGACTAAACCTAGAACTGGGCACCGTTAGGTCAGCAAGCGGATGTGGACCCGCTTTGCCACAAACTGATTTGGCTTTGGGCTAAATCTGGAGGCAGCACTTAGGATACCCTGGTTTTCACCTCTTGCACCTCAAAGTGGCATTTGGTCTTCGCTGCGGGGTCCCCAAGCCGTTACTCGCAAAAGTAGTCTCAGTTATGTGGCAGCTGACACTAACATAAGACCGAGGTGCAAGACCTATTAACGCTATACTCACCTTAGCCTGTTGTAAAGAAAAGGGTTAGATTGTGAGCCAGTACTATGCTGCCTAACAGCAACGTGCATTACAATTACGTAAACTTATTACTTTTATCCACTGGCCAACTATACAAAGTTTTTGACAATGCTTTCAATTATAATTCCCTATCTATACCGCCGATCTGTCCATAAGTCTCCTCACTATCCCAGAACCCAAACGACTTTTCGATACATTCCACTCCCTCTTCAGCCCCAAAGATCAGGCCCCCGTGATGGATCCCACTGCTGAAGAGCTAGCCGCCCATTTCATAGAAAAAAAACAAAAACATCTGAAAACAAATCTCCAAAAACTGCACGGGGAGCCCCGATCCCGGTCTCTCTAGCAATGACTCCATATCTCACTATCAATAATAGAACCAACCACAGAGGAAGAAGTCTCCAGATTGCATTTCGCTACTCGCCGCACCACCTGCGTGAGCGACCCTCTCCTAAAGGCCCAAGCAAGACAGCATACTCTCCGCCCACTACAGTTACACCTTTGGCCCTACCCTTTGTAGCTATTTTTCCTAGATTACCAGCAAACAGATGAAAGCACACCTAGCAAAAAATTTGAATTAAAACGCATAGGCCTCCTCCATAACCCCTCTAGCCCACCTTTCCATCACCAAACATGGTGTGCTTTCTACCATTAAAGGTAGGTAGAAAAAAACGTTCATTCAATCTGCTGGCTATCTAGGAGAAACAGAAGGACCATCTAGTATATCTCCTCAATATTGCATACACAGACCGGCCTAGCTTACAACTTTTAGCCTAATCCTTAATGTAATTGTACATTTTGAAAGAAAAAAAAACACAAGTGCTTCACCGTTTCGATGTATTGGCTCACATTAATGTGGTCGGTGCCTACAAAATGGACTACACCTAGAACTGGGCACCGTTAGGTCAGCAAGCGGATGTGGACCCGCTTTGCCACAAACTGATTTGGCTTTGGGCTAAATCTGGAGGCAGCACTTAGGATACCCCGGTTTTCACCTCTTGCACCTCAAAGTGGCATTTGGTCTTCGCTGCGGGGTCCCCAAGCCGTTACTCGCAAAAGTAGTCTCAGTTGTGTGGCAGCTGACACTAACATAAGACCGAGGTGCAAGACCTATTAACGCTATACTCACCTTAGCCTGTTGTAAAGAAAAGGGTTAGATTGTGAGCCAGTACTATGCTGCCTAACAGCAACGTGCATTACAATTACGTAAACTTATTACTTTTATCCACTGGCCAACTATACAAAGTTTTTGACAAAGCCTTCAATTATAATTCCCTATCTATACCGCCGATCTGTTCATAAGTCTCCTCACTATCCCACAACCCAAACGACTTTTCGATACATTCCACTCCCTCTTGAGCCCCAAAGAACAGGCCTCCATGATGGATCCCACTGCTGAAGAGCTAGCCGCCCATTTCATAGAAAAAAAACAAAAACATCTGAAAACAAATCTCCAAAAACTACACGGGGAGCCCCGATCCCGGTCTCTCTAGCAATGACTCCATATCTCGCTATCAATACTAGAACCAACCACAGAGGAAGAAGTCTCCAGATTGCATTTCGCTACTCGCCGCACCACCTGCGTGAGCGACCCTCTCCTAAAGGCCCAAGCAAGACAGCATACTCTCCGCCCACTACAGTTACACCTGTGGCCCTACCCTTTGTAGCTATTTTTCCTAGATTACCAGCAAACAGATGAAAGCACACCTAGCAAAAAATTTGAATTAAAAAACGCATGGGCCTCCTCCATAACCCCTCTAGCCCACCTTTCCATCACCAAACATGGTGTGCTTTCTACCATTAAAGGTAGGTAGAAAAAAATGTTCATTCAATCTGCTGGCTATCTAGGAGAAACAGAAGGACCATCTAGTATATCTCCTCAATATTGCATACACAGACCGGCCTAGCTTACAACTTTTAGCCTAATCCTTAATGTAATTGTACATTTTGAAAGAAAAAAAAACACAAGTGCTTCACCGTTTAGATGTATTGGCTCACATTAATGTGGTCGGTGCCTAAAAACTGGACTAAACCTAGAACTGGGCACCGTTAGGTCAGCAAGCAGATGTGGACCCGCTTTGCCACAAACTGATTTGGCTTTGGGCTAAATCTGGAGGCAGCACTTAGGATACCCTGGTTTTCACCTCTTGCACCTCAAAGTGGCATTTGGTCTTCGCTGCGGGGTCCCCAAGCCGTTACTCGCAAAAGTAGTCTCAGTTGTGTGGCAGCTGACACTAACATAAGACCGAGGAGCAAGACCTATTAACGCTATACTCACCTTAGCCTGTTGTAAAGAAAAGGGTTAGATTGTGAGCCAGTACTATGCTGCCTAACAGCAACGTGCATTACAATTACGTAAACTTATTACTTTTATCCACTGGCCAACTATACAAAGTTTTGACAAAGCCTTCAATTATAATTCCCTTTCTATACCGCCAATCTGTTCATACGTCTCCTCACTATCCCACAACACAAACGACTTTTCGATACATTCCACTCCCTCTTCAGCCCCAAAGAACAGGCCCCCGTGATGGATCCCACTGCTGAAGAGCTAGCCGCCCATTTCATAGAAAAAAACCAAAAACATCTGAAAACAAATCTCCAAAAACTGTACGGGGAGCCCCGATCCCGGTCTCTCTAGCAATGACTCCATATCTCACTATCAATACTAGAACCAACCACAGAGGAAGAAGTCTCCAGATTGCATTTCGCTACTCGCCGCACCACCTGCGTGAGCGACCCTCTCCTAAAGGCCCAAGCAAGACAGCATACTCTCCGCCCACTACAGTTACACCTTTGGCCCTACCCTTTGTAGCTATTTTTCCTAGATTACCAGCAAACAGATGAAAGCACACCTAGCAAAAAATGTGAATTAAAACGCATAGGCCTCCTCCATAACCCCTCTAGCCCACCTTTCCATCACCAAACATGGTGTGCTTTCTACCATTAAAGATAGGTAGAAAAAAATGTTCATTCAATCTGCTGGCTATCTAGGAGAAACAGAAGGACCATCTAGTATATCTCCTCAATATTGCATACACAGACCGGCCTAGCTTACAACTTTTAGCCTAATCCTTAATGTAATTGTACATTTTGAAAAAAAAAAAACACATGTGCTTCACCGTTTAGATGTATTGGCTCACATTAATGTGGTCGGTGCCTAAAAACTGGACTAAACCTAGAACTGGGCACCGTTAGGTCAGCAAGCGGATGTGGACCCGCTTTGCCACAAACTGATTTGGCTTTGGGCTAAATCTGGAGGCAGCACTTAGGATACCCCGGTTTTCACCTCTTGCACCTCAAAGTGGCATTTGGTCTTCGCTGCGGGGTCCCCAAGCCGTTACTCACAAAAGTAGTCTCAGTTGTGTGGCAGCTGACACTAACATAAGACCGAGGTGCAAGACCTATTAACGCTATACTCACCTTAGCCTGTTGTAAAGAAAAGGGTTAGATTGTGAGCCAGTACTATGCTGCCTAACAGCAACGTGCATTACAATTACGTAAACTTATTACTTTTATCCACTGGCCAACTATACAAAGTTTTTGACAAAGCCTTCAATTATAATTCCCTATCTATACCGCCGATCTGTTCATAAGTCTCCTCACTATCCCACAACCCAAACGACTTTTCGATACATTCCACTCCCTCTTCAGCCCCAAAGAACAGGCCCCCGTGATGGATCCCACTGCTGAAGAGCTAGCCGCCCATTTCATAGAAAAAAAACAAAAACATCTGAAAACAAATCTCCAAAAACTGCACGGGGAGCCCCGATCCCGGTCTCTCTAGCAATGACTCCATATCTCACTATCAATAATAGAACCAACCACAGAGGAAGAAGTCTCCAGATTGCATTTCGCTACTCGCCGCACCACCTGCGTGAGCGACCCTCTCCTAAAGGCCCAAGCAAGACAGCATACTCTCCGCCCACTACAGTTACACCTTTGGCCCTACCCTTTGTAGCTATTTTTCCTAGATTACCAGCAAACAGATGAAAGCACACCTAGCAAAAAATTTGAATTAAAACGCATAGGCCTCCTCCATAACCCCTCTAGCCCACCTTTCCATCACCAAACATGGTGTGCTTTCTACCATTAAAGGTAGGTAGAAAAAAATGTTCATTCAATCTGCTGGCTATCTAGGAGAAACAGAAGGACCATCTAGTATATCTCCTCAATATTGCATACACAGACCGGCCTAGCTTACAACTTTTAGCCTAATCCTTAATGTAATTGTACATTTTGAAAGAAAAAAAAACACAAGTGCTTCACCGTTTCGATGTATTGGCTCACATTAATGTGGTCGGTGCCTACAAAATGGACTACACCTAGAACTGGGCACCGTTAGGTCAGCAAGCGGATGTGGACCCGCTTTGCCACAAACTGATTTGGCTTTGGGCTAAATCTGGAGGCAGCACTTAGGATACCCCGGTTTTCACCTCTTGCACCTCAAAGTGGCATTTGGTCTTCGCTGCGGGGTCCCCAAGCCGTTACTCGCAAAAGTAGTCTCAGTTGTGTGGCAGCTGACACTAACATAAGACCGAGGTGCAAGACCTATTAACGCTATACTCACCTTAGCCTGTTGTAAAGAAAAGGGTTAGATTGTGAGCCAGTACTATGCTGCCTAACAGCAACGTGCATTACAATTACGTAAACTTATTACTTTTATCCACTGGCCAACTATACAAAGTTTTTGACAAAGCCTTCAATTATAATTCCCTATCTATACCGCCGATCTGTTCATACGTCTCCTCACTATCCCACAACCCAAACGACTTTTCGATACATTCCACTCCCTCTTGAGCCCCAAAGAACAGGCCTCCATGATGGATCCCACTGCTGAAGAGCTAGCCGCCCATTTCATAGAAAAAAAACAAAAACATCTGAAAACAAATCTCCAAAAACTGTACGGGGAGCCCCGATCCCGGTCTCTCTAGCAATGACTCCATATCTCGCTATCAATACTAGAACCAACCACAGAGGAAGAAGTCTCCAGATTGCATTTCGCTACTCGCCGCACCACCTGCATGAGCGACCCTCTCCTAAAGGCCCAAGCAAGACAGCATACTCTCCGCCCACTACAGTTACACCTTTGGCCCTACCCTTTGTAGGTATTTTTCCTAGATTACCAGCAAACAGATGCAAGCACACCTAGCAAAAAATGTGAATTAAAACGCATAGGCCTCCTCCATAACCCCTCTAGCCCACCTTTCCATCACCAAACATGGTGTGCTTTCCACCATTAAAGGTAGGTAGAAAAAAATGTTCATTCAATCTGCTGGCTATCTAGGAGAAACAGAAGGACCATCTAGTATATCTCCTCAATATTGCATACACAGACCGGCCTAGCTTACAACTTTTAGCCTAATCCTTAATGTAATTGTACATTTTGAAAAAAAAAAAACACAAGTGCTTCACCGTTTAGATGTATTGGCTCACATTAATGTGGTCGGTGCCTAAAAACTGGACTAAACCTAGAACTGGGCACCGTTAGGTCAGCAAGCGGATGTGGACCCGCTTTGCCACAAACTGATTTGGCTTTGGGCTAAATCTGGAGGCAGCACTTAGGATACCCCGGTTTTCACCTCTTGCACCTCAAAGTGGCATTTGGTCTTCGCTGCGGGGTCCCCAAGCCGTTACTCACAAAAGTAGTCTCAGTTGTGTGGCAGCTGACACTAACATAAGACCGAGGTGCAAGACCTATTAACGCTATACTCACCTTAGCCTGTTGTAAAGAAAAGGGTTAGATTGTGAGCCAGTACTATGCTGCCTAACAGCAACGTGCATTACAATTACGTAAACTTATTACTTTTATCCACTGGCCAACTATACAAAGTTTTTGACAAAGCCTTCAATTATAATTCCCTATCTATACCGCCGATCTGTTCATAAGTCTCCTCACTATCCCACAACCCAAACGACTTTTCGATACATTCCACTCCCTATTCAGCCCCAAAGAACAGGCCCCCGTGATGGATCCCACTGCTGAAGAGCTAGCCGCCCATTTCATAGAAAAAAAACAAAAACATCTGAAAACAAATCTCCAAAAACTGCACGGGGAGCCCCGATCCCGGTCTCTCTAGCAATGACTCCATATCTCACTATCAATAATAGAACCAACCACAGAGGAAGAAGTCTCCAGATTGCATTTCGCTACTCGCCGCACCACCTGCGTGAGCGACCCTCTCCTAAAGGCCCAAGCAAGACAGCATACTCTCCGCCCACTACAGTTACACCTTTGGCCCTACCCTTTGTAGCTATTTTTCCTAGATTACCAGCAAACAGATGAAAGCACACCTAGCAAAAAATGTGAATTAAAACGCATAGGCCTCCTCCATAACCCCTCTAGCCCACCTTTCCATCACCAAACATGGTGTGCTTTCTACCATTAAAGATAGGTAGAAAAAAATGTTCATTCAATCTGCTGGCTATCTAGGAGAAACAGAAGGACCATCTAGTATATCTCCTCAATATTGCATACACAGACCGGCCTAGCTTACAACTTTTAGCCTAATCCTTAATGTAATTGTACATTTTGAAAAAAAGAAACACAAGTGCTTCACCGTTTAGATGTATTGGCTCACATTAATGTGGTCGGTGCCTAAAAACTGGACTAAACCTAGAACTGGGCACCGTTAGGTCAGCAAGCAGATGTGGACCCGCTTTGCCACAAACTGATTTGGCTTTGGGCTAAATCTGGAGGCAGCACTTAGGATACCCTGGTTTTCACCTCTTGCACCTCAAAGTGGCATTTGGTCTTCGCTGCGGGGTCCCCAAGCCGTTACTCGCAAAAGTAGTCTCAGTTGTGTGGCAGCTGACACTAACATAAGACCGAGGAGCAAGACCTATTAACGCTATACTCACCTTAGCCTGTTGTAAAGAAAAGGGTTAGATTGTGAGCCAGTACTATGCTGCCTAACAGCAACGTGCATTACAATTACGTAAACTTATTACTTTTATCCACTGGCCAACTATACAAAGTTTTGACAAAGCCTTCAATTATAATTCCCTTTCTATACCGCCAATCTGTTCATACGTCTCCTCACTATCCCACAACACAAACGACTTTTCGATACATTCCACTCCCTCTTCAGCCCCAAAGAACAGGCCCCCGTGATGGATCCCACTGCTGAAGAGCTAGCCGCCCATTTCATAGAAAAAAACCAAAAACATCTGAAAACAAATCTCCAAAAACTGTACGGGGAGCCCCAATCCCGGTCTCTCTAGCAATGACTCCATATCTCACTATCAATACTAGAACCAACCACAGAGGAAGAAGTCTCCAGATTGCATTTCGCTACTCGCCGCACCACCTGCGTGAGCGACCCTCTCCTAAAGGCCCAACAAGACAGCATACTCTCCGCCGACTACAGTTACACCTTTGGCCCTACCCTTTGTAGCTATTTTTCCTAGATTACCAGCAAACAGATGAAAGCACACCTAGCAAAAAATGTGAATTAAAAGGCATAGGCCTCCTCCATAACCCCTCTAGCCCACCTTTCCATCACCAAACATGGTGTGCTTTCTACCATTAAAGATAGGTAGAAAAAAATGTTCATTCAATCTGCTGGCTATCTAGGAGAAACAGAAGGACCATCTAGTATATCTCCTCAATATTGCATACACAGACCGGCCTAGCTTACAACTTTTAGCCTAATCCTTAATGTAATTGTACATTTTGAAAAAAAAAAAACACATGTGCTTCACCGTTTAGATGTATTGGCTCACATTAATGTGGTCGGTGCCTAAAAACTGGACTAAACCTAGAACTGGGCACCGTTAGGTCAGCAAGCGGATGTGGACCCGCTTTGCCACAAACTGATTTGGCTTTGGGCTAAATCTGGAGGCAGCACTTAGGATACCCCGGTTTTCACCTCTTGCACCTCAAAGTGGCATTTGGTCTTCGCTGCGGGGTCCCCAAGCCGTTACTCACAAAAGTAGTCTCAGTTGTGTGGCAGCTGACACTAACATAAGACCGAGGTGCAAGACCTATTAACGCTATACTCACCTTAGCCTGTTGTAAAGAAAAGGGTTAGATTGTGAGCCAGTACTATGCTGCCTAACAGCAACGTGCATTACAATTACGTAAACTTATTACTTTTATCCACTGGCCAACTATACAAAGTTTTTGACAAAGCCTTCAATTATAATTCCCTATCTATACCGCCGATCTGTTCATAAGTCTCCTCACTATCCCACAACCCAAACGACTTTTCGATACATTCCACTCCCTCTTCAGCCCCAAAGAACAGGCCCCCGTGATGGATCCCACTGCTGAAGAGCTAGCCGCCCATTTCATAGAAAAAAAACAAAAACATCTGAAAACAAATCTCCAAAAACTGCACGGGGAGCCCCGATCCCGGTCTCTCTAGCAATGACTCCATATCTCGCTATCAATACTAGAACCAACCACAGAGGAAGAAGTCTCCAGATTGCATTTCGCTACTCGCCGCACCACCTGCATGAGCGACCCTCTCCTAAAGGCCCAAGCAAGACAGCATACTCTCCGCCCACTACAGTTACACCTTTGGCCCTACCCTTTGTAGGTATTTTTCCTAGATTACCAGCAAACAGATGCAAGCACACCTAGCAAAAAATGTGAATTAAAACGCATAGGCCTCCTCCATAACCCCTCTAGCCCACCTTTCCATCACCAAACATGGTGTGCTTTCTACGATTAAAGATAGGTAGAAAAAAATGTTCATTCAATCTGCTGGCTATCTAGGAGAAACAGAAGGACCATCTAGTATATCTCCTCAATATTGCATACACAGACCGGCCTAGCTTACAACTTTTAGCCTAATCCTTAATGTAATTGTACATTTTGAAAAAAAAAAACACAACTGCTTCACCGTTTAGATGTATTGGCTCACATTAATGTGGTCGGTGCCTAAAAACTGGACTAAACCTAGAACTGGGCACCGTTAGGTCAGCAAGCGGATGTGGACCCGCTTTGCCACAAACTGATTTGGCTTTGGGCTAAATCTGGAGGCAGCACTTAGGATACCCCGGTTTTCACCTCTTGCACCTCAAAGTGGCATTTGGTCTTCGCTGCGGGGTCCCCAAGCCGTTACTCACAAAAGTAGTCTCAGTTGTGTGGCAGCTGACACTAACATAAGACCGAGGTGCAAGACCTATTAACGCTATACTCACCTTAGCCTGTTGTAAAGAAAAGGGTTAGATTGTGAGCCAGTACTATGCTGCCTAACAGCAACGTGCATTACAATTACGTAAACTTATTACTTTTATCCACTGGCCAACTATACAAAGTTTTTGACAAAGCCTTCAATTATAATTCCCTATCTATACCGCCGATCTGTTCATAAGTCTCCTCACTATCCCACAACCCAAACGACTTTTCGATACATTCCACTCCCTATTCAGCCCCAAAGAACAGGCCCCCGTGATGGATCCCACTGCTGAAGAGCTAGCCGCCCATTTCATAGAAAAAAAACAAAAACATCTGAAAACAAATCTCCAAAAACTGCACGGGGAGCCCCGATCCCGGTCTCTCTAGCAATGACTCCATATCTCACTATCAATAATAGAACCAACCACAGAGGAAGAAGTCTCCAGATTGCATTTCGCTACTCGCCGCACCACCTGCGTGAGCGACCCTCTCCTAAAGGCCCAAGCAAGACAGCATACTCTCCGCCCACTACAGTTACACCTTTGGCCCTACCCTTTGTAGCTATTTTTCCTAGATTACCAGCAAACAGATGAAAGCACACCTAGCAAAAAATGTGAATTAAAACGCATAGGCCTCCTCCATAACCCCTCTAGCCCACCTTTCCATCACCAAACATGGTGTGCTTTCTACCATTAAAGATAGGTAGAAAAAAATGTTCATTCAATCTGCTGGCTATCTAGGAGAAACAGAAGGACCATCTAGTATATCTCCTCAATATTGCATACACAGACCGGCCTAGCTTACAACTTTTAGCCTAATCCTTAATGTAATTGTACATTTTGAAAAAAAGAAACACAAGTGCTTCACCGTTTAGATGTATTGGCTCACATTAATGTGGTCGGTGCCTAAAAACTGGACTAAACCTAGAACTGGGCACCGTTAGGTCAGCAAGCGGATGTGGACCCGCTTTGCCACAAACTGATTTGGCTTTGGGCTAAATCTGGAGGCAGCACTTAGGATACCCCGGTTTTCACCTCTTGCACCTCAAAGTGGCATTTGGTCTTCCCTGCGGGGTCCCCAAGCCGTTACTCGCAAAAGTAGTCTCAGTTGTGTGGCAGCTGACACTAACATAAGACCGAGGTGCAAGACCTATTAACGCTATACTCACCTTAGCCTGTTGAAAAGAAAAGGGTTAGATTGTGAGCCAGTACTATGCTGCCTAAGAGCAACGTGCATTACAATTACGTAAACTTATTACTTTTATCCACTGGCCAACTATACAAAGTTTTTGACAAAGCCTTCAATTATAATTCCCTATCTATACCGCCGATCTGTTCATAAGTCTCCTCACTATCCCACAACTCAAACGACTTTTCGATACATTCCACTCCCTCTTCAGCCCCAAAGAACAGGCCCCCGTGATGGATCACACTGCTGAAGAGCTAGCCGCCCATTTCATAGAAAAAAAACAAAAACATCTGAAAACAAATCTCCAAAAACTGCACGGGGAGCCCCGATCCCGGTCTCTCTAGCAATGACTCCATATCTCGCTATCAATACTAGAACCAACCACAGAGGAAGAAGTCTCCAGATTGCATTTCGCTACTCGCCGCACCACCTGCGTGAGCGACCCTCTCCTAAAGGCCCAAGCAAGACAGCATACTCTCCGCCCACTACAGTTACACCTTTGGCCCTACCCTTTGTAGCTGTTTTTCCTAGATTACCAGCAAACAGATGAAAGCACACCTAGCAAAAAATTTGAATTAAAACGCATGGGCCTCCTCCATAACCCCTCTAGCCCACCTTTCCATCACCAAACATGGTGTGCTTTCTACCATTAAAGGTAGGTAGAAAAAAATGTTCATTCAATCTGCTGGCTATCTAGGAGAAACAGAAGGACCATCTAGTATATCTCCTCAATATTGCATACACAGACCGGCCTAGCTTACAACTTTTAGCCTAATCCTTAATGTAATTGTACATTTTGAAAAAAAAAAACACAAGTGCTTCACCGTTTAGATGTATTGGCTCACATTAATGTGGTCGGTGCCTAAAAACTGGACTAAACCTAGAACTGGGCACCGTTAGGTCAGCAAGCGGATGTGGACCCGCTTTGCCACAAACTGATTTGGCTTTGGGCTAAATCTGGAGGCAGCACTTAGGATACCCCGGTTTTCACCTCTTGCACCTCAAAGTGGCATTTGGTCTTCGCTGCGGGGTCCCCAAGCCGTTACTCGCAAAAGTAGTCTCAGTTGTGTGGCAGCTGACACTAACATAAGACCGAGGTGCAAGACCTATTAACGCTATACTCACCTTAGCCTGTTGTAAAGAAAAGGGTTAGATTGTGAGCCAGTACTATGCTGCCTAACAGCAACGTGCATTACAATTACGTAAACTTATTACTTTTATCCACTGGCCAACTATACAAAGATTTTGACAAAGCCTTCAATTATAATTCCCTATCTATACTGCCGATCTGTTCATACGTCTCCTCACTATCCCACAACCCAAACGACTTTTCGATACATTCCACTCCCTCTTCAGCCCCAAAGAACAGGCCCCCGTGATGGATCCCACTGCTGAAGAGCTAGCCGCCCATTTCATAGAAAAAAAACAAAAACATCTGAAAACTAATCTCCAAAAACTGCACGGGGAGCCCCGATCCCGGTCTCTCTAGCAATGACTCCATATCTCACTATCAATACTAGAACCAACCACAGAGGAAGAAGTCTCCAGATTGCATTTCGCTACTCGCCGCACCACCTGCGTGAGCGACCCTCTCCTAAAGGCCCAAGTAAGACAGCATACTCTCCGCCCACTACAGTTACACCTTTGGCCCTACCCTTTGTAGCTATTTTTCCTAGATTACCAGCAAACAGATGAAAGCACACCTAGCAAAAAATTTGAATTAAAACGCATAGGCCTCCTCCATAACCCCTCTAGCCCACCTTTCCATCACCAAACATGGTGTGCTTTCCACCATTAAAGGTAGGTGGAAAAAAATGTTCATTCAGTCTGTTGGCTATCTAGGAGAAACAGAAGGACCATCTAGTATATCTCCTCAATATTGCATACACAGACCAGCCTAGCTTACAACTTTTAGCCTAATCCTTAATGTAATTGTACATTTTGAAAGAAAAAAAACACAAGTGCTTCACCGTTTAGATGTATTGGCTCACATTAATGTGGTCGGTGCCTAAAAACTGGACTACACCTAGAACTGGGCACCGTTAGGTCAGCAAGCGGATGTGGACCCGCTTTGCCACAAACTGATTTGGCTTTGGGCTAAATCTGGAGGCAGCACTTAGGATACCCCGGTTTTCACCTCTTGCACCTCAAAGTGGCATTTGGTCTTCGCTGCGGGGTCCCCAAGCCGTTACTCGCAAAAGTAGTCTCAGTTGTGTGGCAGCTGACACTAACATAAGACCGAGGTGCAAGACCTATTAACGCTATACTCACCTTAGCCTGTTGTAAAGAAAAGGGTTAGATTGTGAGCCAGTACTATGCTGCCTAACAGCAACGTGCATTACAATTACGTAAACTTATTACTTTTATCCACTGGCCAACTATACAAAGTTTTTGACAAAGCCTTCAATTATAATTCCCTATCTATACCACCGATCTGTTCATACGTCTCCTCACTATCCCACAACCCAAACGACTTTTCGATACATTCCACTCCCTCTTCAGCCCCAAAGAACAGGCCCTCGTGATGGATCCCACTGCTGAAAAGCTAGCCGCCCATTTCATAGAAAAAAACCAAAAACATCTGAAAACAAATCTCCAAAAACTGCATGGGGAGCCCCGATCCCGGTCTCTCTAGCAATGACTCCATATCTCACTATCAATACTAGAACCAACCACAGAGGAAAAAGTCTCCAGATTGCATTTAGCTACTCGCCGCACCACCTGCGTGAGCGACCCTCTCCTAAAGGCCCAAGCAAGGCAGCATACTCTCCGCCCACTACAGTTACACCTTTGGCCCTACCATTTGTAGCTATTTTTCCTAGATTACCAGCAAACAGATGAAAGCACACCTAGCAAAAAATGTGAATTAAAACGCATAGGCCTCCTCCATAACCCCTCTAGCCCACCTTTCCATCACCAAACATGGTGTGCTTTCTACCATTAAAGGTAGGTAGAAAAAAATGTTCATTCAATCTGCTGGCTATCTAGGAGAAACAGAAGGACCATCTAGTATATCTCCTCAATATTGCATACACAGACCGGCCTAGCTTACAACTTTTAGCCTAATCCTTAATGTAATTGTACATTTTGAAAAAAAAAAACACAAGTGCTTCACCGTTTAGATGTATTGGCTCACATTAATGTGGTCGGTGCCTAAAAACTGGACTAAACCTAGAACTGGGCACCGTTAGGTCAGCAAGCGGATGTGGACCCGCTTTGCCACAAACTGATTTGGCTTTGGGCTAAATCTGGAGGCAGCACTTAGGATACCCCGGTTTTCACCTCTTGCACCTCAAAGTGGCATTTGGTCTTCGCTGCGGGGTCCCCAAGCCGTTACTCGCAAAAGTAGTCTCAGTTGTGTGGCAGCTGACACTAACATAAGACCGAGGTGCAAGACCTATTAACGCTATACTCACCTTAGCCTGTTGTAAAGAAAAGGGTTAGATTGTGAGCCAGTACTATGCTGCCTAACAGCAACGTGCATTACAATTACGTAAACTTATTACTTTTATCCACTGGCCAACTATACAAAGATTTTGACAAAGCCTTCAATTATAATTCCCTATCTATACTGCCGATCTGTTCATACGTCTCCTCACTATCCCACAACCCAAACGACTTTTCGATACATTCCACTCCCTCTTCAGCCCCAAAGAACAGGCCCCCGTGATGGATCCCACTGCTGAAGAGCTAGCCGCCCATTTCATAGAAAAAAAACAAAAACATCTGAAAACTAATCTCCAAAAACTGCACGGGGAGCCCCGATCCCGGTCTCTCTAGCAATGACTCCATATCTCACTATCAATACTAGAACCAACCACAGAGGAAGAAGTCTCCAGATTGCATTTCGCTACTCGCCGCACCACCTGCGTGAGCGACCCTCTCCTAAAGGCCCAAGTAAGACAGCATACTCTCCGCCCACTACAGTTACACCTTTGGCCCTACCCTTTGTAGCTATTTTTCCTAGATTACCAGCAAACAGATGAAAGCACACCTAGCAAAAAATTTGAATTAAAACGCATAGGCCTCCTCCATAACCCCTCTAGCCCACCTTTCCATCACCAAACATGGTGTGCTTTCCACCATTAAAGGTAGGTGGAAAAAAATGTTCATTCAGTCTGTTGGCTATCTAGGAGAAACAGAAGGACCATCTAGTATATCTCCTCAATATTGCATACACAGACCAGCCTAGCTTACAACTTTTAGCCTAATCCTTAATGTAATTGTACATTTTGAAAGAAAAAAAACACAAGTGCTTCACCGTTTAGATGTATTGGCTCACATTAATGTGGTCGGTGCCTAAAAACTGGACTACACCTAGAACTGGGCACCGTTAGGTCAGCAAGCGGATGTGGACCCGCTTTGCCACAAACTGATTTGGCTTTGGGCTAAATCTGGAGGCAGCACTTAGGATACCCCGGTTTTCACCTCTTGCACCTCAAAGTGGCATTTGGTCTTCGCTGCGGGGTCCCCAAGCCGTTACTCGCAAAAGTAGTCTCAGTTGTGTGGCAGCTGACACTAACATAAGACCGAGGTGCAAGACCTATTAACGCTATACTCACCTTAGCCTGTTGTAAAGAAAAGGGTTAGATTGTGAGCCAGTACTATGCTGCCTAACAGCAACGTGCATTACAATTACGTAAACTTATTACTTTTATCCACTGGCCAACTATACAAAGTTTTTGACAAAGCCTTCAATTATAATTCCCTATCTATACCACCGATCTGTTCATACGTCTCCTCACTATCCCACAACCCAAACGACTTTTCGATACATTCCACTCCCTCTTCAGCCCCAAAGAACAGGCCCTCGTGATGGATCCCACTGCTGAAAAGCTAGCCGCCCATTTCATAGAAAAAAACCAAAAACATCTGAAAACAAATCTCCAAAAACTGCATGGGGAGCCCCGATCCCGGTCTCTCTAGCAATGACTCCATATCTCACTATCAATACTAGAACCAACCACAGAGGAAAAAGTCTCCAGATTGCATTTAGCTACTCGCCGCACCACCTGCGTGAGCGACCCTCTCCTAAAGGCCCAAGCAAGGCAGCATACTCTCCGCCCACTACAGTTACACCTTTGGCCCTACCATTTGTAGCTATTTTTCCTAGATTACCAGCAAACAGATGAAAGCACACCTAGCAAAAAATGTGAATTAAAACGCATAGGCCTCCTCCATAACCCCTCTAGCCCACCTTTCCATCACCAAACATGGTGTGCTTTCTACCATTAAAGGTAGGTAGAAAAAAATGTTCATTCAATCTGCTGGCTATCTAGGAGAAACAGAAGGACCATCTAGTATATCTCCTCAATATTGCATACACAGACCGGCCTAGCTTACAACTTTTAGCCTAATCCTTAATGTAATTGTACATTTTGAAAAAAAAAAACACAAGTGCTTCACCGTTTAGATGTATTGGCTCACATTAATGTGGTCGGTGCCTAAAAACTGGACTAAACCTAGAACTGGGCACCGTTAGGTCAGCAAGCGGATGTGGACCCGCTTTGCCACAAACTGATTTGGCTTTGGGCTAAATCTGGAGGCAGCACTTAGGATACCCCGGTTTTCACCTCTTGCACCTCAAAGTGGCATTTGGTCTTCGCTGCGGGGTCCCCAAGCCGTTACTCGCAAAAGTAGTCTCAGTTGTGTGGCAGCTGACACTAACATAAGACCGAGGTGCAAGACCTATTAACGCTATACTCACCTTAGCCTGTTGTAAAGAAAAGGGTTAGATTGTGAGCCAGTACTATGCTGCCTAACAGCAACGTGCATTACAATTACGTAAACTTATTACTTTTATCCACTGGCCAACTATACAAAGATTTTGACAAAGCCTTCAATTATAATTCCCTATCTATACTGCCGATCTGTTCATACGTCTCCTCACTATCCCACAACCCAAACGACTTTTCGATACATTCCACTCCCTCTTCAGCCCCAAAGAACAGGCCCCCGTGATGGATCCCACTGCTGAAGAGCTAGCCGCCCATTTCATAGAAAAAAAACAAAAACATCTGAAAACTAATCTCCAAAAACTGCACGGGGAGCCCCGATCCCGGTCTCTCTAGCAATGACTCCATATCTCACTATCAATACTAGAACCAACCACAGAGGAAGAAGTCTCCAGATTGCATTTCGCTACTCGCCGCACCACCTGCGTGAGCGACCCTCTCCTAAAGGCCCAAGTAAGACAGCATACTCTCCGCCCACTACAGTTACACCTTTGGCCCTACCCTTTGTAGCTATTTTTCCTAGATTACCAGCAAACAGATGAAAGCACACCTAGCAAAAAATTTGAATTAAAACGCATAGGCCTCCTCCATAACCCCTCTAGCCCACCTTTCCATCACCAAACATGGTGTGCTTTCCACCATTAAAGGTAGGTGGAAAAAAATGTTCATTCAGTCTGTTGGCTATCTAGGAGAAACAGAAGGACCATCTAGTATATCTCCTCAATATTGCATACACAGACCAGCCTAGCTTACAACTTTTAGCCTAATCCTTAATGTAATTGTACATTTTGAAAGAAAAAAAACACAAGTGCTTCACCGTTTAGATGTATTGGCTCACATTAATGTGGTCGGTGCCTAAAAACTGGACTACACCTAGAACTGGGCACCGTTAGGTCAGCAAGCGGATGTGGACCCGCTTTGCCACAAACTGATTTGGCTTTGGGCTAAATCTGGAGGCAGCACTTAGGATACCCCGGTTTTCACCTCTTGCACCTCAAAGTGGCATTTGGTCTTCGCTGCGGGGTCCCCAAGCCGTTACTCGCAAAAGTAGTCTCAGTTGTGTGGCAGCTGACACTAACATAAGACCGAGGTGCAAGACCTATTAACGCTATACTCACCTTAGCCTGTTGTAAAGAAAAGGGTTAGATTGTGAGCCAGTACTATGCTGCCTAACAGCAACGTGCATTACAATTACGTAAACTTATTACTTTTATCCACTGGCCAACTATACAAAGTTTTTGACAAAGCCTTCAATTATAATTCCCTATCTATACCACCGATCTGTTCATACGTCTCCTCACTATCCCACAACCCAAACGACTTTTCGATACATTCCACTCCCTCTTCAGCCCCAAAGAACAGGCCCTCGTGATGGATCCCACTGCTGAAAAGCTAGCCGCCCATTTCATAGAAAAAAACCAAAAACATCTGAAAACAAATCTCCAAAAACTGCATGGGGAGCCCCGATCCCGGTCTCTCTAGCAATGACTCCATATCTCACTATCAATACTAGAACCAACCACAGAGGAAAAAGTCTCCAGATTGCATTTAGCTACTCGCCGCACCACCTGCGTGAGCGACCCTCTCCTAAAGGCCCAAGCAAGGCAGCATACTCTCCGCCCACTACAGTTACACCTTTGGCCCTACCATTTGTAGCTATTTTTCCTAGATTACCAGCAAACAGATGAAAGCACACCTAGCAAAAAATGTGAATTAAAACGCATAGGCCTCCTCCATAACCCCTCTAGCCCACCTTTCCATCACCAAACATGGTGTGCTTTCTACCATTAAAGGTAGGTAGAAAAAAATGTTCATTCAATCTGCTGGCTATCTAGGAGAAACAGAAGGACCATCTAGTATATCTCCTCAATATTGCATACACAGACCGGCCTAGCTTACAACTTTTAGCCTAATCCTTAATGTAATTGTACATTTTGAAAAAAAAAAACACAAGTGCTTCACCGTTTAGATGTATTGGCTCACATTAATGTGGTCGGTGCCTAAAAACTGGACTAAACCTAGAACTGGGCACCGTTAGGTCAGCAAGCGGATGTGGACCCGCTTTGCCACAAACTGATTTGGCTTTGGGCTAAATCTGGAGGCAGCACTTAGGATACCCCGGTTTTCACCTCTTGCACCTCAAAGTGGCATTTGGTCTTCGCTGCGGGGTCCCCAAGCCGTTACTCACAAAAGTAGTCTCAGTTGTGTGGCAGCTGACACTAACATAAGACCGAGGTGCAAGACCTATTAACGCTATACTCACCTTAGCCTGTTGTAAAGAAAAGGGTTAGATTGTGAGCCAGTACTATGCTGCCTAACAGCAACGTGCATTACAATTACGTAAACTTATTACTTTTATCCACTGGCCAACTATACAAAGTTTTTGACAAAGCCTTCAATTATAATTCCCTATCTATACCGCCGATCTGTTCATAAGTCTCCTCACTATCCCACAACCCAAACGACTTTTCGATACATTCCACTCCCTATTCAGCCCCAAAGAACAGGCCCCCGTGATGGATCACACTGCTGAAGAGCTAGCCGCCCATTTCATAGAAAAAAAACAAAAACATCTGAAAACAAATCTCCAAAAACTGCACGGGGAGCCCCGATCCCGGTCTCTCTAGCAATGACTCCATATCTCACTATCAATACTAGAACCAACCACAGAGGAAGAAGTCTCCAGATTGCATTTCGCTACTCGCCGCACCACCTGCGTGAGCGACCCTCTCCTAAAGGCCCAAGCAAGACAGCATACTCTCCGCCCACTACAGTTACACCTTTGGCCCTACCCTTTGTAGCTATTTTTCCTAGATTACCAGCAAACAGATGAAAGCACACCTAGCAAAAAATGTGAATTAAAACGCATAGGCCTCCTCCATAACCCCTCTAGCCCACCTTTCCATCACCAAACATGGTGTGCTTTCTACCATTAAAGATAGGTAGAAAAAAATGTTCATTCAATCTGCTGGCTATCTAGGAGAAACAGAAGGACCATCTAGTATATCTCCTCAATATTGCATACACAGACCGGCCTAGCTTACAACTTTTAGCCTAATCCTTAATGTAATTGTACATTTTGAAAAAAAAAAACACAAGTGCTTCACCGTTTAGATGTATTGGCTCACATTAATGTGGTCGGTGCCTAAAAACTGGACTAAACCTAGAACTGGGCACCGTTAGGTCAGCAAGCGGATGTGGACCCGCTTTGCCACAAACTGATTTGGCTTTGGGCTAAATCTGGAGGCAGCACTTAGGATACCCCGGTTTTCACCTCTTGCACCTCAAAGTGGCATTTGGTCTTCGCTGCGGGGTCCCCAAGCCGTTACTCGCAAAAGTAGTCTCAGTTGTGTGGCAGCTGACACTAACATAAGACCGAGGTGCAAGACCTATTAACGCTATACTCACCTTAGCCTGTTGTAAAGAAAAGGGTTAGATTGTGAGCCAGTACTATGCTGCCTAACAGCAATGTGCATTACAATTACGTAAACTTATTACTTTTATCCACTGGCCAACTATACAAAGATTTTGACAAAGCCTTCAATTATAATTCCCTATCTATACTGCCGATCTGTTCATACGTCTCCTCACTATCCCACAACCCAAACGACTTTTCGATACATTCCACTCCCTCTTCAGACCCAAAGAACAGGCCCCGTGATGGATCCCACTGCTGAAGAGCTAGCCGCCCATTTCATAGAAAAAAAACAAAAACATCTGAAAACTAATCTCCAAAAACTGCACGGGGAGCCCCGATCCCGGTCTCTCTAGCAATGACTCCATATCTCACTATCAATACTAGAACCAACCACAGAGGAAGAAGTCTCCAGATTGCATTTCGCTACTCGCCGCACCACCTGCGTGAGCGACCCTCTCCTAAAGGCCCAAGTAAGACAGCATACTCTCCGCCCACTACAGTTACACCTGTGGCCCTACCCTTTGTAGCTATTTTTCCTAGATTACCAGCAAACAGATGAAAGCACACCTAGCAAAAAATTTGAATTAAAACGCATAGGCCTCCTCCATAACCCCTCTAGCCCACCTTTCCATCACCAAACATGGTGTGCTTTCCACCATTAAAGGTAGGTGGAAAAAAATGTTCATTCAGTCTGCTGGCTATCTAGGAGAAACAGAAGGACCATCTAGTATATCTCCTCAATATTGCACACACAGACCGGCCTAGCTTACAACTTTTAGCCTAATCCTTAATGTAATTGTACATTTTGAAAAAAAAAAACACAAGTGCTTCACCGTTTAGATGTATTGGCTCACATTAATGTGGTCGGTGCCTACAAAATGGACTACACCTAGAACTAGGCACCGTTAGGTCAGCAAGCGGATGTGGACCCGCTTTGCCACAAACTGATTTGGCTTTGGGCTAAATCTGGAGGCAGCACTTAGGATACCCCGGTTTTCACCTCTTGCACCTCAAAGTGGCATTTGGTCTTCCCTGCGGGGTCCCCAAGCCGTTACTCGCAAAAGTAGTCTCAGTTGTGTGGCAGCTGACACTAACATAAGACCGAGGTGCAAGACCTATTAGCGCTATACTCACCTTAGCCTGTTGTAAAGAAAAGGGTTAGATTGTGAGCCAGTACTATGCTGCCTAACAGCAACGTGCATTACAATTACGTAAACTTATTACTTTTATCCACTGGCCAACTATACAAAGTTTTTGACAAAGCCTTCAATTATAATTCCCTATCTATACCGCCGATCTGTTCATAAGTCTCCTCACTATCCCACAACCCAAACGACTTTTCGATACATTCCACTCCCTATTCAGCCCCAAAGAACAGGCCCCCGTGATGGATCCCACTGCTGAAGAGCTAGCCGCCCATTTCATTAAAAAAAAACAAAAACATCTGAAAACAAATCTCCAAAAACTGCACGGGGAGCCCCGATCCCGGTCTCTCTAGCAATGACTCCATATCTCACTATCAATACTAGAACCAACCACAGAGGAAGAAGTCTCCAGATTGCATTTCGCTACTCGCCGCACCACCTGCGTGAGCGACCCTCTCCTAAAGGCCCAAGCAAGACAGCATACTCTCCGCCCACTACAGTTACACCTTTGGCCCTACCCTTTGTAGCTATTTTTCCTAGATTACCAGCAAACAGATGAAAGCACACCTAGCAAAAAATGTGAATTAAAACGCATAGGCCTCCTCCATAACCCCTCTAGCCCACCTTTCCATCACCAAACATGGTGTGCTTTCTACCATTAAAGATAGGTAGAAAAAAATGTTCATTCAATCTGCTGGCTATCTAGGAGAAACAGAAGGACCATCTAGTATATCTCCTCAATATTGCATACACAGACCGGCCTAGCTTACAACTTTTAGCCTAATCCTTAATGTAATTGTACATTTTGAAAAAAAAAAACACAAGTGCTTCACCGTTTAGATGTATTGGCTCACATTAATGTGGTCGGTGCCTAAAAACTGGACTAAACCTAGAACTGGGCACCGTTAGGTCAGCAAGCGGATGTGGACCCGCTTTGCCACAAACTGATTTGGCTTTGGGCTAAATCTGGAGGCAGCACTTAGGATACCCCGGTTTTCACCTCTTGCACCTCAAAGTGGCATTTGGTCTTCGCTGCGGGGTCCTCAAGCCGTTACTCGCAAAAGTAGTCTCAGTTGTGTGGCAGCTGACACTAACATAAGACCGAGGTGCAAGACCTATTAACGCTATACTCACCTTAGCCTGTTGTAAAGAAAAGGGTTAGATTGTGAGCCAGTACTATGCTGCCTAACAGCAACGTGCATTACAATTACGTAAACTTATTACTTTTATCCACTGGCCAACTATACAAAGTTTTTGACAAAGCCTTCAATTATAATTCCCTATCTATACCGCCGATCTGTTCATAAGTCTCCTCACTATCCCACAACCCAAACGACTTTTCGATACATTCCACTCCCTATTCAGCCCCAAAGAACAGACCCCCGTGATGGATCCCACTGCTGAAGAGCTAGCCGCCCATTTCATAGAAAAAAAACAAAAACATCTGAAAACAAATCTCCAAAAACTGCACGGGGAGCCCCGATCCCGGTCTCTCTAGCAATGACTCCATATCTCACTATCAATACTAGAACCAACCACAGAGGAAGAAGTCTCCAGATTGCATTTCGCTACTCGCCGCACCACCTGCATGAGCGACCCTCTCCTAAAGGCCCAAGCAAGACAGCATACTCTCCGCCCACTACAGTTACACCTTTGGCCCTACCCTTTGTAGCTATTTTTCCTAGATTACCAGCAAACAGATGAAAGCACACCTAGCAAAAAATTTGAATTAAAACGCATAGGCCTCCTCCATAACCCCTCTAGCCCACCTTTCCATCACCAAACATGGTGTGCTTTCCACCATTAAAGGTAGGTGGAAAAAAATGTTCATTCAGTCTGTTGGCTATCTAGGAGAAACAGAAGGACCATCTAGTATATCTCCTCAATATTGCATACACAGACCAGCCTAGCTTACAACTTTTAGCCTAATCCTTAATGTAATTGTACATTTTGAAAGAAAAAAAACACAAGTGCTTCACCGTTTAGATGTATTGGCTCACATTAATGTGGTCGGTGCCTAAAAACTGGACTACACCTAGAACTGGGCACCGTTAGGTCAGCAAGCGGATGTGGACCCGCTTTGCCACAAACTGATTTGGCTTTGGGCTAAATCTGGAGGCAGCACTTAGGATACCCCGGTTTTCACCTCTTGCACCTCAAAGTGGCATTTGGTCTTCGCTGCGGGGTCCCCAACCCGTTACTCACAAAAGTAGTCTCAGTTGTGTGGCAGCTGACACTAACATAAGACCGAGGTGCAAGACCTATTAACGCTATACTCACCTTAGCCTGTTGTAAAGAAAAGGGTTAGATTGTGAGCCAGTACTATGCTGCCTAACAGCAACGTGCATTACAATTACGTAAACTTATTACTTTTATCCACTGGCCAACTATACAAAGTTTTTGACAAAGCCTTCAATTATAATTCCCTATCTATACCACCGATCTGTTCATACGTCTCCTCACTATCCCACAACCCAAACGACTTTTCGATACATTCCACTCCCTCTTCAGCCCCAAAGAACAGGCCCTCGTGATGGATCCCACTGCTGAAAAGCTAGCCGCCCATTTCATAGAAAAAAACCAAAAACATCTGAAAACAAATCTCCAAAAACTGCATGGGGAGCCCCGATCCCGGTCTCTCTAGCAATGACTCCATATCTCACTATCAATACTAGAACCAACCACAGAGGAAAAAGTCTCCAGATTGCATTTAGCTACTCGCCGCACCACCTGCGTGAGCGACCCTCTCCTAAAGGCCCAAGCAAGGCAGCATACTCTCCGCCCACTACAGTTACACCTTTGGCCCTACCATTTGTAGCTATTTTTCCTAGATTACCAGCAAACAGATGAAAGCACACCTAGCAAAAAATGTGAATTAAAACGCATAGGCCTCCTCCATAACCCCTCTAGCCCACCTTTCCATCACCAAACATGGTGTGCTTTCTACCATTAAAGGTAGGTAGAAAAAAATGTTCATTCAATCTGCTGGCTATCTAGGAGAAACAGAAGGACCATCTAGTATATCTCCTCAATATTGCATACACAGACCGGCCTAGCTTACAACTTTTAGCCTAATCCTTAATGTAATTGTACATTTTGAAAAAAAAAAACACAAGTGCTTCACCGTTTAGATGTATTGGCTCACATTAATGTGGTCGGTGCCTAAAAACTGGACTAAACCTAGAACTGGGCACCGTTAGGTCAGCAAGCGGATGTGGACCCGCTTTGCCACAAACTGATTTGGCTTTGGGCTAAATCTGGAGGCAGCACTTAGGATACCCCGGTTTTCACCTCTTGCACCTCAAAGTGGCATTTGGTCTTCGCTGCGGGGTCCCCAAGCCGTTACTCGCAAAAGTAGTCTCAGTTGTGTGGCAGCTGACACTAACATAAGACCGAGGTGCAAGACCTATTAACGCTATACTCACCTTAGCCTGTTGTAAAGAAAAGGGTTAGATTGTGAGCCAGTACTATGCTGCCTAACAGCAACGTGCATTACAATTACGTAAACTTATTACTTTTATCCACTGGCCAACTATACAAAGATTTTGACAAAGCCTTCAATTATAATTCCCTATCTATACTGCCGATCTGTTCATACGTCTCCTCACTATCCCACAACCCAAACGACTTTTCGATACATTCCACTCCCTCTTCAGCCCCAAAGAACAGGCCCCCGTGATGGATCCCACTGCTGAAGAGCTAGCCGCCCATTTCATAGAAAAAAAACAAAAACATCTGAAAACTAATCTCCAAAAACTGCACGGGGAGCCCCGATCCCGGTCTCTCTAGCAATGACTCCATATCTCACTATCAATACTAGAACCAACCACAGAGGAAGAAGTCTCCAGATTGCATTTCGCTACTCGCCGCACCACCTGCGTGAGCGACCCTCTCCTAAAGGCCCAAGTAAGACAGCATACTCTCCGCCCACTACAGTTACACCTTTGGCCCTACCCTTTGTAGCTATTTTTCCTAGATTACCAGCAAACAGATGAAAGCACACCTAGCAAAAAATTTGAATTAAAACGCATAGGCCTCCTCCATAACCCCTCTAGCCCACCTTTCCATCACCAAACATGGTGTGCTTTCCACCATTAAAGGTAGGTGGAAAAAAATGTTCATTCAGTCTGTTGGCTATCTAGGAGAAACAGAAGGACCATCTAGTATATCTCCTCAATATTGCATACACAGACCAGCCTAGCTTACAACTTTTAGCCTAATCCTTAATGTAATTGTACATTTTGAAAGAAAAAAAACACAAGTGCTTCACCGTTTAGATGTATTGGCTCACATTAATGTGGTCGGTGCCTAAAAACTGGACTACACCTAGAACTGGGCACCGTTAGGTCAGCAAGCGGATGTGGACCCGCTTTGCCACAAACTGATTTGGCTTTGGGCTAAATCTGGAGGCAGCACTTAGGATACCCCGGTTTTCACCTCTTGCACCTCAAAGTGGCATTTGGTCTTCGCTGCGGGGTCCCCAAGCCGTTACTCGCAAAAGTAGTCTCAGTTGTGTGGCAGCTGACACTAACATAAGACCGAGGTGCAAGACCTATTAACGCTATACTCACCTTAGCCTGTTGTAAAGAAAAGGGTTAGATTGTGAGCCAGTACTATGCTGCCTAACAGCAACGTGCATTACAATTACGTAAACTTATTACTTTTATCCACTGGCCAACTATACAAAGTTTTTGACAAAGCCTTCAATTATAATTCCCTATCTATACCACCGATCTGTTCATACGTCTCCTCACTATCCCACAACCCAAACGACTTTTCGATACATTCCACTCCCTCTTCAGCCCCAAAGAACAGGCCCTCGTGATGGATCCCACTGCTGAAAAGCTAGCCGCCCATTTCATAGAAAAAAACCAAAAACATCTGAAAACAAATCTCCAAAAACTGCATGGGGAGCCCCGATCCCGGTCTCTCTAGCAATGACTCCATATCTCACTATCAATACTAGAACCAACCACAGAGGAAAAAGTCTCCAGATTGCATTTAGCTACTCGCCGCACCACCTGCGTGAGCGACCCTCTCCTAAAGGCCCAAGCAAGGCAGCATACTCTCCGCCCACTACAGTTACACCTTTGGCCCTACCATTTGTAGCTATTTTTCCTAGATTACCAGCAAACAGATGAAAGCACACCTAGCAAAAAATGTGAATTAAAACGCATAGGCCTCCTCCATAACCCCTCTAGCCCACCTTTCCATCACCAAACATGGTGTGCTTTCTACCATTAAAGGTAGGTAGAAAAAAATGTTCATTCAATCTGCTGGCTATCTAGGAGAAACAGAAGGACCATCTAGTATATCTCCTCAATATTGCATACACAGACCGGCCTAGCTTACAACTTTTAGCCTAATCCTTAATGTAATTGTACATTTTGAAAAAAAAAAACACAAGTGCTTCACCGTTTAGATGTATTGGCTCACATTAATGTGGTCGGTGCCTAAAAACTGGACTAAACCTAGAACTGGGCACCGTTAGGTCAGCAAGCGGATGTGGACCCGCTTTGCCACAAACTGATTTGGCTTTGGGCTAAATCTGGAGGCAGCACTTAGGATACCCCGGTTTTCACCTCTTGCACCTCAAAGTGGCATTTGGTCTTCGCTGCGGGGTCCCCAAGCCGTTACTCACAAAAGTAGTCTCAGTTGTGTGGCAGCTGACACTAACATAAGACCGAGGTGCAAGACCTATTAACGCTATACTCACCTTAGCCTGTTGTAAAGAAAAGGGTTAGATTGTGAGCCAGTACTATGCTGCCTAACAGCAACGTGCATTACAATTACGTAAACTTATTACTTTTATCCACTGGCCAACTATACAAAGTTTTTGACAAAGCCTTCAATTATAATTCCCTATCTATACCGCCGATCTGTTCATAAGTCTCCTCACTATCCCACAACCCAAACGACTTTTCGATACATTCCACTCCCTATTCAGCCCCAAAGAACAGGCCCCCGTGATGGATCCCACTGCTGAAGAGCTAGCCGCCCATTTCATAGAAAAAAAACAAAAACATCTGAAAACAAATCTCCAAAAACTGCACGGGGAGCCCCGATCCCGGTCTCTCTAGCAATGACTCCATATCTCACTATCAATACTAGAACCAACCACAGAGGAAGAAGTCTCCAGATTGCATTTCGCTACTCGCCGCACCACCTGCGTGAGCGACCCTCTCCTAAAGGCCCAAGTAAGACAGCATACTCTCCGCCCACTACAGTTACACCTGTGGCCCTACCCTTTGTAGCTATTTTTCCTAGATTACCAGCAAACAGATGCAAGCACACCTAGCAAAAAATTTGAATTAAAACGCATAGGCCTCCTCCATAACCCCTCTAGCCCACCTTTCCATCACCAAACATGGTGTGCTTTCCACCATTAAAGGTAGGTGGAAAAAAATGTTCATTCAGTCTGCTGGCTATCTAGGAGAAACAGAAGGACCATCTAGTATATCTCCTCAATATTGCACACACAGACCGGCCTAGCTTACAACTTTTAGCCTAATCCTTAATGTAATTGTACATTTTGAAAAAAAAAAACACAAGTGCTTCACCGTTTAGATGTATTGGCTCACATTAATGTGGTCGGTGCCTACAAAATGGACTACACCTAGAACTAGGCACCGTTAGGTCAGCAAGCGGATGTGGACCCGCTTTGCCACAAACTGATTTGGCTTTGGGCTAAATCTGGAGGCAGCACTTAGGATACCCCGGTTTTCACCTCTTGCACCTCAAAGTGGCATTTGGTCTTCCCTGCGGGGTCCCCAAGCCGTTACTCGCAAAAGTAGTCTCAGTTGTGTGGCAGCTGACACTAACATAAGACCGAGGTGCAAGACCTATTAACGCTATACTCACCTTAGCCTGTTGTAAAGAAAAGGGTTAGATTGTGAGCCAGTACTATGCTGCCTAACAGCAACGTGCATTACAATTACGTAAACTTATTACTTTTATCCACTGGCCAACTATACAAAGTTTTTGACAAAGCCTTCAATTATAATTCCCTATCTATACCGCCGATCTGTTCATAAGTCTCCTCACTATCCCACAACCCAAACGACTTTTCGATACATTCCACTCCCTATTCAGCCCCAAAGAACAGGCCCCCGTGATGAATCCCACTGCTGAAGAGCTAGCCGCCCATTTCATTAAAAAAAAACAAAAACATCTGAAAACAAATCTCCAAAAACTGCACGGGGAGCCCCGATCCCGGTCTCTCTAGCAATGACTCCATATCTCACTATCAATACTAGAACCAACCACAGAGGAAGAAGTCTCCAGATTGCATTTCGCTACTCGCCGCACCACCTGCGTGAGCGACCCTCTCCTAAAGGCCCAAGCAAGACAGCATACTCTCCGCCCACTACAGTTACACCTTTGGCCCTACCCTTTGTAGCTATTTTTCCTAGATTACCAGCAAACAGATGAAAGCACACCTAGCAAAAAATGTGAATTAAAACGCATAGGCCTCCTCCATAACCCCTCTAGCCCACCTTTCCATCACCAAACATGGTGTGCTTTCTACCATTAAAGATAGGTAGAAAAAAATGTTCATTCAATCTGCTGGCTATCTAGGAGAAACAGAAGGACCATCTAGTATATCTCCTCAATACTGCATACACAGACCGGCCTAGCTTACAACTTTTAGCCTAATCCTTAATGTAATTGTACATTTTGAAAAAAAAAAACACAAGTGCTTCACCGTTTAGATGTATTGGCTCACATTAATGTGGTCGGTGCCTAAAAACTGGACTAAACCTAGAACTGGGCACCGTTAGGTCAGCAAGCGGATGTGGACCCGCTTTGCCACAAACTGATTTGGCTTTGGGCTAAATCTGGAGGCAGCACTTAGGATACCCCGGTTTTCACCTCTTGCACCTCAAAGTGGCATTTGGTCTTCGCTGCGGGGTCCTCAAGCCGTTACTCGCAAAAGTAGTCTCAGTTGTGTGGCAGCTGACACTAACATAAGACCGAGGTGCAAGACCTATTAACGCTATACTCACCTTAGCCTGTTGTAAAGAAAAGGGTTAGATTGTGAGCCAGTACTATGCTGCCTAACAGCAACGTGCATTACAATTACGTAAACTTATTACTTTTATCCACTGGCCAACTATACAAAGTTTTTGACAAAGCCTTCAATTATAATTCCCTATCTATACCGCCGATCTGTTCATAAGTCTCCTCACTATCCCACAACCCAAACGACTTTTCGATACATTCCACTCCCTATTCAGCCCCAAAGAACAGGCCCCCGTGATGGATCCCACTGCTGAAGAGCTAGCCGCCCATTTCATAGAAAAAAAACAAAAACATCTGAAAACAAATCTCCAAAAACTGCACGGGGAGCCCCGATCCCGGTCTCTCTAGCAATGACTCCATATCTCACTATCAATACTAGAACCAACCACAGAGGAAGAAGTCTCCAGATTGCATTTCGCTACTCGCCGCACCACCTGCATGAGCGACCCTCTCCTAAAGGCCCAAGCAAGACAGCATACTCTCCGCCCACTACAGTTACACCTTTGGCCCTACCCTTTGTAGCTATTTTTCCTAGATTACCAGCAAACAGATGAAAGCACACCTAGCAAAAAATTTGAATTAAAACGCATAGGCCTCCTCCATAACCCCTCTAGCCCACCTTTCCATCACCAAACATGGTGTGCTTTCCACCATTAAAGGTAGGTGGAAAAAAATGTTCATTCAGTCTGTTGGCTATCTAGGAGAAACAGAAGGACCATCTAGTATATCTCCTCAATATTGCATACACAGACCAGCCTAGCTTACAACTTTTAGCCTAATCCTTAATGTAATTGTACATTTTGAAAGAAAAAAAACACAAGTGCTTCACCGTTTAGATGTATTGGCTCACATTAATGTGGTCGGTGCCTAAAAACTGGACTACACTCAGAACTGGGCACCGTTAGGTCAGCAAGCGGATGTGGACCCGCTTTGCCACAAACTGATTTGGCTTTGGGCTAAATCTGGAGGCAGCACTTAGGATACCCCGGTTTTCACCTCTTGCACCTCAAAGTGGCATTTGGTCTTCGCTGCGGGGTCCCCAACCCGTTACTCACAAAAGTAGTCTCAGTTGTGTGGCAGCTGACACTAACATAAGACCGAGGTGCAAGACCTATTAACGCTATACTCACCTTAGCCTGTTGTAAAGAAAAGGGTTAGATTGTGAGCCAGTACTATGCTGCCTAACAGCAACGTGCATTACAATTACGTAAACTTATTACTTTTATCCACTGGCCAACTATACAAAGTTTTTGACAAAGCCTTCAATTATAATTCCCTATCTATACCACCGATCTGTTCATACGTCTCCTCACTATCCCACAACCCAAACGACTTTTCGATACATTCCACTCCCTCTTCAGCCCCAAAGAACAGGCCCCCGTGATGGATCCCACTGCTGAAGAGCTAGCCGCCCATTTCATAGAAAAAAACCAAAAACATCTGAAAACAAATCTCCAAAAACTGCATGGGGAGCCCCGATCCCGGTCTCTCTAGCAATGACTCCATATCTCACTATCAATACTAGAACCAACCACAGAGGAAAAAGTCTCCAGATTGCATTTAGCTACTCGCCGCACCACCTGCGTGAGCGACCCTCTCCTAAAGGCCCAAGCAAGGCAGCATACTCTCCGCCCACTACAGTTACACCTTTGGCCCTACCATTTGTAGCTATTTTTCCTAGATTACCAGCAAACAGATGAAAGCACACCTAGCAAAAAATGTGAATTAAAACGCATAGGCCTCCTCCATAACCCCTCTAGCCCACCTTTCCATCACCAAACATGGTGTGCTTTCTACCATTAAAGGTAGGTAGAAAAAAATGTTCATTCAATCTGCTGGCTATCTAGGAGAAACAGAAGGACCATCTAGTATATCTCCTCAATATTGCATACACAGACCGGCCTAGCTTACAACTTTTAGCCTAATCCTTAATGTAATTGTACATTTTGAAAGAAAAAAAACACAAGTGCTTCACCGTTTAGATGTATTGGCTCACATTAATGTGGTCGGTGCCTACAAAATGGACTACACCTAGAACTGGGCACCGTTAGGTCAGCAAGCGGATGTGGACCCGCTTTGCCACAAACTGATTTGGCTTTGGGCTAAATCTGGAGGCAGCACTTAGGATACCCCGGTTTTCACCTCTTGCACCTCAAAGTGGCATTTGGTCTTCCCTGCGGGGTCCCCAAGCCGTTACTCGCAAAAGTAGTCTCAGTTGTGTGGCAGCTGACACTAACATAAGACCGAGGTGCAAGACCTATTAACGCTATACTCACCTTAGCCTGTTGAAAAGAAAAGGGTTAGATTGTGAGCCAGTACTATGCTGCCTAACAGCAACGTGCATTACAATTACGTAAACTTATTACTTTTATCCACTGGCCAACTATACAAAGTTTTTGACAAAGCCTTCAATTATAATTCCCTATCTATACCGCCGATCTGTTCATAAGTCTCCTCACTATCGCACAACTCAAACGACTTTTCGATACATTCCACTCCCTCTTCAGCCCCAAAGAACAGGCCCCCGTGATGGATCCCACTGCTGAAGAGCTAGCCGCCCATTTCATAGAAAAAAAACAAAAACATCCGAAAACAAATCTCCAAAAACTGCACGGGGAGCCCCGATCCCGGTCTCTCTAGCAATGACTCCATATCTCGCTATCAATACTAGAACCAACCACAGAGGAAGAAGTCTCCAGATTGCATTTCGCTACTCGCCGCACCACCTGCGTGAGCGACCCTCTCCTAAAGGCCCAAGCAAGACAGCATACTCTCCGCCCACTACAGTTACACCTGTGGCCCTACCCTTTGTAGCTGTTTTTCCTAGATTACCAGCAAACAGATGAAAGCACACCTAGCAAAAAATTTGAATTAAAACGCATGGGCCTCCTCCATAACCCCTCTAGCCCACCTTTCCATCACCAAACATGGTGTGCTTTCTACCATTAAAGGTAGGTAGAAAAAAATGTTCATTCAATCTGCTGGCTATCTAGGAGAAACAGAAGGACCATCTAGTATATCTCCTCAATATTGCATACACAGACCAGCCTAGCTTACAACTTTTAGCCTAATCCTTAATGTGATTGTACATTTTGAAAAAAAAAAACACAAGTGCTTCACCGTTTAGATGTATTGGCTCACTTTAATGTGGTTGGTGCCTAAAAACTGGACTAAACCTAGAACTGGGCACCGTTAGGTCAGCAAGCGGATGTGGACCCGCTTTGCCACAAACTGATTTGGCTTTGGGCTAAATCTGGAGGCAGCACTTAGGATACCCCGATTTTCACCTCTTGCACCTCAAAGTGGCATTTGGTCTTCGCTGCGGGGTCCCCAAGCCGTTACTCACAAAAGTAGTCTCAGTTGTGTGGCAGCTGACACTAACATAAGACCGAGGTGCAAGACCTATTAACGCTATAATCACCTTAGCCTGTTGTAAAGAAAAGGGTTAGATTGTGAGCCAGTACTATGCTGCCTAACAGCAATGTGCATTACAATTACGTAAACTTATTACTTTTATCCACTGGCCAACTATACAAAGATTTTGACAAAGCCTTCAATTATAATTCCCTATCTATACTGCCGATCTGTTCATACGTCTCCTCACTATGCCACAACCCAAACGACTTTTCGATACATTCCACTCCCTCTTCAGCCCCAAAGAACAGGCCCCCGTGATGGATCCCACTGCTGAAGAGCTAGCCGCCCATTTCATAGAAAAAAAACAAAAACATCTGAAAACTAATCTCCAAAAACTGCACGGGGAGCCCCGATCCCGGTCTCTCTAGCAATGACTCCATATCTCACTATCAATACTAGAACCAACCACAGAGGAAGAAGTCTCCAGATTGCATTTCGCTACTCGCCGCACCACCTGCGTGAGCGACCCTCTCCTAAAGGCCCAAGCAAGACAGCATACTCTCCGCCCACTACAGTTACACCTTTGGCCCTACCCTTTGTAGCTATTTTTCCTAGATTACCAGCAAACAGATGAAAGCACACCTAGCAAAAAATGTGAATTAAAACGCATAGGCCTCCTCCATAACCCCTCTAGCCCACCTTTCCATCACCAAACATGGTGTGCTTTCCACCATTAAAGGTAGGTGGAAAAAAATGTTCATTCAATCTGCTGGCTATCTAGGAGAAACAGAAGGACCATCTAGTATATCTCCTCAATATTGCATACACAGACCAGCCTAGCTTACAACTTTTAGCCTAATCCTTAATGTAATTGTACATTTTTAATTCCAATGATTTTTATTTAACTGTTGACAAGTATCCACATTTACATTGTCAATAACATATTTCTAATCGGTACATATGGATATCTCTGTGCATCAAAACCTTATAATATATATATATATATTTTTTTTTATTTTTTTTTTCCTTTATGTTTAAACATATTTTGTGAACGTATGAAAGGGTAGGGAAGGTGGGGAGGGGGAGTTGACAGGATTGGGGTGTATGGGTGGGTATCAGGCACAAAACAAATTTTATGTTTCTTCAATTTGTGTTCATGTATCTCTTGTTATCCAGGTTCTTCTTGGATTAGTATCCTAGTTACGTTTGATGCTGGTATGGCAGCAGTCCTTTTGTTATTCCGTCCAGCCAGGGTTTCCATGTCTCTCTGAAATCATGCATTCTGTCTTGTTTAATCGCATACAATTTTTCAAGCGAACAGTGCTCAGTTACCATGTCGATAAGTTTATTTAAGGTGGGGATTTTTGTGGATTTCCACTCTCTGACTAACAATAGTTTGACACTAAGGAGTATATGTGCTATCAACTTTCTGTTATGGGGAGGCGTTTTTTCTAGTTCTAATAGTAGTATGGTTGTCTGTGGTCCAAAAGAGGATCTCAATCCTAGAAGTCGGTTAATCATTGCTAGTACTGACTGCCATAATGGCTGTATATGTGGGCATTCCCATAGTAGGTGTAGTAGAGATCCAGCTTTTCCACATCCTCTCCAGCAGAGTTCCGACACACTCGGAAAGAGTGATGCAAGTTTCAGCGGAGAGTAGTACCATCTCGTCAGTACCTTCTGATGGACCTCCAGAAGTCTGGAGCTCACTGTACTTTTGTAAGTTCTTCTACATGTTTTAGCCCAATATTCCATATCATAGGATATCTTCAAGTCTTTTTCCCAATTAAGTATGTGTATTTTTTTTTGTTTGTTCATATCCCCCTTGGCTTCTCCATTTAGCACCTCATACCAGATTTTTAGTCTCGTTTTTGGGATTTCTCCGGCAAACAAGAATTTGTATAATTGTGTGGGTAATGATAGTGTTGGAACTTTATTGTCCGTCAGGTAGCTTTTGATTTGTCTGTGTTGAAACAGGTTATCTCTATTTAAGTTCCTCTCTTTGCATAATCTGTCGAAGGGTATCAACTTGCTGTTCTCTTGTATATCTGCTATTAGTTCTATTCCTTTTTTTTTCCAGTCAGTAAGTGACAGGTTTGGGATTAGGAGTTCTAATATGTCAATAGGAAGAGGTATTTGGCTTCTTGGTTGGTGGGTCTTGGAGATTTTTAACGTGTATCTCCATGTTTCAATTGAAATTCTGATTGCTGAGTGTTTTGGGGTTCTTATTGTTGGGTCTATTGCACTTGCGAGTAGTAATGTACCCAAATTTCTACCGCCCCCTAGGTGTTTTTCTATTTCTGGCCAACTCGTGTTATTTTGGGGTTGGCACCATGATCTCAGCTGCTGGAGAATTGTTGCTCTGTGATAGGCTGTGAGGTTGGGAACTCCCATCCCCCCCCCCTATCCCTTGAAGAGTATAATATTGCCGCCGCTACTCTTGGTTTTTTGTTTTGCCATATAAATGCCATCATTTGTTTTTGGAGGCTTTTGATTATTTTTTGGGGGAGGGGGAAAATCATAGTCCTAAAAATGTAAAGGACTTTTGGAAGTGCCATCATCTTATACAAAGTTATCCTTCCCAACCATGATGGTTCTGTTTTTTCAAATCTTTCCAGATCAGATTGGAGCGACTTAAGTAATGAGTTGATATTTATTTGAGGGGTGTCATTTAAAGGGGTAGTTAGTTTTAGTCCTAGGTATGGGATCTGTTTTTCTTCCCAGGAGAAGGGGAATTCTTTTTTAACTATTTCTTTGAGAGTTTTGGTTATTCCCACTCCCAGTAGTTGGGACTTATGTGAATTAATTTTGTAGTATGAGACTTGTCCGAATTTATTAATGATTTTTATTATTGCCCTGAGTGAAGGTAGTGGGTTAGACATAAGTAGTGCGACATCATCCGCAAAAAGGCCGATTTTATGTTGGCGAAATGGCAGTGGGATTCCTTTTATTTCTGGGTCTGTTCTAATTGTTTCTGCAAACGGTTCCATTGTCAGAACGAACAACAGGGGTGACAATGGGCACCCCTGGCGGGTGCCGTTTGATATTTGGAATGGAGTTGAAAGTGTTCCGTTTATTAATACTCTAGCGGAAGGGACTGTATATAACGCCTGTATGGCCCCCAGTATTTCTCCTTTGAATCCAAATTTTTTAAGGACCGAGAAGGCGTACTCCCAATGGATCCTGTCGAACGCCTTCTCCGCATCCAGGGTTAGGAGCAGAGAAGGCGTTTGCATCTCCGTCATCTTCTCCATCAGTCCCAATATTCTTCTCGTCCCATCTGATGCTTGCCGGCCCTGGGTGAACCCCACCTGATCCCTATGCACTAATTCTGGGATGATATCTTTCAGTCTTTGTGCTAGGATTTTTGAGTAGATTTTTATGTCACTATTCAGTAGTGAAATTGGTCTAAAATTTGTCGGAGAGGAGGGGTCTTTACCAGGTTTGGGAATAGCCACTATCGTAGCCTGGAGCATTTCTGCAGGCAGGGTTCCTGTTTTTTTTATTTCGTTGAATATTTTTGTAAGGCTTTTAATTAGCTCTATTTTATAGGTCTGATAGTACTCGTTAGAGTACCCATCCGGCCCTGGTGCTTTATCCTTTTTTAGATCGCTAATCGTCTTTAGAATTTCTTGTTCTGTTATTGGGGCATTCAATTTGTCTAATTGTTCCTTATTTATGGTTGGGAGGTTGATATTATCTAGGAATTCCCCAATGCTGTCTTTGTTAGGCTGGGTTACTGTCGGGTCGTCTTTCAAGTTGTAGAGTTTGGCGTAGAATTTTTTAAAAATCTCTGCTATATCTTTTGGGTTATGTGTTTTGTTTTCAGATCCTATTTCTTTTATGTATGGAATTCTTGCTTTGATTCTTGCTTGTTTGACTCTGCGTGCCATATAGCTAGTGAACTTGTTATTTTCTGTGTAATAAGTTGTTTTATATGTTCTGATCTGTTTTTCATGTTGTAACAGTAGGAGGTCTCTTAATTGTTGTCTAGTGCTGAGGAGTTTTTTATGTAGCGTGTCCGTCGGTGTTTTTTGAATTTCTGTTTCTAGGTCTTTTAGTTGAGTAAGTAAATTGTCAAGGTTTTTTGTTTTTTCCTTTTTGTAGCGGGAGCCTTGCTGAATTAATATGCCCCTGATGACTGTCTTGTGTGCATTCCATAATACAAATGGGCTGGTTTCGGGGAGGTCATTAAATGTAAAATATTCCTTAATGGCTTCAGATATTTGTTTTTTGTACGGGTCAGCCTTCATCAAAAACAGATTATTTCTCCATATTTTTGGAGTGTTTGCTGACTGTGATAAGCTCATGGTTAGGAAAACCGGAGCGTGGTCCGACCAAGAGGTTATCCCAATTGAGGCATCTTTCACTTTTGGTAGTAGGAAGAAGTCCACCAGGATCATATCGATCCTGGTGAAGGTTCTGTGCCTAGAGGAGTAAAATGTATATTCCCTGGCATTTGCGTTGATGCATCTAAATGAATCATACATTTCTTCCTTTAGTAGCCAAGGTGCTAGCGTGGGTGATGCCATCCTTTTGTTATTGGTGTCAATACCTCTATCATGGATCAAGTTAAAATCACCACATAACAAAAGCTGACCCTTTTTGATTTTGTTAATTTTCCTCATCAGCCTGTTAAGGAAGTGTATCTGAGCACTGTTCGGTACATATACATTTACAAGTGTTACCAGCAAATCATTCAATTGACAGATCAGTATTACATATCTACCATTCACGTCCGATGTTGACTCGATCAGTTTGAAGTCCACAGAGTCCTTAATCGCAATTAGTACTCCTGCCTTCTTCTTTTCCGTACAAGACATGTAGACTTCGGGGAACTTTGGATGTGAGAATTTTGGATGTTTTTCTTTTACGAAGTGTGTCTCTTGCAGACAAATAATATCCGCCCCCTCAGCTAATGCATCCCTCCAGAGGGACGACCTTTTGTGTGGGGAGTTGAGGCCCTTTACATTATATGACATTATCTTCACCTTCATGATGGCGGGATGTTTAGATGCTTTGTTTTAAGTTTTGTAATCCTAGGATCTGGATCTCCCAAGTTATCCTTCACGTTTATTGGTTTCTCTATTCGTTCTGTTTTGTTGTATTCCTTTTGGTTTAGCTTTGCTTCTTCTATTGTATTGTGCCTTTGAGGTGGGTGGAGGTAATCGGGTAAAAACTGATCCCCTAACCAGGCGGGGAGAAAAACAAAAAACAAAATCAAAGTGAGAGATTCTCTCTTTCGGCTTTCAGGCGTCTTCAGAGAGAGCATCACTTGTTGTTGGGGGGAAATAAGTCCAGCCTGTGCGAGTGTCCAGGCCCTATTTTAACCTGTAATTGGATTTCGTCGAGGGTTCTTAGTTTCTTTCTGTGTTTTTTTTTTTTTGTCAGGAAGCGAGGGGAGGGGGGCTCGTCGGCTGGTCTTTAGTTTTGCTTGTTTAAGGTGTCGCCTTCAGTCATTGGCTATTTCGTTCCATTCTGGGTCGAGACGTCTCGGGGCGTTGGGTCTTTCTGTATGTATATTCCATTTTTTTAAAGTTTGAATGCCTTCTTCTGGGTTTTGTATCAAGTAATTTTTTCCGTCTTTGTTTATTATCAGTTTGGGTGGGAATCCCCATTTGTAAAGAATCTTGTTCTCTCGGAGGGCTAGTGTGATCTCTCGGAATTTCTTCCTTGCTTGTATCGTCGCTTGTGAGAGGTCTGTGAACAGCTTTATATGATTGTATGATGTTGGTAATGATGTATTTTTTCTCGTTTCATATAAGAGTCTCTCTTTAATATGAAAAAAGTGGATCCTCACAATAACGTCTCTGGGGAGGTGGTTTGGCACTGAGTTAGCCCGGGGCAGTCTATGTGCCCTGTCAATTATTCTTTCCTCCTCCGTCGAGTCAGGCAGTAAGCATTTTATAAATTGTTGGAGGTATCTTTTTAGTTCTGAGTTCGGGACCGTTTCCTCTATCCCCCTTATTTTCAGGTTATTTCGTCTACTTCGGTCCTCCATATCTGCCACTTTCCTTTTTAGTGCTTCCAGCTCGTCTGCTACACTATAATGCGCGTCTATTAAGTCGTTGTGAGACGTCGTCATTTCTGCCATTTTCCCCTCCATGTGATCCACTCTGTTGCCCAGGTCTGTCACTGATGAGTTTAATGAGGCTGACATGGAGGACATGTCCCTTTGCAGGGACTCTCTCAGCGCTATTATCATATTTTTTATAAATTTTTCAGACGCTGGTTGTTCTGAGCATTGCATGTTCTGGATAGTGTCAGTAGAGTTAACTTCCACTGATTTTGTGTTGCCCTGTTTTTCTTGGGTCTGCACAATCAGGGGGTCCCGGGGGCTGTCATATTCTGGGGGCTCTGTTGCTGTGTGTTCTGCTACTGCATGACTTAACTGCTGTGTTGGAGTAGCGGGGGGTCTGTTAGCCGGCCTCGTGTCAGGCGCCATCTTGGATGCTCCTGCCTGTGCCTCTTTTTCTTTCCCTAGCCCTGGGCTTCTTCTTAATGCTGTGGCTAGGGGTTTTGAGGGTAGGGGCACGGAAGAGGGTCCTTTACCTTTTTTTTGAGTGTTTCTCTGCTCCTCCGTTTCGTCCGCTCTCCCCCCGTCTCGTTCGCCGGCTGCCCGCTCCGCTGCCGCTCGCTCCGTCTCCTCTCCTCCGCTCGGCCGTGCTGCAAAAAAGTTGGTGAGCCGCTGCGGTCCCGTCTTAACCCTCCGTCTCGCTGCCATCTCCGGTGAGTGTTAGCGCTGTTTTTCTCCTCTTTGAGTGGCGTTTTCAGTCGCTTTAAGGGCCGGTTCTCGCTGAGCTCAGAGGCTTGCGACTACTCCGGTCTCCATCCAGGCCACCGTAATTGTACATTTTGAAAGAAAAAAAAACACAAGTGCTTCACCGTTTAGATGTATTGGCTCACATTAATGTGGTCGGTGCCTAAAAACTGGACTACACCTAGAACTGGGCACCGTTAGGTCAGCAAGCGGATGTGGACCCGCTTTGCCACAAACTGATTTGGCTTTGGGCTAAATCTGGAGGCAGCACTTAGGATACCCCGGTTTTCACCTCTTGCACCTCAAAGTGGCATTTGGTCTTCGCTGCGGGGTCCCCAAGCCGTTACTCACAAAAGTAGTCTCAGTTGTGTGGCAGCTGACACTAACATAAGACCGAGGTGCAAGACCTATTAACGCTATACTCACCTTAGCCTGTTGTAAAGAAAAGGGTTAGATTGTGAGCCAGTACTATGCTGCCTAACAGCAATGTGCATTACAATTACGTAAACTTATTACTTTTATCCACTGGCCAACTATACAAAGATTTTGACAAAGCCTTCAATTATAATTCCCTATCTATACTGCCGATCTGTTCATACGTCTCCTCACTATGCCACAACCCAAACGACTTTTCGATACATTCCACTCCCTCTTCAGCCCCAAAGAACAGGCCCCCGTGATGGATCCCACTGCTGAAGAGCTAGCCGCCCATTTCATAGAAAAAAAACAAAAACATCTGAAAACTAATCTCCAAAAACTGCACGGGGAGCCCCGATCCCGGTCTCTCTAGCAATGACTCCATATCTCACTATCAATACTAGAACCAACCACAGAGGAAGAAGTCTCCAGATTGCATTTCGCTACTCGCCGCACCACCTGCGTGAGCGACCCTCTCCTAAAGGCCCAAGTAAGACAGCATACTCTCCGCCCACTACAGTTACACCTTTGGCCCTACCCTTTGTAGCTATTTTTCCTAGATTACCAGCAAACAGATGAAAGCACACCTAGCAAAAAATTTGAATTAAAACGCATAGGCCTCCTCCATAACCCCTCTAGCCCACCTTTCCATCACCAAACATGGTGTGCTTTCCACCATTAAAGGTAGGTGGAAAAAAATGTTCATTCAGTCTGTTGGCTATCTAGGAGAAACAGAAGGACCATCTAGTATATCTCCTCAATATTGCATACACAGACCAGCCTAGCTTACAACTTTTAGCCTAATCCTTAAAGGGGTTGTCCCGCGCCGAAACGGGTTTTTTTTTTTTTCAACCCCCCCCCCCGTTCGGCGCGAGACAACCCCGATGCAGGGAGGTAAAGAAAGCTCACCGGAGCGCTTACCTGAATCCCCGTGCTCCGGTGACTTCTCTACTCACCGCTGAAGATGGCCTCTTCCTCCGTGGACCGCAGCTCTTCTGTGCGGTCCATTGCCGATTCCAGCCTCCTGATTGGCTGGAATCGGCACGTGACGGGGCGGAGCTACACTGAGCTACACGGAGCCCCATAGAAGACTGCAGAAGACCCGGACTGCGCAAGCGCGGCTAATTTGGCCATCGGAGGGCGAAAATTAGTCGGCACCATGGAGACGAGGACGCCAGCAACGGAACAGGTAAGTATAAAACTTTTTATAACTTCTGCATGGCTCATAATTAATGCACAATGTACATTACAAAGTGCATTATTATGGCCATGCAGAAGTGTACAGACCCACTTGCTGCCTCGGGACAACCCCTTTAATGTAATTGTACATTTTGAAAGAAAAAAAACACAAGTGCTTCACCGTTTAGATGTATTGGCTCACATTAATGTGGTCGGTGCCTAAAAACTGGACTACACCTAGAACTGGGCACCGTTAGGTCAGCAAGCGGATGTGGACCCGCTTTGCCACAAACTGATTTGGCTTTGGGCTAAATCTGGAGGCAGCACTTAGGATACCCCGGTTTTCACCTCTTGCACCTCAAAGTGGCATTTGGTCTTCGCTGCGGGGTCCCCAAGCCGTTACTCGCAAAAGTAGTCTCAGTTGTGTGGCAGCTGACACTAACATAAGACCGAGGTGCAAGACCTATTAACGCTATACTCACCTTAGCCTGTTGTAAAAAAAAGGGTTAGATTGTGAGCCAGTACTATGCTGCCTAACAGCAACGTGCATTACAATTACGTAAACTTATTACTTTTATCCACTGGCCAACTATACAAAGTTTTTGACAAAGCCTTCAATTATAATTCCCTATCTATACCACCGATCTGTTCATACGTCTCCTCACTATCCCACAACCCAAACGACTTTTCGATACATTCCACTCCCTCTTCAGCCCCAAAGAACAGGCCCCCGTGATGGATCCCACTGCTGAAGAGCTAGCCGCCCATTTCATAGAAAAAAACCAAAAACATCTGAAAACAAATCTCTAAAAACTGCACGGGGAGGCCCGATCCCGGTCTCTCTAGCAATGACTCCATATCTCGCTATCAATACTAGAACCAACCACAGAGGAAGAAGTCTCCAGATTGCATTTAGCTACTCGCCGCACCACCTGCGTGAGCGACCCTCTCCTAAAGGCCCAAGCAAGACAGCATACTCTCCGCCCACTACAGTTACACCTGTGGCCCTACCCTTTGTAGCTGTTTTTCCTAGATTACCAGCAAACAGATGAAAGCACACCTAGCAAAAAATTTGAATTAAAACGCATGGGCCTCCTCCATAACCCCTCTAGCCCACCTTTCCATCACCAAACATGGTGTGCTTTCTACCATTAAAGGTAGGTAGAAAAAAATGTTCATTCAATCTGCTGGCTATCTAGGAGAAACAGAAGGACCATCTAGTATATCTCCTCAATATTGCATACACAGACCAGCCTAGCTTACAACTTTTAGCCTAATCCTTAATGTGATTGTACATTTTGAAAAAAAAAAACACAAGTGCTTCACCGTTTAGATGTATTGGCTCACTTTAATGTGGTCGGTGCCTAAAAACTGGACTAAACCTAGAACTGGGCACCGTTAGGTCAGCAAGCGGATGTGGACCCGCTTTGCCACAAACTGATTTGGCTTTGGGCTAAATCTGGAGGCAGCACTTAGGATACCCCGATTTTCACCTCTTGCACCTCAAAGTGGCATTTGGTCTTCGCTGCGGGGTCCCCAAGCCGTTACTCACAAAAGTAGTCTCAGTTGTGTGGCAGCTGACACTAACATAAGACCGAGGTGCAAGACCTATTAACGCTATACTCACCTTAGCCTGTTGTAAAGAAAAGGGTTAGATTGTGAGCCAGTACTATGCTGCCTAACAGCAACGTGCATTACAATTACGTAAACTTATTACTTTTATCCACTGGCCAACTATACAAAGTTTTGACAAAGCCTTCAATTATAATTCCCTTTCTATACCGCCAATCTGTTCATACGTCTCCTCACTATCCCACAACACAAACGACTTTTCGATACATTCCACTCCCTCTTCAGCCCCAAAGAACAGGCCCCCGTGATGGATCCCACTGCTGGAGAGCTAGCCGCCCATTTCATAGAAAAAAACCAAAAACATCTGAAAACAAATCTCCAAAAACTGTACGGGGAGCCCCGATCCCGGTCTCTCTAGCAATGACTCCATATCTCACTATCAATACTAGAACCAACCACAGAGGAAGAAGTCTCCAGATTGCATTTCGCTACTCGCCGCACCACCTGCGTGAGCGACCCTCTCCTAAAGGCCCAAGCAAGACAGCATACTCTCCGCCGACTACAGTTACACCTTTGGCCCTACCCTTTGTAGCTATTTTTCCTAGATTACCAGCAAACAGATGAAAGCACACCTAGCAAAAAATGTGAATTAAAACGCATAGGCCTCCTCCATAACCCCTCTAGCCCACCTTTCCATCACCAAACATGGTGTGCTTTCTACCATTAAAGATAGGTAGAAAAAAATGTTCATTCAATCTGCTGGCTATCTAGGAGAAACAGAAGGACCATCTAGTATATCTCCTCAATATTGCATACACAGACCGGCCTAGCTTACAACTTTTAGCCTAATCCTTAATGTAATTGTACATTTTGAAAAAAAGAAACACAAGTGCTTCACCGTTTAGATGTATTGGCTCACATTAATGTGGTCGGTGCCTAAAAACTGGACTAAACCTAGAACTGGGCACCGTTAGGTCAGCAAGCAGATGTGGACCCGCTTTGCCACAAACTGATTTGGCTTTGGGCTAAATCTGGAGGCAGCACTTAGGATACCCTGGTTTTCACCTCTTGCACCTCAAAGTGGCATTTGGTCTTCGCTGCGGGGTCCCCAAGCCGTTACTCGCAAAAGTAGTCTCAGTTGTGTGGCAGCTGACACTAACATAAGACCGAGGTGAAAGACCTATTAACGCTATACTCACCTTAGCCTGTTGTAAAGAAAAGGGTTAGATTGTGAGCCAGTACTATGCTGCCTAACAGCAACGTGCATTACAATTACGTAAACTTATTACTTTTATCCACTGGCCAACTATACAAAGTTTTTGACAAAGCCTTCAATTATAATTCCCTATCTATACCGCCGATCTGTTCATAAGTCTCCTCACTATCCCACAACCCAAACGACTTTTCGATACATTCCACTCCCTATTCAGCCCCAAAGAACAGGCCCCCGTGATGGATCCCACTGCGGAAGAGCTAGCCACCCATTTCATAGAAAAAAACCAAAAACATCTGAAAACAAATCTCTAAAAACTGCACGGGGAGCCCCGATCCCGGTCTCTCTAGCAATGACTCCATATCTCACTATCAATACTAGAACCAACCACAGAGGAAGAAGTCTCCAGATTGCATTTCGCTACTCGCCGCACCACCTGCGTGAGCGACCCTCTCCTAAAGGCCCAAGCAAGACAGCATACTCTCCGCCCACTACAGTTACACCTTTGGCCCTACCCTTTGTAGCTATTTTTCCTAGATTACCAGCAAACAGATGAAAGCACACCTAGCAAAAAATGTGAATTAAAACGCATAGGCCTCCTCCATAACCCCTCTAGCCCACCTTTCCATCACCAAACATGGTGTGCTTTCTACCATTAAAGATAGGTAGAAAAAAATGTTCATTCAATCTGCTGGCTATCTTGGAGAAACAGAAGGACCATCTAGTATATCTCCTCAATATTGCATACACAGACCGGCCTAGCTTACAACTTTTAGCCTAATCCTTAATGTAATTGTACATTTTGAAAAAAAAAAACACAAGTGCTTCACCGTTTAGATGTATTGGCTCACATTAATGTGGTCGGTGCCTAAAAACTGGACTAAACCTAGAACTGGGCACCGTTAGGTCAGCAAGCGGATGTGGACCCGCTTTGCCACAAACTGATTTGGCTTTGGGCTAAATCTGGAGGCAGCACTTAGGATACCCCGGTTTTCACCTCTTGCACCTCAAAGTGGCATTTGGTCTTCGCTGCGGGGTCCCCAAGCCGTTACTCGCAAAAGTAGTCTCAGTTGTGTGGCAGCTGACACTAACATAAGACCGAGGTGCAAGACCTATTAACGCTATACTCACCTTAGCCTGTTGTAAAGAAAAGGGTTAGATTGTGAGCCAGTACTATGCTGCCTAACAGCAACGTGCATTACAATTACGTAAACTTATAACTTTTATCCACTGGCCAACTATACAAAGTTTTTGACAAAGCCTTCAATTATAATTCCCTATCTATACCACCGATCTGTTCATACGTCTCCTCACTATCCCACAACCCAAACGACTTTTCGATACATTCCACTCCCTATTCAGCCCCAAAGAACAGGCCCCCGTGATGGATCCCACTGCTGAAGAGCTAGCCGCCCATTTCATAGAAAAAAACCAAAAACATCTGAAAACAAATCTCCAAAAACTGCACGGGGAGCCCCGATCCCGGTCTCTCTAGCAATGACTCCATATCTCACTATCAATACTAGAACCAACCACAGAGGAAGAAGTCTCCAGATTGCATTTCGCTACTCGCCGCACCACCTGCGTGAGCGACCCTCTCCTAAAGGCCCAAGCAAGACAGCATACTCTCCGCCCACTACAGTTACACCTTTGGCCCTACCCTTTGTAGCTATTTTTCCTAGATTACCAGCAAACAGATGAAAGCACACCTAGCAAAAAATGTGAATTAAAACGCATAGGCCTCCTCCATAACCCCTCTAGCCCACCTTTCCATCACCAAACATGGTGTGCTTTCTACCATTAAAGATAGGTAGAAAAAAATGTTCATTCAATCTGCTGGCTATCTTGGAGAAACAGAAGGACCATCTAGTATATCTCCTCAATATTGCATACACAGACCGGCCTAGCTTACAACTTTTAGCCTAATCCTTAATGTAATTGTACATTTTGAAAAAAAAAAAACACAAGTGCTTCACCATTTAGATGTATTGGCTCACATTAATGTGGTCGGTGCCTAAAAACTGGACTAAACCTAGAACTGGGCACCGTTAGGTCAGCAAGCGGATGTGGACCCGCTTTGCCACAAACTGATTTGGCTTTGGGCTAAATCTGGAGGCAGCACTTAGGATACCCCGGTTTTCACCTCTTGCACCTCAAAGTGGCATTTGGTCTTCGCTGCGGGGTCCCCAAGCCGTTACTCGCAAAAGTAGTCTCAGTTGTGTGGCAGCTGACACTAACATAAGACCGAGGTGCAAGACCTATTAACGCTATACTCACCTTAGCCTGTTGTAAAGAAAAGGGTTAGATTGTGAGCCAGTACTATGCTGCCTAACAGCAACGTGCATTACAATTACGTAAACTTATAACTTTTATCCACTGGCCAACTATACAAAGTTTTTGACAAAGCCTTCAATTATAATTCCCTATCTATACCACCGATCTGTTCATACGTCTCCTCACTATCCCACAACCCAAACGACTTTTCGATACATTCCACTCCCTCTTGAGCCCCAAAGAACAGGCCTCCATGATGGATCCCACTGCTGAAGAGCTAGCCGCCCATTTCATAGAAAAAAAACAAAAACATCTGAAAACAAATCTCCAAAAACTGCACGGGGAGCCCCGATCCCGGTCTCTCTAGCAATGACTCCATATCTCACTATCAATACTAGAACCAACCACAGAGGAAGAAGTCTCCAGATTGCATTTCGCTACTCGCCGCACCACCTGCGTGAGCGACCCTCTCCTAAAGGCCCAAGCAAGACAGCATACTCTCCGCCCACTACAGTTACACCTTTGGCCCTACCCTCTGTAGCTATTTTTCCTAGATTACCAGCAAACAGATGAAAGCACACCTAGCAAAAAATGTGAATTAAAACGCATAGGCCTCCTCCATAACCCCTCTAGCCCACCTTTCCATCACCAAACATGGTGTGCTTTCTACCATTAAAGGTAGGTAGAAAAAAATGTTCATTCAATCTGCTGGCTATCTAGGAGAAACAGAAGGACCATCTAGTATATCTCCTCAATATTGCATACACAGACCGGCCTAGCTTACAAGTTTTAGCCTAATCCTTAATGTAATTGTACATTTTGAAAAAAAAAAACACAAGTGCTTCACCGTTTAGATGTATTGGCTCACATTAATGTGGTCGGTGCCTAAAAACTGGACTACACCTAGAACTGGGCACCGTTAGGTCAGCAAGCGGATGTGGACCCGCTTTGCCACAAACTGATTTGGCTTTGGGCTAAATCTGGAGGCAGCACTTAGGATACCCCGGTTTTCACCTCTTGCACCTCAAAGTGGCATTTGGTCTTCGCTGCGGGGTCCCCAAGCCGTTACTCGCAAAAGTAGTCTCAGTTGTGTGGCAGCTGACACTAACATAAGACCGAGGTGCAAGACCTATTAACGCTATACTCACCTTAGCCTGTTGTAAAGAAAAGGGTTAGATTGTGAGCCAGTACTATGCTGCCTAACAGCAACGTGCATTACAATTACGTAAACTTATTACTTTTATCCACTGGCCAACTATACAAAGTTTTTGACAAAGCCTTCAATTATAATTCCCTATCTATACCACCGATCTGTTCATACGTCTCCTCACTATCCCACAACCCAAACGACTTTTCGATACATTCCACTCCCTCTTCAGCCCCAAAGAACAGGCCCCCGTGATGGATCCCACTGCTGAAGAGCTAGCCGCCCATTTCATAGAAAAAAACCAAAAACATCTGAAAACAAATCTCTAAAAACTGCACGGGGAGCCCCGATCCCGGTCTCTCTAGCAATGACTCCATATCTCACTATCAATACTAGAACCAACCACAGAGGAAGAAGTCTCCAGATTGCATTTCGCTACTCGCCGCACCACCTGCGTGAGCGACCCTCTCCTAAAGGCCCAAGCAAGACAGCATACTCTCCGCCCACTACAGTTACACCTTTGGCCCTACCCTTTGTAGCTATTTTTCCTAGATTACCAGCAAACAGATGAAAGCACACCTAGCAAAAAATGTGAATTAAAACGCATAGGCCTCCTCCATAACCCCTCTAGCCCACCTTTCCATCACCAAACATGGTGTGCTTTCTACCATTAAAGATAGGTAGAAAAAAATGTTCATTCAATCTGCTGGCTATCTTGGAGAAACAGAAGGACCATCTAGTATATCTCCTCAATATTGCATACACAGACCGGCCTAGCTTACAACTTTTAGCCTAATCCTTAATGTAATTGTACATTTTGAAAAAAAAAAACACAAGTGCTTCACCGTTTAGATGTATTGGCTCACATTAATGTGGTCGGTGCCTAAAAACTGGACTAAACCTAGAACTGGGCACCGTTAGGTCAGCAAGCGGATGTGGACCCGCTTTGCCACAAACTGATTTGGCTTTGGGCTAAATCTGGAGGCAGCACTTAGGATACCCCGGTTTTCACCTCTTGCACCTCAAAGTGGCATTTGGTCTTCGCTGCGGGGTCCCCAAGCCGTTACTCGCAAAAGTAGTCTCAGTTGTGTGGCAGCTGACACTAACATAAGACCGAGGTGCAAGACCTATTAACGCTATACTCACCTTAGCCTGTTGTAAAGAAAAGGGTTAGATTGTGAGCCAGTACTATGCTGCCTAACAGCAACGTGCATTACAATTACGTAAACTTATAACTTTTATCCACTGGCCAACTATACAAAGTTTTTGACAAAGCCTTCAATTATAATTCCCTATCTATACCACCGATCTGTTCATACGTCTCCTCACTATCCCACAACCCAAACGACTTTTCGATACATTCCACTCCCTATTCAGCCCCAAAGAACAGGCCTCCATGATGGATCCCACTGCTGAAGAGCTAGCCGCCCATTTCATAGAAAAAAACCAAAAACATCTGAAAACAAATCTCCAAAAACTGCACGGGGAGCCCCGATCCCGGTCTCTCTAGCAATGACTCCATATCTCACTATCAATACTAGAACCAACCACAGAGGAAGAAGTCTCCAGATTGCATTTCGCTACTCGCCGCACCACCTGCGTGAGCGACCCTCTCCTAAAGGCCCAAGCAAGACAGCATACTCTCCGCCCACTACAGTTACACCTTTGGCCCTACCCTTTGTAGCTATTTTTCCTAGATTACCAGCAAACAGATGAAAGCACACCTAGCAAAAAATGTGAATTAAAACGCATAGGCCTCCTCCATAACCCCTCTAGCCCACCTTTCCATCACCAAACATGGTGTGCTTTCTACCATTAAAGATAGGTAGAAAAAAATGTTCATTCAATCTGCTGGCTATCTTGGAGAAACAGAAGGACCATCTAGTATATCTCCTCAATATTGCATACACAGACCGGCCTAGCTTACAACTTTTAGCCTAATCCTTAATGTAATTGTACATTTTGAAAAAAAAAAAACACAAGTGCTTCACCGTTTAGATGTATTGGCTCACATTAATGTGGTCGGTGCCTAAAAACTGGACTAAACCTAGAACTGGGCACCGTTAGGTCAGCAAGCGGATGTGGACCCGCTTTGCCACAAACTGATTTGGCTTTGGGCTAAATCTGGAGGCAGCACTTAGGATACCCCGGTTTTCACCTCTTGCACCTCAAAGTGGCATTTGGTCTTCGCTGCGGGGTCCCCAAGCCGTTACTCGCAAAAGTAGTCTCAGTTGTGTGGCAGCTGACACTAACATAAGACCGAGGTGCAAGACCTATTAACGCTATACTCACCTTAGCCTGTTGTAAAGAAAAGGGTTAGATTGTGAGCCAGTACTATGCTGCCTAACAGCAACGTGCATTACAATTACGTAAACTTATAACTTTTATCCACTGGCCAACTATACAAAGTTTTTGACAAAGCCTTCAATTATAATTCCCTATCTATACCACCGATCTGTTCATACGTCTCCTCACTATCCCACAACCCAAACGACTTTTCGATACATTCCACTCCCTCTTGAGCCCCAAAGAACAGGCCTCCATGATGGATCCCACTGCTGAAGAGCTAGCCGCCCATTTCATAGAAAAAAAACAAAAACATCTGAAAACAAATCTCCAAAAACTGCATGGGGAGCCCCGATCCCGGTCTCTCTAGCAATGACTCCATATCTCACTATCAATACTAGAACCAACCACAGAGGAAGAAGTCTCCAGATTGCATTTCGCTACTCGCCGCACCACCTGCGTGAGCGACCCTCTCCTAAAGGCCCAAGCAAGACAGCATACTCTCCGCCCACTACAGTTACACCTTTGGCCCTACCCTCTGTAGCTATTTTTCCTAGATTACCAGCAAACAGATGAAAGCACACCTAGCAAAAAATGTGAATTAAAACGCATAGGCCTCCTCCATAACCCCTCTAGCCCACCTTTCCATCACCAAACATGGTGTGCTTTCTACCATTAAAGGTAGGTAGAAAAAAATGTTCATTCAATCTGCTGGCTATCTAGGAGAAACAGAAGGACCATCTAGTATATCTCCTCAATATTGCATACACAGACCGGCCTAGCTTACAAGTTTTAGCCTAATCCTTAATGTAATTGTACATTTTGAAAAAAAAAAACACAAGTGCTTCACCGTTTAGATGTATTGGCTCACATTAATGTGGTCGGTGCCTAAAAACTGGACTACACCTAGAACTGGGCACCGTTAGGTCAGCAAGCGGATGTGGACCCGCTTTGCCACAAACTGATTTGGCTTTGGGCTAAATCTGGAGGCAGCACTTAGGATACCCCGGTTTTCACCTCTTGCACCTCAAAGTGGCATTTGGTCTTCGCTGCGGGGTCCCCAAGCCGTTACTCGCAAAAGTAGTCTCAGTTGTGTGGCAGCTGACACTAACATAAGACCGAGGTGCAAGACCTATTAACGCTATACTCACCTTAGCCTGTTGTAAAGAAAAGGGTTAGATTGTGAGCCAGTACTATGCTGCCTAACAGCAACGTGCATTACAATTACGTAAACTTATTACTTTTATCCACTGGCCAACTATACAAAGTTTTTGACAAAGCCTTCAATTATAATTCCCTATCTATACCACCGATCTGTTCATACGTCTCCTCACTATCCCACAACCCAAACGACTTTTCGATACATTCCACTCCCTCTTCAGCCCCAAAGAACAGGCCCCCGTGATGGATCCCACTGCTGAAGAGCTAGCCGCCCATTTCATAGAAAAAAACCAAAAACATCTGAAAACAAATCTCCAAAAACTGCACGGGGAGCCCCGATCCCGGTCTCTCTAGCAATGACTCCATATCTCACTATCAATACTAGAACCAACCACAGAGGAAGAAGTCTCCAGATTGCATTTCGCTACTCGCCGCACCACCTGCGTGAGCGACCCTCTCCTAAAGGCCCAAGCAAGACAGCATACTCTCCGCCCACTACAGTTACACCTTTGGCCCTACCCTTTGTAGCTATTTTTCCTAGATTACCAGCAAACAGATGAAAGCACACCTAGCAAAAAATGTGAATTAAAACGCATAGGCCTCCTCCATAACCCCTCTAGCCCACCTTTCCATCACCAAACATGGTGTGCTTTCCACCATTAAAGGTAGGTGGAAAAAAATGTTCATTCAGTCTGCTGGCTATCTAGGAGAAACAGAAGGACCATCTAGTATATCTCCTCAATATTGCATACACAGACCGGCCTAGCTTACAACTTTTAGCCTAATCCTTAATGTAATTGTACATTTTGAAAGAAAAAAAACACAAGTGCTTCACCGTTTAGATGTATTGGCTCACATTAATGTGGTCGGTGCCTAAAAACTGGACTACACCTAGAACTGGGCACCGTTAGGTCAGCAAGCGGATGTGGACCCGCTTTGCCACAAACTGATTTGGCTTTGGGCTAAATCTGGAGGCAGCACTTAGGATACCCCGGTTTTCACCTCTTGCACCTCAAAGTGGCATTTGGTCTTCGCTGCGGGGTCCCCAAGCCGTTACTCGCAAAAGTAGTCTCAGTTGTGTGGCAGCTGACACTAACATAAGACCGAGGTGCAAGACCTATTAACGCTATACTCACCTTAGCCTGTTGTAAAGAAAAGGGTTAGATTGTGAGCCAGTACTATGCTGCCTAACAGCAACGTGCATTACAATTACGTAAACTTATTACTTTTATCCACTGGCCAACTATACAAAGTTTTTGACAAAGCCTTCAATTATAATTCCCTATCTATACCACCGATCTGTTCATACGTCTCCTCACTATCCCACAACCCAAACGACTTTTCGATACATTCCACTCCCTCTTCAGCCCCAAAGAACAGGCCCCCGTGATGGATCCCACTGCTGAAGAGCTAGCCGCCCATTTCATAGAAAAAAACCAAAAACATCTGAAAACAAATCTCCAAAAACTGCATGGGGAGCCCCGATCCCGGTCTCTCTAGCAATGACTCCATATCTCACTATCAATACTAGAACCAACCACAGAGGAAAAAGTCTCCAGATTGCATTTAGCTACTCGCCGCACCACCTGCGTGAGCGACCCTCTCCTAAAGGCCCAAGCAAGACAGCATACTCTCCGCCCACTACAGTTACACCTTTGGCCCTACCCTTTGTAGCTATTTTTCCTAGATTACCAGCAAACAGATGAAAGCACACCTAGCAAAAAATGTGAATTAAAACGCATAGGCCTCCTCCATAACCCCTCTAGCCCACCTTTCCATCACCAAACATGGTGTGCTTTCTACCATTAAAGGTAGGTAGAAAAAAATGTTCATTCAATCTGCTGGCTATCTAGGAGAAACAGAAGGACCATCTAGTATATCTCCTCAATATTGCATACACAGACCGGCCTAGCTTACAAGTTTTAGCCTAATCCTTAATGTAATTGTACATTTTGGAAAAAAAAAACACAAGTGCTTCACCGTTTAGATGTATTGGCTCACATTAATGTGGTCGGTGCCTAAAAACTGGACTACACCTAGAACTGGGCACCGTTAGGTCAGCAAGCGGATGTGGACCCGCTTTGCCACAAACTGATTTGGCTTTGGGCTAAATCTGGAGGCAGCACTTAGGATACCCCGGTTTTCACCTCTTGCACCTCAAAGTGGCATTTGGTCTTCGCTGCGGGGTCCCCAAGCCGTTACTCGCAAAAGTAGTCTCAGTTGTGTGGCAGCTGACACTAACATAAGACCGAGGTGCAAGACCTATTAACGCTATACTCACCTTAGCCTGTTGTAAAGAAAAGGGTTAGATTGTGAGCCAGTACTATGCTGCCTAACAGCAACGTGCATTACAATTACGTAAACTTATTACTTTTATCCACTGGCCAACTATACAAAGTTTTTGACAAAGCCTTCAATTATAATTCCCTATCTATACCACCGATCTGTTCATACGTCTCGTCACTATCCCACAACCCAAACGACTTTTCGATACATTCCACTCCCTCTTCAGCCCCAAAGAACAGGCCCCCGTGATGGATCCCACTGCTGAAGAGCTAGCCGCCCATTTCATAGAAAAAAACCAAAAACATCTGAAAACAAATCTCCAAAAACTGCACGGGGAGCCCCGATCCCGGTCTCTCTAGCAATGACTCCATATCTCACTATCAATACTAGGACCAACCACAGAGGAAGAAGTCTCCAGATTGCATTTCGCTACTCGCCGCACCACCTGCGTGAGCGACCCTCTCCTAAAGGCCCAAGCAAGACAGCATACTCTCCGCCCACTACAGTTACACCTTTGGCCCTACCCTTTGTAGCTATTTTTCCTAGATTACCAGCAAACAGATGAAAGCACACCTAGCAAAAAATGTGAATTAAAACGCATAGGCCTCCTCCATAACCCCTCTAGCCCACCTTTCCATCACCAAACATGGTGTGCTTTCCACCATTAAAGGTAGGTGGAAAAAAATGTTCATTCAGTCTGCTGGCTATCTAGGAGAAACAGAAGGACCATCTAGTATATCTCCTCAATATTGCATACACAGACCGGCCTAGCTTACAACTTTTAGCCTAATCCTTAATGTAATTGTACATTTTGAAAGAAAAAAAACACAAGTGCTTCACCGTTTAGATGTATTGGCTCACATTAATGTGGTCGGTGCCTAAAAACTGGACTACACCTAGAACTGGGCACCGTTAGGTCAGCAAGCGGATGTGGACCCGCTTTGCCACAAACTGATTTGGCTTTGGGCTAAATCTGGAGGCAGCACTTAGGATACCCCGGTTTTCACCTCTTGCACCTCAAAGTGGCATTTGGTCTTCGCTGCGGGGTCCCCAAGCCGTTACTCGCAAAAGTAGTCTCAGTTGTGTGGCAGCTGACACTAACATAAGACCGAGGTGCAAGACCTATTAACGCTATACTCACCTTAGCCTGTTGTAAAGAAAAGGGTTAGATTGTGAGCCAGTACTATGCTGCCTAACAGCAACGTGCATTACAATTACGTAAACTTATTACTTTTATCCACTGGCCAACTATACAAAGTTTTTGACAAAGCCTTCAATTATAATTCCCTATCTATACCACCGATCTGTTCATACGTCTCCTCACTATCCCACAACCCAAACGACTTTTCGATACATTCCACTCCCTCTTCAGCCCCAAAGAACAGGCCCCCGTGATGGATCCCACTGCTGAAGAGCTAGCCGCCCATTTCATAGAAAAAAACCAAAAACATCTGAAAACAAATCTCCAAAAACTGCATGGGGAGCCCCGATCCCGGTCTCTCTAGCAATGACTCCATATCTCACTATCAATACTAGAACCAACCACAGAGGAAAAAGTCTCCAGATTGCATTTAGCTACTCGCCGCACCACCTGCGTGAGCGACCCTCTCCTAAAGGCCCAAGCAAGACAGCATACTCTCCGCCCACTACAGTTACACCTTTGGCCCTACCCTTTGTAGCTATTTTTCCTAGATTACCAGCAAACAGATGAAAGCACACCTAGCAAAAAATGTGAATTAAAACGCATAGGCCTCCTCCATAACCCCTCTAGCCCACCTTTCCATCACCAAACATGGTGTGCTTTCTACCATTAAAGGTAGGTAGAAAAAAATGTTCATTCAATCTGCTGGCTATCTAGGAGAAACAGAAGGACCATCTAGTATATCTCCTCAATATTGCATACACAGACCGGCCTAGCTTACAACTTTTAGCCTAATCCTTAATGTAATTGTACATTTTGAAAAAAAAAAACACAAGTGCTTCACCGTTTAGATGTATTGGCTCACATTAATGTGGTCGGTGCCTAAAAACTGGACTAAACCTAGAACTGGGCACCGTTAGGTCAGCAAGCGGATGTGGACCCGCTTTGCCACAAACTGATTTGGCTTTGGGCTAAATCTGGAGGCAGCACTTAGGATACCCCGGTTTTCACCTCTTGCACCTCAAAGTGGCATTTGGTCTTCGCTGCGGGGTCCCCAAGCCGTTACTCGCAAAAGTAGTCTCAGTTGTGTGGCAGCTGACACTAACATAAGACCGAGGTGCAAGACCTATTAACGCTATACTCACCTTAGCCTGTTGTAAAGAAAAGGGTTAGATTGTGAGCCAGTACTATGCTGCCTAACAGCAACGTGCATTACAATTACGTAAACTTATAACTTTTATCCACTGGCCAACTATACAAAGTTTTTGACAAAGCCTTCAATTATAATTCCCTATCTATACCACCGATCTGTTCATACGTCTCCTCACTATCCCACAACCCAAACGACTTTTCGATACATTCCACTCCCTCTTGAGCCCCAAAGAACAGGCCTCCATGATGGATCCCACTGCTGAAGAGCTAGCCGCCCATTTCATAGAAAAAAAACAAAAACATCTGAAAACAAATCTCCAAAAACTGCACGGGGAGCCCCGATCCCGGTCTCTCTAGCAATGACTCCATATCTCACTATCAATACTAGAACCAACCACAGAGGAAGAAGTCTCCAGATTGCATTTCGCTACTCGCCGCACCACCTGCGTGAGCGACCCTCTCCTAAAGGCCCAAGCAAGACAGCATACTCTCCGCCCACTACAGTTACACCTTTGGCCCTACCCTCTGTAGCTATTTTTCCTAGATTACCAGCAAACAGATGAAAGCACACCTAGCAAAAAATGTGAATTAAAACGCATAGGCCTCCTCCATAACCCCTCTAGCCCACCTTTCCATCACCAAACATGGTGTGCTTTCTACCATTAAAGGTAGGTAGAAAAAAATGTTCATTCAATCTGCTGGCTATCTAGGAGAAACAGAAGGACCATCTAGTATATCTCCTCAATATTGCATACACAGACCGGCCTAGCTTACAAGTTTTAGCCTAATCCTTAATGTAATTGTACATTTTGAAAAAAAAAAACACAAGTGCTTCACCGTTTAGATGTATTGGCTCACATTAATGTGGTCGGTGCCTAAAAACTGGACTACACCTAGAACTGGGCACCGTTAGGTCAGCAAGCGGATGTGGACCCGCTTTGCCACAAACTGATTTGGCTTTGGGCTAAATCTGGAGGCAGCACTTAGGATACCCCGGTTTTCACCTCTTGCACCTCAAAGTGGCATTTGGTCTTCGCTGCGGGGTCCCCAAGCCGTTACTCGCAAAAGTAGTCTCAGTTGTGTGGCAGCTGACACTAACATAAGACCGAGGTGCAAGACCTATTAACGCTATACTCACCTTAGCCTGTTGTAAAGAAAAGGGTTAGATTGTGAGCCAGTACTATGCTGCCTAACAGCAACGTGCATTACAATTACGTAAACTTATTACTTTTATCCACTGGCCAACTATACAAAGTTTTTGACAAAGCCTTCAATTATAATTCCCTATCTATACCACCGATCTGTTCATACGTCTCCTCACTATCCCACAACCCAAACGACTTTTCGATACATTCCACTCCCTCTTCAGCCCCAAAGAACAGGCCCCCGTGATGGATCCCACTGCTGAAGAGCTAGCCGCCCATTTCATAGAAAAAAACCAAAAACATCTGAAAACAAATCTCCAAAAACTGCACGGGGAGCCCCGATCCCGGTCTCTCTAGCAATGACTCCATATCTCACTATCAATACTAGAACCAACCACAGAGGAAGAAGTCTCCAGATTGCATTTCGCTACTCGCCGCACCACCTGCGTGAGCGACCCTCTCCTAAAGGCCCAAGCAAGACAGCATACTCTCCGCCCACTACAGTTACACCTTTGGCCCTACCCTTTGTAGCTATTTTTCCTAGATTACCAGCAAACAGATGAAAGCACACCTAGCAAAAAATGTGAATTAAAACGCATAGGCCTCCTCCATAACCCCTCTAGCCCACCTTTCCATCACCAAACATGGTGTGCTTTCCACCATTAAAGGTAGGTGGAAAAAAATGTTCATTCAGTCTGCTGGCTATCTAGGAGAAACAGAAGGACCATCTAGTATATCTCCTCAATATTGCATACACAGACCGGCCTAGCTTACAACTTTTAGCCTAATCCTTAATGTAATTGTACATTTTGAAAGAAAAAAAACACAAGTGCTTCACCGTTTAGATGTATTGGCTCACATTAATGTGGTCGGTGCCTAAAAACTGGACTACACCTAGAACTGGGCACCGTTAGGTCAGCAAGCGGATGTGGACCCGCTTTGCCACAAACTGATTTGGCTTTGGGCTAAATCTGGAGGCAGCACTTAGGATACCCCGGTTTTCACCTCTTGCACCTCAAAGTGGCATTTGGTCTTCGCTGCGGGGTCCCCAAGCCGTTACTCGCAAAAGTAGTCTCAGTTGTGTGGCAGCTGACACTAACATAAGACCGAGGTGCAAGACCTATTAACGCTATACTCACCTTAGCCTGTTGTAAAGAAAAGGGTTAGATTGTGAGCCAGTACTATGCTGCCTAACAGCAACGTGCATTACAATTACGTAAACTTATTACTTTTATCCACTGGCCAACTATACAAAGTTTTTGACAAAGCCTTCAATTATAATTCCCTATCTATACCACCGATCTGTTCATACGTCTCCTCACTATCCCACAACCCAAACGACTTTTCGATACATTCCACTCCCTCTTCAGCCCCAAAGAACAGGCCCCCGTGATGGATCCCACTGCTGAAGAGCTAGCCGCCCATTTCATAGAAAAAAACCAAAAACATCTGAAAACAAATCTCCAAAAACTGCATGGGGAGCCCCGATCCCGGTCTCTCTAGCAATGACTCCATATCTCACTATCAATACTAGAACCAACCACAGAGGAAAAAGTCTCCAGATTGCATTTAGCTACTCGCCGCACCACCTGCGTGAGCGACCCTCTCCTAAAGGCCCAAGCAAGACAGCATACTCTCCGCCCACTACAGTTACACCTTTGGCCCTACCCTTTGTAGCTATTTTTCCTAGATTACCAGCAAACAGATGAAAGCACACCTAGCAAAAAATGTGAATTAAAACGCATAGGCCTCCTCCATAACCCCTCTAGCCCACCTTTCCATCACCAAACATGGTGTGCTTTCTACCATTAAAGGTAGGTAGAAAAAAATGTTCATTCAATCTGCTGGCTATCTAGGAGAAACAGAAGGACCATCTAGTATATCTCCTCAATATTGCATACACAGACCGGCCTAGCTTACAAGTTTTAGCCTAATCCTTAATGTAATTGTACATTTTGGAAAAAAAAAACACAAGTGCTTCACCGTTTAGATGTATTGGCTCACATTAATGTGGTCGGTGCCTAAAAACTGGACTACACCTAGAACTGGGCACCGTTAGGTCAGCAAGCGGATGTGGACCCGCTTTGCCACAAACTGATTTGGCTTTGGGCTAAATCTGGAGGCAGCACTTAGGATACCCCGGTTTTCACCTCTTGCACCTCAAAGTGGCATTTGGTCTTCGCTGCGGGGTCCCCAAGCCGTTACTCGCAAAAGTAGTCTCAGTTGTGTGGCAGCTGACACTAACATAAGACCGAGGTGCAAGACCTATTAACGCTATACTCACCTTAGCCTGTTGTAAAGAAAAGGGTTAGATTGTGAGCCAGTACTATGCTGCCTAACAGCAACGTGCATTACAATTACGTAAACTTATTACTTTTATCCACTGGCCAACTATACAAAGTTTTTGACAAAGCCTTCAATTATAATTCCCTATCTATACCACCGATCTGTTCATACGTCTCGTCACTATCCCACAACCCAAACGACTTTTCGATACATTCCACTCCCTCTTCAGCCCCAAAGAACAGGCCCCCGTGATGGATCCCACTGCTGAAGAGCTAGCCGCCCATTTCATAGAAAAAAACCAAAAACATCTGAAAACAAATCTCCAAAAACTGCACGGGGAGCCCCGATCCCGGTCTCTCTAGCAATGACTCCATATCTCACTATCAATACTAGGACCAACCACAGAGGAAGAAGTCTCCAGATTGCATTTCGCTACTCGCCGCACCACCTGCGTGAGCGACCCTCTCCTAAAGGCCCAAGCAAGACAGCATACTCTCCGCCCACTACAGTTACACCTTTGGCCCTACCCTTTGTAGCTATTTTTCCTAGATTACCAGCAAACAGATGAAAGCACACCTAGCAAAAAATGTGAATTAAAACGCATAGGCCTCCTCCATAACCCCTCTAGCCCACCTTTCCATCACCAAACATGGTGTGCTTTCCACCATTAAAGGTAGGTGGAAAAAAATGTTCATTCAGTCTGCTGGCTATCTAGGAGAAACAGAAGGACCATCTAGTATATCTCCTCAATATTGCATACACAGACCGGCCTAGCTTACAACTTTTAGCCTAATCCTTAATGTAATTGTACATTTTGAAAGAAAAAAAACACAAGTGCTTCACCGTTTAGATGTATTGGCTCACATTAATGTGGTCGGTGCCTAAAAACTGGACTACACCTAGAACTGGGCACCGTTAGGTCAGCAAGCGGATGTGGACCCGCTTTGCCACAAACTGATTTGGCTTTGGGCTAAATCTGGAGGCAGCACTTAGGATACCCCGGTTTTCACCTCTTGCACCTCAAAGTGGCATTTGGTCTTCGCTGCGGGGTCCCCAAGCCGTTACTCGCAAAAGTAGTCTCAGTTGTGTGGCAGCTGACACTAACATAAGACCGAGGTGCAAGACCTATTAACGCTATACTCACCTTAGCCTGTTGTAAAGAAAAGGGTTAGATTGTGAGCCAGTACTATGCTGCCTAACAGCAACGTGCATTACAATTACGTAAACTTATTACTTTTATCCACTGGCCAACTATACAAAGTTTTTGACAAAGCCTTCAATTATAATTCCCTATCTATACCACCGATCTGTTCATACGTCTCCTCACTATCCCACAACCCAAACGACTTTTCGATACATTCCACTCCCTCTTCAGCCCCAAAGAACAGGCCCCCGTGATGGATCCCACTGCTGAAGAGCTAGCCGCCCATTTCATAGAAAAAAACCAAAAACATCTGAAAACAAATCTCCAAAAACTGCATGGGGAGCCCCGATCCCGGTCTCTCTAGCAATGACTCCATATCTCACTATCAATACTAGAACCAACCACAGAGGAAAAAGTCTCCAGATTGCATTTAGCTACTCGCCGCACCACCTGCGTGAGCGACCCTCTCCTAAAGGCCCAAGCAAGACAGCATACTCTCCGCCGACTACAGTTACACCTTTGGCCCTACCCTTTGTAGCTATTTTTCCTAGATTACCAGCAAACAGATGAAAGCACACCTAGCAAAAAATGTGAATTAAAACGCATAGGCCTCCTCCATAACCCCTCTAGCCCACCTTTCCATCACCAAACATGGTGTGCTTTCTACCATTAAAGATAGGTAGAAAAAAATGTTCATTCAATCTGCTGGCTATCTAGGAGAAACAGAAGGACCATCTAGTATATCTCCTCAATATTGCATACACAGACCGGCCTAGCTTACAAGTTTTAGCCTAATCCTTAATGTAATTGTACATTTTGGAAAAAAAAAACACAAGTGCTTCACCGTTTAGATGTATTGGCTCACATTAATGTGGTCGGTGCCTAAAAACTGGACTACACCTAGAACTGGGCACCGTTAGGTCAGCAAGCGGATGTGGACCCGCTTTGCCACAAACTGATTTGGCTTTGGGCTAAATCTGGAGGCAGCACTTAGGATACCCCGGTTTTCACCTCTTGCACCTCAAAGTGGCATTTGGTCTTCGCTGCGGGGTCCCCAAGCCGTTACTCGCAAAAGTAGTCTCAGTTGTGTGGCAGCTGACACTAACATAAGACCGAGGTGCAAGACCTATTAACGCTATACTCACCTTAGCCTGTTGTAAAGAAAAGGGTTAGATTGTGAGCCAGTACTATGCTGCCTAACAGCAACGTGCATTACAATTACGTAAACTTATTACTTTTATCCACTGGCCAACTATACAAAGTTTTTGACAAAGCCTTCAATTATAATTCCCTATCTATACCACCGATCTGTTCATACGTCTCGTCACTATCCCACAACCCAAACGACTTTTCGATACATTCCACTCCCTCTTCAGCCCCAAAGAACAGGCCCCCGTGATGGATCCCACTGCTGAAGAGCTAGCCGCCCATTTCATAGAAAAAAACCAAAAACATCTGAAAACAAATCTCCAAAAACTGCACGGGGAGCCCCGATCCCGGTCTCTCTAGCAATGACTCCATATCTCACTATCAATACTAGGACCAACCACAGAGGAAGAAGTCTCCAGATTGCATTTCGCTACTCGCCGCACCACCTGCGTGAGCGATCCTCTCCTAAAGGCCCAAGCAAGACAGCATACTCTCCGCCCACTACAGTTACACCTTTGGCCCTACCCTTTGTAGCTATTTTTTCTAGATTACCAGCAAACAGATGAAAGCACACCTAGCAAAAAATGTGAATTAAAACGCATAGGCCTCCTCCATAACCCCTCTAGCCCACCTTTCCATCACCAAACATGGTGTGCTTTCCACCATTAAAGGTAGGTGGAAAAAAATGTTCATTCAGTCTGCTGGCTATCTAGGAGAAACAGAAGGACCATCTAGTATATCTCCTCAATATTGCATACACAGACCGGCCTAGCTTACAACTTTTAGCCTAATCCTTAATGTAATTGTACATTTTGAAAGAAAAAAAACACAAGTGCTTCACCGTTTAGATGTATTGGCTCACATTAATGTGGTCGGTGCCTAAAAACTGGACTACACCTAGAACTGGGCACCGTTAGGTCAGCAAGCGGATGTGGACCCGCTTTGCCACAAACTGATTTGGCTTTGGGCTAAATCTGGAGGCAGCACTTAGGATACCCCGGTTTTCACCTCTTGCACCTCAAAGTGGCATTTGGTCTTCGCTGCGGGGTCCCCAAGCCGTTACTCGCAAAAGTAGTCTCAGTTGTGTGGCAGCTGACACTAACATAAGACCGAGGTGCAAGACCTATTAACGCTATACTCACCTTAGCCTGTTGTAAAGAAAAGGGTTAGATTGTGAGCCAGTACTATGCTGCCTAACAGCAACGTGCATTACAATTACGTAAACTTATTACTTTTATCCACTGGCCAACTATACAAAGTTTTTGACAAAGCCTTCAAATATAATTCCCTATCTATACTGCCGATCTGTTCATACGTCTCCTCACTAGCCCACAACCCAAACGACTTTTCGATACATTCCACTCCCTCTTGAGCCCCAAAGAACAGGCCTCCATGATGGATCCCACTGCTGAAGAGCTAGCCGCCCATTTCATAGAAAAAAAACAAAAACATCTGAAAACAAATCTCCAAAAACTACACGGGGAGCCCCGATCCCGATCTCTCTAGCAATGACTCCATATCTCACTATCAATACTATAAACAACCACAGAGGAAGAAGTCTCCAGATTGCATTTCGCTACTCGCCGCACCACCTGCGTGAGCGACCCTCTCCTAAAGGCCCAAGCAAGACAGCATACTCTCCGCCCACTACAGTTACACCTTTGGCCCTACCCTTTGTAGCTGTTTTTCCTAGATTACCAGCAAACAGATGAAAGCACACCTAGCAAAAAATTTGAATTAAAACGCATGGGCCTCCTCCATAACCCCTCTAGCCCACCTTTCCATCACCAAACATGGTGTGCTTTCTACCATTAAAGGTAGGTAGAAAAAAATGTTCATTCAATCTGCTGGCTATCTAGGAGAAACAGAAGGACCATCTAGTATATCTCCTCAATATTGCATACACAGACCAGCCTAGCTTACAACTTTTAGCCTAATCCTTAAAGGAGATGTCCCGCGCCGAAACGGGGTTTTTTTTTTTTTTAAACCCCCCCCCCCCGTTCGGCGCGAGACAACCCCGATGCAGGGGCTAAAAAAACCACCCGCACAGCGCTTACCTGAATCCCGGCGGTCCGGCGTCTTCATACTCACCTGCTGAAGATGGCCGCCGGGATCCTCTGTCTTCATGGACCGCAGGGCTTCTGTGCGGTCCATTGCCGATTCCAGCCTCCTGATTGGCTGGAATCGGCACGTGACGGGGCGGAGCTACACGGAGCTACACGGAGCCCCATAGAGAAGAGGAGAAGACCCGGACTGCGCAAGCGCGGCTAATTTGGCCATCGGAGGGCGAAAATTAGTCGGCACCATGGAGACGAGGACGCTAGCAACGGAGCAGGTAAGTATAAAACTTTTTATAACTTCTGTATGGCTCATAATTAATGCACAATGTACATTACAAAGTGCATTATTATGGCCATGCAGAAGTGTATAGACCCACTTGCTGCCTCGGGACAACCCCTTTAATGTGATTGTACATTTTGAAAAAAAAAAACACAAGTGCTTCACCGTTTAGATGTATTGGCTCACTTTAATGTGGTCGGTGCCTAAAAACTGGACTAAACCTAGAACTGGGCACCGTTAGGTCAGCAAGCGGATGTGGACCCGCTTTGCCACAAGCTGATTTGGCTTTGGGCTAAATCTGGAGGCAGCACTTAGGATACCCCGGTTTTCACCTCTTGCACATCAAAGTGGCATTTGGTCTTCGCTGCGGGGTCCCCAAGCCGTTACTCACAAAAGTAGTCTCAGTTGTGTGGCAGCTGACACTAACATAAGACCGAGGTGCAAGACCTATTAACGCTATACTCACCTTAGCCTGTTGTAAAGAAAAGGGTTAGATTGTGAGCCAGTACTATGCTGCCTAACAGCAACGTGCATTACAATTACGTAAACTTATTACTTTTATCCACTGGCCAACTATATAAAGTTTTGACAAAGCCTTCAATTATAATTCCCTTTCTATACCGCCAATCTGTTCATACGTCTCCTCACTATCCCACAACACAAACGACTTTTCGATACATTCCACTCCCTCTTCAGCCCCAAAGAACAGGCCCCCGTGATGGATCCCACTGCTGGAGAGCTAGCCGCCCATTTCATAGAATAAAACCAAAAACATCTGAAAACAAATCTCCAAAAACTGTACGGGGAGCCCCGATCCCGGTCTCTCTAGCAATGACTCCATATCTCACTATCAATACTAGAACCAACCACAGAGGAAGAAGTCTCCAGATTGCATTTCGCTACTCGCCGCACCACCTGCGTGAGCGACCCTCTCCTAAAGGCCCAAGCAAGACAGCATACTCTCCGCCCACTACAGTTACACCTTTGGCCCTACCCTTTGTAGCTATTTTTCCTAGATTACCAGCAAACAGATGAAAGCACACTTAGCAAAAAATGTGAATTAAAACGCATAGGCCTCCTCCATAACCCCTCTAGCCCACCTTTCCATCACCAAACATGGTGTGCTTTCCACCATTAAAGGTAGGTGGAAAAAAATGTTCATTCAGTCTGCTGGCTATCTAGGAGAAACAGAAGGACCATCTAGTATATCTCCTCAATATTGCATACACAGACCGGCCTAGCTTACAACTTTTAGCCTAATCCTTAATGTAATTGTACATTTTGAAAGAAAAAAAACACAAGTGCTTCACCGTTTAGATGTATTGGCTCACATTAATGTGGTCGGTGCCTAAAAACTGGACTACACCTAGAACTGGGCACCGTTAGGTCAGCAAGCGGATGTGGACCCGCTTTGCCACAAACTGATTTGGCTTTGGGCTAAATCTGGAGGCAGCACTTAGGATACCCCGGTTTTCACCTCTTGCACCTCAAAGTGGCATTTGGTCTTCGCTGCGGGGTCCCCAAGCCGTTACTCGCAAAAGTAGTCTCAGTTGTGTGGCAGCTGACACTAACATAAGACCGAGGTGCAAGACCTATTAACGCTATACTCACCTTAGCCTGTTGTAAAGAAAAGGGTTAGATTGTGAGCCAGTACTATGCTGCCTAACAGCAACGTGCATTACAATTACGTAAACTTATTACTTTTATCCACTGGCCAACTATACAAAGTTTTTGACAAAGCCTTCAATTATAATTCCCTATCTATACCACCGATCTGTTCATACGTCTCCTCACTATCCCACAACCCAAACGACTTTTCGATACATTCCACTCCCTCTTCAGCCCCAAAGAACAGGCCCCCGTGATGGATCCCACTGCTGAAGAGCTAGCCGCCCATTTCATAGAAAAAAACCAAAAACATCTGAAAACAAATCTCCAAAAACTGCATGGGGAGCCCCGATCCCGGTCTCTCTAGCAATGACTCCATATCTCACTATCAATACTAGAACCAACCACAGAGGAAAAAGTCTCCAGATTGCATTTAGCTACTCGCCGCACCACCTGCGTGAGCGACCCTCTCCTAAAGGCCCAAGCAAGACAGCATACTCTCCGCCCACTACAGTTACACCTTTGGCCCTACCCTTTGTAGCTATTTTTCCTAGATTACCAGCAAACAGATGAAAGCACACCTAGCAAAAAATGTGAATTAAAACGCATAGGCCTCCTCCATAACCCCTCTAGCCCACCTTTCCATCACCAAACATGGTGTGCTTTCTACCATTAAAGGTAGGTAGAAAAAAATGTTCATTCAATCTGCTGGCTATCTAGGAGAAACAGAAGGACCATCTAGTATATCTCCTCAATATTGCATACACAGACCGGCCTAGCTTACAAGTTTTAGCCTAATCCTTAATGTAATTGTACATTTTGGAAAAAAAAAACACAAGTGCTTCACCGTTTAGATGTATTGGCTCACATTAATGTGGTCGGTGCCTAAAAACTGGACTACACCTAGAACTGGGCACCATTAGGTCAGCAAGCGGATGTGGACCCGCTTTGCCACAAACTGATTTGGCTTTGGGCTAAATCTGGAGGCAGCACTTAGGATACCCCGGTTTTCACCTCTTGCACCTCAAAGTGGCATTTGGTCTTCGCTGCGGGGTCCCCAAGCCGTTACTCGCAAAAGTAGTCTCAGTTGTGTGGCAGCTGACACTAACATAAGACCGAGGTGCAAGACCTATTAACGCTATACTCACCTTAGCCTGTTGTAAAGAAAAGGGTTAGATTGTGAGCCAGTACTATGCTGCCTAACAGCAACGTGCATTACAATTACGTAAACTTATTACTTTTATCCACTGGCCAACTATACAAAGTTTTTGACAAAGCCTTCAATTATAATTCCCTATCTATACCACCGATCTGTTCATACGTCTCGTCACTATCCCACAACCCAAACGACTTTTCGATACATTCCACTCCCTCTTCAGCCCCAAAGAACAGGCCCCCGTGATGGATCCCACTGCTGAAGAGCTAGCCGCCCATTTCATAGAAAAAAACCAAAAACATCTGAAAACAAATCTCCAAAAACTGCACGGGGAGCCCCGATCCCGGTCTCTCTAGCAATGACTCCATATCTCACTATCAATACTAGGACCAACCACAGAGGAAGAAGTCTCCAGATTGCATTTCGCTACTCGCCGCACCACCTGCGTGAGCGATCCTCTCCTAAAGGCCCAAGCAAGACAGCATACTCTCCGCCCACTACAGTTACACCTTTGGCCCTACCCTTTGTAGCTATTTTTCCTAGATTACCAGCAAACAGATGAAAGCACACCTAGCAAAAAATGTGAATTAAAACGCATAGGCCTCCTCCATAACCCCTCTAGCCCACCTTTCCATCACCAAACATGGTGTGCTTTCCACCATTAAAGGTAGGTGGAAAAAAATGTTCATTCAGTCTGCTGGCTATCTAGGAGAAACAGAAGGACCATCTAGTATATCTCCTCAATATTGCATACACAGACCGGCCTAGCTTACAACTTTTAGCCTAATCCTTAATGTAATTGTACATTTTGAAAGAAAAAAAACACAAGTGCTTCACCGTTTAGATGTATTGGCTCACATTAATGTGGTCGGTGCCTAAAAACTGGACTACACCTAGAACTGGGCACCGTTAGGTCAGCAAGCGGATGTGGACCCGCTTTGCCACAAACTGATTTGGCTTTGGGCTAAATCTGGAGGCAGCACTTAGGATACCCCGGTTTTCACCTCTTGCACCTCAAAGTGGCATTTGGTCTTCGCTGCGGGGTCCCCAAGCCGTTACTCGCAAAAGTAGTCTCAGTTGTGTGGCAGCTGACACTAACATAAGACCGAGGTGCAAGACCTATTAACGCTATACTCACCTTAGCCTGTTGTAAAGAAAAGGGTTAGATTGTGAGCCAGTACTATGCTGCCTAACAGCAACGTGCATTACAATTACGTAAACTTATTACTTTTATCCACTGGCCAACTATACAAAGTTTTTGACAAAGCCTTCAATTATAATTCCCTATCTATACCACCGATCTGTTCATACGTCTCCTCACTATCCCACAACCCAAACGACTTTTCGATACATTCCACTCCCTCTTCAGCCCCAAAGAACAGGCCCCCGTGATGGATCCCACTGCTGAAGAGCTAGCCGCCCATTTCATAGAAAAAAAACAAAAACATCTGAAAACAAATCTCCAAAAACTGCATGGGGAGCCCCGATCCCGGTCTCTCTAGCAATGACTCCATATCTCACTATCAATACTAGAACCAACCACAGAGGAAAAAGTCTCCAGATTGCATTTAGCTACTCGCCGCACCACCTGCGTGAGCGACCCTCTCCTAAAGGCCCAAGCAAGACAGCATACTCTCCGCCCACTACAGTTACACCTTTGGCCCTACCCTTTGTAGCTATTTTTCCTAGATTACCAGCAAACAGATGAAAGCACACCTAGCAAAAAATGTGAATTAAAACGCATAGGCCTCCTCCATAACCCCTCTAGCCCACCTTTCCATCACCAAACATGGTGTGCTTTCTACCATTAAAGGTAGGTAGAAAAAAATGTTCATTCAATCTGCTGGCTATCTAGGAGAAACAGAAGGACCATCTAGTATATCTCCTCAATATTGCATACACAGACCAGCCTAGCTTACAACTTTTAGCCTAATCCTTAAAGGAGATGTCCCGCGCCGAAACGGGTTTTTTTTTTTTTTTAAACCCCCCCCCCCGTTCGGCGCGAGACAACCCCGATGCAGGGGCTAAAAAAACCACCCGCACAGCGCTTACCTGAATCCCGGCGGTCCGGCGTCTTCATACTCACCTGCTGAAGATGGCCGCCGGGATCCTCTGTCTTCATGGACCGCAGGGCTTCTGTGCGGTCCATTGCCGATTCCAGCCTCCTGATTGGCTGGAATCGGCACGTGACGGGGCGGAGCTACACGGAGCTACACGGAGCCCCATAGAGAAGAGGAGAAGACCCGGACTGCGCAAGCGCGGCTAATTTGGCCATCGGAGGGCGAAAATTAGTCGGCACCATGGAGACGAGGACGCTAGCAACGGAGCAGGTAAGTATAAAACTTTTTATAACTTCTGTATGGCTCATAATTAATGCACAATGTACATTACAAAGTGCATTATTATGGCCATGCAGAAGTGTATAGACCCACTTGCTGCCTCGGGACAACCCCTTTAATGTGATTGTACATTTTGAAAAAAAAAAACACAAGTGCTTCACCGTTTAGATGTATTGGCTCACTTTAATGTGGTCGGTGCCTAAAAACTGGACTAAACCTAGAACTGGGCACCGTTAGGTCAGCAAGCGGATGTGGACCCGCTTTGCCACAAACTGATTTGGCTTTGGGCTAAATCTGGAGGCAGCACTTAGGATACCCCGGTTTTCACCTCTTGCACCTCAAAGTGGCATTTGGTCTTCGCTGCGGGGTCCCCAAGCCGTTACTCGCAAAAGTAGTCTCAGTTGTGTGGCAGCTGACACTAACATAAGACCGAGGTGCAAGACCTATTAACGCTATACTCACCTTAGCCTGTTGTAAAGAAAAGGGTTAGATTGTGAGCCAGTACTATGCTGCCTAACAGCAACGTGCATTACAATTACGTAAACTTATAACTTTTATCCACTGGCCAACTATACAAAGTTTTTGACAAAGCCTTCAATTATAATTCCCTATCTATACCACCGATCTGTTCATACGTCTCCTCACTATCCCACAACCCAAACGACTTTTCGATACATTCCACTCCCTCTTGAGCCCCAAAGAACAGGCCTCCATGATGGATCCCACTGCTGAAGAGCTAGCCGCCCATTTCATAGAAAAAAAACAAAAACATCTGAAAACAAATCTCCAAAAACTGCACGGGGAGCCCCGATCCCGGTCTCTCTAGCAATGACTCCATATCTCACTATCAATACTAGAACCAACCACAGAGGAAGAAGTCTCCAGATTGCATTTCGCTACTCGCCGCACCACCTGCGTGAGCGACCCTCTCCTAAAGGCCCAAGCAAGACAGCATACTCTCCGCCCACTACAGTTACACCTTTGGCCCTACCCTTTGTAGCTATTTTTCCTAGATTACCAGCAAACAGATGAAAGCACACCTAGCAAAAAATGTGAATTAAAACGCATAGGCCTCCTCCATAACCCCTCTAGCCCACCTTTCCATCACCAAACATGGTGTGCTTTCTACCATTAAAGGTAGGTAGAAAAAAATGTTCATTCAATCTGCTGGCTATCTAGGAGAAACAGAAGGACCATCTAGTATATCTCCTCAATATTGCATACACAGACCGGCCTAGCTTACAAGTTTTAGCCTAATCCTTAATGTAATTGTACATTTTGAAAAAAAAAAACACAAGTGCTTCACCGTTTAGATGTATTGGCTCACATTAATGTGGTCGGTGCCTAAAAACTGGACTACACCTAGAACTGGGCACCGTTAGGTCAGCAAGCGGATGTGGACCCGCTTTGCCACAAACTGATTTGGCTTTGGGCTAAATCTGGAGGCAGCACTTAGGATACCCCGGTTTTCACCTCTTGCACCTCAAAGTGGCATTTGGTCTTCGCTGCGGGGTCCCCAAGCCGTTACTCGCAAAAGTAGTCTCAGTTGTGTGGCAGCTGACACTAACATAAGACCGAGGTGCAAGACCTATTAACGCTATACTCACCTTAGCCTGTTGTAAAGAAAAGGGTTAGATTGTGAGCCAGTACTATGCTGCCTAACAGCAACGTGCATTACAATTACGTAAACTTATTACTTTTATCCACTGGCCAACTATACAAAGTTTTTGACAAAGCCTTCAATTATAATTCCCTATCTATACCACCGATCTGTTCATACGTCTCCTCACTATCCCACAACCCAAACGACTTTTCGATACATTCCACTCCCTCTTCAGCCCCAAAGAACAGGCCCCCGTGATGGATCCCACTGCTGAAGAGCTAGCCGCCCATTTCATAGAAAAAAACCAAAAACATCTGAAAACAAATCTCCAAAAACTGCATGGGGAGCCCCGATCCCGGTCTCTCTAGCAATGACTCCATATCTCACTATCAATACTAGAACCAACCACAGAGGAAAAAGTCTCCAGATTGCATTTAGCTACTCGCCGCACCACCTGCGTGAGCGACCCTCTCCTAAAGGCCCAAGCAAGACAGCATACTCTCCGCCCACTACAGTTACACCTTTGGCCCTACCCTTTGTAGCTATTTTTCCTAGATTACCAGCAAACAGATGAAAGCACACCTAGCAAAAAATGTGAATTAAAACGCATAGGCCTCCTCCATAACCCCTCTAGCCCACCTTTCCATCACCAAACATGGTGTGCTTTCTACCATTAAAGGTAGGTAGAAAAAAATGTTCATTCAATCTGCTGGCTATCTAGGAGAAACAGAAGGACCATCTAGTATATCTCCTCAATATTGCATACACAGACCGGCCTAGCTTACAACTTTTAGCCTAATCCTTAATGTAATTGTACATTTTGAAAAAAAAAAAACACAAGTGCTTCACCGTTTAGATGTATTGGCTCACATTAATGTGGTCGGTGCCTAAAAACTGGACTAAACCTAGAACTGGGCACCGTTAGGTCAGCAAGCGGATGTGGACCCGCTTTGCCACAAACTGATTTGGCTTTGGGCTAAATCTGGAGGCAGCACTTAGGATACCCCGGTTTTCACCTCTTGCACCTCAAAGTGGCATTTGGTCTTCGCTGCGGGGTCCCCAAGCCGTTACTCGCAAAAGTAGTCTCAGTTGTGTGGCAGCTGACACTAACATAAGACCGAGGTGCAAGACCTATTAACGCTATACTCACCTTAGCCTGTTGTAAAGAAAAGGGTTAGATTGTGAGCCAGTACTATGCTGCCTAATAGCAACGTGCATTACAATTACGTAAACTTATTACTTTTATCCACTGGCCAACTATACAAAGATTTTGACAAAGCCTTCAAATATAATTCCCTATCTATACTGCCGATCTGTTCATACGTCTCCTCACTAGCCCACAACCCAAACGACTTTTCGATACATTCCACTCCCTCTTGAGCCCCAAAGAACAGGCCTCCATGATGGATCCCACTGCTGAAGAGCTAGCCGCCCATTTCATAGAAAAAAAACAAAAACATCTGAAAACAAATCTCCAAAAACTACACGGGGAGCCCCGATCCCGATCTCTCTAGCAATGACTCCATATCTCACTATCAATACTATAAACAACCACAGAGGAAGAAGTCTCCAGATTGCATTTCGCTACTCGCCGCACCACCTGCGTGAGCGACCCTCTCCTAAAGGCCCAAGCAAGACAGCATACTCTCCGCCCACTACAGTTACACCTTTGGCCCTACCCTTTGTAGCTGTTTTTCCTAGATTACCAGCAAACAGATGAAAGCACACCTAGCAAAAAATTTGAATTAAAACGCATGGGCCTCCTCCATAACCCCTCTAGCCCACCTTTCCATCACCAAACATGGTGTGCTTTCTACCATTAAAGGTAGGTAGAAAAAAATGTTCATTCAATCTGCTGGCTATCTAGGAGAAACAGAAGGACCATCTAGTATATCTCCTCAATATTGCATACACAGACCAGCCTAGCTTACAACTTTTAGCCTAATCCTTAAAGGAGATGTCCCGCGCCGAAACGGGTTTTTTTTTTTTTAAACCCCCCCCCCCCCGTTCGGCGCGAGACAACCCCGATGCAGGGGCTAAAAAAACCACCCGCACAGCGCTTACCTGAATCCCGGCGGTCCGGCGTCTTCATACTCACCTGCTGAAGATGGCCGCCGGGATCCTCTGTCTTCATGGACCGCAGGGCTTCTGTGCGGTCCATTGCCGATTCCAGCCTCCTGATTGGCTGGAATCGGCACGTGACGGGGCGGAGCTACACGGAGCTACACGGAGCCCCATAGAGAAGAGGAGAAGACCCGGACTGCGCAAGCGCGGCTAATTTGGCCATCGGAGGGCGAAAATTAGTCGGCACCATGGAGACGAGGACGCTAGCAACGGAGCAGGTAAGTATAAAACTTTTTATAACTTCTGTATGGCTCATAATTAATGCACAATGTACATTACAAAGTGCATTATTATGGCCATGCAGAAGTGTATAGACCCACTTGCTGCCTCGGGACAACCCCTTTAATGTGATTGTACATTTTGAAAAAAAAAAACACAAGTGCTTCACCGTTTAGATGTATTGGCTCACTTTAATGTGGTCGGTGCCTAAAAACTGGACTAAACCTAGAACTGGGCACCGTTAGGTCAGCAAGCGGATGTGGACCCGCTTTGCCACAAGCTGATTTGGCTTTGGGCTAAATCTGGAGGCAGCACTTAGGATACCCCGGTTTTCACCTCTTGCACATCAAAGTGGCATTTGGTCTTCGCTGCGGGGTCCCCAAGCCGTTACTCACAAAAGTAGTCTCAGTTGTGTGGCAGCTGACACTAACATAAGACCGAGGTGCAAGACCTATTAACGCTATACTCACCTTAGCCTGTTGTAAAGAAAAGGGTTAGATTGTGAGCCAGTACTATGCTGCCTAACAGCAACGTGCATTACAATTACGTAAACTTATTACTTTTATCCACTGGCCAACTATATAAAGTTTTGACAAAGCCTTCAATTATAATTCCCTTTCTATACCGCCAATCTGTTCATACGTCTCCTCACTATCCCACAACACAAACGACTTTTCGATACATTCCACTCCCTCTTCAGCCCCAAAGAACAGGCCCCCGTGATGGATCCCACTGCTGGAGAGCTAGCCGCCCATTTCATAGAATAAAACCAAAAACATCTGAAAACAAATCTCCAAAAACTGTACGGGGAGCCCCGATCCCGGTCTCTCTAGCAATGACTCCATATCTCACTATCAATACTAGAACCAACCACAGAGGAAGAAGTCTCCAGATTGCATTTCGCTACTCGCCGCACCACCTGCGTGAGCGACCCTCTCCTAAAGGCCCAAGCAAGACAGCATACTCTCCGCCGACTACAGTTACACCTTTGGCCCTACCCTTTGTAGCTATTTTTCCTAGATTACCAGCAAACAGATGAAAGCACACCTAGCAAAAAATGTGAATTAAAACGCATAGGCCTCCTCCATAACCCCTCTAGCCCACCTTTCCATCACCAAACATGGTGTGCTTTCTACCATTAAAGATAGGTAGAAAAAAATGTTCATTCAATCTGCTGGCTATCTAGGAGAAACAGAAGGACCATCTAGTATATCTCCTCAATATTGCATACACAGACCGGCCTAGCTTACAACTTTTAGCCTAATCCTTAATGTAATTGTACATTTTGAAAAAAAAAAACACAAGTGCTTCACCGTTTAGATGTATTGGCTCACATTAATGTGGTCGGTGCCTAAAAACTGGACTAAACCTAGAACTGGGCACCGTTAGGTCAGCAAGCGGATGTGGACCCGCTTTGCCACAAACTGATTTGGCTTTGGGCTAAATCTGGAGGCAGCACTTAGGATACCCCGGTTTTCACCTCTTGCACCTCAAAGTGGCATTTGGTCTTCGCTGCAGGGTCCCCAAGCCGTTAGTCACAAAAGTAGTCTCAGTTGTGTGGCAGCTGACACTAACATAAGACCGAGGTGCAAGACCTATTAACGCTATACTCACCTTAGCCTGTTGTAAAGAAAAGGGTTAGATTGTGAGCCAGTACTATGCTGCCTAACAGCAACGTGCATTACAATTACGTAAACTTATAACTTTTATCCACTGGCCAACTATACAAAGTTTTTGACAAAGCCTTCAATTATAATTCCCTATCTATACCGCCGATCTGTTCATAAGTCTCCTCACTATCCCACAAACCAAACGACTTTTCGATACATTCCACTCCCTATTCAGCCCCAAAGAACAGGCCCCCGTGATGGATCCCACTGCTGAAGAGCTAGCCGCCCATTTCATAGAAAAAAAACAAAAACATCTGAAAACAAATCTCCAAAAACTACACGGGGAGCCCCGATCCCGATCTCTCTAGCAATGACTCCATATCTCACTATCAATACTAGAAACAACCACAGAGGAAGAAGTCTCCAGATTGCATTTGGCTACTCGCCGCACCACCTGCGTGAGCGACCCTCTCCTAAAGGCCCAAGCAAGACAGCATACTCTCCGCCCACTACAGTTACACCTTTGGCCCTACCCTTTGTAGCTGTTTTTCCTAGATTACCAGCAAACAGATGAAAGCACACCTAGCAAAAAATTTGAATTAAAACGCATGGGCCTCCTCCATAACCCCTCTAGCCCACCTTTCCATCACCAAACATGGTGTGCTTTCTACCATTAAAGGTAGGTAGAAAAAAATGTTCATTCAATCTGCTGGCTATCTAGGAGAAACAGAAGGACCATCTAGTATATCTCCTAAATATTGCATACACAGACCAGCCTAGCTTACAACTTTTAGCCTAATCCTTAATGTGATTGTACATTTTGAAAAAAAAAACCACAAGTGCTTCACCGTTTAGATGTATTGGCTCACTTTAATGTGGTCGGTGCCTAAAAACTGGACTAAACCTAGAACTGGGCACCGTTAGGTCAGCAAGCGGATGTGGACCCGCTTTGCCACAAACTGATTTGGCTTTGGGCTAAATCTGGAGGCAGCACTTAGGATACCCCGGTTTTCACCTCTTGCACCTCAAAGTGGCATTTGGTCTTCGCTGCGGGGTCCCCAAGCCGTTACTCACAAAAGTAGTCTCAGTTGTGTGGCAGCTGACACTAACATAAGACCGAGGTGCAAGACCTATTAACGCTATACTCACCTTAGCCTGTTGTAAAGAAAAGGGTTAGATTGTGAGCCAGTACTATGCTGCCTAACAGCAACGTGCATTACAATTACGTAAACTTATTACTTTTATCCACTGGCCAACTATACAAAGTTTTTGACAAAGCCTTCAATTATAATTCCCTATCTATACCGCCGATCTGTTCATAAGTCTCCTCACTATCCCACAACCCAAACGACTTTTCGATACATTCCACTCCCTATTCAGCCCCAAAGAACAGGCCCCCGTGATGGATCCCACTGCTGAAGAGCTAGCCGCCCATTTCATAGAAAAAAAACAAAAACATCTGAAAACAAATCTCCAAAAACTGCACGGGGAGCCCCGATCCCGCTCTCTAGCAATGACTCCATATCTCACTATCAATACTAGAAACAACCACAGAGGAAGAAGTCTCCAGATTGCATTTCGCTACTCGCCGCACCACCTGCGTGAGCGACCCTCTCCTAAAGGCCCAAGCAAGACAGCATACTCTCCGCCCACTACAGTTACACCTTTGGCCCTACCCTTTGTAGCTGTTTTTCCTAGATTACCAGCAAACAGATGAAAGCACACCTAGCAAAAAATTTGAATTAAAACGCATGGGCCTCCTCCATAACCCCTCTAGCCCACCTTTCCATCACCAAACATGGTGTGCTTTCTACCATTAAAGGTAGGTAGAAAAAAATGTTCATTCAATCTGCTGGCTATCTAGGAGAAACAGAAGGACCATCTAGTATATCTCCTCAATATTGCATACACAGACCAGCCTAGCTTACAACTTTTAGCCTAATCCTTAATGTGATTGTACATTTTGAAAAAAAAAAACACAAGTGCTTCACCGTTTAGATGTATTGGCTCACTTTAATGTGGTCGGTGCCTAAAAACTGGACTAAACCTAGAACTGGGCACCGTTAGGTCAGCAAGCGGATGTGGACCCGCTTTGCCACAAACTGATTTGGCTTTGGGCTAAATCTGGAGGCAGCACTTAGGATACCCCGGTTTTCACCTCTTGCACCTCAAAGTGGCATTTGGTCTTCGCTGCGGGGTCCCCAAGCCGTTACTCACAAAAGTAGTCTCAGTTGTGTGGCAGCTGACACTAACATAAGACCGAGGTGCAAGACCTATTAACGCTATACTCACCTTAGCCTGTTGTAAAGAAAAGGGTTAGATTGTGAGCCAGTACTATGCTGCCTAACAGCAACGTGCATTACAATTACGTAAACTTATAACTTTTATCCACTGGCCAACTATACAAAGTTTTTGACAAAGCCTTCAATTATAATTCCCTATCTATACCACCGATCTGTTCATACGTCTCCTCACTATCCCACAACCCAAACGACTTTTCGATACATTCCACTCCCTCTTGAGCCCCAAAGAACAGGCCTCCATGATGGATCCCACTGCTGAAGAGCTAGCCGCCCATTTCATAGAAAAAAAACAAAAACATCTGAAAACAAATCTCCAAAAACTACACGGGGAGCCCCGATCCCGATCTCTCTAGCAATGACTCCATATCTCACTATCAATACTAGAAACAACCACAGAGGAAGAAGTCTCCAGATTGCATTTGGCTACTCGCCGCACCACCTGCGTGAGCGACCCTCTCCTAAAGGCCCAAGCAAGACAGCATACTCTCCGCCCACTACAGTTACACCTTTGGCCCTACCCTTTGTAGCTGTTTTTCCTAGATTACCAGCAAACAGATGAAAGCACACCTAGCAAAAAATTTGAATTAAAACGCATGGGCCTCCTCCATAACCCCTCTAGCCCACCTTTCCATCACCAAACATGGTGTGCTTTCTACCATTAAAGGTAGGTAGAAAAAAATGTTCATTCAATCTGCTGGCTATCTAGGAGAAACAGAAGGACCATCTAGTATATCTCCTAAATATTGCATACACAGACCAGCCTAGCTTACAACTTTTAGCCTAATCCTTAATGTGATTGTACATTTTGAAAAAAAAAACCACAAGTGCTTCACCGTTTAGATGTATTGGCTCACTTTAATGTGGTCGGTGCCTAAAAACTGGACTAAACCTAGAACTGGGCACCGTTAGGTCAGCAAGCGGATGTGGACCCGCTTTGCCACAAACTGATTTGGCTTTGGGCTAAATCTGGAGGCAGCACTTAGGATACCCCGGTTTTCACCTCTTGCACCTCAAAGTGGCATTTGGTCTTCGCTGCGGGGTCCCCAAGCCGTTACTCACAAAAGTAGTCTCAGTTGTGTGGCAGCTGACACTAACATAAGACCGAGGTGCAAGACCTATTAACGCTATACTCACCTTAGCCTGTTGTAAAGAAAAGGGTTAGATTGTGAGCCAGTACTATGCTGCCTAACAGCAACGTGCATTACAATTACGTAAACTTATTACTTTTATCCACTGGCCAACTATACAAAGTTTTTGACAAAGCCTTCAATTATAATTCCCTATCTATACCGCCGATCTGTTCATAAGTCTCCTCACTATCCCACAACCCAAACGACTTTTCGATACATTCCACTCCCTATTCAGCCCCAAAGAACAGGCCCCCGTGATGGATCCCACTGCTGAAGAGCTAGCCGCCCATTTCATAGAAAAAAAACAAAAACATCTGAAAACAAATCTCCAAAAACTGCACGGGGAGCCCCGATCCCGCTCTCTAGCAATGACTCCATATCTCACTATCAATACTAGAAACAACCACAGAGGAAGAAGTCTCCAGATTGCATTTCGCTACTCGCCGCACCACCTGCGTGAGCGACCCTCTCCTAAAGGCCCAAGCAAGACAGCATACTCTCCGCCCACTACAGTTACACCTTTGGCCCTACCCTTTGTAGCTGTTTTTCCTAGATTACCAGCAAACAGATGAAAGCACACCTAGCAAAAAATTTGAATTAAAACGCATGGGCCTCCTCCATAACCCCTCTAGCCCACCTTTCCATCACCAAACATGGTGTGCTTTCTACCATTAAAGGTAGGTAGAAAAAAATGTTCATTCAATCTGCTGGCTATCTAGGAGAAACAGAAGGACCATCTAGTATATCTCCTCAATATTGCATACACAGACCAGCCTAGCTTACAACTTTTAGCCTAATCCTTAATGTGATTGTACATTTTGAAAAAAAAAAACACAAGTGCTTCACCGTTTAGATGTATTGGCTCACTTTAATGTGGTCGGTGCCTAAAAACTGGACTAAACCTAGAACTGGGCACCGTTAGGTCAGCAAGCGGATGTGGACCCGCTTTGCCACAAACTGATTTGGCTTTGGGCTAAATCTGGAGGCAGCACTTAGGATACCCCGGTTTTCACCTCTTGCACCTCAAAGTGGCATTTGGTCTTCGCTGCGGGGTCCCCAAGCCGTTACTCACAAAAGTAGTCTCAGTTGTGTGGCAGCTGACACTAACATAAGACCGAGGTGCAAGACCTATTAACGCTATACTCACCTTAGCCTGTTGTAAAGAAAAGGGTTAGATTGTGAGCCAGTACTATGCTGCCTAACAGCAACGTGCATTACAATTACGTAAACTTATAACTTTTATCCACTGGCCAACTATACAAAGTTTTTGACAAAGCCTTCAATTATAATTCCCTATCTATACCACCGATCTGTTCATACGTCTCCTCACTATCCCACAACCCAAACGACTTTTCGATGCATTCCACTCCCTCTTGAGCCCCAAAGAACAGGCCTCCATGATGGATCCCACTGCTGAAGAGCTAGCCGCCCATTTCATAGAAAAAAAACAAAAACATCTGAAAACAAATCTCCAAAAACTACACGGGGAGCCCCGATCCCGATCTCTCTAGCAATGACTCCATATCTCACTATCAATACTAGAAACAACCACAGAGGAAGAAGTCTCCAGATTGCATTTCGCTACTCGCCGCACCACCTGCGTGAGCGACCCTCTCCTAAAGGCCCAAGCAAGACAGCATACTCTCCGCCCACTACAGTTACACCTTTGGCCCTACCCTTTGTAGCTGTTTTTCCTAGATTACCAGCAAACAGATGAAAGCACACCTAGCAAAAAATTTGAATTAAAACGCATGGGCCTCCTCCATAACCCCTCTAGCCCACCTTTCCATCACCAAACATGGTGTGCTTTCTACCATTAAAGGTAGGTAGAAAAAAATGTTCATTCAATCTGCTGGCTATCTAGGAGAAACAGAAGGACCATCTAGTATATCTCCTAAATATTGCATACACAGACCAGCCTAGCTTACAACTTTTAGCCTAATCCTTAATGTGATTGTACATTTTGAAAAAAAAAAACACAAGTGCTTCACCGTTTAGATGTATTGGCTCACTTTAATGTGGTCGGTGCCTAAAAACTGGACTAAACCTAGAACTGGGCACCGTTAGGTCAGCAAGCGGATGTGGACCCGCTTTGCCACAAACTGATTTGGCTTTGGGCTAAATCTGGAGGCAGCACTTAGGATACCCCGGTTTTCACCTCTTGCACCTCAAAGTGGCATTTGGTCTTCGCTGCGGGGTCCCCAAGCCGTTACTCACAAAAGTAGTCTCAGTTGTGTGGCAGCTGACACTAACATAAGACCGAGGTGCAAGACCTATTAACGCTATACTCACCTTAGCCTGTTGTAAAGAAAAGGGTTAGATTGTGAGCCAGTACTATGCTGCCTAACAGCAACGTGCATTACAATTACGTAAACTTATTACTTTTATCCACTGGCCAACTATACAAAGTTTTTGACAAAGCCTTCAATTATAATTCCCTATCTATACCGCCGATCTGTTCATAAGTCTCCTCACTATCCCACAACCCAAACGACTTTTCGATACATTCCACTCCCTATTCAGCCCCAAAGAACAGGCCCCCGTGATGGATCCCACTGCTGAAGAGCTAGCCGCCCATTTCATAGAAAAAAAACAAAAACATCTGAAAACAAATCTCCAAAAACTGCACGGGGAGCCCCGATCCCGGTCTCTCTAGCAATGACTCCATATCTCACTATCAATACTAGAACCAACCACAGAGGAAGAAGTCTCCAGATTGCATTTCGCTACTCGCCGCACCACCTGCGTGAGCGACCCTCTCCTAAAGGCCCAAGCAAGACAGCATACTCTCCGCCCACTACAGTTACACCTTTGGCCCTACCCTTTGTAGCTGTTTTTCCTAGATTACCAGCAAACAGATGAAAGCACACCTAGCAAAAAATTTGAATTAAAACGCATGGGCCTCCTCCATAACCCCTCTAGCCCACCTTTCCATCACCAAACATGGTGTGCTTTCTACCATTAAAGGTAGGTAGAAAAAAATGTTCATTCAATCTGCTGGCTATCTAGGAGAAACAGAAGGACCATCTAGTATATCTCCTAAATATTGCATACACAGACCAGCCTAGCTTACAACTTTTAGCCTAATCCTTAATGTGATTGTACATTTTGAAAAAAAAAAACACAAGTGCTTCACCGTTTAGATGTATTGGCTCACTTTAATGTGGTCGGTGCCTAAAAACTGGACTAAACCTAGAACTGGGCACCGTTAGGTCAGCAAGCGGATGTGGACCCGCTTTGCCACAAACTGATTTGGCTTTGGGCTAAATCTGGAGGCAGCACTTAGGATACCCCGGTTTTCACCTCTTGCACCTCAAAGTGGCATTTGGTCTTCGCTGCGGGGTCCCCAAGCCGTTACTCACAAAAGTAGTCTCAGTTGTGTGGCAGCTGACACTAACATAAGACCGAGGTGCAAGACCTATTAACGCTATACTCACCTTAGCCTGTTGTAAAGAAAAGGGTTAGATTGTGAGCCAGTACTATGCTGCCTAACAGCAACGTGCATTACAATTACGTAAACTTATTACTTTTATCCACTGGCCAACTATACAAAGTTTTTGACAAAGCCTTCAATTATAATTCCCTATCTATACCGCCGATCTGTTCATAAGTCTCCTCACTATCCCACAACCCAAACGACTTTTCGATACATTCCACTCCCTATTCAGCCCCAAAGAACAGGCCCCCGTGATGGATCCCACTGCTGAAGAGCTAGCCGCCCATTTCATAGAAAAAAAACAAAAACATCTGAAAACAAATCTCCAAAAACTGCACGGGGAGCCCCGATCCCGGTCTCTCTAGCAATGACTCCATATCTCACTATCAATACTAGAACCAACCACAGAGGAAGAAGTCTCCAGATTGCATTTCGCTACTCGCCGCACCACCTGCGTGAGCGACCCTCTCCTAAAGGCCCAAGCAAGACAGCATACTCTCCGCCCACTACAGTTACACCTTTGGCCCTACCCTTTGTAGCTATTTTTCCTAGATTACCAGCAAACAGATGAAAGCACACCTAGCAAAAAATGTGAATTAAAACGCATAGGCCTCCTCCATAACCCCTCTAGCCCACCTTTCCATCACCAAACATGGTGTGCTTTCTACCATTAAAGATAGGTAGAAAAAAATGTTCATTCAATCTGCTGGCTATCTAGGAGAAACAGAAGGACCATCTAGTATATCTCCTCAATATTGCATACACAGACCGGCCTAGCTTACAACTTTTAGCCTAATCCTTAATGTAATTGTACATTTTGAAAAAAAAAAACACAAGTGCTTCACCGTTTAGATGTATTGGCTCACATTAATGTGGTCGGTGCCTAAAAACTGGACTAAACCTAGAACTGGGCACCGTTAGGTCAGCAAGCGGATGTGGACCCGCTTTGCCACAAACTGATTTGGCTTTGGGCTAAATCTGGAGGCAGCACTTAGGATACCCCGGTTTTCACCTCTTGCACCTCAAAGTGGCATTTGGTCTTCGCTGCGGGGTCCCCAAGCCGTTACTCGCAAAAGTAGTCTCAGTTGTGTGGCAGCTGACACTAACATAAGACCGAGGTGCAAGACCTATTAACGCTATACTCACCTTAGCCTGTTGTAAAGAAAAGGGTTAGATTGTGAGCCAGTACTATGCTGCCTAATAGCAACGTGCATTACAATTACGTAAACTTATTACTTTTATCCACTGGCCAACTATACAAAGATTTTGACAAAGCCTTCAAATATAATTCCCTATCTATACTGCCGATCTGTTCATACGTCTCCTCACTAGCCCACAACCCAAACGACTTTTCGATACATTCCACTCCCTCTTGAGCCCCAAAGAACAGGCCTCCATGATGGATCCCACTGCTGAAGAGCTAGCCGCCCATTTCATAGAAAAAAAACAAAAACATCTGAAAACAAATCTCCAAAAACTACACGGGGAGCCCCGATCCCGATCTCTCTAGCAATGACTCCATATCTCACTATCAATACTATAAACAACCACAGAGGAAGAAGTCTCCAGATTGCATTTCGCTACTCGCCGCACCACCTGCGTGAGCGACCCTCTCCTAAAGGCCCAAGCAAGACAGCATACTCTCCGCCCACTACAGTTACACCTTTGGCCCTACCCTTTGTAGCTGTTTTTCCTAGATTACCAGCAAACAGATGAAAGCACACCTAGCAAAAAATTTGAATTAAAACGCATGGGCCTCCTCCATAACCCCTCTAGCCCACCTTTCCATCACCAAACATGGTGTGCTTTCTACCATTAAAGGTAGGTAGAAAAAAATGTTCATTCAATCTGCTGGCTATCTAGGAGAAACAGAAGGACCATCTAGTATATCTCCTCAATATTGCATACACAGACCAGCCTAGCTTACAACTTTTAGCCTAATCCTTAAAGGAGATGTCCCGCGCCGAAACGGGTTTTTTTTTTTTTTAAACCCCCCCCCCCGTTCGGCGCGAGACAACCCCGATGCAGGGGCTAAAAAAACCACCCGCACAGCGCTTACCTGAATCCCGGCGGTCCGGCGTCTTCATACTCACCTGCTGAAGATGGCCGCCGGGATCCTCTGTCTTCATGGACCGCAGGGCTTCTGTGCGGTCCATTGCCGATTCCAGCCTCCTGATTGGCTGGAATCGGCACGTGACGGGGCGGAGCTACACGGAGCTACACGGAGCCCCATAGAGAAGAGGAGAAGACCCGGACTGCGCAAGCGCGGCTAATTTGGCCATCGGAGGGCGAAAATTAGTCGGCACCATGGAGACGAGGACGCTAGCAACGGAGCAGGTAAGTATAAAACTTTTTATAACTTCTGTATGGCTCATAATTAATGCACAATGTACATTACAAAGTGCATTATTATGGCCATGCAGAAGTGTATAGACCCACTTGCTGCCTCGGGACAACCCCTTTAATGTGATTGTACATTTTGAAAAAAAAAAACACAAGTGCTTCACCGTTTAGATGTATTGGCTCACTTTAATGTGGTCGGTGCCTAAAAACTGGACTAAACCTAGAACTGGGCACCGTTAGGTCAGCAAGCGGATGTGGACCCGCTTTGCCACAAGCTGATTTGGCTTTGGGCTAAATCTGGAGGCAGCACTTAGGATACCCCGGTTTTCACCTCTTGCACATCAAAGTGGCATTTGGTCTTCGCTGCGGGGTCCCCAAGCCGTTACTCACAAAAGTAGTCTCAGTTGTGTGGCAGCTGACACTAACATAAGACCGAGGTGCAAGACCTATTAACGCTATACTCACCTTAGCCTGTTGTAAAGAAAAGGGTTAGATTGTGAGCCAGTACTATGCTGCCTAACAGCAACGTGCATTACAATTACGTAAACTTATTACTTTTATCCACTGGCCAACTATATAAAGTTTTGACAAAGCCTTCAATTATAATTCCCTTTCTATACCGCCAATCTGTTCATACGTCTCCTCACTATCCCACAACACAAACGACTTTTCGATACATTCCACTCCCTCTTCAGCCCCAAAGAACAGGCCCCCGTGATGGATCCCACTGCTGGAGAGCTAGCCGCCCATTTCATAGAATAAAACCAAAAACATCTGAAAACAAATCTCCAAAAACTGTACGGGGAGCCCCGATCCCGGTCTCTCTAGCAATGACTCCATATCTCACTATCAATACTAGAACCAACCACAGAGGAAGAAGTCTCCAGATTGCATTTCGCTACTCGCCGCACCACCTGCGTGAGCGACCCTCTCCTAAAGGCCCAAGCAAGACAGCATACTCTCCGCCGACTACAGTTACACCTTTGGCCCTACCCTTTGTAGCTATTTTTCCTAGATTACCAGCAAACAGATGAAAGCACACCTAGCAAAAAATGTGAATTAAAACGCATAGGCCTCCTCCATAACCCCTCTAGCCCACCTTTCCATCACCAAACATGGTGTGCTTTCTACCATTAAAGATAGGTAGAAAAAAATGTTCATTCAATCTGCTGGCTATCTAGGAGAAACAGAAGGACCATCTAGTATATCTCCTCAATATTGCATACACAGACCGGCCTAGCTTACAACTTTTAGCCTAATCCTTAATGTAATTGTACATTTTGAAAAAAAAAAACACAAGTGCTTCACCGTTTAGATGTATTGGCTCACTTTAATGTGGTCGGTGCCTAAAAACTGGACTAAACCTAGAACTGGGCACCGTTAGGTCAGCAAGCGGATGTGGACCCGCTTTGCCACAAACTGATTTGGCTTTGGGCTAAATCTGGAGGCAGCACTTAGGATACCCCGGTTTTCACCTCTTGCACCTCAAAGTGGCATTTGGTCTTCGCTGCGGGGTCCCCAAGCCGTTACTCACAAAAGTAGTCTCAGTTGTGTGGCAGCTGACACTAACATAAGACCGAGGTGCAAGACCTATTAACGCTATACTCACCTTAGCCTGTTGTAAAGAAAAGGGTTAGATTGTGAGCCAGTACTATGCTGCCTAACAGCAACGTGCATTACAATTACGTAAACTTATAACTTTTATCCACTGGCCAACTATACAAAGTTTTTGACAAAGCCTTCAATTATAATTCCCTATCTATACCACCGATCTGTTCATACGTCTCCTCACTATCCCACAACCCAAACGACTTTTCAAAACATTCCACTCCCTCTTGAGCCCCAAAGAACAGGCCTCCATGATGGATCCCACTGCTGAAGAGCTAGCCGCCCATTTCATAGAAAAAAAACAAAAACATCTGAAAACAAATCTCCAAAAACTACACGGGGAGCCCCGATCCCGATCTCTCTAGCAATGACTCCATATCTCACTATCAATACTAGAAACAACCACAGAGGAAGAAGTCTCCAGATTGCATTTCGCTACTCGCCGCACCACCTGCGTGAGCGACCCTCTCCTAAAGGCCCAAGCAAGACAGCATACTCTCCGCCCACTACAGTTACACCTTTGGCCCTACCCTTTGTAGCTGTTTTTCCTAGATTACCAGCAAACAGATGAAAGCACACTTAGCAAAAAATTTGAATTAAAACGCATGGGCCTCCTCCATAACCCCTCTAGCCCACCTTTCCATCACCAAACATGGTGTGCTTTCTACCATTAAAGGTAGGTAGAAAAAAATGTTCATTCAATCTGCTGGCTATCTAGGAGAAACAGAAGGACCATCTAGTATATCTCCTAAATATTGCATACACAGACCAGCCTAGCTTACAACTTTTAGCCTAATCCTTAATGTGATTGTACATTTTGAAAAAAAAAAACACAAGTGCTTCACCGTTTAGATGTATTGGCTCACTTTAATGTGGTCGGTGCCTAAAAACTGGACTAAACCTAGAACTGGGCACCGTTAGGTCAGCAAGCGGATGTGGACCCGCTTTGCCACAAACTGATTTGGCTTTGGGCTAAATCTGGAGGCAGCACTTAGGATACCCCGGTTTTCACCTCTTGCACCTCAAAGTGGCATTTGGTCTTCGCTGCGGGGTCCCCAAGCCGTTACTCACAAAAGTAGTCTCAGTTGTGTGGCAGCTGACACTAACATAAGACCGAGGTGCAAGACCTATTAACGCTATACTCACCTTAGCCTGTTGTAAAGAAAAGGGTTAGATTGTGAGCCAGTACTATGCTGCCTAACAGCAACGTGCATTACAATTACGTAAACTTATTACTTTTATCCACTGGCCAACTATACAAAGTTTTTGACAAAGCCTTCAATTATAATTCCCTATCTATACCGCCGATCTGTTCATAAGTCTCCTCACTATTCCACAACCCAAACGACTTTTCGATACATTCCACTCCCTATTCAGCCCCAAAGAACAGGCCCCCGTGATGGATCCCACTGCTGAAGAGCTAGCCGCCCATTTCATAGAAAAAAAACAAAAACATCTGAAAACAAATCTCCAAAAACTGCACGGGGAGCCCCGATCCCGGTCTCTCTAGCAATGACTCCATATCTCACTATCAATACTAGAACCAACCACAGAGGAAGAAGTCTCCAGATTGCATTTCGCTACTCGCCGCACCACCTGCGTGAGCGACCCTCTCCTAAAGGCCCAAGCAAGACAGCATACTCTCCGCCCACTACAGTTACACCTTTGGCCCTACCCTTTGTAGCTGTTTTTCCTAGATTACCAGCAAACAGATGAAAGCACACCTAGCAAAAAATTTGAATTAAAACGCATGGGCCTCCTCCATAACCCCTCTAGCCCACCTTTCCATCACCAAACATGGTGTGCTTTCTACCATTAAAGGTAGGTAGAAAAAAATGTTCATTCAATCTGCTGGCTATCTAGGAGAAACAGAAGGACCATCTAGTATATCTCCTAAATATTGCATACACAGACCAGCCTAGCTTACAACTTTTAGCCTAATCCTTAATGTGATTGTACATTTTGAAAAAAAAAAACACAAGTGCTTCACCGTTTAGATGTATTGGCTCACTTTAATGTGGTCGGTGCCTAAAAACTGGACTAAACCTAGAACTGGGCACCGTTAGGTCAGCAAGCGGATGTGGACCCGCTTTGCCACAAACTGATTTGGCTTTGGGCTAAATCTGGAGGCAGCACTTAGGATACCCCGGTTTTCACCTCTTGCACCTCAAAGTGGCATTTGGTCTTCGCTGCGGGGTCCCCAAGCCGTTACTCACAAAAGTAGTCTCAGTTGTGTGGCAGCTGACACTAACATAAGACCGAGGTGCAAGACCTATTAACGCTATACTCACCTTAGCCTGTTGTAAAGAAAAGGGTTAGATTGTGAGCCAGTACTATGCTGCCTAACAGCAACGTGCATTACAATTACGTAAACTTATTACTTTTATCCACTGGCCAACTATACAAAGTTTTTGACAAAGCCTTCAATTATAATTCCCTATCTATACCGCCGATCTGTTCATAAGTCTCCTCACTATCCCACAACCCAAACGACTTTTCGATACATTCCACTCCCTATTCAGCCCCAAAGAACAGGCCCCCGTGATGGATCCCACTGCTGAAGAGCTAGCCGCCCATTTCATAGAAAAAAAACAAAAACATCTGAAAACAAATCTCCAAAAACTGCACGGGGAGCCCCGATCCCGGTCTCTCTAGCAATGACTCCATATCTCACTATCAATACTAGAACCAACCACAGAGGAAGAAGTCTCCAGATTGCATTTCGCTACTCGCCGCACCACCTGCGTGAGCGACCCTCTCCTAAAGGCCCAAGCAAGACAGCATACTCTCCGCCCACTACAGTTACACCTTTGGCCCTACCCTTTGTAGCTATTTTTCCTAGATTACCAGCAAACAGATGAAAGCACACCTAGCAAAAAATGTGAATTAAAACGCATAGGCCTCCTCCATAACCCCTCTAGCCCACCTTTCCATCACCAAACATGGTGTGCTTTCTACCATTAAAGATAGGTAGAAAAAAATGTTCATTCAATCTGCTGGCTATCTAGGAGAAACAGAAGGACCATCTAGTATATCTCCTCAATATTGCATACACAGACCGGCCTAGCTTACAACTTTTAGCCTAATCCTTAATGTAATTGTACATTTTGAAAAAAAAAAACACAAGTGCTTCACCGTTTAGATGTATTGGCTCACATTAATGTGGTCGGTGCCTAAAAACTGGACTAAACCTAGAACTGGGCACCGTTAGGTCAGCAAGCGGATGTGGACCCGCTTTGCCACAAACTGATTTGGCTTTGGGCTAAATCTGGAGGCAGCACTTAGGATACCCCGGTTTTCACCTCTTGCACCTCAAAGTGGCATTTGGTCTTCGCTGCGGGGTCCCCAAGCCGTTACTCGCAAAAGTAGTCTCAGTTGTGTGGCATCTGACACTAACATAAGACCGAGGTGCAAGACCTATTAACGCTATACTCACCTTAGCCTGTTGTAAAGAAAAGGGTTAGATTGTGAGCCAGTACTATGCTGCCTAATAGCAACGTGCATTACAATTACGTAAACTTATTACTTTTATCCACTGGCCAACTATACAAAGATTTTGACAAAGCCTTCAAATATAATTCCCTATCTATACTGCCGATCTGTTCATACGTCTCCTCACTAGCCCACAACCCAAACGACTTTTCGATACATTCCACTCCCTCTTGAGCCCCAAAGAACAGGCCTCCATGATGGATCCCACTGCTGAAGAGCTAGCCGCCCATTTCATAGAAAAAAAACAAAAACATCTGAAAACAAATCTCCAAAAACTACACGGGGAGCCCCGATCCCGATCTCTCTAGCAATGACTCCATATCTCACTATCAATACTATAAACAACCACAGAGGAAGAAGTCTCCAGATTGCATTTCGCTACTCGCCGCACCACCTGCGTGAGCGACCCTCTCCTAAAGGCCCAAGCAAGACAGCATACTCTCCGCCCACTACAGTTACACCTTTGGCCCTACCCTTTGTAGCTGTTTTTCCTAGATTACCAGCAAACAGATGAAAGCACACCTAGCAAAAAATTTGAATTAAAACGCATGGGCCTCCTCCATAACCCCTCTAGCCCACCTTTCCATCACCAAACATGGTGTGCTTTCTACCATTAAAGGTAGGTAGAAAAAAATGTTCATTCAATCTGCTGGCTATCTAGGAGAAACAGAAGGACCATCTAGTATATCTCCTCAATATTGCATACACAGACCAGCCTAGCTTACAACTTTTAGCCTAATCCTTAAAGGAGATGTCCCGCGCCGAAACGGGTTTTTTTTTTTTTTAAACCCCCCCCCCCCGTTCGGCGCGAGACAACCCCGATGCAGGGGCTAAAAAAACCACCCGCACAGCGCTTACCTGAATCCCGGCGGTCCGGCGTCTTCATACTCACCTGCTGAAGATGGCCGCCGGGATCCTCTGTCTTCATGGACCGCAGGGCTTCTGTGCGGTCCATTGCCGATTCCAGCCTCCTGATTGGCTGGAATCGGCACGTGACGGGGCGGAGCTACACGGAGCTACACGGAGCCCCATAGAGAAGAGGAGAAGACCCGGACTGCGCAAGCGCGGCTAATTTGGCCATCGGAGGGCGAAAATTAGTCGGCACCATGGAGACGAGGACGCTAGCAACGGAGCAGGTAAGTATAAAACTTTTTATAACTTCTGTATGGCTCATAATTAATGCACAATGTACATTACAAAGTGCATTATTATGGCCATGCAGAAGTGTATAGACCCACTTGCTGCCTCGGGACAACCCCTTTAATGTGATTGTACATTTTGAAAAAAAAAAACACAAGTGCTTCACCGTTTAGATGTATTGGCTCACTTTAATGTGGTCGGTGCCTAAAAACTGGACTAAACCTAGAACTGGGCACCGTTAGGTCAGCAAGCGGATGTGGACCCGCTTTGCCACAAGCTGATTTGGCTTTGGGCTAAATCTGGAGGCAGCACTTAGGATACCCCGGTTTTCACCTCTTGCACATCAAAGTGGCATTTGGTCTTCGCTGCGGGGTCCCCAAGCCGTTACTCACAAAAGTAGTCTCAGTTGTGTGGCAGCTGACACTAACATAAGACCGAGGTGCAAGACCTATTAACGCTATACTCACCTTAGCCTGTTGTAAAGAAAAGGGTTAGATTGTGAGCCAGTACTATGCTGCCTAACAGCAACGTGCATTACAATTACGTAAACTTATTACTTTTATCCACTGGCCAACTATATAAAGTTTTGACAAAGCCTTCAATTATAATTCCCTTTCTATACCGCCAATCTGTTCATACGTCTCCTCACTATCCCACAACACAAACGACTTTTCGATACATTCCACTCCCTCTTCAGCCCCAAAGAACAGGCCCCCGTGATGGATCCCACTGCTGGAGAGCTAGCCGCCCATTTCATAGAATAAAACCAAAAACATCTGAAAACAAATCTCCAAAAACTGTACGGGGAGCCCCGATCCCGGTCTCTCTAGCAATGACTCCATATCTCACTATCAATACTAGAACCAACCACAGAGGAAGAAGTCTCCAGATTGCATTTCGCTACTCGCCGCACCACCTGCGTGAGCGACCCTCTCCTAAAGGCCCAAGCAAGACAGCATACTCTCCGCCGACTACAGTTACACCTTTGGCCCTACCCTTTGTAGCTATTTTTCCTAGATTACCAGCAAACAGATGAAAGCACACCTAGCAAAAAATGTGAATTAAAACGCATAGGCCTCCTCCATAACCCCTCTAGCCCACCTTTCCATCACCAAACATGGTGTGCTTTCTACCATTAAAGATAGGTAGAAAAAAATGTTCATTCAATCTGCTGGCTATCTAGGAGAAACAGAAGGACCATCTAATATATCTCCTCAATATTGCATACACAGACCGGCCTAGCTTACAACTTTTAGCCTAATCCTTAATGTAATTGTACATTTTGAAAAAAAAAAACACAAGTGCTTCACCGTTTAGATGTATTGGCTCACATTAATGTGGTCGGTGCCTAAAAACTGGACTAAACCTAGAACTGGGCACCGTTAGGTCAGCAAGCGGATGTGGACCCGCTTTGCCACAAACTGATTTGGCTTTGGGCTAAATCTGGAGGCAGCACTTAGGATACCCCGGTTTTCACCTCTTGCACCTCAAAGTGGCATTTGGTCTTCGCTGCAGGGTCCCCAAGCCGTTAGTCACAAAAGTAGTCTCAGTTGTGTGGCAGCTGACACTAACATAAGACCGAGGTGCAAGACCTATTAACGCTATACTCACCTTAGCCTGTTGTAAAGAAAAGGGTTAGATTGTGAGCCAGTACTATGCTGCCTAACAGCAACGTGCATTACAATTACGTAAACTTATTACTTTTATCCACTGGCCAACTATACAAAGTTTTTGACAAAGCCTTCAATTATAATTCCCTATCTATACCGCCGATCTGTTCATAAGTCTCCTCACTATCCCACAAACCAAACGACTTTTCGATACATTCCACTCCCTATTCAGCCCCAAAGAACAGGCCCCCGTGATGGATCCCACTGCTGAAGAGCTAGCCGCCCATTTCATAGAAAAAAAACAAAAACATCTGAAAACAAATCTCCAAAAACTGCACGGGGAGCCCCGATCCCGGTCTCTCTAGCAATGACTCCATATCTCACTATCAATACTAGAACCAACCACAGAGGAAGAAGTCTCCAGATTGCATTTCGCTACTCGCCGCACCACCTGCGTGAGCGACCCTCTCCTAAAGGCCCAAGCAAGACAGCATACTCTCCGCCCACTACAGTTACACCTTTGGCCCTACCCTTTGTAGCTATTTTTCCTAGATTACCAGCAAACAGATGCAAGCACACCTAGCAAAAAATTTGAATTAAAACGCATGGGCCTCCTCCATAACCCCTCTAGCCCACCTTTCCATCACCAAACATGGTGTGCTTTCTACCATTAAAGGTAGGTAGAAAAAAATGTTCATTCAATCTGCTGGCTATCTAGGAGAAACAGAAGGACCATCTAGTATATCTCCTCAATATTGCATACACAGACCAGCCTAGCTTACAACTTTTAGCCTAATCCTTAATGTGATTGTACATTTTGAAAAAAAAAAACACAAGTGCTTCACCGTTTAGATGTATTGGCTCACTTTAATGTGGTCGGTGCCTAAAAACTGGACTAAACCTAGAACTGGGCACCGTTAGGTCAGCAAGCGGATGTGGACCCGCTTTGCCACAAACTGATTTGGCTTTGGGCTAAATCTGGAGGCAGCACTTAGGATACCCCGGTTTTCACCTCTTGCACCTCAAAGTGGCATTTGGTCTTCGCTGCGGGGTCCCCAAGCCGTTACTCACAAAAGTAGTCTCAGTTGTGTGGCAGCTGACACTAACATAAGACCGAGGTGCAAGACCTATTAACGCTATACTCACCTTAGCCTGTTGTAAAGAAAAGGGTTAGATTGTGAGCCAGTACTATGCTGCCTAACAGCAACGTGCATTACAATTACGTAAACTTATAACTTTTATCCACTGGCCAACTATACAAAGTTTTTGACAAAGCCTTCAATTATAATTCCCTATCTATACCACCGATCTGTTCATACGTCTCCTCACTATCCCACAACCCAAACGACTTTTCGATACATTCCACTCCCTCTTGAGCCCCAAAGAACAGGCCTCCATGATGGATCCCACTGCTGAAGAGCTAGCCGCCCATTTCATAGAAAAAAAACAAAAACATCTGAAAACAAATCTCCAAAAACTACACGGGGAGCCCCGATCCCGATCTCTCTAGCAATGACTCCATATCTCACTATCAATACTAGAAACAACCACAGAGGAAGAAGTCTCCAGATTGCATTTCGCTACTCGCCGCACCACCTGCGTGAGCGACCCTCTCCTAAAGGCCCAAGCAAGACAGCATACTCTCCGCCCACTACAGTTACACCTTTGGCCCTACCCTTTGTAGCTGTTTTTCCTAGATTACCAGCAAACAGATGAAAGCACACCTAGCAAAAAATTTGAATTAAAACGCATGGGCCTCCTCCATAACCCCTCTAGCCCACCTTTCCATCACCAAACATGGTGTGCTTTCTACCATTAAAGGTAGGTAGAAAAAAATGTTCATTCAATCTGCTGGCTATCTAGGAGAAACAGAAGGACCATCTAGTATATCTCCTAAATATTGCATACACAGACCAGCCTAGCTTACAACTTTTAGCCTAATCCTTAATGTGATTGTACATTTTGAAAAAAAAAACCACAAGTGCTTCACCGTTTAGATGTATTGGCTCACTTTAATGTGGTCGGTGCCTAAAAACTGGACTAAACCTAGAACTGGGCACCGTTAGGTCAGCAAGCGGATGTGGACCCGCTTTGCCACAAACTGATTTGGCTTTGGGCTAAATCTGGAGGCAGCACTTAGGATACCCCGGTTTTCACCTCTTGCACCTCAAAGTGGCATTTGGTCTTCGCTGCGGGGTCCCCAAGCCGTTACTCACAAAAGTAGTCTCAGTTGTGTGGCAGCTGACACTAACATAAGACCGAGGTGCAAGACCTATTAACGCTATACTCACCTTAGCCTGTTGTAAAGAAAAGGGTTAGATTGTGAGCCAGTACTATGCTGCCTAACAGCAACGTGCATTACAATTACGTAAACTTATTACTTTTATCCACTGGCCAACTATACAAAGTTTTTGACAAAGCCTTCAATTATAATTCCCTATCTATACCGCCGATCTGTTCATAAGTCTCCTCACTATCCCACAACCCAAACGACTTTTCGATACATTCCACTCCCTCTTCAGCCCCAAAGAACAGGCCCCCGTGATGGATCCCACTGCTGAAGAGCTAGCCGCCCATTTCATAGAAAAAAAACAAAAACATCTGAAAACAAATCTCCAAAAACTGCACGGGGAGCCCCGATCCCGCTCTCTAGCAATGACTCCATATCTCACTATCAATACTAGAACCAACCACAGAGGAAGAAGTCTCCAGATTGCATTTCGCTACTCGCCGCACCACCTGCGTGAGCGACCCTCTCCTAAAGGCCCAAGCAAGACAGCATACTCTCCGCCCACTACAGTTACACCTTTGGCCCTACCCTTTGTAGCTATTTTTCCTAGATTACCAGCAAACAGATGAAAGCACACCTAGCAAAAAATTTGAATTAAAACGCATGGGCCTCCTCCATAACCCCTCTAGCCCACCTTTCCATCACCAAACATGGTGTGCTTTCTACCATTAAAGGTAGGTAGAAAAAAATGTTCATTCAATCTGCTGGCTATCTAGGAGAAACAGAAGGACCATCTAGTATATCTCCTCAATATTGCATACACAGACCAGCCTAGCTTACAACTTTTAGCCTAATCCTTAATGTGATTGTACATTTTGAAAAAAAAAAACACAAGTGCTTCACCGTTTAGATGTATTGGCTCACTTTAATGTGGTCGGTGCCTAAAAACTGGACTAAACCTAGAACTGGGCACCGTTAGGTCAGCAAGCGGATGTGGACCCGCTTTGCCACAAACTGATTTGGCTTTGGGCTAAATCTGGAGGCAGCACTTAGGATACCCCGGTTTTCACCTCTTGCACCTCAAAGTGGCATTTGGTCTTCGCTGCGGGGTCCCCAAGCCGTTACTCACAAAAGTAGTCTCAGTTGTGTGGCAGCTGACACTAACATAAGACCGAGGTGCAAGACCTATTAACGCTATACTCACCTTAGCCTGTTGTAAAGAAAAGGGTTAGATTGTGAGCCAGTACTATGCTGCCTAACAGCAACGTGCATTACAATTACGTAAACTTATAACTTTTATCCACTGGCCAACTATACAAAGTTTTTGACAAAGCCTTCAATTATAATTCCCTATCTATACCACCGATCTGTTCATACGTCTCCTCACTATCCCACAACCCAAACGACTTTTCGATACATTCCACTCCCTCTTGAGCCCCAAAGAACAGGCCTCCATGATGGATCCCACTGCTGAAGAGCTAGCCGCCCATTTCATAGAAAAAAAACAAAAACATCTGAAAACAAATCTCCAAAAACTACACGGGGAGCCCCGATCCCGATCTCTCTAGCAATGACTCCATATCTCACTATCAATACTAGAAACAACCACAGAGGAAGAAGTCTCCAGATTGCATTTCGCTACTCGCCGCACCACCTGCGTGAGCGACCCTCTCCTAAAGGCCCAAGCAAGACAGCATACTCTCCGCCCACTACAGTTACACCTTTGGCCCTACCCTTTGTAGCTGTTTTTCCTAGATTACCAGCAAACAGATGAAAGCACACCTAGCAAAAAATTTGAATTAAAACGCATGGGCCTCCTCCATAACCCCTCTAGCCCACCTTTCCATCACCAAACATGGTGTGCTTTCTACCATTAAAGGTAGGTAGAAAAAAATGTTCATTCAATCTGCTGGCTATCTAGGAGAAACAGAAGGACCATCTAGTATATCTCCTAAATATTGCATACACAGACCAGCCTAGCTTACAACTTTTAGCCTAATCCTTAATGTGATTGTACATTTTGAAAAAAAAAAACACAAGTGCTTCACCGTTTAGATGTATTGGCTCACTTTAATGTGGTCGGTGCCTAAAAACTGGACTAAACCTAGAACTGGGCACCGTTAGGTCAGCAAGCGGATGTGGACCCGCTTTGCCACAAACTGATTTGGCTTTGGGCTAAATCTGGAGGCAGCACTTAGGATACCCCGGTTTTCACCTCTTGCACCTCAAAGTGGCATTTGGTCTTCGCTGCGGGGTCCCCAAGCCGTTACTCACAAAAGTAGTCTCAGTTGTGTGGCAGCTGACACTAACATAAGACCGAGGTGCAAGACCTATTAACGCTATACTCACCTTAGCCTGTTGTAAAGAAAAGGGTTAGATTGTGAGCCAGTACTATGCTGCCTAACAGCAACGTGCATTACAATTACGTAAACTTATTACTTTTATCCACTGGCCAACTATACAAAGTTTTTGACAAAGCCTTCAATTATAATTCCCTATCTATACCGCCGATCTGTTCATAAGTCTCCTCACTATCCCACAACCCAAACGACTTTTCGATACATTCCACTCCCTATTCAGCCCCAAAGAACAGGCCCCCGTGATGGATCCCACTGCTGAAGAGCTAGCCGCCCATTTCATAGAAAAAAAACAAAAACATCTGAAAACAAATCTCCAAAAACTGCACGGGGAGCCCCGATCCCGGTCTCTCTAGCAATGACTCCATATCTCACTATCAATACTAGAACCAACCACAGAGGAAGAAGTCTCCAGATTGCATTTCGCTACTCGCCGCACCACCTGCGTGAGCGACCCTCTCCTAAAGGCCCAAGCAAGACAGCATACTCTCCGCCCACTACAGTTACACCTTTGGCCCTACCCTTTGTAGCTATTTTTCCTAGATTACCAGCAAACAGATGAAAGCACACCTAGCAAAAAATGTGAATTAAAACGCATAGGCCTCCTCCATAACCCCTCTAGCCCACCTTTCCATCACCAAACATGGTGTGCTTTCTACCATTAAAGATAGGTAGAAAAAAATGTTCATTCAATCTGCTGGCTATCTAGGAGAAACAGAAGGACCATCTAGTATATCTCCTCAATATTGCATACACAGACCGGCCTAGCTTACAACTTTTAGCCTAATCCTTAATGTAATTGTACATTTTGAAAAAAAAAAACACAAGTGCTTCACCGTTTAGATGTATTGGCTCACATTAATGTGGTCGGTGCCTAAAAACTGGACTAAACCTAGAACTGGGCACCGTTAGGTCAGCAAGCAGATGTGGACCCGCTTTGCCACAAACTGATTTGGCTTTGGGCTAAATCTGGAGGCAGCACTTAGGATACCCCGGTTTTCACCTCTTGCACCTCAAAGTGGCATTTGGTCTTCGCTGCGGGGTCCCCAAGCCGTTACTCACAAAAGTAGTCTCAGTTGTGTGGCAACTGACACTAACATAAGACCGAGGTGCAAGACCTATTAACGCTATACTCACCTTAGCCTGTTGTAAAGAAAAGGGTTAGATTGTGAGCCAGTACTATGCTGCCTAACAGCAACGTGCATTACAATTACGTAAACTTATTACTTTTATCCACTGGCCAACTATACAAAGTTTTTGACAAAGCCTTCAATTATAATTCCCTATCTATACCGCCGATCTGTTCATAAGTCTCCTCACTATCCCACAACCCAAACGACTTTTCGATACATTCCACTCCCTCTTGAGCCCCAAAGAACAGGCCTCCATGATGGATCCCACTGCTGAAGAGCTAGCCGCCCATTTCATAGAAAAAAAACAAAAACATCTGAAAACAAATCTCCAAAAACTGCACGGGGAGCCCCGATCCCGGTCTCTCTAGCAATGACTCCATATCTCACTATCAATACTAGAACCAACCACAGAGGAAGAAGTCTCCAGATTGCATTTCGCTACTCGCCGCACCACCTGCGTGAGCGACCCTCTCCTAAAGGCCCAAGTAAGACAGCATACTCTCCGCCCACTACAGTTACACCTTTGGCCCTACCCTTTGTAGCTATTTTTCCTAGATTACCAGCAAACAGATGAAAGCACACCTAGCAAAAAATTTGAATTAAAACGCATAGGCCTCCTCCATAACCCCTCTAGCCCACCTTTCCATCACCAAACATGGTGTGCTTTCCACCATTAAAGGTAGGTGGAAAAAAATGTTCATTCAGTCTGCTGGCTATCTAGGAGAAACAGAAGGACCATCTAGTATATCTCCTCAATATTGCATACACAGACCGGCCTAGCTTACAACTTTTAGCCTAATCCTTAATGTAATTGTACATTTTGAAAGAAAAAAAACACAAGTGCTTCACCGTTTAGATGTATTGGCTCACTTTAATGTGGTCGGTGCCTAAAAACTGGACTACACCTAGAACTGGGCACCGTTAGGTCAGCAAGCGGATGTGGACCCGCTTTGCCACAAACTAATTTGGCTTTGGGCTAAATCTGGAGGCAGCACTTAGGATACCCCGGTTTTCACCTCTTGCACCTCAAAGTGGCATTTGGTCTTCGCTGCGGGGTCCCCAAGCCGTTACTCGCAAAAGTAGTCTCAGTTGTGTGGCAGCTGACCCTAACATAAGACCGAGGTGCAAGACCTATTAACGCTATACTCACCTTAGCCTGTTGTAAAGAAAAGGGTTAGATTGTGAGCCAGTACTATGCTGCCTAACAGCAACGTGCATTACAATTACGTAAACTTATAACTTTTATCCACTGGCCAACTATACAAAGTTTTTGACAAAGCCTTTAATTATAATTCCCTATCTATACCACCGATCTGTTCATACGTCTCCTCACTATCCCACAACCCAAACGACTTTTCGATACATTCCACTCCCTCTTCAGCCCCAAAGAACAGGCCCCCGTGATGGATCCCACTGCTGAAGAGCTAGCCGCCCATTTCATAGAAAAAAAACAAAAACATCTGAAAACAAATCTCCAAAAACTGTACGGGGAGCCCCGATCCCGGTCTCTCTAGCAATAACTCCATATCTCACTATCAATACTAGAACCAACAACAGAGGAAGAAGTCTCCAGATTGCATTTCGCTACTCGCCGCACCACCTGCGTGAGCGACCCTCTCCTAAAGGCCCAAGCAAGACAGCATACTCTCTGCCCACTACAGTTACACCTTTGGCCCTACACTTTGTAGCTATTTTTCCTAGATTACCAGCAAACAGATGAAAGCACACCTAGCAAAAAATTTCAATTAAAACGCATAGGCCTCCTCCATAACCCCTCTAGCCCACCTTTCCATCACCAAACATGGTGTGCTTTCTACCATTAAAGGTAGGTAGAAAAAAATGTTCATTCAATCTGCTGGCTATCTAGGAGAAACAGAAGGACCATCTAGTATATCTCCTCAATATTGCATACACAGACCGGCCTAGCTTACAACTTTTAGCCTAATCCTTAATGTAATTGTACATTTTGAAAGAAAAAAAACACAAGTGCTTCACCGTTTAGATGTATTGGCTCACATTAATGTGGTCGGTGCCTAAAAACTGGACTACACCTAGAACTGGGCACCGTTAGGTCAGCAAGCGGATGTGGACCCGCTTTGCCACAAACTGATTTGGCTTTGGGCTAAATCTGGAGGCAGCACTTAGGATACCCCGGTTTTCACCTCTTGCACCTCAAAGTGGCATTTGGTCTTCGCTGCGGGGTCCCCAAGCCGTTACTCGCAAAAGTAGTCTCAGTTGTGTGGCAGCTGACACTAACATAAGACCGAGGTGCAAGACCTATTAACGCTATACTCACCTTAGCCTGTTGTAAAGAAAAGGGTTAGATTGTGAGCCAGTACTATGCTGCCTAACAGCAACGTGCATTACAATTACGTAAACTTATAACTTTTATCCACTGGCCAACTATACAAAGTTTTTGACAAAGCCTTTAATTATAATTCCCTATCTATACCACCGATCTGTTCATACGTCTCCTCACTATCCCACAACCCAAACGACTTTTCGATACATTCCACTCCCTCTTCAGCCCCAAAGAACAGGCCCCCGTGATGGATCCCACTGCTGAAGAGCTAGCCGCCCATTTCATAGAAAAAAAACAAAAACATCTGAAAACAAATCTCCAAAAACTGTACGGGGAGCCCCGATCCCGGTCTCTCTAGCAATAACTCCATATCTCACTATCAATACTAGAACCAACAACAGAGGAAGAAGTCTCCAGATTGCATTTCGCTACTCGCCGCACCACCTGCGTGAGCGACCCTCTCCTAAAGGCCCAAGCAAGACAGCATACTCTCTGCCCACTACAGTTACACCTTTGGCCCTACACTTTGTAGCTATTTTTCCTAGATTACCAGCAAACAGATGAAAGCACACCTAGCAAAAAATTTCAATTAAAACGCATAGGCCTCCTCCATAACCCCTCTAGCCCACCTTTCCATCACCAAACATGGTGTGCTTTCTACCATTAAAGGTAGGTAGAAAAAAATGTTCATTCAATCTGCTGGCTATCTAGGAGAAACAGAAGGACCATCTAGTATATCTCCTCAATATTGCATACACAGACCGGCCTAGCTTACAACTTTTAGCCTAATCCTTAATGTAATTGTACATTTTGGAAAAAAAAAACACAAGTGCTTCACCGTTTAGATGTATTGGCTCACTTTAATGTGGTCGGTGCCTAAAAACTGGACTAAACCTAGAACTGGGCACCGTTAGGTCAGCAAGCGGATGTGGACCCGCTTTGCCACAAACTGATTTGGCTTTGGGCTAAATCTGGAGGCAGCACTTAGGATACCCCGGTTTTCACCTCTTGCACCTCAAAGTGGCATTTGGCCTTCGCTGCGGAGTCCCCAAGCCGTTACTCACAAAAGTAGTCTCAGTTGTGTGGCAGCTGACACTAACATAAGACCGAGGTGCAAGACCTATTAACGCTATACTCACCTTAGCCTGTTGTAAAGAAAAGGGTTAGATTGTGAGCCAGTACTATGCTGCCTAACAGCAACGTGCATTACAATTACGTAAACTTATTACTTTTATCCACTGGCCAACTATACAAAGTTTTTGACAAAGCCTTCAATTATAATGCCCTATCTATACCGCCGATCTGTTCATAAGCCTCCTCACTATCCCACAACCCAAACGACTTTTCGATACATTCCACTCCCTCTTGAGCCCCAAAGAACAGGCCTCCATGATGGATCCCACTGCTGAAGAGCTAGCCGCCCATTTCATAGAAAAAAAACAAAAACATCTGAAAACAAATCTCCAAAAACTGCACGGGGAGCCCCGATCCCGGTCTCTCTAGCAATGACTCCATATCTCACTATCAATACTAGAACCAACCACAGAGGAAGAAGTCTCCAGATTGCATTTCGCTACTCGCCGCACCACCTGCGTGAGCGACCCTCTCCTAAAGGCCCAAGCAAGACAGCATACTCTCCGCCCACTACAGTTACACCTTTGGCCCTACCCTTTGTAGCTATTTTTCCTAGATTACCAGCAAACAGATGAAAGCACACCTAGCAAAAAATTTGATTTAAAACGCATAGGCCTCCTCCATAACCCCTCTAGCCCACCTTTCCATCACCAAACATGGTGTGCTTTCTACCATTAAAGGTAGGTAGAAAAAAATGTTCATTCAATCTGCTGGCTATCTAGGAGAAATAGAAGGACCATCTAGTATATCTCCTCAATATTGCATACACAGACCGGCCTGGCTTACAACTTTTAGCCTAATCCTTAATGTAATTGTACATTTTGAAAAAAAAAAACACAAGTGCTTCACCGTTTAGATGTATTGGCTCACATTAATGTGGTCGGTGCCTTAAAACTGGACTAAACCTACAACTGGGCACCGTTAGGTCAGCAAGCGGATGTGCACCCGCTTTGCCACAAACTGATTTGGCTTTGGGCTAAATCTGGAGGCAGCACTTAGGATACCCCGGTTTTCACCTCTTGCACCTCAAAGTGGCATTTGGCCTTCGCTGCGGAGTCCCCAAGCCGTTACTCGCAAAAGTAGTCTCAGTTGTGTGGCAGCTGACACTAACATAAGACCGAGGTGCAAGACCTATTAACGCTATACTCACCTTAGCCTGTTGTAAAGAAAAGGGTTAGATTGTGAGCCAGTACTATGCTGCCTAACAGCAACGTGCATTACAATTACGTAAACTTATAACTTTTATCCACTGACCAACTATACAAAGTTTTTGACAAAGCCTTCAATTATAATTCCCTATCTATACCGCCGATCTGTTCATAAGTCTCCTCACTATCCCACAACCCAAACGACTTTTCGATACATTCCACTTCCACTTCCGCCCCAAAGAACAGGCCCCCGTGATGGATCCCACTGCTGGAGAGCTAGCCGCCCATTTCATAGAAAAAAACCCCAAAACATCTGACAACAAATCTCCAAAAACTGCACGGGGAGCCCCGATCCCGGTCTCTCTAGCAATGACTCCATATCTCACTATCAATACTAGAACCAACCACAGAGGAAGAAGTCTCCAGATTGCATTTCGCTACTCGCCGCACCACTTGCGTGAGCGACCCTCTCCTAAAGGCCCAAGCAAGACAGCATACTCTCCGCCCACTACAGTTACACCTTTGACCCTACCCTTTGTAGCTATTTTTCCTAGATTACCAGCAAACAGATGAAAGCACACCTAGCAAAAAATGTGAATTAAAACGCATAGGCCTCCTCCATAACCCCTCTAGCCCACCTTTCCATCACCAAACATGGTGTGCTTTCTACCATTAAAGGTAGGTAGAAAAAAATGTTCATTCAATCTGCTGGCTATCTAGGAGAAACAGAAGGACCATCTAGTATATCTCCTCAATATTACATACGTAGACAAGCCTAGTTTACAACTTTTAGCGTAATCCTTAATGTAATTGTACATTTTGAGAAAAAAAACACAAGTGCTTCACCGTTTAGATGTATTGGCTCACATTAATGTGGTCGGTGCCTAAAAACTGGACTAAACCTAGAACTGGGCACCGTTAGGTCAGCAAGCGGATGTGGACCCGCTTTGCCACAAACTGATTTGGCTTTGGGCTAAATCTGGAGGCAGCACTTAGGATCCCCCGGTTTTCACCTCTTGCACCATAAAGTGGCATTTGGTCTTCGCTGCGGGGTCCCCAAGCCGTTACTCGCAAAAGTAGTCTCAGTTGTGTGGCAGCTGACACTAACATAAGACCGAGGTGCAAGACCTATTAACGCTATACTCACCTTAGCCTGTTGTAAAGAAAAGGGTTAGATTGTGAGCCAGTACTATGCTGCCTAACAGCAACGTGCATTACAATTACGTAAACTTATTACTTTTATCCACTGGCCAACTATACAAAGTTTTTGACAAAGCCTTCAATTATAATTCTCTATCTACACAGCCGTACGCAGGGTCATGGCATGGGAGCCTGACCTTAGGCCCAATGTGCATGGGTGGAATTAAATTCTCGTGGAAGTTTCTCAATTTAATCCGCCCATAGGGATGCATGGGCGTCCATGCTGGAATTAAAGTATGCGGATTTGTTTTGCGGACCTGTTAATCCGGAAAACAAATCGCAGTATGCTTTAGTTCAGTGCAGTTCCCGTACAGACAGCTTCCATTGAAGTCAAAGGAAGCCGGCCGATCCGCAGCACACCTGCATCTGACACTGCAGACGGGCCATGGATGCCACGGGAAAGCAGGAGCTTTAAAGCAAAAATCTGTACTGCGCATTTCCGACGGCGAGCCGTGTGGACCATCCGCAGTATAGACTTCCCAGCACAAAAGAAGTCCGCACTGAATGTAACCCACCCGTGTACATGAGGCCTTACTGTTACTTAGAGCCCAAGAGCTAAAAATATAGGCATTTCTTCTCAACAGAATATTTCTCAAACGCATCAGTGTTTATAACATAAGTATTAGTAATGCACAAAGATACTATTACATATCAGTATGAGGACAGTTTCAGACGACCCTAAGCACAATTTCGCTCGCCAGCATAGCGCGTAGTTGCCCATGAACAAGATTTTTCACCGGATGTTCAGACTCCACGCCATAGCGAAGGAGTTTAAAAAAATAGCGAGAAGATAGGTCTTGTCCAGTCTTTTCCACGCATAGTTAATAGTACATGCGGGAAAGATAGGGCAGATCCTATCTCTTCCCAGCTGTACAATTAACAGGCGAGAATCCTGATAGTGAAAACGAAACCACTGAAATCAATTGAAATCAGTGGTTTTGTTTTGTCCTGTTAAGCGGTTATGATTATCATTTTTATAAGATTGTGGGCTTAAACACATCAGCTCAGGTCTAGTATACGTCTAAATAATACAGTCAGCCTATACCAGATACCAGCTCTACCCAGTCATAATGATTACAATGCAGTTACCTCCAGTGATGACAGGGGGCGTCTCCTCTGATTGGGGTTTTTCACTTTCTCTTCTTCTCTCTGTCTGGGATTGGACTGCCCTGGCAACTTCTTCTAGCCACAAATTGTCTTTGAACACTTCCCATCCTCCTGCTACTTCTGCTGCCCTTCTCAGTGCCTCATAGAGTAATAGTGCCCACCACAAGAGTAATAGTGCCCTCCTCTGTGCCATAATCATCCCCCTTTTCACCCACAAATGGTAATAAAACTCTCGTAATAACCCTGAAAATAATACACTTTCTATGTCTACTGAAGCAGGGGGCCCCAACCACCGGTCCGTGGTAGTAACAGTGCCCCCTATAGTGGCTTTAGTAGTAATGGTGTCCCCTATATTGGCCCCAGTAGTAATATGTGACCCCCAAATTAGTCCCAGCAGTAATAGTGCCCCCTACCTTGGCTCCGGTAGTTATAGAGACCCCTCCTTATGGCCTCTGGCCAGGCAGCATCCCTCCACTCCATCCACTCACTTTGCTTGCAACTCCTGTCCGGCATCAGCCTCTTCTGTGTCTGTGACCGCTGAGCTCTCCCCTCGGCATCTGTGATGCATGCAGGATGGCGCACACAGACACCGGAGAGAGAGGTCAGCGGTCACAGACTATACACTGCTGTTGCTGGACCAGAGTTGGTTGGGTAAGTGGAAGGCTTGTTAGCGTGCTGCACAGCTGGTGGGCCACATAAAATGAGTTGGCTGGCTGGATTCGGCCCACAGGCCTTGTGCTTGACATGTGTGGTCTACAAGGTATGCCTGATGCTATTTGGCATATATTGTCACCATAGAAAACAATGTAGTGTTTAACTGTATCCAAAAACGGCGGTGTGCAAGGTGCTTTTATTTGCAGATCTCAGGAACGTGAATGCATTCCTTCCAACCTTCTAGATAGTCTCAGGTTTTGGCAGTTTTCCCCTCTACCCAGGATGCAGGTGGTATCCACTTCCACTGGGGCCCCACTCAAGAACCCAATCAAATAGTAACATACCCATGACGGTCCATTTTCTATCTTCATACCTCATATGGGATATGGGAGCTGACAAATCGGTGTGGCCTAAAAAAAACATGATTCAGGTACATTTTTACTTAAAGGGGATCTGTCACCAGTAGAGATGAGCGAGCCTACTTGGTAAGGCAGTTACTCGAGCGAGTATCACTCTTCTCGAGTAACTGCTTAGTGATCCGAGCAGGCTCGGGTGGGCAGTGGGAGTAAGTGGGGGGGACGAAGCGGGGAGAAGAGAGAGAGGTCTCTCTCGCTCTTTCTTCCTTCCCCATCCGAGCCTGCTCGGATCACTAACCAGTTATTCGAGTAAGCTCGCTCATCTCTAGTCACCAGCTGTAAGCACTATAAACTAAGTTATGGTTCTAATAGGACAAGTTCCCAAAAATGTTTTATTCTAACCTCCTAGTGTAAAGGTACTTTTACACGGGGCAATTACCTTCCAAGTAATTGCTTGAAACAGTGATTCTGAGTGCTAGATGGCCTGAGTACACACAGCCACCGACATGGCACTCGCATTGTGTGAAAAATACGGGTGAAAATCACCCATTATTCCCTATGGGAGAAAAAACATAATGCATCCCACTCGCATGAAACTCACAGGTACATTATTTATTTTTTCAGCATCCAAAGGGAAGAATGGCCGATTCTTCAACAGAATCACCTAAAAACATGACATGCTACAATTTTTCTCTCACATCTCACTGGATTGTTTCCAGTGTGATTTCTGTGCATCTCTCCGTGTAGATGCATCCTTAATGATGATGTATTGCAGTATATTGTACAGGAGATCTGATAATCACTAGTTAAAGTCCCATACGGGGACTAAAGGAATTAAAACTAAGATAAATAACATTTTTCTATAATTATTTGTACATTAAAAATTAATGACAGTTTAAAAAAAAAAATTCCAGTCATCACATACAAATAAATAGCTTTTGCTGCATCAGTGAGAGTCCAGTTTATTAAAATATATCATTATTTATCCAGCACAATGAACGCCGTCCGTTTAAAAAAAAAAACAAAAAAAACACAACGCTAGAACTGCGCATTATTTGGTCATAAATAAAAAATTTAATAAAAATAGATAAAAGAGATTAAAGGAGATGTCCCGAGGCAGCAAGTGGGTCTATACACTTCTGTATGGCCATAATAATGCACTTTGTAATGTACATTGTGCATTAATTATGAGCCATACAGAAGTTATAAAAAGTTTTATACTTACCTGCTCCGTTGCTGGCGTCCTCGTCTCCATGGAGCCGACTAATTTTTGGCCTCCGATGGCCAAATTAGCCGCGCTTGCGCAGTCCGGGTCTTCAGCTTTCTTCTATGGAGCCGCTCGTGCCAGAGAGCGGCTCCGTGTAGCTCCGCCCCGTCACGTGCCGATTCCAGCCAATCAGGAGGCTGGAATCGGCAGTGGACCGCACAGAAGAGCTGCGGTCCACGAAGGTAGAAGATCCCGGCGGCCATCTTCAGCGGTAAGTATTGAAGTCACCGGACCGCCGGGATTCAGGTAAGCGCTGTGCGGGTGGTTTTTTTAACCCCTGCATCGGGGTTGTCTCGCGCCGAACGGGGGGGGGGTTTAAAAAAAAAAAAACCCGTTTCGGCGCGGGACATCTCCTTTAAGTAAGAAAAACAATGTAGTAGATGTGCAATTTCTTCATGAGTGCGTCTCTGAAGGCATAATTTCTCAAAGTTTTCAGACCCCTATACAATACAAACTGCAAGGGGGTCGCCAGTAGCTGGACCACGTGCTATGTAGCTATTGGCTGAAGGTGTGGGACCAGTATCGTTACACCCCATATGGGGCAGTGTGTTTTTATATAACATAAGTCAAATATACAGTATAGCCCCCAAATAGCACCAAACAGAGCCCATTGACTATAATGGGGGCCATCCTGCTTCTGGCATTCTGATCAGCACTTATACAGTGTAGCTTCAATATTTTATCAGGGTTTTTCTGCTGGATCTGCGCCGGAGATTCCTAATGAAGCCTCCAACGCAGATGTGAATGGGGCCGTACAGAGGAGCATACAACACTGAAATGATCCTTACGTGCCACGCAGGGGGCGATTTTCCTGCAGAGCCTTTTAGGATCACCGCTTGAAGCTCTTCCATGGCGTATAGTGAGAAGATGCTGGTCATTCTTGTAACATGTTAGTCAGTGATTCATCCGCCAACTGAAGGGAGAAGCCTGAGAGTAGTAGAGCTGAGCAGGAACAGTTCATCACTTAGAGCGCTCTCAGAGCAGGCCATTACGTTATCTAAATGTGAAGAAATGTACATTTTGGGGCAGTTCAATTGATCAAAACAGTCTAAAACCAAAACTGACCTTGTCCATAGGCACCAATCAGAATTCAGCTTCTGCTGCTCTACTCAGTGCCTCACATAGTAATAGTGCCCACCACAAGACTAATAGTGCCCTACTCTGTGCCATAATCATCCCTCTTTTCCCCCTAAAAGGTAATGAAAGTCCCATAATAACCCTGAAAATGCAAGATATATAGAGACGAGCGCTCACTAAAAGGATACTAAAGGATGTAGCTGTTAGGCAAATCCGATTTCTAGGGTCTGAGAGTTCATTCTTCTCAGATGGAATCAAGGGTTGCAGGTGCTTGAAAGCCTATCTCACATAATGCGTGAGAGAGCAGCCAGAGGGAACTCCGATCACGTAGTGAGGGAGACAAAATTCAAATGCAAGAGAAAAGAAAAAGTCCTCAGAGCTCACACCTTGCTATGTGCAAAAGATGAATAGATGGAAAGAGTTATGGAACTTACTTGTTAGAGGCACCTATAGCCCAGGCGCCTCTAAGTCCAGGTTAACTTATTACAGGATAATGAATATCCACGGCAAGGAGATATTTTCATAGTTTTAATATGTGCAGGGATAAAATACACAACGCGTTTCAGCCGGACGGCCTTTTTCAAGTGTCCTGAAAATGATACGCCTTCTATGTCGACTAAAGTAAGTGCCCTGTATGCGCCTCCACAAAGTAATAGTGGCCCCTGTGCTCCCACAAAGTCACTGTACTCTTCTGTGCTCCCACAAAGTTATAGTGTTCGTTTACGTTCGTTTACGTTCAATTTTCGTTTTTTAAACAGAACAGACAGTGCGGTCTGCGGCGCTATTTGTTCTGTTTAAGAAATGGAAACTAAACAGAAGCAAAAGAAAACATTATTAATAAAACCCATTGAAATGAATGGAGCAAAAATATAAACATGTAATTCCATTTCTCTGCTCCAAAAACGCTATAGAGTCACAGAAATCTCTATCGCTGAGCGACTGTCCCAGCGGACAATGTGCTTCCCCATACCCGACTCCGCTTTCTGCTCTGAAGCAATGGACAGAGAGCAGGAGGAGGAGCTGGCATGTGAATAAAAACTGCCGCGCGGTGACAGCGGCTCAGCGGGACCTGAAAGTCATTAAATACATGACCGCCATCACTGCTGTTCGGTTGGTCCTCTGCTCGTTTTCACAGTTGGGCTGCCGGACAGCAGTGCTATAGTGGGGTCATCTTGGGGTGGGGGCCCTGAGCAACTGCCCAGTTTGCCTCCCCCCTCCCTAAATACTGGGGTTGTAGTTTAGAAAAAACAACGCAAACATTAACATCTTTTATCTTAAAAGAAAACCATATATAAGCCAGGCTGATCACCGCTATCTCTGTCCGGCAGCCATCTTGTCCAATCTGACTTTAACTGCCAAATTGGCCATTATAATACAAATCCCCGCTATAACGCTCACCTTCTGGGAACTACTTACATTCTGTCGCCTGGATAGGAATATACGGCCACCCTCATGCGGCTAATACAAAGCCCATCTAATCATGTTGTTGTTGCCCGGTGACATATTCCCACAGCAGGCCCCGTCACCCATAGCAACCAATCACAGAGCAGCTCGCATTTCTCCACAGCAGCTTCAGAAATGTAAGCTGCGCTCTGATTGGTTGCCATGGGCGACCAGGCCTGCTTTTTTTGTTCTGATAACTGAGATTTCTTAAATATTCACCATATTTTTGTTGATTATCAATAATTTCTCAGGAATTACAGTCCCTGGAAAAGGAAGCTCAGTGGAGCAAGTAGCCACAAGCATGGCTGCCATGTTATGTAATGCTTGTATATACCATGTATTCTCAGGAGCGTCGCCCATCCTGCCGCCATAGAGTAACCCGCAATAACTCACCAACCCAAATATTTCTCTTATAGATTTATTCATTATAATTAGAGATGAGCGAGCGTACTCGGAAAAGCACTACTCGCTCGAGTAATTTGCTTTATCCGAGTGTCGCTGTGCTCATCCCGGAAGATTCCGGTGCCGGCACGGAGCGGGGAGCTGCAGGGGAGAGCGGGGAGGAACGGAGGGGAGATCTTTCTCTCCCTCTCTCCCGCCCGCTCTCCCCTGCTCCCCGCTGCGACTCACCTGTCAGCCGCAGCGGCACCCGAATCTTCAGGGACGAGCACAGCGATACTCGGATAAAGCAAATTACTCGAGCGAGTAGTGCTTTTCCGAGTTCGCTCGCTCATCTCTAATTATAATGTAACATTAACCCCTGCTCAGCCAAATCCCACTGTAGTGCACTACATAGACAGATAAAGCAGAGCCCAATGTGTTATTTACAGGGGTATTCCCAGAATATCATATTTTATTAGTCCATCTGTATAGTGCTATGTAGCTATTGGCTGAAGGTGCGGGACCAGTATCGTTACACCCCATATGGGGCAGTGCGTTTTTATATAACATAAGTCAAATATACAGTATAGCCCCCAAATAGCACCAAACAGAACCCATTGACTATAATGGGGGCCATCCTGCTTCAAGTCCCATAATAACCCTTAAAATGATACACCTTCTATGTCCACTAAAGTAAGTGCCCTGTGTGCGCCTCCACAAAGTAATAGTGCCCCCTGTGCTCCCACAAAGTCACTGTACTCTTCTGTGCTCCCACAAAGTTATAGTGTCTCAGTGTGCCCTGCGTCCTCACAAAGTATTAGTGCCCGCTGTGCATGCCTCCATAGGTAATGCCCTCTATGGCGCCACAAAGTAATAGTGCCCTTTGTGTGTATCTGTACAAAGTAATGGCCGTTCACACCAGCGTTATCAGCCATTAGCGATTTTCTCTGTTTTTGGAACAGGGAAATTAAATTAAAATGGAATTAAACATTTCATTCTTTCTCTGGGTTTTCAATTAACAGAAATGTTTCTGTTTGTTTACGTTCAATTTTCGTTTTTTAAACAGAACAGACAGTGCGGTCTGCGGCGCTATTTGTTCTGTTTAAGAAATGGAAACTAAACGGAAGCAAATATACAGTATAGCCCCCAAATAGCACCAAACAGAGCCCATTGACTATAATGGGGGCCATCCTGCTTCTGGTATTCTGATCAGCACTTATACAGTGTAGCTTCAATATTTCATCAGGGTTTTTCTGTTGGATCTGCGCTGGAGATTCCTAATGAAGCCTCCAACGCAGATGTGAATGGGGCCGTACAGAGGAGCATACAACACTGAAATGATCCTTACGTGCCACGCAGGGGGCACTTTTCCTGCAGAACCATCCGGGATCACCGCTTGAAGCTCTTCCATGGCGTATAGTGAGAAGATGCTGGTCTTGTGGGCTGAGAGTTATCTGATGGAATGTAGACCGCTGTCACAAATGAGCCACCTGTGATGTCATTAAACAGAACCCTATGATGTCACCGACTGAAGGGAGACACACTTCACTGTACACCAGATATCACTAGTAGGGCCCACTATGTATAAATGATCTAATTCACTAATTAACACAGGTTTAAAACATAACCTTCATTAATTGCATTAAAATAATACTCATACCAGGTGTCATTCCTGTAACATGTTAGTCAGTGATTCATCCGCCAACTGAAGGGAGAAGCCTGAGAGTAGTAGAGCTGAGCAGGAACAGTTCATCACTTAGAGCGCTCTCAGAGCAGGCCATTACGTTATCTAAATGTGAAGAAATGTACATTTTGGGGCAGTTCAATTGATCAAAACAGTCTAAAACCAAAACTGACCTTCTTGTCCATAGCCACCAATCAGAACTCAGCTTTCATTTTGTAACCTTGTCGCCATCCATAAGGTGCTGGAAACTAGTAATTAGCACCTTGTGACATACATTGCAGGGCACAAAGTCTATATAGTAATGCAGCATTGTCCTTAGGCCAGTCTCACACAGGCATTTCACAGCGTTTTAGAACGGCGCTGGTAAACGCGGTTGACAACGTTTTTACCGCACCCCATCATTGCAATGGGTGATGTGGTGCGCTAAAAGGCGCTGCAACGCACTGAAATAGAACATACTGCTATGAAGCCCCATTGATATCAATGGAGACTCAGTACAGCGTTTCAAACACCCGCTAAAACGCTGTAACAAGCGCCTGTGTGGGAGTGGCCTTATAGCACCTATAGATAACTATCATGATAATGTATATAAACTGAGAACGCACCTACCTATACCATAAACAGCAGCCATCTATATGGTCTCCTCTCACAAGGTGGACTCTTTTCCGGCTCTCAAGCACTCCCATTTTCCTTCTCACACACCACATGACATGGCAAACTGATACATCTACATGCAGGCAATGGTTTTATTACTGTTAACCTATTAGGCGCTGCAGCTGTGCAACACACACTGGATATGACAGGACAGGTTTTGCACAGTGCATCTACATAGGACAGACATGTATGACATTTCTGGAGGGGACCAGGATGGTGTTCTGGGCCGACCTCTGTGTAGTGACCGGCACAGGTAACTGCAGACATGGCTCCCATGGAAATCATTGGGTTTTCAGTGGGTTCAGTCTTATGAGCATGTTTTGTGCGCGCACTTCCCACGCACAGAAAAGAATGCAGCATGCTGTATTTGCGAACCAAAGGCTCAATAGAAGTCTACGGAGGGGGGGGGGGGGGGTGCAAATACACAAGGAGATGCATGAAACACCCCGCAAAACTGTGGGGAAAAGAACACATCTGGACCTCATTCGCCTTTTAATCCACAGACAGGGCGTGCCACGCTTGTGTGAGGTGGCCCTGTGTGCACAAAAAGTACCGTACTATGTGCTGATACAGGCGCAAATCTACTTCCTCCAACCTCGTTCACGGCGCAAAAACGTTGTGCTGCGGCCGGCTTTTTTTGCGCATATACTCAAAGAGTGCCCATACAAGCTGCGGCCAGGCAGCAGTAACCGCTGCTTGCCATTATTCCCCTGTGCTTGCCCTGGTTATAGTGACGCACAGCAAATGAGCGGTACTCTGTGCCCACTTACTGCAACTCATGCCCACAGTACCCTAATGGCACCTCTGATTGATAAGTCATTAAAAAGCCATTAATTCTGATTGCCAGATTGGGATCGGGAACGAATTTTTTCCCCCTAAAATGAGGAAAATTGGCTTCTACCGCATTGGAGGTTGAGAGGGGGCTGAAGGGGCTGCCTTCCTCTGGATCAACATTGGATGTAATAAGCTGAACTGGTTGGACATGTCTTTTTTATCCTCACATACTATGATATTATATATATATATTTATATATATTATTTTTGAATTCTTTTTCCTCTGACATTATGGTAACCAACTTCTACAAGTTTGTACTAGTTCCTATCACGGACTGTACATCCCTCCTGACACCTCCTACAACACACAGGGCAGCACTTCTCATACATGTTAATAACCCAGCTGACGTTCAGGGGTTTATGTGACAAATCTGTAGTGCAAATGAGTCATGACTACAATCTGCTGCTATCTCCATACTCGACACCAGAGGGCGCCCACGCACTTATGAAACTGTACACCGGTATACGCGTGTAGGCTGCCAGCAGGTGGCGCTTACTTGCAGCTTTTCCCTTCACCCGAATGTCGCCGTGTGTCCTGAGCTTGGCATTGAGACGCAGAGAGACAAGGTGAGGGCCGAGATGTCGTCCCGGCATTACTTATCCTGTTCTGTGCTGCAGCCTGCTGGCTCCTCGGGCCCCTCATGGCAGTCGGTGCTCGTGGGGTTACATTAAAGGGACAGTGACCCTTAACCCCTCAGTGGCCAGTACTGTTTGGGCTTTAATTGTCAGGATTTTCCTTGTCCGCCCGTGTAGCGTGAGGCGGGACGCTTTGTGTTTCTCACTGACACCATTTTTGGAACGCGCTGATTGACTTTCATGAACATTTTTAAGAGGGTCTAAGAAAGAAAAAAAAACAATTCATCTGTAGTATTCTGCGCTTATCTCCTTCCTGGAGGTACGCCCATCAATATTTCACAACTGGACAACCCCTTTAATGAAACCTTATTGGGCGTGACTTTAATAGCGGGGAAGCTGTTATGGCGGCCGTTTAGTTGTGGGTAAAAGAGGACTTATAAAACTGCCTAAAAGAAACTCCTGTTGCCCGTAGCAACCAAACATAAAAAAGTACTCAATTTTCAAGAGCAGAGAGCTGCGCTGTGATTGGTCGCTACAACAAACAAGTCGTTTGCGTGGAGGAGCGGCACTAGAGAAGGGAAAGAATCCTCTCTGCAATATTCCATCATTTTTCCAACCCCTGGGAACAAACCCTGAGGGCTCCTTCGCACGGACACATTTGTGCGCGGTTCTGCATCTGCAGAGTATAGAACATATTCATTTCAATCAGTTCGTTTACGGTTTCTTTTTTTTGTGCACGCGGAGAAAAATGCAGCGTTATGTGGGGGAGCGCAAATGTGTGCGCAAAACATTACAGAACTGTGCGAGAAGAACAACCCGTCAGTAAGTCACCAGGCTACACCGCCATTTAAATCAGGGCGTGGTTGTGTGCAAAATGTACAGGAAAATACGCCGATACGTGTGCAAAAAAGCTTTAGTCGTAGTGCAAATACGTTGCGCACAATCGTGCATACGCCGTGTTACAGAGCCCTTAGCCCACCTCATCATGGGGTGGCATTAAAAGGGTGAGGATCAGCTGACAGTGCCATGTAATGCCCTCCTTCAAACACTGGTACCCCTGCGATGAGCTGTCAGTATCCCCGCAGCGCTGATGCCCGATGACTTGGCATACATTTCTGGTTTACACTCTTCACAGCAGCCCTCGTATATTAACCCGTGTCCGCAGCCTGGCACGATAGTAAGTCAAGGGCCACGGAACAGCCTGCAGTTCTGCCTGTTTACGGGATGTCACAGGCTGCTGCAACCAATGACAGAGCCGTGGCACCGGATACAGTGGGGAGTATATGCCCATTTGTTATTCTAGTGCATGGGGAACGAGGGTTTACAGAGAACATACAGCTCAGACAACCTCTTTAACATCCTGGTCCGCAGATGTAGTTCAGTGCGATGTGTCTGTCTATAAATTGCACCTTCCCTTTTGTCAAAGCCGCTTCTTATACTAAAAAATCAGATCCGGTTTGTTTCATATATAAGCACATGGGCTTCCATAATTGGGTGGGGGTGTTTATGTAATGTAAAATTCCCATGTGCTCCCTACATTCCTGCAAGTAGTTTATAAACTAGTTGGCTATTGACATCACTGGCAATCTCCGGCATGGTTCTCACACTGCACTGATATTAATTTCAGTGGTACTTTTGTATATACACATGTATTTGGGAATGTTCTAAGACGACTAGTCTTATGTGTCATATTGTGTGGAGTTGAAAAATTGGTAGGGCTAAGCGTTCTTTTACACTTGACGATTGTCGGGCTCTAGCTGTCCCAGTGATGGTCACTCAGTGAATGGAGGTGGAGCGGGCAGGAGATCGTTCTGGCCGCCCGCCTCCATTCACAGTAAACAGGCAGTCATTCACAGATGAATGACTGCCTGTTTACTCAGGTTGATCATCGTTTGATTTTTATGCCTGCAGAAATTGAACAATCAGCGATAATTGGACGAATTATCGTTCCTTGTTCAGTTGCTGGCAGTCTTTACACCGAACGATTGTCATTCAGATTCCTGCGATCCGGCGAGAAACGGAGCGATAATCGTTCCATCTAAAAGGGCCATGAGACAGCGCAGGAATGCTTTGCTGGAGACCCGCCGTTGCATGAAATAGTGAGGAAGGATGTAAATGATTATTATTATTAAACTGTATACATCTACATCTCTGCTCTTGGATCGGAGGAAATAACATCGATGAATCGACTTTTCAAACAATTTATTAAGAGGGTTTTCCTTAGGAAGCTATTGCAGACCCATTCTTACACCACCTCTATGTTTGTATACTGTTATAATGAGGATCTAATATGTATCGGTCCACTTATGTACGAAAAGCCATCAAAACCTTCAAAACGTATTCATGCAATATATGTATAATGCTCTTTGTGTTCAGGACATGATTGAAAACTCCGTCCACTGGAATGAAGATATTGGAGAGTGGCAGCTGGTAAGCAGACTCCTTAGTTTACAGTAATGTGTCTTCTGATCCTCCAAGAACATCTAACATGTATATTTGTATCTTTGTAAGAAATGCGTTGCATACACTGGAAACAATATGAGGAAGCAGACTGCGGTACCGGACAAGAAAGAAAAAGACGTAAGATGCATCCTACCATAGTAGAGTAACGTGTCCTATGTATTTTATGACATCGCGTGTTCCCTGTGCGGAGGAGTCTCGGGGTATACAATGATGTGACCTGCGTCTTCTGCATGTATGTGTATACAGATCGCTGAGAACAGTGTTCCAGTGGTACCAGTGATGTGTAAATGAGAAGGGAACACACCATACGTTCCATGCTAACCTGTGTCCTGTAGTAAGAAGTAAATAGAATGAACTTAAACAATAAGCGTTTTGCATGGGCGTCAGGTCCTCAGATATTTATCAGCTCTTATAAGCCCCATAAGCTAAAGTTATGGGCTCATAGGATCTTGGGCGCTGAGTCTGAAGGTGCCACTCACATACTTATCTATCTTGCTGTACCCCCTCTGTCCATCCGCAAAGCCGTCACAGAATACTTCCACGTGTACCCATAATGCACACATAAATAGTCTGCGGGATACAATGAACAGAGGACCTACGGTGGACAGTGGGAGAATGATGAGTAAGATGACAGTGACACTCCTGGTCTCAGCGTCCCAATTCCTGCAAGTCCATAACTTTATAGTTTATTTAACCCTAGCCACTAATTTTTGATTGTTTTACCCCAGCTCTTATCTGCTTTTGTGCGTTCATTAAACATTTCTGCACCTTGCTGATTATCGCCCATGTATAGAGGCTGAATCTAAAGTTGAGGGAGATACATATACACTATGACAGAAAATCACACCTAAATCAAAAATGTAACTATGGCTAGGTGAACACGAGCTATGAATGGGAGTTGTGACCGAGAGGTTTGTGCACAACTCGCATCGGACAGCACACGGGCACTAGTCCACATGCTGTCCGATTTACATGGATGCAGCACATTGGCACGCATTGGCATGTCCTATTTCTCATCCATGAAACGGACAGGAATAGGATGCGGGACAAGTTTTTCACACGGACCATTGTTCTGTGTGAAAAAACATTAATTGACATGTCTTATAATCTATAATAGTCTTATAAGGTATAATGAGGCCGCGCACAGTACATGGGCAGCACACGGCCCCAAATACACTATACACGGGGGGTCTTTATCGTATATGGGTTAAAATACTAATGCCTGCAACAACAAAATGAATCTTATTAAATAAAATGAAGTTAAATCCATGAGCAATTCATCATAAAATAGTTAAATACAACATTATTTCTAGAAGTGCCACTTATTCCAGGACACTAGACATTTAGGTATAGTGGTGCCTTGGGTTAACAGTTTAATTTGTTCCGTGGCGAAGCTCTTAACTCAAAACACTCATATGTCAAAACTAGTTTCCCCATTGAAATGAATGGAAACTGCATTAATCCATTCTGCCATTCCTTTAAATGGGGTTCCTGGTGGCCCCATTGAATGTAATGGGCTGCCGGCAATCCCGCAGTGATTTTCGGAGAAGGGCTTTAAATAGTAGTAACATGTGTAAAAAATGAAAAATATATTTCCTCGCCTCTCCGCCACTGCCGGGGCTCAGCCGCATGTAGCCACGTCTTCTCCCTGCACTGTTCTGAAGTTCTTTTATCAGAAGTTCTATCACAGGCTTCGCTCAGCCATTTAATGGATGACAGCTGAGTGCTGCCTGTGATTGGTCACAGCACTCAGCCAATCACGGGCAGCGCTCGGCCATTCATTGAATTCCGACAGCAGCAGAGAGGTGAGTACATATATATTTTTTACTACAGCTAAGGGTGCTTTTCAGGAAAGGGTTTATATTAAAATCACTGCCGGGGTGCCGGCATCCTATTGCTATCAATAGGGCTGCCAGCAGCCGCAGCCCCATTGAAATCAATGGGAGAGCTTTGCGATCCTCTGTCACAGCTGTGTCAGGGAATTCCTTACTCCCCGCAGGGAGTCCCCTTTTCACTGAGCACTGTGACAGTGTTCAGTGATGAGGGAACTTCCTGCGTGGAATGCGAAGCAGACTCGTAACCCAAGTTTTTGCTCTTAAATCAGAGCAAAAATTCGGGAGAGAGCCTGCTCGCAAGTCAAGAAGCTCGCAAGCTGAGGCACTCGCAACCCAAGGTACCACTGTACAATGAAAAAGGCTTGGTACCGTGTTACCCAGTAAAGCAAAATGTGATTGTTCTCTGTAAGAGAAACCAAGTAATCATGTAGACATAAAAAGGTATCACATCTACACGATCACTTGGTTTCTCTTGCTGGGAACATTTTGATAGACATTTAAAAACATTTTCAGTACATAACAATAAATACAAGAATACACATGAGTACATCAGTGCGCTGTTACTGGGGGCTTACAATCTACAAGGGAACGTGACAGTGGGTGAGCGTAGAAGCTGCTCTATGGTAGTGTAGGGGCAGCAGACTCTAGACAAAACAGGAGAAATAAAACCGTGCCAGCGGTGTATTATGGGGCTCATGATCAGGAGATAAAACCGTCATTAGGTGAAGGATCCACGGTATGACCGAAGTCTTCCAGCACACAGCACGTCTATGTACAGCTCTGCACTGGTTTTCATTATGGCTGTCTTACCAAACTGGAACCAGTATATTTCCATCTCTTACACTATGATGTTGGGCAGAAATACATTGTTTTAATTCTTTTTTAACTTACCATTAGTTCAGCCAATAAACCTTGTGGCAGATTATCTACTTTATTTGTTTTGCGGCCAGGACATACACAAACCTGAGTTTTGAAATAAAAACAAATGCTTGAGAAAGGCCGATATAACGGCCGAAACGCATCGCAATAAAAAGGAATTACTATATATACCTTCTGAATTCTGCCTGCTACCTTGGATTCAGGGGTGCTTAACCACTAGCACCCCTGCGAAGTAAGTAACATCCACATCATATACACCTCGTTTGCACTACCTTGCATCATCTGCCATTTTCCAAAGCACCGGAGCGCTGGTTAATTTTCTGTTTTTCACATTGATCTATCCCTATCCCGTGGTGGTTTTTTCATCGCCGGGAGCAACCAAGACGCTCTCCTCAGGATGTCTCATGAGACCGGTGCGAGGAATTTCTTTCTGGATTGACACGCCATCTTGGATATTGACGCACGGGCAGCCCACAGACGGGCCCGGCGTCACGGGGTGAGTTACCTTCTGCACACGATTGCCCCATATTTATTTACGTATATTCTCTGTATTTTTTGACAACCACGTCTTATCCATTTCTTGGAGCGCTATCCATCTTTATCTTCTTTTTAAATAAAAACAAATATTATTCTGTCTCCATGCCTATACATTTTCTGAAGGCAGACACTTTCCTATAGAAACTCCACAATCATGTAAAGGAAACCTAAGAAAGGATGATGCATTCCCGTAGAGCAAAGAAAGAAAACAAAATACCAAACTTCTGAAAACTGTTTATTGTTGACCAGTTGCTAGTGGATTAATTGTGTCTGTCTGTGTATATCTTACATAGACCTCCTCCTTAGAGGTGACTGAAGTTAGTTTGCTTAATGTTCCCTCAGCCTTTTGAAGTGGATTTGTCCCATGTATATTTGGCTTACACCGAGGAGAGCCTTCGTCAGTCCTTAATGAAGCTAGAAAGGCCTAGAACATCAAAAGGAAAAACAAGACCCAAAACAGGTCGGAGGTATGTGTTCGCTTCCTTATCATGCTTAAGGCACAGAGCCGATGATATTAGATCGGTTCGTTTAAACCAGGAGATTTCAATCTTTTTTTTTTTATCTCCCTGAAGCCTCATAGCTGGAACATGGTGATAATGCCCGGGCCTCACTAATGGCCACAGACTATGCGAAAATGGAAATTTGTCTTTGGTCGCCTGTATGACTTTTAAAATAAGCACAGGAGGAATAAATATTACTAAATTGGAGATTTTTTCAGCAAGACAAAGACCTGTTTAGCATATGATCATTTCTGTCAAAACTGACTACATAGCTGCACCTTGCCAACAGTCGGTGGTCCCCAGTGACGCCTGCCCCCCAGTTTCAGAAGCACTGATTTATACCATTGGTTTCGATCCCAGTTATCCAAGTACAGAGGAGACACAGGGATATTAATATACAGTAGATCACACCTGATGACAGATTTATCCAAGCAGAGCACTCCAATCTCCCATCGAGGCATGTGATATCTTGATTACTGAGATTATAATGAGTTTTACAGTAGTGGGTCCTTATCCTATACCACAGTGCTATACTGCAGTGGCAGTGCCCATGTACCCTTATTCCATCTGACAGGTCCACCTTAAATGTGTTGCGGCAGAATTGACTTAATCATCTATCCAACAGACCGCAAGAACAGGGGTCTTGTGTCCCCCTGTCCTCCTCACTGTACACTCTGTAGTGAGGGGGAGTTTGAATATAGCAACATTCAAGCATACGCTCTGCCGCTCCATTCACCTTTATGGAACTACCGGAGATGGTCAAGTACAGGTGCATGGATATCTCCAGCAGTCCTCCTTTATACAAGCGTAGTCACAGACCAAAACTTGCCTATTCAGGGCATAGTTCAGCCCTCCTTATGAGTGTATTTGCACACAGAAGCACTGTGTGTTCATACGGTCAAAAAATGCAAGAAGGGACCAATGATTTTTTGGTGTGACTATGCAGTGAATACATATGTGCCATGCGCATTCACTGCGTATTTGTGCAGTCCCACTTGCTTCTATGGCCTATTATGGTCCATAATACTGACCAAAATGGGCCACGCTGTGGTTTTCCATATGACCGAAAATTGTGTGAAAAATGCAATTGAATCGATTAAAGTCAGTGGGTTCTAGTCACTCCATATTACGTGTAAAGAATAAGTGCATAACAGTACATATTTACATCCGTAAAGATGAGCTCTTGGTCTGGCTGTTACCGATTGGTAAGTGCTGTATTATCTATTCTGCGGTGATCTGATTTCCTGCCGCTATGAGCCCCAAACCAGAGGCTACACCATTGAGTGCTCCTAAAATGATACTAGAGCATAATGACAAGTACATCACATGATGTAATATCAATCTAATTATATTGCTTGTATCAGATTTCAGCGGTATTAATTGCAGTATCTCCCCATTCCTTCCCTGTAGGAAGCGTTCAGCAAAGCCAGAAGCAGTGATTGACTCGTTGCTACAGTAGCTGCATTGGACCGCGAGGGGCGCCGTGCGCTAGCAGAACGGCGGTCTGGGATGGTTGTTGACCTCCGTGTGATGTAAACTGCAGGAGGCGGATTATAATGGATACCGTGTGTAGGCTTTGTATGATTATCCCTGTAAACCTGCGTCTCCTCATATTGTGACAGGCCTCGTTATCATAGATTCATGGCATTATAAGTTTCATTTGCTGACATTTCATTAAAGGGGTATTCCCAGCTTAAATCCACAGTATATGCCATAAATGTCTGATTAATGGGCTCCCACCTCTGGGAATTGATCCTTTCAGACTTTTATGGCATATTTACACATGGGATTAACCCTTTAACATTTCATCCTGGGTAATGGGCACAATGTAAGACACTCCCTTATACTTCCAGGACATATAGCATTCTGCAGAGTTAGAATGTTCTAGATTTGGCCTTGAGTTATCCGTGGAAGCGTACATGTATGGACAGGATACGCCAAGACCGGTCTACCCCTATGTTTATTTCATTTCAGTTTTGTTTGCGATATTCAAAATGGACATGGGCAAAATATGCTGAGGTTTGTAGTCCCACTGCATCTAGAAAACACATGAAATACACATTCACTTTGCCTCAATCCTTACAAGTTTACAAGAAGTTTTTGTGCCTGCAGTAAGTCTGGTTTCCTCGCTGAGCGTCTCCTGAAGAGGAATATTATAAATGGAGCTAATTCTTAATGAGGGATCATTATCTTCTTCCAGCGGTAGGGAGACTGTGGTTACATGTAAACCGACAGGGCAAGTGAGTGACAATCATTAATCTGAGTCGCTTAGTATGTAGCTCATCTGAAAACTGAGAAACTGTTGGCCTGTTTAAACAGGCAGTCATTCATTTATTCTGAATGCCGGCAGGTGGCCGAAAGAGATCTTCGGCGCTCTCTGCCTCCATTCTGTGAGCAGTCATCGCTGCTGTGTAAAAACGCAGAATAGAAAATCATTGGGGCAGCGGGCGAGTGCTTAAGCAGCCAACAGCTGCCCCGTGATAAAATACCCTAACAATAAAAAACAACACACATATAGAGAACACAGGATTCACTATTCACAATAGGTATCTGTGTTTGAGGTTCTGTCTAAGAATTCCATTAAAATCCAGGACTAAAGAGCATTGCATGCAGCGCTATTGTGTCCTGAAATGTAGAGGAGGACATAACCGAATCCGGACAGACCACATGATTGTCAGTGGGGTCCAGTATGAATCACATACAGCACTTCTGTTTTACCATTGCTCAGATTTGAGGACAGAGCTAAACAACAGAATCAAAACAGTACAAGTGTGAATTAACCCATAATCACAGCTCACCTCTTCCCTCTCCCTGCACATGTCACAGAGAATGCCTAGAGCAGCCTCCCATAAATGTCAATGGGTTAAGACTTGTCCATTGTGGCTATTGCCTGTGAGGCTGCTGTAAAGCATCTCTAAATGCTGCTAACTGATGATGGCCGATTATGTACAGACAATAGAATGAAAAAGTCACACCAGAAGTAAAAACTTTGGAAAATATTTCACTGTGATTTTAATTATGTCTACATTCCCTACAAGGTGCTGGATCTTCCATTTAACAGTTCTCCTCTTCTGAGAAATAAGCTTAAAAGAACTTAATGCAAAATATTCTTACAGGTTTGCGTTTAGCTAGCCCAGCATGTTACTCCTTGCAGTGATGCACCGCATGGTAGCACGACCCTAAAAAGTGGTAAGTTGTTCTATCATTCAGAGAAACCTCTTACCGTGGTAATGTCATCCTATGTACAGCCACAATGTGCCCACGTCCCAGTCTATAGGGTATCACTCATACTATGGTATTCACAGAGCTTCATTATCTTGTACGTCATATTTATTTACAGAGGATCTGTCATGTTGTGAAGTCAGCGGAAGTGTCTGTACCGCTCCGCCGCCGCCGCTGTCCCGCTGACTCTGTTGCCGTTTTTCTTTTATACTTACCCCCATTCAGCCATACGGGCTCTTCTTCGTTCCGTCTCCCAGCACTATGCAGCCAACCCCGCTGACTTGGCAGCATAAGTCCTCTTTAATGTATATTGTGTGGATACTTTGTGTCCTGTTGTACAGATTCCAACTCCGGTGTAAAATGAAAATATTCCATAAAGCCCGATGTCACCATCTTACTACAGTAAATGTATTCTAATTCTTCTACATGAGCTCCTTATGAAGGAGTCGGACGTTTGGCTTACGACTCCGCAGCTCCAGGTATGAACGAGTTAGACCAGAGAGGTAGAGGACAAGCGAAGTGTGTGAATATACAGCTACCCATCATTGTATGGCGGTACAGGCTAATGTGACTGCTGAGATCTTGTATTTTGATCAGATTACTGTTTCCATAGATGTTTTGTTTCATCTGCCATCAAACCATTTGCTCCACATCATTGTTACATTTCACGTTGTTATACTGTACATTTTAATTGGTTTACCTACTTTATCACTTTCTTCTCTCTGTGTGAGTCTCACTTGCGTTGAAATAAATTCTACTTGTATTTGAAACTTGTGCACGGTGGATTATTGGGATGGTTCGTTATTCCGATATATTGGGGAGACGGTCCTATTGGTTCTATAGGAATCCTGGGAGCGTACTACACTGTAACCACATGTTCCTGTGAAGAAGCCCCTTGGTTACATATTACTTTTGTAATACACCCCAATGTAGGCTATTGGGTTCTAACATGTAAATGTGTATTTGCTGTGTACTGCGTATTTACACACATGAAAAAAATGCTCTTAATACGCGGGACACATACGCCCTGGGGACCCATTTACTTGGGTTGAGAATTGGTCCACTTTAACAAGCGCTGATTGACAAAGCATTCCTTCGCTGCCGTTCATATATAGCAGATGATTGGATTTATGGGGACACTTCATCATTAATACGGTCATTCTGCCACATCTGTCATTGGTCGGCTACACATCTGCCTGTTTACATGGGGACAAGTGCAGCCAACCAGTAAGCATGTTTTATGTTTACATAAACAAACAGATCAGCCGAAAAACATTTGCTAGTTCATTAACTGACTGTTTGCACATTCAGATGAACCGCTTACCGTGGAAGCCCATGTTCATGCTAGAGAATTGATCCTTGTAAATTCATCTTATAGGAAATCTGTCAGCTCCTTTGTGTCCCATAAGTTAAGGGGCACTAACCATTTCAGACAACTTATGCTCATCTACTAGCTCGTGTTAGTCTTATCGTTTCTGTAATATACTTCCTTTAAAAATGTTGTTGCTTTAGCACTGTAAGTCACTTTTGAAGTGGCTGCCACTAGAGGTCTCCCTTCCAGCTTCTCTGCACTCCACTCTCTGTCTTTAGGTAAAGAACTTCTGTAGTAACAAGGACATATGGACGTTTCCATATCAACAGGGGGAGGGCTTTGTTCACAAGCCGCAGGCTTACAGATCTGCAGACACTGTGATAATGATCTCCACAGTCTCTGCCTGTTCTGCCCTTTTACACTGCACAATTGTCATTTAGATTTTCGCTGGATTGGTGAAATATGAAAAAGAACCATTTAGTGTAAATGCTTGCAGTGACAGACCATCAAATGATAATTTGTTTATTGTTTGTCTTTTAGATCATGCAGGTATGATAAACAAACAACAATTGCCCCATGTAAACTGGCAGGCATTTATCTATGAATTTATGGATGACTGCCTGTTTACTGTGAATGGAGGTGGGCAACTGGAGCAATCTCTGACCGGCTCCCCCTCCATTCACTGAGCGATGATTGCTCATGTGTGACAGTAACAGGAGTGATAATCACTGAGACAACAATCATGCTCTTGAAAAGGACCCTTGCAGAATGTGGTTTTGTGCCTGTGTGTGTACACATATTATAGTGGGCTTAATAACAGTTTGGTCAAAATGTCTCTAAATGCCTGATTGGCCTGGGAAAGCAGAGGGATGGAGGCATTCAGGTACTGCCTCCCTGTTGGCCACCTGAATAACAGACATAAAACCGAGTACAAACTGCAGCAAATCAGTGGGTAAGCAGAACCCGGTGTATGTTGGCAACTCAGATACGCGTTAAACTTCAGGCCTCTCTCACATATGTTCAGAAAACACTACTCAGAATCGTGGCTTTTGTACGGCGATTTCGAGCGGCATTTTGAACGCACCACAGCGTTTTTACAGCGCTTTGTAACGCACCACATCATTGGATGGGTGATGAGGCGCGTTAAACTTGAAAACTGAGAAAAATACAACAAATGGCACTCAAATTGCATGTTAGAAATGCTGTATTCGATCGCAGGGCTGCATGGCCCCATTGAAATCAATGCGAGCGTTATACTGCAATTAGCACAGCGATCGGGGGACACCGCACGAATCGTGGTAAAAAGCGGCCGGTGCGAGAGCGGCCTAAGGGTTTCTAAGAGCTGACAGGCTGAGTTTACGGACGTAAGCATTATACACTCTTTATCAATAAAAATCAAGCAGCTAGAAGGAGCTGAAAGTGTAGATTTAGTTGCAGCACACACAAATACCTCGTGCACGAGAGAGGTATTACCAAGCAGTTGTCAGATGCACGCTTCTCACTCGGTCTTGGAACCCAAACCGGTGAATGATAGTAGTCCATGCAAAAAAGGAAGCAGCATCAAGGGGTACCCTCTCAATGACGGTATCCACTCACATCCGTTGCTTTAAAGGAGATGTCCCGAGGCAGCAAGTGGGTCTATACACTTCTGCATGGCCATAATAATGCACTTTGTAATGTACATTGTGCATTAATTATGAGCCATACAGAAGTTATAAAAAGTTTTATACTTACCTGCTCCGTTGCTGGCGTCCTCGTCTCCATGGTGCCGACTAATTTTCGCCCTCCGATGGCCAAATTAGCCGCGCTTGCGCAGTCCGGGTCTTCTCCTCTTCTCTATGGGGCTCCGTGTAGCTCCGTGTAGCTCCGCCCCGTCACGTGCCGATTCCAGCCAATCAGGAGGCTGGAATCGGCAATGGACCGCACAGAAGCCCTGCGGTCCATGAAGACAGAGGATCCCGGCGGCCATCTTCAGCAGGTGAGTATGAAGACGCCGGACCGCCGGGATTCAGGTAAGCGCTGTGCGGGTGGTTTTTTTAACCCCTGCATCGGGGTTGTCTCGCGCCGAACGGGGGGGGGGGTTTAAAAAAAAAAAAACCCGTTTCGGCGCGGGACATCTCCTTTAATTCATCTTTATTATGCACATAAAGATGAATTAAAGCAACGGATGTAAATGGACACCGTCATTGAGAGGATACCCCTTGATGCTGCTTCCTTTTTTGCATGGAGAACAAGCATCTAGAAGGAGATGTAACTGCATGCCGAGTTTTGCAGCAGAAAGATATCTCAGGCAGATAAAGAAAAGGATCCGCGTTAAATATGCATATCCACACACAGTAAAAACACTATGGATTTTTGCAGACCAAATAAACATCCGCCTGTGTGAGCCCTAAAAAGACAAAGTATTTGCAAGACCTTAGTAACATCCAAAATACAAACTAAACAATATAATACGTGACTCAGCGAAAACAACAACAAAAGAGCAAGAAAAAAAACCCAAGAAAAAGGAAGAGAAATATTTTGCAAACTCCCAACTGCACCATCTCCATTAGGCCTCATTCAGCCGACCGTGGTTTTAGCGCATTATCGGTCCATGAAAAGATTGCGTCTATTAGAGCCAATGGTTTCCTATAGAAGCGATCACATGAAGGAGTTTTAGACTCACTAAATACTTGCAGCGGACAAAGATAGGACATTTGACTGCAAAGCTCACATCTAAGGTCCGTGGTGCGAGAAAAGATAGGATCTGACCTATCTCTGGTGCGTGATACGTGGGAGTTTCCATAGACTCCTCTGGGAGCAGGATAACACGCACCTCCAATCAGCTGAACGGCAATTTCACAGTTAATTAAGCTCGAGCCTTAATAGCTGTAAATCACGCGTTCTTTAGTTCAGTACAGCCGCGATCTTTTCATGCGCCTATACTGCCCTAAGACCACGCTCATCTGAACAAGCCCTTATATTGAAGTATGTTTGGACATTAATTTACCACAGGTTAGGTCAACTTGCTCATACTTATCAAATTCACATAAGTTATCCCTTCTATGAAATGTAATATATTCCAAAAGGATGGCCCAGCCCCCAATATCCCAATTCCATTTAGTTTGAAAGCTGAGTGAGGATCCATTAGTCGCCCCTCTTGGATCAAGATTTATACATTTTCGACCTTACAACTTCTTGTAACAATAATCCTCCAATGGGACGAGTGCGTCTCAACGCACAAGTATTCCTGAATTTGCTCGATTTTACAGCATGAGGTATTTGAATATATTACAAATAGAATCCTGATCCCTTTACCCAAATTCACTCTGGAGATCCTGAAAAGTCTTAAAACCACCATTCCTATAAAACAAATGGATAATCATAAGAACCCCCGTTAAAGGATAGGGGAGAAAAGTCTGATCGGTGAGGGTCTCACCAAGACTGTGGTCCAAGGCCCCCCTCCACTTCTTATGTCCAAACATACTGTACAAATTTTTGCTAAGATATATATTTCCATCTGTTTACTTTATTCTGAATGCACCTTTGAAAAACTTTTCTGTTTTTTTAACCATTTAGATGACGTACAAATTTAACATTACTTTTCAGCATTTTGAGGAACACTTTGTTTTCCTGCACCAAGTCAAGTTTGCAAAGGTTCCTGAGTGCCAGAATAATAGATAGCCCCCCAAATGACCCCATTTTAAAAACTACACCCCTTAATGTATCCACTGAGGGGTGTCATGAGTATTTTGACCCCACTGTTTTTTTTCAGGAATTAATTAAATTTAGAGGAGGAAAAATGAAATTTCATATTTTTGCAAATATGTCATTTTAAAGACATATTTTTTTCCTATAGTGCCGATGAAAATGAGGATTTACACCCCAAAATGGATACCCCCATTTCTCCCGTGTTCAGAAACATTCCCACTGTGGCCCTAATCTTATGTCTGGATGCACAACGGGGCCCAAAATGAAAGGAGTAGTTGGTGTCTTTCAGAACATAAATTTTGCTTGAAGGCGTTTTAGGCCCCATAGCACTTTTGTAGAGCTCTTGAGCGGCCAAAACCAAAGAGAACCCCCACAAATGACCCCATTTTGAAAACTAGACCCCTTAATGAATGTATCTAGGGGTGCACTACCTATTTTGACCCCACAGTTTTTGAATAAATTCTAACAAAGCAAAAGGAAAAAATTGTGATTTTCATTTTTTTGTCAATTCTGTCATTTTAAAAACAGCTTTTTTTGTACAGCACACACATGAATGAAGCCTTGCACCCCAAATTGGATACCCCTGTTTCTTCCGTGTTCAGAGACATACCCATTGTGGCCCTAATCTTATGTCTGGATGCACAACAGGGCCCAAAATGAAAGGAGTAGTCGGTGGTTTTCAGAAGATAAATTTTCCTTGAAGGCGTTTTAGGCCCCATAGCATATTTGTAGACCTCTTGAGTGGCCAAAACCAAAGAGAACCCCCACAAGTTACCCCATTTTGAAAACTAGACCCCTTAACGAATTTATCTAGGGGTGTACTGACCATTTTGACCCCACAGTTTTTGAATGAATTCAAGCAAAGCAAAGGGAAAAAAATGTGATTTTCCTTTTTTTGGCAATTCAATCATTTTAAAAGCTGCTTTTTTTGTACAGCACACACATGAAAGAAGACTTGCACCCCAAATGGATACCCCTGTTTCTCCCGTGTTCAGAGACATACCCATTGTGGCCCTAATCTTTTGTCTGGATGCACAACGGGGCCCAAAATGTAAGGAGCAGCCGGTGGCTTTCAGAACTGAAATTTAGCATGAAGGTGATTTAGGCCCCATTGCCCACTTGTAGAGCCCTTGAGCGGCCAAAACAACAGACAACCCCAACAAATGATCCCATTTTGAAAACTAGACCCCTTAACGAATTTATCTAGGGGTGTACTGTGTATTTTTACCCTACAATTTTTGAATAAATCTAAGCAAAGAAGTAGGAAAAAATTACAAATTTCATTTTTTTGGCAGTTGTATCAATTTAAAAACTGTTTTTTGTTTTTTTTTACAGCACACATAGGAATGAAACCTTGCACCCCAAAATGGATACCCCTGTTTGTCCCGTGTTCAGAAACATACCCATTGTGGCCCTAATCTACTTAAAGGACACATGGCTAGGCCTATAATGGAAGGAACACCCGTTGGATTTCAGGGTACAACGGAATAAATTCCAGGACCCATTGCCCACTTGTAGAGCCATTGAGCGTCTAAAACGATAAAGAACCCCCTCAAATGACCCAATTTTAAAAACTAGACGCCTTAACGAATTCATCTAGGGGTGTACTGCGTATTTTGACCCCACAGTATTTGAATGAATCTAAGCAAAGCAGAAGGAAAAAATTACAATTTTCTTTTTTTTGGCAATTCTGTCAATTTAAAAACTGTTTTTTTTTGTACAGTGTACATAGGAATGAAGACATTCACCCCAAAATGGATCCCCCCGTTTGTCCCGTGTTTAAAAACATTCCCGTTGTGGCCCTAATCTACTTATAGGACACATGGTTAGGCCTATAATGGAGGGAACACCCGTTGGATTTTAGGGTACAATGGAATAAATTCCAGGTCCCATTGCCCACTTGTAGAGCCATTGAGCGTCTAAAACGATAAAGAACCCCCTCAAATGACCCCATTTTAAAAACTAGACCCCTTAACGAATTCATCTAGGGGTGTACTGCGTATTTTAACCCCACATTATTTGAATGAATCTAAGCAAAGCAGAAGAAAAAAATTACAATTTTCTTTTTTTTGGCAATTTTTTCAATTTAAAAACTGTTTTTTTTTGTACAGTGTACATAGGAATGAAGACAGTCACCCCAAAATGGATCCCCCCGTTTGTCCCGTGTTTAAAAACATTCCCGTTGTGGCCCTAATCTACTTATAGGACACATGGTTAGGCCTATAATGGAGGGAACACCCGTTGGATTGCAGGGCACAACTGAATACATTCCAGGCCCCATTGCCCACTTGTACGGAATAAAAATTGACACCTTAAAAAAATCCTCCCACCCTCATACACACTCCGCGCCCTTTTCAGCGTTCCCCAAATCTTAGATAAAAGTAATAATGTGAACTGTGTAGTATTTCCAAAGACAGGGGTAATTACGGAAGCTGGTTGGGATGGGTACATGGGGCAATAAAACTGGGTATCCCCCCTCCTCTCATGCTTTTTGGGGGTATTTAGTGACATCAGTGGCAGGTATGGGGTGTAAAAAATGGCGTTCCATGAGTCTTCGTAAGCTTGCGGAGGTGCGGCGGTCTCACACAGAAGACGCTCAACAAGCTGCTCCTGGAACTGCAGGAAGGCGAGCGTTCCCACGGCTTCTTGTAAAATACGTATTACAGGTAGCGGTCTGAATAACGCCGGGCTCACGCAGCCGTAGGTGGAATCCGCTTGCCGAGGCCCGCTGTGGATCCCAGCTGTGAGCCGGCCGTGACCCTGCGTACAGCTGCGTAATGTACTGCGCATAGCTGCCTACTCACACAGGCGGTTATTCGCAGTACTCTTTTTTTGTTTGTATTTCCCGCACCGTTGCTTAGCGATGACACGGGTACCCGCAGCCTGTATACAATGTAGTTGCGTATGGGCAGCGGGTATATCCGCAACCAGGGAGCACAATGGGCTCTATGTTGCGGATATCCGCGGTAAAATAAAACCTGCTGCGTTCTCTTTTCTGCGAGTGGACTACACAATTCCGACCCACTAATGTGAGCGGAATTGTGTAATCCAATGCGATTGATCTGCGTAATACCGCGGATCAGACGCATGCGGAATCCGTAATTCCTATCCGGTCATGTGAGACCAGCCAAAGGTAGATCGCTACCTTTTTATCACGTGACCGGGGACCGCTCAACGAGGCCACCCGTCACTGCTCCAGGCTCTCGGTGACCGTTGGTCGCTGGGAGCAAGGGAATTTTAAATTTCCTGTGCTCCGCGACTCCTGCGCATGTGTCCGGTGTTTTGCCGGCGGTCGCATGCGTAGTATCCGGGAAAGTTCACGGAAGAAGATCGCGTCGGGGTGCAAATACGGAGCCTCCGGTAAAAAGTTTCATCTCCTCTCACCGATCGCATCGGTGGGGGGAGATGAACCTTCACCTTTTTTTTTACCTTTATGTGATTGCCATTATCCATTGGATAACGGCGAACATGTGACCAGGAACAGCTCACCGTGGCTCTCCGTGAAATCTCCAGGCTCCCGGCTAAGTTTTGTAGCCAGGAGCAGGGAGATTTTAAATTACCCTGGCAATCCACGGCTTTTGCGTATGCGTCCGCCACTTTGGCGACGGGCGCGTGCGCAGAAGCTCGGGTAAGGTCTGCGGATAAATCCACGGGCCTTAGGTACGTCATTTCATCCTCCCTCACGGATATGATCCGTGTGGGGTGATGAGACGTAAGATTTTTTAACTTTTTTAAACTTTTTTTTTTTTACTTTTTACACTTTTTTTAAAATCTTTTTTACACTTTTTTTTTTACTTTACATGATCACTGTTATGTGATCATGTCCCTGGTGAAATCCCTCTGCTTTTGGCTACACATGGCAGCCAGGAGCAGAGGGATTTTAAATTTCCCGGGGCTCTAGCCCCTCTGTGCACAATCATCGGGCGCGCATGCGCAGACGGGGACTTTGGGACATCGGGGAGGATTTAGGTGAGTATTTTCACCTCCACTCATGCATCCGATCCATGAGGGGAGGTGAAACTGACACTTTTTTTTTACTTCTTCGCGATCGCCGCTATCCAAAGATCGCGGGCCTGGGGACCGCTCACTGCGGTCCCTGGTAACACCTCCTAGTTCCTGGCTACCTTCAGAAGCCGTGAACCAGGAGATTTTTTATTTGCCGGGGGCTCCCGGGCTTCTGCGCATGCGCGTGACATCATCGTCTGGCACGCATGCGCAGAAGGCCGGCGGCGAGTCCGGGAGGACCAGATTCTTCAGGGCAGCGCGGTGAAGGTAGGTGAGTATTTTCAGCTGCCCTGATGGATTCGATCCATCAGGGCAGCTGAATCTTTACATTTTTTGACTGTTCTATTTACTTTATTGCGATCGGCGCTATCCATTGGATAGCGCCGATCGCAATGCCGAGGGTGACTGCCTGCATCCTGGGATGACAGCTCCATGTTGTCGGCTACCTGCGGGCACCAACAGCATGCAGCTGTCACATCCTCAGGCAAGTGGGCATTAATCCTAAGAGGACGCATAAAACTATGTCCCCTACGATTAAAGCCCACTTTCTGAGGACGTAGAATCCCGATGGGGCCGTCCTTAAGGGGTTAAAGATATCTGTAAGTTTTAAACCTCGACAGAACTCTGCTATTAAAATCATCCATGTGACTAAGCCCATAGTAAAATGAATACAAAATAAAATGTCCAAACGTCTTAATGGGCTAAAGCTCACGGATGGATTATAGATGCGGAATCCACGGCAAGACGCCAACCGCGAATTCCTCAGCAACGACTGTCCATAGACATGCTGTGTTAAAGGATTCTCCTCTGCCCATGAGCGGAAATCAACTGCGATTTTCCGCTCGCGGGGGAGAATCGCAGCATGTTCTATTTTATGCGGAAAATCTCATGGATGGCTTCCATTGCAGTAAATGGAAGCCGTCCATCCCGCTATATTCCGCGCAGTGGGCACAGCGGAAGTATCGTGGGAAACCTGCATCACAGCCCTGCACTGGAGCGTCATACCCTGCACTACGCATGCGCGCCGGGCGAGACACTCACCGCGGATACGGACAAGTGAGTATTGGGTCTGGGGGGGGGGGGCGATATTTCGCAATTGGAATCCGACCCGGCCGTGGGCATGAGGCCTTTAACCTCCATAGTCCTATGAACTGATTGAGGAGTTCTATCTAAAACAGAATATCATCAGCAGAAAGCAAAATCTTCTCCTCGTATAAAAACAAAAGTATTCATGAGGCTCTTGCCCATGAGCATTGCAGGATACGCCCGCAGATTTGCGCCGCAGGAGTACTGCGATTAAAAACCCGATAGTGCCTGCTGGTGATTGCGGATTTTTGCAGTCTCCATTAATATGCTTAATTTAAGGGAGACCTCCCGCAGTGTAAATCCACGGCAAATAGAACATGCTGCGATTTGTTTTCCACTGTGGAAATCCATGGAAGAATTCCGGAGGTGAGCATTGGCAGGCAGAAAGGCTATTAGGTTCAATAGAACCTAATAGCTGCGGAATTTACGTGCCGATTTCCACCGAGGAAAACGCAGTAGAAATCCATCCGTGGGCGTTCGTCCTAAAGATGATGCCTGTATTGGCTAACCAGAAAAATTATTTTGCAAGCTTTCGAAGCTACCAGCCCTCTTTGTCAGGCTAGTGTACAAAATATATCTAAGAGAACACCGATATGTACAAAAGAGCAGAGTCATGGTGTGATTAATTTGCATTTAAAAAGGGGAATATGACAAATAAATGCCTTAAGAAAAAACACAGCTTTTAAATAATGTTACCAGATAAAGTGACAGACGTAAGGTTTGTGGTGAGATGGTGATTACTGAGAAAGTCCCAGGTCAGGCTGATGGGTGTGAGGTGTCCATAGAATGAATCATAAACCCACATGTTAAATTAAGCCCTTGTGTCAATGTCTTGAAAGTTCTTATGAATCCTATAAACTATAAGCCGGTCCAGAGAAATGGTTCCTCAAAGGTATCCAGATTCATCCTGTAGTTTCTGTATTCTGTACACCACATTGGAGGATGTGCAGGAGAAAGTGACAGTAATTTCATAGTCCTGCTGTGTGTTGGGCATGTGGACTGTGTTTGTTGGTAGGATGTGGGTACAGATCTCGCATGTTCTACTAATACAAGGGTAAGTGCTAGAGATGAGCGAGTATACTCGCTAAGGCACATTACTCGAGCGAGTAGTGCCTTAGCCGAGTATCTCCCCGCTCGTCTCTAAAGATTCGGGGGCCGGCGCGGGTGAAAGGTGAGTTGTGGCGGGGAGCAGGGGGGAGAGAGGGAGATCTCCCCTCCGTTCCTCCCCGCTCTCCCCCGCTGGCCTCCGAAGACGAGGCCAGCGGGGGATACTCCCTCCGAGACGAGCGGGGGGATACTCGGCTAAGGCACTACTCGCTCGAGTAATGTGCCTTAGCGAGTATACTCGCTCATCTCTAGTAAGTGCCAGTCTCTGATGGTGATGTGTGGGCACTTATGACGAGAAGATTGCTTAGATTCCGTGGCTGTCTGTATTAGAGGACGGGTAAATCTGGGAATATTTAATAATAAGCCTATTATACCTATATAGTATGGACTCAAGATCCACAGATGTTCCTCTGGGGGTTGTATGGGATCACTAGAGGAATCCTGCTGTTCTCTTCTGTTTGTCTTCCAGAGGCTGCTATGTCAATCTGTTCATCTATATCCTTGCTGTAGAAATTAGAGATGAGCGAACGTACTCGTCCGAGCTTGATATTCGTGCGAATATTAGGGTGTTCGGGATGCTCGTTACTCGTAACGAGTACCACGCGGTGTTCTGGTTACTTTCAGTTTCCTCTCTGAGACGTTAGCGCGCTTTTCTGGCCAATTGAAAGACAGGGAAGGCATTACAACTTCCCCCTGTGACGTTCAAGCCCTATACCACCCCCCTGCTGTGAGTGGCTGGGGCGATCAGATGTCACCCGAGTATAAAAGTCGGCCCCTCCCGCGGCTCGGCTCAGATGCCGTGTGAGTTAGTGAGGGAAAGTGCTGTTCTATTGGAGTTGTTGTAGGGAGAGTGTTTGTAGTGAGTGTAGGCTTCAAGAACCCCAACGGTCCTTCTTAGGGCCACATCTACGTGTGTGCAGGCTGCTGTTAGCAGTGGAAAATTTTTATTTTTTTTTCTCAAAATCGGCTCTGCAGAGCGTTGCACCCGGTATTAGGGACAGAAGTGGTGCTTAGGCAGGGAGAGTGTTAGGAGTGAGTGTAGCCTTCAAGAACCTCAACGGTCCTTTCTAGGGCCAAATTTAACCGTGTGCAGTACTGTGCTGGCTGCTGTTAGCAGTGTTGCATTTTTTTTTTTTCTCAAAAAATCGTCTGTGCAGAGCATTGCACCCTCCATTGATACTACAGGGACAGAATTGTGTAGGCAGGGCCACAACACAGTTATTGTTCATTGAATATCCGCAGTGGGGCCTTCCCTTTGCAAAAAAGCGAAAAAATTATATTTGGCCTGCCTGTGTCAGTCCTAAGGTCTCCGTGTACGTGTGTGCTGCGTGGAGAACGTACAAAAATCAAACGCAACCAGCTACGGTTTACTGCAGGCTTGCGCCATTGTCTTTCCTGACTGGCAAATACCTGCTCTGCCAGAGTTAATAACTCTGCTACACTAAAGTTGTGTGACACTTTTTCAGGGCCACACCACAGTTATTAAACGTATTGTTCATTGAATATACGCAGTGGGGCCTTCCCTTTGCAAAAAAGCGAAAAAATTATATTTGGCCTGCCTGTGTCAGTCCTAAGGTCTCCGTGTACGTGTGTGCTGCGTGGAGAACGTACAAAAATCAAACGCAACCAGCTACGGTTTACTGCAGGCTTGCGCCATTGTCTTTCCTGACTGGCAAATACCTGCTCTGCCAGAGTTAATAACTCTGCTACACTAAAGTTGTGTGACACTTTTTCAGGGCCACACCACAGTTATTAAACGTATTGTTCATTGAATATACGCAGTGGGGCCTTCCCTTTGCAAAAAAGCGAAAAAATTATATTTGGCCTGCCTGTGTCAGTCCTAAGGTCTCCGTGTACGTGTGTGATGCGTGGAGAACGTACAAAAATCAAACGCAACCAGCTACGGTTTACTGCAGGCTTGCGCCATTGTCTTTCCTGACTGGCAAATACCTGCTCTGCCAGAGTTAATAACTCTGCTACACTAAAGTTGTGTGACACTTTTTCAGGGCCACACCACAGTTATTAAACGTATTGTTCATTGAATATACGCAGTGGGGCCTTCCCTTTGCAAAAAAGCGAAAAAATTATATTTGGCCTGCAGGCTTGCGCCAATTTATTTCCTGCCTGGGAAATCAAATCACTGGTAATACAGCATGCTGAGGGGTAGGCCTAGAGGACGTGGACGCGGCCGAGGACGCGGAGGGCCAAGTGAGGGTGTGGGCACAGGCCGAGCTCCTGATCCAGGTGTGTCGCAGCCGACTGCTGCGCGATTAGGAGAGAGGCACATTTCTGGCGTCCCCACATTCATCGCCCAATTAATGGGTCCACGCGGGAGACCTTTATTAGAAAATGAGCAGTGTCAGCAGGTCCTGTCCTGGATGGCAGATAGTGCTTCGAGCAAGCTATCATCCACCCAGAGTTCTGCGCCGTCCAGTGCTGCAAATCCGAATCCTCTGTCTGCTGCTCCTCCTTCCTCCCAGCCTCCTCACTCCACTACAATGACACATGCTCAGGAGCGGGAACACTCCCAGGAACTGTTCTCGGGCCCCTGCTCAGATTGGGCAGCAGTGGTTCCTCTACCACCAGAGGAGTTTATCGTCACTGATGCCCAACCATTGGAAAGTTCCCGGGGTCCGGGGGATGAGGCTGGGGACTTCCGGCAACTGTCTCAAGACCTTTCAGTGGGTGAGGAGGACGATGACGATGAGACACAGTTGTCTTGCAGTGAGGTAGTAGTAAGGGCAGTAAGTCCGAGGGAGCAGCGCACAGAGGATTCGGAGGAAGAGCAGCAGGACGATGAGGTGACTGACCCCACCTGGTGTGCAACGCCTACACAGGACAGGTCTTCAGAGGGGGAGGCACGGGCAGCAGCAGGGCAGGTTGCAAGAGGCAGTGCGGTGGCCAGGGGTAGAGGCAGGGCCAGACCGAATAATCCACCAACTGTTTCCCAAAGCGCACCCTCGCGCCATGCCACCCTGCAGAGACCGAGGTGCTCTAAGGTCTGGCAGTTTTTCACAGAGACGCCTGACGACCGACGAACAGTGGTGTGCAACCTTTGTCGCGCCAAGATCAGCCGGGGAGCCACCACCAACAGCCTGACCACCACCAGCATGTGCAGACATATGATGGCCAAGCACCCCACAAGGTGGGACGAAGGCCGTTCACCGCCTCCGGTTTGCACCGCTGCCTCTCCCCCTGTGCCCCAACCTGCCACTGAGATACAACCCCCCTCTCAGGACACAAGCACGATCGTCTCATGGCCTGCACCCACACCCTCACCTCCGCTGTCCTCGGCCCAATCCAGCAATGTCTCGCACCGCACCGTCCAGCCGTCGCTAGCGCAACTGTTGCAGCGCAAGCGCAAGTACGCCGCCACGCACCCGCACGCTCAATCGTTAACCGTCCACATAGCCAAATTTATCAGCCTTGAGATGCTGCCGTATAGGGTTGTGGAAACGAAGTCCTTCAAAGCTATGATGGCGGCGGCGGCCCCGCGCTACTCAGTTCCCAGTCGCCACTACTTTTCCCGATGTGCCGTCCCAGCCCTGCACGACCACGTCTCCCGCAACATTGTACGCGCCCTCACCAATGCGGTTAGTTGCAAGGTCCACTTAACTACGGACACGTGGACAAGCACAGGTGGGCAGGGCCACTACATCTCCCTGACGGCACATTGGGTGAATTTAGTGGAGGCTGGGACAGAGTCAGAGCTTGGGACCGCTCACGTCCTACCCACCCCCAGAATTGCGGGCCCCAGCTCGGTGGTGGTATGTTCGGCGGTGTATGCTTCTTCCACTAAAGCACCCTCCTCCTCCTCCTCAACCTCTGTCTCGCAATCTAGATGTGTCAGCAGCAGCAGGACGTCGCCAGCAGTCGGTGTCGCGCGGCGTGGCAGCACAGCGGTGGGCAAGCGTCAGCAGGCCGTGCTGAAACTACTCAGCTTAGGAGATAGGAGGCACACGGCCCACGAACTGCTGCAGGGTCTGACAGAGCAGACCGACCGTTGGCTTGCGCCGCTGAGCCTCCAACCGGGCATGGTCGTGTGTGACAACGGCCGTAACCTGGTGGCGGCTCTGCAGCTCGGCAGCCTCACGCACGTGCCATGCCTGGCCCACGTCTTTAATTTGGTGGTTCAGCGCTTTCTGAAAAGCTACCCACGCTTGTCAGACCTGCTCGTAAAGGTGCGCCGGCTCTGCGCACATTTCCGCAAGTCCCACACGGACGCTGCCACCCTGCGCACCCTGCAACATCGCTTTAATCTGCCAGTGCACTGACTGCTGTGCGACGTGCCCACACGGTGGAACTCTACGCTCCACATGTTGGCTAGGCTCTATGAGCAGCGTAGAGCTACAGTGGAATACCAACTCCAACATGGGCGGCGTAGTGGGAGTCAGCCTCCTCAATTCTTTACAGAAGAGTGGGCCTGGTTGGCAGCCATCTGCCAGGTCCTTGGAAACTTTGAGGAGTCTACCCAGATGGTGAGCGGGGATGCTGCAGTCATTAGCGTCACCATTCCTCTGCTATGCCTCTTGAGAAGTTCCCTGCAAAGCATGAAGGCAGACACTTTGCACTCGGAAACGGAGGCGGGGGAAGACAGTATGTCGCTGGATAGTCAGAGCACCCTCATGTCTATATCTCAGCACGTTGAGGAGGAGGGGGAGGAGCATGAGGAGGAGGGGGAAGAGACAGCTTGGCCCACTGCTGAGGGTACCCATGCCGCTTGCCTGTCATCCTTTCAGCTTGTATGGCCGGAGGAGGAGGAGGAGGAGGATCCTGAAAGTGATCTTCCTAGTGAGGACAGCCATGTGTTGCGTACAGGTACCCTGGTACACATTGCTGACTTCATGTTAGGATGCCTTTCTCGAGACCCTCGCGTTACAAGCATTCTGGCCTCTACGGATTACTGGGTGTACACACTGCTCGACCCACGGTATAAGGAGAACCTTTCCACTCTCATACCCGAAGAGGAAAGGGGCTCGAGAGTGATGCTATACCACAGGACCCTGGCAGACAAACTGATGGTAACGTTTCCCATCCGACAGCGCTAGTGGCAGAAGGTGCAGTTCCGAGGGCCAGGTAGCAGGGGAGGCGCAGAGATCAGGCAGCATGTACAGTGCAGGCAGGGGAACATTCTCCAAGGCCTTTGCCAGCTTTATGGCTCCCCAGCAAGACTATGTCACCGCTCCCCAGTCAAGGCTGAGTTGGCGGGAGCACTGTAAAAGGATGGTGAGGGAGTACGTAGCCGATCGCACGACCGTCCTCTGCCCCCTACAACTACTGGGTGTCGAAGCTGGACACGTGGCCTGAACTCGCGCTGTATGCCCTGGAGGTGCTTGCTTGTCCTGCGGCTAGCGTCTTGTCAGAGAGGGTGTTTAGTGCGGCTGGGGGAATCATCACGGATAAGCGTACCCGCCTGTCAACCGACAGTGCCGACAGGCTTACACTCACCAAGATGAACAAAGCCTGGATTTCCCCAGACTTCTCTTCTCCACCAGCGGACAGCCGCGATACCTAAGCAATACGTAGGCTGCACCCACGGATGGAAGCACTGTTCTCTATCACCATCAAAAACGGGGACCTTTTTGCTTCATCAATCTGTGTATTCTATTCATCCTCCTCCTCCTGCTCCTCCTCCTGAAACCTGACGTAATCACGCCGAACAGGCAATTTTTCTTAGGCCCACAAGGCTCAGTCATATAATTTTTGTAAACAATTTTTATACATTTCAATGCTCATTAAAGCTTTGAAACCTGCACCTGAACCAATTTTTATTTTAACTGGGCTGCCTCCAGGCCTAGTTACCAATTAAGCCACATTAACCAAAGCGATTATTGGGTTTCGCCTGCCCTCTTGGTTGGGCATGGGCAATTTTTCTGAGGTACATTAGTACTGTTGGTACACCAATTTTTTTGGGCCCTCGCCTACAGTGTAATCCAATTAATTTTTTGCCCACCTGCATTAAAGCTGACGTTACATCAGCTGTGCTGGGCACTGCAATGGGATATATTTATGTACCGCCAGTGGCTTCCTGGGACCCACCCATGCTGTCGGTCCACATGGACTTCCCATTAGGGAGATGTACGTGCCTGTGTATACTTATAAAAAACTCGAGCCTGACTGGGGCATGCAGTTTGGGCCGAAGCCCACCTGCATTTAATCTGACGTTAGCTCTGCTGTCCAGGGCACTACAATGGGATACATTTATGTACAGTGGGTGGGTTCCAGGGAGCCACCCATGCTGTGGGTGCACACGGAATTCCCATTGCGGAGTTGTACCTGCCTGTGACTATTTATAAAAAAACGCAGTCTGACTGGGGCATGCAGACACCTTGACAGAATGAATAGTGTGTGGCACATAGGTTCCCCATTGCTATGCCCATGTGTGCAGCTCCTGATGGCGGTGGCACAGGATTATATTTCTCATTGCTTCTGTACAGCATTGTGGGCTATCGTCCTGCCCCTTTTAAAGAGGGTCGCTGCCTAGCCGTGCCAACCCTCTGCAGTGTGTGCCTGCGGTTCCTCCTCATGGCAGACGCACTTATAAATAGACATGAGTGTGGCGTGGCATGAGGGCAGCTGAAGGCTGCGCAGGGACACTTTGGTGTGTGCTGTGGACACTGGGTCGTGTGTGGGAAGGGGTTGGGCAGCATGTAACCCAGGAGAAGTGGCAGCGGAATGTCATGCAGGCAGTGATTGTTCTTTGTTGGAGGTAGTGTGGTGCTTAGCTAAGGTATGCATTGCTAATGAGGGCTTTTCAGAAGTAAAAATTGTTGGGAGGGGGGGGCCCACTCTTGCCGCTATTGTGGCTTAATAGTGGGACCTGGGAACTTGAGATGCAGCCCAACATGTAGCCCCTCGCCTGCCCTATCCGTTGCTGTGTCGTTCCTATCACTTTCTTGAATTGCCCAGATTTTCACAAATGGAAACCTTAGCGAGCATCGGTGATATACAAAAATGCTCGGGTCGCCCATTGACTTCAATGGGGTTCGTTACTCGAAACGAACCCTCGAGCATCGCGAAAATTTCGTGTCGAGTAACGAGCACCCGAGCATTTAGGTGCTCGCTCATCTTTAATAGATACTAATGGGCTAATCAGCCCTTTAGTATTTCATTGCATATATTTAGAGAGCAGGGGGTGCTCTGTTATCAAAATACAATGCTATTGATCTCCTCCAGGACAGTGGCTGTTAACAGCTGTTAAAGAATGTTATCAGCTGTTATCAGCGCTGCCCGTGGAGAACTCAGCGTGGTGCGGTCCATCTTATCTTATCGTTCTGAGGGATGAGGATTTCATGCGGACCTGAAGTCAGCGATGGACGAAAAGTGCATGGTAAGTACACGATACGTGCACTTTTACATGCAACGATTATCGCTCAAAAGATGGCTTTTGAGCAAATTTTGAGTGATAATCGTTGTGTGTAAAAGGGCCTTAAATGTGAAAAATGCAATAGCCATTCTGCCAATGCGCACGTAAACGCGAATGTTCCTGTGAACTCGAGTGTGAAAGGAGGCAGTGGTATGTGTGTCTACATGGGTATATGCAATTGCGTGCGTTACACATTACAGGATCTCAATTTTGTGGGCTTTTACGCGCATCCAGTCACTTGCTGTAGACCCCTTATAAACATGAGCTGCAGGGCCTAACCTCTCGGATGCCAGGACATACTACCGCTGGTCAAACTAATACACCGGTACATTTATGATGGCGAGAACAGGCCCTATCTGCACTCCAATGAATTCAAACAGAGGATCCTTGGAAAGGGTTTTGCGAATGCTGGAGTGAAAATATAGTACCAAGCGCGGCAGAGAGCAGCTTTAGAAAAAGTGAAGCAACCTGAAGCCCAAGGATCCAGACCATTTGTGGGCAATCCGCCATGAGCTATGGCATTGGAATAGAGGTAAGCTGCGTTGTGGGGTTATGTATGGAACGTGTTGATGCAAACGATTTTTCCATTTGAGTGAGCATGAACTACGGCGAACCATCTTTTGGTTTTCTGAGCAAGCATCAAGCGAAAGTTCTTCTCTGGGAACCTAAAGTTGTAGTGGGAAACAGGGATTGAGGTGTGGTGATGCAGGGGGTTTCCACTAATATTGGAGTGTGTGTCATTTATGGAACAGTGGCCGCTGTGCAGGTATTCTGTTTTTTATTACTTGTGATTTACTATTTTTGTGTTTAGCTTACGCAGTATAATTATGTAAAAGGTGTTACTTTGGGCGACAGGGTTTTCGGTGTGGGATTGCAGTTTTCTTGTAGATCTTGTCAAATATCAGTCCATTGATATACCATATGTGTTGCTGATAGGGCAGTCATTTTTCTCTTATGTCATTGCTAATGGGTATTTTTCCCCCTTTTTTGCTTTTGTCTGCAGGAGAACACCACAGGCACAGAGCAGAAGGTGATAAGGCACCTCATGCAAATGAGAGGACACCAGAACCTCAGACCCCTCCACCACAGGCACCTGTGGACGACCACCCCAGTAGGTATACAAGCACCATTAGATGTTGCCTAGTTCTTGAACGCTGTCCTGAATTCTTGTGCTAAACTGTTTCTTCTACTTGCAGCAGAGGAAGAGCCACTGGAGCCGGACGCTTCCCCGGAGGCTCCTCTACGCCCCCCACAGCCCCTGGAGGAAGACCGTGATGTCAGGGTGATGGACTCCTGCTCTGTGCCTGGCAAGTGCCAAACGCTGTATCTGTACAAGTGTATTGTCACAAGGGCTTCCACTCACAAAGGGCTATGGCCATTTTTGATAGGACAGAGTATCTTCTCCCGATTCTGGTTTGCCCAACTAAATAAGCTGGTGACGTTCTCAGCATTGGTGACGTCCTCATTGAGAATCATACAGTCCATAGGCACTTTTTGTTAATTGCTTCACATTTCTATGTGAAACAGTAAACGAGCACTGCTTAAACGCAGCAACAGGTGCCTGAGTCGGCGGTGCTTTTAATGCTTGCTTAAAATGGTGCATGCGAAGTAGCCTTCAAAAGTTGGAATGCAAACAAAGTGACACTTTTCTGCCTGGTCTGTGCATACGCTCTTCCATAGAGCTGGCTGAATAGAGCCATTTTTGTAAGCACTCTAACTTTTGTATAAAATGGTGACCCCAGTTCACTGACCTTAGTGACCCACTACTCCATACCTTATGGGGCTCAGAAGTAAAAAAACGGGGAGCACCGTTTCATACTAATCAGATCCCCCGTTCCTGCACACTGGGTGAACAATGCTATGTCACTACCTTATTAAGCTTAGATTTGTAAAACTGCCCATGTCACTGATACTTATACCTTGTCCCACAGCAGCATTCTACTTGACATGAGGGAGGAATTCTTCGAGACAATCTGGCGCTGCACTCTGCAGGTCACCACAATGCAGAGTCTACTAGGGAGCATCCTTGACGAGTTGGTCTTCCTCTGACACTGGGGAGAGGACCTACTGGAAATGAGCTTTCAGGTTGCTCCATTTTATTGGCGGTACAATGTTTCATTTCCAGCGTTTGCAGAACCCTGAGGATCCTTTGTTTCGCTGAAGTTGAAAATTTAGATTGGGCCTGCCTCATGGTGTTATTGTGCTGGGCTACGAAGTACTGTTTCCTTGCGTCCCAGTTTAAAGAGTTTCCTTTTGCATGTTGTTTTGTTTTTTTTTACAAATGTTTTAAAGTTAAAAAAAAAATCTAGTAAGACTGCGTTTGTCATTTTTTTTGTAATTATCATATATAAATCAATAGTACAACTTGTACAACCTTACTCATAAAAGTGTAGATCGATCTGCTCAGTTTGTCCGGTTCTATAAAATGTTTAAAGGGAGTCTGTCAGTTGGAACAAGCTGTCCAAACTGCAGGCAGCCTGTTGTAGAGCTGGAGGAGCTGAGCAGCTTCATATGCAGTTTTGTGGTGAGTTTCAGTTTTTGTATTCATTTATGTCTCCGTACATCCTGGCCATTGCAGTATTTGGCTTGTGATGTGCAGAGATATGAAAGAATTCGTACAACTTGAGCTCAGCCAGCTCTATAACATAGAAAAAGCATCACATACACATATCATTCCAGTGTGCCATGACACTGCACCAGCCCTGTGGAAATATTTTCTATTGTGCTCACAACAGTGAATGGCATCATCACAGGTGGCTGGAGAGGTAAGCTCCCTGGTACTTCAGCACACCGCTCTCCCTAGTTGGCTTCCATGTTGTCCACATTTTCAGTATTGAGCATTGTAAATGGGGAATATAACAGTGTATCATGATATTACAAAAAGTTGTGCAAGACACAACAGCCCAGCACTACCTTGTCTATGGTTTCTAGGCTGAGATTGATTGATTGAGTGTGGTGTGAAGTATGTAGAAGCGGTTGGCCACAAGGCAAAAAAAGGTTCTCCACCACGTCTTACTCTTCCCCCTGCACTCCGCTGCTCTTAATAACCGCATACGTGTGGCAATGACAGCTGCCCTCACACGTCTGCCCGTTTTGGGATGGCCTAGCTTATAATGTACATCCCCTTCCTCTCTGTCCAGCTGCAGTTAATAATCACATATGTGTGGCAATGCCATCTGCCCTCAGGTGTCTGGCTGTTTGAGTAGGCATAGCTTATGATGTTTATCCCCTTCCCCTCCGCCTCGCCACGCCTGCACATCACCTAATAAATCTGTCTTGTCGCGTTCCTTAGAGAACTCTTTAAATTTTCAGGACAAAACGAAGCCTATGTCCTTCCTCAAGATGCAAGCTATCTCCGTGAAATAACCTGTGGCATGGCCAGCCATGGAACAGCAAGCTATACATGTGAGCCAATATATCCAGAAGATGATGGCTGATGATACTGCCGAGGTTTTTCTTGCAATGTCTGACAGCATAGGGACATGTGAAGCATGGACAGCCAGATCTCTCCTTTCTTGATAGGAGAAGCCCAGAAAGTGTATTGTAATCTGGAGATTGACTCGGCTCAGAATTATGACACACTGAAAGTCGAGGTCATGGCTTCATGTAGGGGTGACGATAGCAGTTAGAGCCCAGCGGGTTCACCAATGGACCTACCGATCAGACAGACCACCATGGTCACAATTGTACGATTTTATCTATTTTCCAAAAAACTGTCACAACCAGAAATTTTGATGGCACCTGTAATTGTGCAAGGAGTTATCCTCGATTGATACCTGAGAGCACTACTGCTGGCGTTAAAAAGGTGGATCAGTCATGGAGACCCTAAAATGGCTGATCAGCCAGTGGATCTTGTGGAATGGTTTTCAGCAGCTGAAGGATTGTTGGGACCCACTCAGCAATTTCTATCTGGCTCGGTAAGGCCTCAAAGATATATGGTTATGGCAAATAAGAGTCCGATAAGATGTTACCATTGATGGGACTTCGGCCATATGGTGGCCAATTATCCTGTAATGTCAGAACTTATGCAGTGTGACCTTACTGGTGTGGAGAAGCACATGGCTATGTTTGCACAGGTGATTTATACTTCAGCTTGTACCAATGCCTCTGAGAGACAATTAGGTGAATTGTTGATTGACACCGAAAAGGTGGTTGCACTAAAGGATTCCGGGAGTGTGGTTAATATGGTGAAAGCAAGCCTGGTTGGAGATTTAGAGAGAACATTGGATTTATGTAAGGTGATGTGTACATGGTGATGTTTGCTATTCTGTGTTTTCAATTTTCCCAGGGTGCGGGGCATCATAAAATAGGAGCGTTACCAGTCCCCATGTATTCCTGGAAGAGACTTTCACATTTTTGGAACTTGTGGATGAACAATAATGGAACCTAGGATGAGGCTGCTATGACGTTCTGAGTAATACTGAAATCATCTGAAATGTCTACTTTGACAAGTAAGAGAGACATGTCAAAGAAGAAATCGGTCCTTTTCCTCTATCTGTTATGTCCGTTTAAACTAATGACCCGGTGCTAGGGGCTGATCCTGGGGAGATCGAGCCTATGTCTGTAATGGATCAGGAGGTCAGAAAGGATGATTTCCAGTCAGAGCAACTGAGGGACCCTACCCTTTCCACAGCAAGAGAAAATATAAGAGTAATTAATGGTGTACCTGCAGAACCTAATGTTAGTTTGACTTTCCTGTATATAATGCTGAAAAATGATTTACTGTTCCAGATAGTAAAAGAAATGTGACCATATACTGCAACCGTTATTGTAAAACTGTTCTGGATCTGGCTCATGGTCATATTTTAAGTGGCCATTTGAGAGTCCAGAAAACCCCCAAGAGGATATTACAGGGATTCTTTTGGCTGGGTGTACATGGGGATGTCGGGAAATAATGTGAGTCATGCCCAGAGTGTCGAAATTCAGGCCCATAGAAATAGGAAAGTCCCGCAGCACACCTAACACATGCACTTCAGTGCAGAGGTTCCAGTCTGTATATGCCAAGCCACCTGTGGGGTCATGAACCCAACCCCAAGTAAATGCAATGGTATCCAAGGAGGCGGCAGCATCAACGGTGTAGAGATTGTAAAAAAAGGGTTTTATTGCTCCATAAAATGGCGACGTTTCGACTTAATCTAAGTTAAGGGTTGAAAAAGACTTAGATTAAGTCGAAACGTGAGTCAGACTTGCCCCTGATTGGCTCAGGCAGACGGAGTTCAGAGCGGCCGGCCTGCAGTGGGTGTGAAGGGGGTGTGAGTCAGCCTTGCCTCTGATTGGCTCAGCGCTGAGCCAATCAGAGGCAAGGCTGACTCACACCCACTTCACACCCACTGCAGGCCGGCCGCTCTGAACTCCGTCTGCCGGGACAAGGTGAGTATATAGATTTTTTTTATTTTTACACTTTTCTGGATGAATTGCAGGGAAGGGCTTATATATTTAAGCCCTTCCTGACAATTCATCCTGCGCTCGCCCGCAGCGCATTGCTTTCAATAGAGCCGGCTGTATTGCCGGCTCCATTGAATTCAATGCGCTGGACAGCTCCAGCCCGTTTCTAATGAAACGCGGTTAGGAGCAGATTTTTCGGGCGATTTTTTTTGGCCCCGGTCACGCGATTTGCGGATGCGCATCCGTCATGCAATCCACAAATCGCACGAAAAAACGCCCGTGTGACTAAGGCCTTAGTGACCAAGCCTGTTTGCGCCTGAATGACCAGGCCAAATTTTGCAAATCTGACATGTCACTTTAACATGGAAAAACACCAGAAAGGTTTTGCATATCCAAGCGATTCTGACATTGTTTTTTTCGCCACATGTTGTACTTCATCTAGTCGGAAAAAAAAGACCGATAGAATTTCTGTTTATTTATTAAAAGCGCCAAAATTGGGAAAATTTTGAAAAAAAATCGTCATTTGTTCACATTTCCAACTGCAATATCTCAATTTTGCTAAGATATATATTTCCATCAGTTTACTTTATTTTGGGCGCATATTGGAAAAACTTTCGTTTTTTTTTAACCATTTAGGAGACGTACAAATTTAACATTACTTTTCAGCATTTTGAGGAACAGTTTGTTTTCCTACACCAAGCCAAGATTGGAAAGGCTCATAAGAGTCAAAATGATAGATACCCCTACAAGTGACCCTATTTTAAAAACTTCACCCTTTAACGTATTCACTGAGGGGTGTCATGAGTATTTTAACCCCACAGTTTATTTTTAGGAGTCAATGCAATTTAGAAGAGAAAAACTAAAATGTCATATTTTTGCAAATATGTCATTTTAAAGACAGGACTTTTTTCTATAGTACACATGAAAATTAGGATGTGCACCCCAGAATGGATACCCCTGTTTGTCCCGTGCTCAGAAACATACCCATTGTGGCCCTAATCTTATGTCTGGATGCACAATGGGGCCCAAAATGAAAGGAGCAACCAGTGGCTTTCGGAACAGAAATTTTGCTTGATGGAGATTTAGTCCCCATTGCCCACTTGTAGAGCCATTGAGTGACCAAAACGATGGAGAACCCCCACAAGTGACCGCAATTTGAAAAGTAGACCCCTTAACGAATTTATCTAGGGGTACAATGACTTTTTTGACTTCACAGTTTTTGAATGAATCTAAGCAAAGCAAAAGGAAAAAATTACGATTTTCATTTTTTTGGCAATTTTGTCAATTTAAAAACAGTTTGTTTTGTCCAGTGTACATAGGAATGAAGACGTTCACCCCAAAATGGATACCCCCATTTGTCCCGTGTTCAGAAACACACCTCTTGTGGCCCTAATCTACTTACAGGACACATGGCTAGGCCCATAATGGAGGGAATGCCCGCTGGATTTCAGGGCAGAACTGAATAAATTCCAGGCCCCATTGCCCACTTATACAAAAAAAAAATTGACTTCCTAAAAATAATCCCCCCCCCCCCACCACCATCCCCATTTTTTGGCATTCCCTAAATATTAGATAAAGGTAATAATATAAACTGCGTTTTATGTCCGAAGACAGGGGTAATTACGGAGGATGCTTGGGATGGGCACATGGGGCGAGAAAACTGGGTATCCCACCTCCTCTCATGTATTTTGGGGGTAATTACGTAACCTCAGCAGTGGGGATGGGGTGTAAAAAGTGGCGTTCTGTGAGGCTTTGTAATTTTGCTGCGGTGCAGCAGTCTCACACAGAAGGCGCTCAACAAGCTGCTCCTGGAACTGCATGAAGGCGAGCGTTCCCGGGGCTTCTTGTAAATTACGGATTACAGGTAGCGGTCTGAATAACACCGGGCTCACGCAGCCGTAGGCGGAATACGCTTGCGGAGGTCCGCAGCGGATTCCAGCTGTGAACCCGGCTGTGACCCTGCGTACGGCCGCGTAATGTACTGCGCATAACTGCCTACTCACACAGGTGGTCATGCGCAGTACTTTTCTTTTTGTTTGCATTTCCCGCGCCGTCGCTTAGAGATGGCCCGGGTACCCGCAGCCCGTACACAACGTATTTGCACATGGGCTGCGAGTATATCCGCGGTGATAGAGCACAATGGGCTCTAGGTCACGGATATTCGTAGTAAAATATAGCATGCTGTGTTCTGTTTCTGCGAGTGGATTACGTAATTGTGTAATCCAATGCATGCGATTGATCCGTGGATTACCGCTGATCAAACGCATGCAGAACCCGTAATTCCTCTCCGGTCATGCGTAACCGGCCTAATGTTAGATCGCTACTTTATCACGTGATCGGGGACCGCTCAAAGAGGCCACCGGTCACTGCTCCAAGCACTCAGCGACTGTTGGTCGCTGGGAGCAAGGAGATTTAAAATTTCCTGGGCTCCCCAGCTCCTCGAATGTGTCCGGCATTTTGCCGGAGGGCGCATGCGCAGCAGCCGGAAGGGTCCATGGAGGATAATCGCATCTGGATTCAAATGCGGAAGCCTCCGAGAAGATGTTTCATCTCCCCCCACCGATCGCATCGGTGAGGGGAGATGAAACTGCCACTTTTTAAAGAACTTTCACGTGATCGCCATTATGCATTGGATAACGGCGATCACGTGACCAGTAACCGCATACCGCGGCTCCCCGTGACATCTCCAGGCTCTTGGCTACCTTTGATAGCCAAGAGCAGGGAGATTTTAAATTTCTTGGGCAATATTTCACTTTTGCGCATGCGTCCGCCATCATGCTGACGGGCGCATGCGCCGAAGCTGGGGTAAGGTCTGCAGATCAACATCCCATCAGGGAACAAATCCGGGACCTTGGCTACGTAATTTCATTCCCCCTTACGGATACGATCCGTAAGGGGAGATGAAACGTTAACTTTTTAAACTTTTTTTTAACTTTTAACTTTATATGATCTACGTTATCTGATGGATAACGGTGATCATATGACTGGAAACCGCATACAGCGGTCCACAGTCATATCTCCCTGCACTCAGCTATCTGTGACAGCCGGGTGCAGGGAGATTTTGAATTTGCCGGGCTCGCCGGCCTTCTGCGCATGCGCGCCACATCAGCGCATGCGCAGAAGCCGGCAGGGGTCCTGACACCGGCCGGAGGACATCGGCAGACCTGAGGTGAGTATTTTCACCTCCCCTCATGGATCCGATCCATGAGGGGAGGTGAAACTTTTCTTTTTTTTACACTTTTTTTCACTTTTCCGCGATCGCCGTTATCCATTGGATAACGACGATCGCGGTACCGGGGACCGCTCACCGCGGTCCCCGCTGACATTTCCTGCCTCCCGGCTACCTACAGGAGTCGAGAGCCAGGAGATAGAGCTAAACAATGACTGAAAACGGCCATATACTTACTGACTCAGGAGGGCAAACATGTGCACCAACCTCAGCATGCAGGTAGCAAATGCCAAATGAGAGAGCTAATTACACCTGTGAGCAGGGGTGTACCTAAAGCCTCAGGGGCCCGGGTGCAAAAGTTCAGCTCATGGCCCCCCTCCTATCCCGTACCTATACCTAGATTGTGCTGCATACAGCTGCAAAACAAATTTCCATACATGATCTAACTCCTTAGCCTAATCTTTCCAAACACAACACATTTCCTGCACATGAAAATTTGTTTGTAGCCGCTCAGGCCACTCACACACACCGCTTTTTACTGCTATTAGCGCAGCATCTCAACCGCCATACTAACCACGGTACAACACTGCCATTGATTTTAATGGGGTTACTCAAACCTGCACTTGAACATGGTGCTACTAACGATTGTTGAGAGCTGTCTGCTCTCTTTCTGCAGTATCATGTTTTTTTTACCTTCTCACCCATCACAATGATGGGGTGCATTAAAAAGCACTGTCAAACGCTGTACCATGTGTTCAAAAACGCTGCTCGAAATTCTGGTAAAAAGGCTGCGATTTTAAGCTGCGTTTTCTGAACACACATGTGAGAGTGGCCTTAGGCTGGGTTCACACGGGGCGGAATTGCCGTAGAATTTCAGAGCAGACTTTCTGTATGGAAATTCCACCTGCAGTTTTTATCCTGGGTCAAAGCAGCAAAGTGGACAAGATTTGCAAAAATCTCGCTCACACACTGCAGCCAGTCCATTAGGCCGAGCTGCGCTGAAATTGACATGCAGCATGGAAATCAAAGCCATAGCATGTCAATTGTATCATCGTTTCTGCGGTGGCCTCTCTCCTCTCTATGCGGAGAGATGGCCGCAGCAGAATACAGGTGATGAAGCTGCTTCAAAACCCATGCCAAACGACGCGATTTATGAAGCTGTATTTCTGCCGCAGGAATCTCGCAGTATTCCCTTGCAATCATTCTGCGATATTTCCACGGGATTTCGGTCCTGTGTGACCGCGGCCTTAGGGTGTGTTCATGTTTTTGTTGTACTTTAGAGCCACAATTAAGAAAATCACATTAAAAACACTGCATGCGGTATTAAAAGACCACCAATGTTATTAAGAAGCTGCAAACACTTATAATAACCGCACGTGTTTCTGATGCGTTTTCTAATTGCGTGTAAGGAGTGAAAATATATACAGTAAATACAGAGAGATACCGTATTTTTCGTTCTATAAGACGCACCAGTCTATAGGACGCACCCCCGTTTTAGAGCAGGAAGATAGGGGAAAAGATAGGGGAGCAGAAGAAGCAGCAGAGGTCTGAAAAACCGGCGCTCCATGTCACAGCGGCGCGTGTGTGCAGCAGGAGGAAGAAGGAAGCCGTTTGGGGGAGGTGGGGAGCAGCAGTAGTACCCGGCGGCGCTCACCACCAATCAGAGTTATGTATGGGCGGCAGTGGGGAGGAGAGAAATCTTCTAACTGATCGCACATTTGTTCGTGCGATCGTGAGTTTAACGCGCAATCATGCGAACTAAATCGCGTTCGCGTGTTAAATTCGCGATCACGCTAAAAATGGCGATTGGAACACATTTTCGGCACATTAGCTCCATAAGACGCAGGAACTTTCCCCCCCCCCGCTTTGGAGGCGGAAAAAGTGCGTCTTATAAAGCGAAAAATACGGTATATACCTTATACCAGAGAGAGAGATAGTGAGATAGATAGATATGAGAGAGATATGAGATAGATAGATCGATAGATATGAGATAGATAGATAGATAGATAGATAGATAGATAGATAGATAGATAGAAATGAGATAGATAGATAGATATGAGATAGATAGATAGATAGATATGAGAAACATATATAGACAAACACTATATCTATATATACACTATATATATATATATAAATATATACATACACAGACTACATACAGAGTATATACACACACTATATGCAGATATACACACACTATATACACACACACTATAATATACACAGTATATACACACACACTATATACAGATATACACAAACATTATATATACACACTATATACACATATACAGACACACATATATACAGTATATATATACATATCCTAGGGCCAGGACCACTTCTCCATGTGATAACAGCAGGATAGACAGACGCAGCAGCCTCCGTCCAGCAGGAGGCAGGGGCAGCACAATGACATGACTCCTCCTCTAGCCTTCTCTTCTGTGCTCTTCTCTGCTTCCTCTCAGGCTGGCAACACTGTCTGCCCTGTGATCGCTGTGGTGCTGCAGACAAAGTGAGCAGCTGGTAATGCACTGAATGTGCATATGTGTATGGCGGAGGGCGGCCTCCGGGCCCTCTCAGCGCAGGGGCCATGTTAACCCAGGACTCCTGACAGTACCCCTATGCCTGTGAGGGACACCGATGAAACAGCCACTCCCACAACCTCCTAATATAGAGGGGAGTGGCTGCTTGGTGCATACTCCCACACAGAATAGATACAAAGTGTCAGACCATTCTGATACATGTGGTGCACCATGCAGACCAGCAACCTATTAATGATGCCATAGTAGTTCGGCAGGTGGCCCTGCATCCCAACAAACAATGTTTTTATATTTTCCCTTCTGTGACATATTTATATTAGTGTAGGGACTCACAACACTCAAGGAGCCTTGACGCGGTGTGTGAGCTCATGTATTTTGACCAAAATCTAACTAATACCATGCATTAGGGCACCTGCACACGGGCGGAAATCCCGCCGCGGGATTTCCGCCACTGAAAGCCTGCATAGGATTGCGTTAACAAACGCAATCCTATGCAGATGGCCGCGGTTTGGCCACGCAAAATCTCACGCGGCAAACAAACCGCGGCATGTCCTATTTCTCACATGAAAGAGCCGGGGCCGCCAGGCGCGGGTGAGTACGCGCTCGTCCCTGCAGGCGCTCGGGTCGGGTCCCGCGGCGAGAATCATCGCTGCCGGATCCGACCTGCTCGTCTGCAGGCGGCCTTAATTATATATTATTCACATGCAGTGCGGCTTTTAAATGCCTGGGGGAGCCCAGGGTGGCAGTACCAATGAGGTTCACTTATTGAGGTCCAGGGCAACCTGTCGAACTATTATGACGCTTTTAATAGGTTGCTGTTCTGCATGGTGCACTACATGTATCAGAATGGTCTTGCACTTTGTATCTACTCTGTGTGGGACTATACACCAAGCAGCCCTCTATATTAGGAGGTTGTGTGAGTGGCTGTTTCATCAGGTGTCCCTCACAGGTGTAATTAGCTACCTCATTTGGCATTTGCTACCTACATGCTAAGGTGGTACACATGTTTCTCCTCCTGAGTCAGTAAGTATAAGGTTGTTTTCAGTGATTGTTACTTTGTTTTTAAATTTCCCCTTCTGTGACAGGCCTCAACCTCAACAGGAAATGTCAAACTTTACATTGGTATGGTACGTATCTGATAAGAGTATAAAATCCCAATAAGTGTAAAAGAAAATGTATGAGATTTTGCTCATGAAAAAGACAAATTTTAGTAGTTGTTGGAATTCACAGTGATGCCAATCATGAGCGCAATTCAGTTTATTTTTCTACGTAATTCTGCCCAACTACTGATCACTTGATGTTCCATGTTTGATATCTGCTCTGTATTTACAAAAGTGGAAAAATGTATATATTGTATTTCATAATAATATTAGAGAATTCTGCTGTTGATATTTGTGTGAGATTTGTAAGGAGAAATTACTGGGTTGCTTTTCGTAGGATTTGAATATGTTGAGTATGTTTGCTTACCAAAGTCTGTTTGGCTCCTTTCTATATACTGTAGTTTAATGAGTCCAGTTAGTACTCTACACTACAGTATTCTTGTAGTTATGGGTTCTGAATTGAAAAAAAAAGGATGAAAATGGCTTGAACTAATAAATGCACCACCCAGGAGTTGTGGAATTGAGAACAACAATGAAGCCAATTAGGGTATTTCTACAAATTGCAGTAATGATGCCACAGATTGTCACACCATTAGCACTGAGTGTGGATATACAATATAGAAGCCCCCCTAATCTGTAAATGGGCATATCATGGGTAATAGTACAGCGACGCAGGATTCAGGATACAATGCAGCAGATGGAGTAACCAAAGTTTACAATATTTATTTATAAACACAAGAATAGAAATAAACAATAATATGACAATAATGGTTGAACAGTTACATTTTTACTTTCAAATACTTTGTCACTAACTATTGCTAACTAAATCATAGGAATGATACGAATTGATACACAAAAAAATGCAAAAGTGCCAGAAGCACAGTATCCAAAATGCTGCACAAAGACCCGTGCTGCAGACAAAGAGACAAATCACATAATGTAACATAAAGCTAATCTTTAAGAGATTAATACTCTATTTTTATTGGCATGGACTCCTGTAAACATAGCATTCGAGCTCCATGTTATTATGTAAGCTTGTCTCAGTCCATGACTGTAAGCAATAACAGTTTGCTAAATTGTCGAAGTTCCTTAGCGTGGCACCTCACTATACAAAAGGCCAGTTGCTATTTTTGTCCCCATAAGTGTGCACACCTATTGTTAGAATCAAGGCCAGTCTCACTTATGGTTCCGTGGGGTGGAAGTCGTTGCTACTACCAGCTCAGGATTGTTTATGGTCAGGAGTGCAACTCTACCACTGACTTTGATTATGTTTTTCGCAGTCCAGTAGCTTCCACCAGGTTGGGACTGTAGCTTGGCCACTCTCTTTTACTGTTGATTCCAGGCAGCAGGGAGTATCCAGTTGCTCAGTTTAGTCCCACTGTTCTCTCCAAGCTGCCACTTCTCTAACAGTCTCGGACTCCACCACTCCTTCTCTCCCAATCTCTCATGGGCAACAGCTCCTCTGTAGTCTATTATGCCCTTCTTTAGCAGCACTGCAATAGCATCTCCAGCTCACTGTATCACTGTCACGATGTGCTCATGGGACCTGTAGTTCTATGGGTTTCCAGGAGCACACTTCCACAGGTGTGGGATGATTGAACTGAATTGGTTTGTATTGCTCCAGTCGGCCAATCACCACTGGTCTGCTGCCCATAAATGTCAGCTCCTCTAGCTAGAGGGTGCTGGTCATTTATTTTTCTTCTCATTCCTATCAGAACCTTGGTGTATGGAGTCATGCATGTTTTGCTTGATGTTGCTGCATGCATGAGGTTCTGGGTGGGATTCTCTTGTCTGCTGCTGTAAATGGTGTCCTGTTCAGATTGTATGCCATTTACCATCTATGGTGAGCCAGACCCCTAGGTTACAGCTTGGGGCCATCCATATTGTGGCAATCTCCCTGCTTGCAGGCAAGACTCCATGGGGTTTGATTTGTCTTGATACAGTAGGGACTGACAAGACAACAAAGAACCTTGTCGTGGACTTGTGAGCTTAAGTAATTTGACCAAAATACAAGTATCTTGACCATACCTCATACTTACTTTAGTTATTCCATCTGCTTATGCGTGTTAGTATTATAGGTAAGTGTTTTTGCATTTGTCAGTCGTTATTGGCTGTCTGCTCGCAAGTTTCATTTACTGTTCAGTTTGTTTCAGTGTCTATGTGCATTCCTCTCCTATTTGCGTTCATCCTTGGTGTGGTGAGTATTGGGCACAAGCGAACATGACAATCACACCCTGCTCTTTCCCGTGGAGCAGCAAAAATTGCCACCAGAAAGTTCCCAAAGAGTATGATAAGATCTATTGTACTAACATTTGGCACAAATTTTGTTGCGCACAGTGATTTGGGCACAATTTTTGGTGCATTTTCACAGTCAATCTCCATAGCAATTTAACCTTTCAGGGTGAATCCCTTACAGATATATGGACATATATGACCTATTTGTCCATTAAGTATAAAGCTGATTAAAGCTTCATAGAGATGGCAGTATTTTGCATCAATATTTGTTAGAAAAAATGTCCTTTTCTGTGACCTATGTCAGTCTTGCATATGTCCAGTAACCTGAATGAGCGCCATATTGGTACACCCTTACATATAATGTTCTATTCTCAATGAAGGAAGACTGCTGTGAGAAGGTGTAGGGGTGTTTCCAAGCGGTGTGGAGTATGAACAGGTGTGCTCAATTACTTGAACACTGTTTAAGGGATAGAATGTGTGTATCGCAGTACTACTCTGAAGAAGGCTGGTCGGAAACGCATGTCAGTGGTTTAGTCCTGATGGGGATACAGGCACTCCTATCACAGTTACTAATGATGATCACACAGCTCCTGTTCACAGTTGTAATAGAGGAGATCACAGCTCTTCCTCCTGACTGTATACTTATGGGCTATAGCTTATTTAGGAGGCTATAGAAGGGAGCAGGCAGAATGGTACAGCCTCTGACTAATGCTGTGCTGATGCATCATAGGGTAGATTTGAAAGTGCAAGTAAAAAAAATTCACTCTCAAGATGGTTTCTGATAAGTATAAGACAGGAGGCCACAATTTATCTAAGCGGCTGCAGTACACAGAGGACACCTCCAGACTGTGATGGGCAATCAGGTGGTGGGAGCAGGGATGGAAAAATATTTTCGCCAGAGTGTCTCTTTAAAATTAATTGTTGAACATAAAGAGCAGTGCAGCATAGTAGTTGGAATGAATACTAGCGTGCCAGAGAAAAACCCTCATTTTAGGTCCAAGTAAATAATCCAAAGAATCCACAGCACCCCCAAGGTATTAAAGCAATTATAATGTATTCATCATTGTTTGCATAACTCCCATCGACTTCTGTGGAATTTACACAGCGTAGCAAAGAGCACTTGTCTGTTTCTGTAATCCGTACCACCTCATAACGCTAGGCTAGGAGTGATGCGGGTCCAGACTATAGATAGGTGCAGGACCTAGAGTCTGAGATGATGATAATACCCATTTAATAAAATCTATAGAAAAATCTATAAAAATAAATTTGGTATTGTGTTAGCCAGTAGAGGAAAATGTAATTGTTCTGAGTAAGGCCTAAGTCACACAGGCATTTTTTCGCGCGATTTGCAGATCGCATAACGGATGCGCATCCGCAAATCGTGTGACCGGGGCCGACGATTCACTGAAAAATCTGCGCCTAGCAGCGTTTTCAGCTAAACGGCCCTGATCAAAGGAGCGCTGCCCGCTATCCTCTGCCACAGCTGTGGCAGAGGAGAACGATGTTTGCTCATTGAATTCAATGGTGCTGGCAATATAGCCGGCTCCATTGAAAGCAATGGGCTGCCGGCAAGCTCTGGATGAATTCATAAATGGGTGAGTGAGAGCTGCCTCTGATTGGTGAGGGCTGTGACCAATCAGAGGCAGCCCATTCAGCAGGCGGGGATTTTAAATCCCCGCCTGCTGAATACTACAGAGAGCAGTTCAGGAGAATTGCCGGCCGGACACGGCTGAACTCCAGCTGCAGGAAAAAGGTGAGTATACTTTTTTTTTTTTTACACATTTTCAGGATGGTTTTCAGGGAAGGGCTTATATTTTAAGCCCTTCCCCGAAAATTCATCTAGCGCTTGCTGGCAGCCCATTGCTTTCAATGGAGGCGTCTGTATTTCTGGCTCCATTGAATTCAATGGGCGAACATCCTTCTTCTATGCCACAGCTGTTACAGCTGTGGCAGAGGAGAATGATCTTTAGTATATGTTCTCAATGCCACCGGCCCCATTGAGCGCATTTATACAACACAACGATTCGCAGAACGCAGATAGGGGCGTTCAGCGAATCGTTGTGTCCTATAATTTATCGCACATCTGCATAAAAAGCGGACATGTGACCGATCCCATTGGGATGCATTGGGTCTATAGATCTGCAGATCGCAAGCGCGTCTGCAGATCGGACCAAAAAACGCTCATGTGACCGAGCCCTCATAGAAAAACAAAGTAATCTTGTAGATATGATACCTTTTGAACCTACTTAGGGTCCTTTCTCAGGCATAATAGAATATATCCGAAAATGCATACATTTAAATACATATACACATGAAAGGGCACAGACATGGCATGATTAATTTGTACTTAAAATAATACCAGAACAAGATGAGCAGAGGAGTAAATAGTTAATTAGTCCACTGATAAGGAAAATATACTGACACAAAAGTGTCTTCTATATGGTCTATATGGTCTTCGATATGGTTATGCCGAAGATGTCCTCTAAACTTGATGTCGACTGAGCCTTAGGCCCAATGTCCACGGGCGGATCTGATTTGCAGAAGATCCGCAAATCAAGCCGCACTGTAGGGAAGCATGTGGATTTGTTTTACTGACAGTTTTGGTCTGGAAAACAAATCACGGAATGCTTCATTTCAGTACGGTTCCTGCACGGGCGGCTTCCATTGAAGTCAATGAAAGCCGTCAGATCTGCGGCCCATCTACAATTGAATTGCAGACAGGCCGCGGATTCCGCGGGAAGCAAGAGTTTAAAAAAACAACAACTCCACTCTTGCCGGTATTGTGGCTTAATAGTGGGACCTGTGAACTTGAGATGCAGCCCAACATGTAGCCCCTCGCCTGCCCTATCCGTTGCTGTGTCGTTCCCATCACTTTGTTGAATTGCCCAGATTTTCACACATGAAAACTTTAGCGAGCATCGGCGAAATACAAAAATGCTCTGGTCGCCCATTGACTTCAATGGGGTTCGTTGTTCGAAACGAACCCTCGAGCATCGCGGGAAGTTCGTTCCGAATAACGAACACCCGAACATTTTGGTGTTCGCTCATCTCTAATATACATACATATCTATGGAGGAATAAAGGATTTTTTTTCCTACACCTGTTTGGCACTCGTATATGCTGCTGCGGATCGATTTATGGACATATTGCTACTTGGGGGTAACGGTTTGGGCACCCCACACTGCAGCTGTTGCATCATTGTGCTTGTTTGATCCCACCTGGATGAGGGTTCTATTGAATGCTGCTGGTGACTGCATTTGTTAAACTCGATTAAACGGGTGTTACCATCTCAAAGTAACAGAATCCATTTATGAAAAAACAAAAGATGTCAAATGTTGTACAAGGGTTCGCAGAAACATTTAAAGGGGTTGTCCCGCGAAACAAAGTGGGGTTCAGCACTTCTGTATGGCCATATTAATGCACTTTGTAATATACATCGTGCATTAATTATGAGCCATACAGAAGTTATTCACCTACCTGTTCCGTTGCTAGCGTCCCCCGTCTCCATGGTGCCGTCTAATCTTCAGCGTCTAATCGCCCGATTAGACGCGCTTGCGCAGTCCGGTCTCCTCCTTTGCTGAGTGGGGCCGCTCGTGCCGGAGAGCGGCTCCTCGTAGCTCCGCCCCGTCACGTGTGCCGATTCCAGCCAATCAGGAGGCTGGAATCGGCAATGGACCGCACAGAAGCCCTGCGGTCCACCGAGGGTGAAGATCCCGGCGGCCATCTTCACAAGGTAAGTATGAAGACGCTGGACCGCGGGGATTCGGGTAAGTACTATCTGTTTTTTTTTTTATCCCTGCATCGGGTTTGTCTCGCGCCGAACGGGGGGCTATTGAAAAAAAAAAAAAAACCCGTTTCGGCGCGGGACAACCCCTTTAAGGCTGTTTATACTGAAAATCAAAGATGAAGCTAGGCATAAAGATAATCCCTACTTTCTGTATAACGTAGCGTTTTTTTGTGTGACCTGAAACTCTGCTAATATTTAATGTTTGCATTGAGGATGCGCCATACATATTATTGGGTCCTAATTACTTGATGGATGCCAAAACTGTGTATACCTTTTTTCACTACATAGGAAAGCATAGTCTGCTGCACTTTAATATATAAAACATACAGTAAAAAAAACCAAAAAACTCATATACTGCACAATATACATTTTTTTAACAATGGATTCGTGCGGCAGACAAACTGTATGCCATGGTATGTCCATATTGTGGCATACATCACAGCCTTTCATTGGTTATATACATTGGGAAATACTGCGATTGAAGGTGTAAATAAAATGCATATAAAGTCCAGCACATAGAATCATACAAGTGGTGGTTCCCTAAGCATTGCCACTCTTAGTAACCTGACTTTGCATGGACAGAAGGACTGACAGTATGTATCAGTATTCTGGCATAGGAAGTGATCGGTTGTCTATAAAAGTCATCTCAGTCCACTTTCTCTTACCAAACCAATTACAGTTGCAGTCCATATGCACTACAAGCTTTTACTGCTTTTAGTGAGTGTTCATACTGGCACAATGGGGTCCATTTTTGCAGGATGCACGGATACCGTATGACTAATGCATGCGAATTCATTTTGCAACATTTTCACTTAACAATGGATTTATCATATTTGCAGTTTTTTATCTGGGTAGAGTAACTCCACAAATTACGCTTTTCTGCATGTTAACCTGAGGGAACACAACTGCAGCATCATGCACATTCTTTGGGAGGGGGAGGGGGGCATACATTTTTTTGGGGGAAAAGCACATGATTTGGGGGGTAAATACTTTTAGGTGGCGCATACTTTTTAAGAAGTCAGTCATCACCAATATGCCTTTTATATAAAGGATATCAGTCATATTGTTCACCGAAAAGACTATGATATCTCTAGATAAGAGGCTTAATATATCAAAGTCTGAACAGATTGTCAAGCAGGTTAGATTCATCACCAGAATACTCGTATATTCTAAAAAGTCATACTTACTTCTGATATCACAAAAGAAAAATACAAAGCGCATAGACGGATCGATGTAGGACTATAAAACTATGGTTTCATCACCTAAGTGAATGCTTTCTTTTATTTTGTGTTTTAGGGTAATTGTGCAAATGTTACAGATGGCAAACATGAAAGCGAGGAAGACATCAACTCCTTTATTGATACACTGTTAGAAAAGTTCAAAAACTACTTCAGCTTACTGGAGAAGTAATTAACTAAAATGCATGTATTTATTTTCAGAAGAGTTACATATTGTATGGATATAACTCAAAATGATCCAACTTTTCTATTTTATTTATTTTTTATTTATGGTTATTGATATTTAATAATTATTTCTGTGTAAAAATATAGTTAAGTAACTTTAAAATAAATAAAAATATATTTGTAACCTTTGAGTTGATTTAAGCTGTCTTCTTAAGGCCTCATGTCCACTGGCAAAATCGAATTGCGGATTCTGCTGTGGATTTCCGCTGAGGAATCCACATTCAATTTTGCCCATAGGGATCCATTAGCCATCCGCGGGCAATTAAATCGTTAATTTGCACCCGCGGATGGCATTTTAATGGATTTGCGTTTTCTCCCGCACGTGAGTGAAAACACAGCATGCTCCATTTTCTGCGGGTCTCCCGCAGGCTTCAATAGAGGCCTATGGAAGCTGTCTGGTCCTGCGGTACACCCGCAGCTGAATTTCTGCTCTGCGGCGCGGGAGAGCAGGAGTTAAAAAAAAAAGAGTGCGTGGCGCATGCGTGCGGCACGCTGCCGGCGTGCCGAGCGCATCCGCCGGGCAGAGAGAAAGAAGATCCGGCCGCGACGGACAGGTAAGAAAAATCTATTCTCAGGCCTCATGTCCTCGGAATGGGAGTGTCCCGCTGTGGGATTCTGCATGGAGAATCCGCGCGGGCCCCAATTTACCAGTGGACATGAGGCCTTAATCTGCGTGAAGTTACTCATACCTCACCCGTTAACCTCTTATTAGTAATTGATTTCAAAATAGAACAAGAAAAAAGTTAAAATAAAACTGAAGTTATAAATGTCGGGTTGTTCTACATGGGTTTCCAGCAGCGCTGCATCACAGGTGTGGGATAATTGAGCAGGCTGGGTGTGGAGTTTCTCCAGCCAGCCAATCAGAGCTGGTTTGCTGCATAGATATACCCGCTCCTCTTGCTAGGTGATGCTGGTCATTTTATGCATTCTGTTTTATTCACACTCTGAGCTCGGTGTTATGCCTGTTTAGTCTGAAGTGTTTCGCTCAACTCCCCTGACGACGGTCTGGACACCTGTATTCCCTGTCTACATCTTTTGCAGACGCCCTCTCCCCTTCCTTTTGATAGGTGCAGCCTCCAGGCAGCTGATTTCTTGTGTGTTGTCAGGTGGGTGATGCCTGATACTGTTCCTTTTATGTCAGTTCGATGTCTGACTCTTTCCCCTTGGTGTGAGGACACTTGCAGTAGCTATTGTTTGATATCTGTATGCATGAGAGATCTAAGTGAGGTTTCCCTTCACCCCAGGGTTTTGCTTGCATGTTTGTTCTGTGTTGTGTGTAAACAGTGATGTGTTTATTGGGTCTGTGCAGGTGGCCAGACAAGGTGTATGAACAGTCCTGTTCTTACTTGTGTGCAAATTCCTGGTGTGTTGGTGTGAGCTGTGTCTTGTCCTGATGTGGTTCGTTTGCCATCTAGGGCGAGCTAGGTCCCTAGGTTTCAGCATGTGATCGTTCCTTTTGGGAGGATCGCCCCAAATGCAGGCAGGTTTCAGGTGGTAATTGTCTTGTGAGAGTAGGGACCCATGAGACAATGAGGACCCTTGTCGGCAGGCCAATTCATGAACTAATGCCTTGTACTTTTATAGTTATTCTATCTGGTTATGTGTGCAGGTATGCTTGGTATGTGTTTTGGTTGTCAGTACAGTGCTTATGTTATGTCTGCCAGTGAGTCCAGTACGCAGTTCTTCCCTTTCGTGTTCTGGTGTAGATTTGTGTAGTATCTTAATTATCCAGCAAGCGCATCCTGTTTGGACGTGATACCATCTTTGCATTCATGCTAAGACATGGTGTGCCCAGCGGACATGACATTAGATATAAGTATCATGCCCACAATGCATCAGCCATAACATAAATATATACTTGCCAAGTGTTACAAATCCCATTATGTTCAACAGTACACCTCTCAGTGTCTTAGCATCGGCTTGGCTTTCACCTTGCCTGTGCAGAATCAATTTAGTTTTAACACATTTTTTTTCAATCTGAATTTAGGATTCATTTACAAACTAGAGGCACCGCAATGGGGAGGTGGTTTGCCCCCTGTTTTGCAAATTTATATATGGGGCGTCTTTGAGAAATTTTTCATATACAAAAATGGATGAAGCAAGTCAAGTTTCGGAGATACAAAGATGATCTGATAATCAATTGAGCCGCAGGCAGTGTAAAAAATTAATTAGTTATCTGGACCAAAGGGATTGAGAGGCCATTGTTCTACCAGTACAAAATCTGAAAATTCCATTAAATATATTAATTTAGTAGTTTTGTTGGAAGATGAAGAAAAATCTTGATGAGAACTTATTTGTTTTTTAATTATTCCATTGACTAATAGTTTAAATTTTTTTTTTTTAATACTTGTATTTTATTTGAAATTTTACAATAAAATGGTAAACATTCCATTGAAATGTAGTACTGTCATATGGATGTGCAATAAACATTGTCAACAAAGAGGTGAAATAGACTGAGGGGATACTTTCTTAGGAGCATATTGTGCGGTTCTCTCTTGTTGTATCCCAGTCCAGTCTTAACTTTAAACTGTTAGGTAAAAGAAACAGTACAATATAATCGGCCTGGCCAGGGCCTAATTTATCTTTGTAGAGGAGATTAGAGGAATAGAGGGGTCAGGTGAGGAGGAGGGGTGGTGGAGAGGTGTGTGTCTGAGACAGCTTGAGGGTTTCCCATGGGTGGATGTCGTCGGAGACAGCTCCGTCCTATGTATCTACTGTAGAGCAGCTTTTGTTAGGTGTTTTTCTCTACCCCTATAAAGAGGTCAAGAACCTGTTTTGTGAGGGGTATGAATAATCCAGCCATGGAGTTTTAAAAAGAAAATTAATATAGTAGTTGTCATTTTAGAAAATGTTAAATGAATGTACCTTTCTACCAATTTAAACATATTTGGCATACTTGTACAAGAGATGCATATTTTATTGAACAGAGTAGTGTTTTACAAAAGTGTTTTAGTAAGAGGTTTACCTGAAGCACCTAGGTGTGATTGTTCTCAGTAAGGGAAACCAAGTAATCTTGAAGATATGCTAACTTTCAATGGCTAACAAAAATACATAATGTTATATCAAGCTTTTGAATCTTCTATAGACCCTTTGTCAGGCTTAAAGGAGATGTCTCGAGGAAGCAGTGAATTTTTTTTTCCCAGTCCCCCTAATTAAGCAAACATTACTAAGCCCCCCTGTAAATGACTTTTATAGCTGGTTTCTACTTACAGTTCCAGCGTTTCAGCAACTTAAAAAAATTTTCCCAAGATGGCCGCCAGCTCTTTTCCCTTCGCTTGCTGTAGCCCGACGTGCGCGCTCCCGAGACGCTACCAGCTGTGTCTCCCTGACAACCGCCCCCCCCCCCAGCCGCCGACCGGACCCCTGGATTCAACGAGGCCGACCAGTCACCCACCGCCAGGCAGCAGGTAACCGGCGCAGCCCCCCCGGCCCAGCGGCAGCCCCCCCCGGCCCAGCGGCAGCCCCCCCCCCCGGCCCAGCGACAGCCCCCCCCGGCCCAGCGACAGTTCCCCCGGCCTAGCGACAGCCCCCCCGGCCTAGCGACAGCCCCCCCCGGCCTAGCGACAGTTCCCCTGGCCTAGCGACAGTTCCCCCGGCCTAGCGACAGCCCCCCCCCGGCCTAGCGACAGTTCCCCTGGCCTAGCGACAGCCCCCCCCGGCCTAGCGACAGCCCCCCCCTGGCCCAGCGACAGTTCCCCCGGCCTAGCGACAGCCCCCCCCGGCCTAGCGACAGTTCCCCTGGCCTAGCGACAGCCCCCCCGGCCTAGCGACAGTTCCCTCCAGCCCAGCGGCAGCCCCCCCCCCGGCCCAGCGACAGCCCCCCCCGGCCCAGCGACAGTTCCCCCGGCCTAGCGACAGTTCCCCCGGCCTAGCGGCAGCCCCCCCCGGCCTAGCGACAGTTCCCCTGGCCTAGCGACAGCCCCCCCCGGCCTAGCGACAGCCCCCCCCCGGCCCAGCGACAGTTCCCCCGGCCTAGCGACAACCCCCCCCGGCCTAGCGACAGTTCCCCTGGCCTAGCGACAGCCCCCCCGGCCTAGCGACAGTTCCCTCCAGCCTAGCGACAGCCCCCCCCGGCCTAGCGACAGTTCCCCCGGCCTAGCGACAGCCCCCCCCCCCTGGCCTAGCGACAGCCCCCCCCGGCCCAGCGACAGTTCCCCCGGCCTAGCGACAGTTCCCCCGGCCTAGCGACAGCCCCCCCCGGCCTAGCAACAGCCCCCCCCGGCCAAGCGACAGTTCCCCCGGCCTAGCGACAGCCCCCCCCCGGCCCAGCGGCAGCCCCCCCCCGGCCCAGCGGCAGCCCCCCCCGGCCCATCACTTACCTGGACGGCTGGGCGGCTTCTCTGCTGGGCGGCTGGGCTTCTCGGCTGGGCGGCTCTGCATGTTCCTCTAACAGAGGATGGTACAGAATGGCCGCTCCAGCGCGCTCCCGAGCAGTGACAGCTCGTCTGCGCATGCGCAGAAGAGCTGTAGCGGCGAGCACACTGAAGCGGCTCGTGCTGAAAGGAGAAGACCGGACTGCGCAAGCGCGTCTAAAAAAGCAAGCTGCCAGCGAATTTAGACGGAACCATGGAGACGAGGACGCTAGCAACGGAGCAGGTAAGTGAATAACTTCTGTATGGCTCATATTTAATGCACGATGTATATTACAAAGTGCATTAATATGGCCATACAGAAGTGTATAACCCCACTTGCTGCCGCGAGACAACCCCTTTAAGGACAGCGAGTGTGGACCCACTGTGCCAACCAAACGGTTTGACTTTGGGCTAATCTTAAGGGCATTATCCTGACTGTTCCACAGTATTCATCCTTTAACCCCTGTACAGGGATCTGGACTTCACCATGGAAAACCGAGCAGGCCGCTACCCCCTGGAATAGTCCCGGTATGGTTGGCAGCTCAATCATGGGGGACAGATGCACAACACGACAAAATGGGTCATAGTATAAACAGAATCCGGTGCAATACCAGGGCAGACAGAGAACAAACGCTATTCAGGTAAAAGTCCCGGAATTGGGGCAGAAACAGAAGTCAGAGACTTTAGACCTTGCTGGGTGACTGAGGCGAACTCACACTAATACTCAAGCGAAGAATGAGGATCCCCAGCGCAGCTAAATAGGAGGGCAATAGCTAAATACCCTGCAGCTGGGCTGAGCACACTGGAGAGGATTAAGTTGTGCAGTGCTTATGCAAAGTAGAAGCTAAGACTCCATTCATACAGGAGAAGCAGAGCGACGTCCACATCTGCCCGATATAGCAAGAGAGCGGCCGACATAGGTAGCCGGCCTAACAGTTTCTTAAGAGCGGAAAATTGACCCAGAGTGAATTAGAGTCCTCTGTAATAGTGACTTTCTCTGCTTTGCTGTCCTTCTGATCTCCCCCACAATCCCCTGGCACTGTCATACAGCCCTCTATAATAGCTGAGTGGAAAAGCAGTGCATGCATGTTAACAACTGGGGAGCAGAGTAAGGCCTCATGTCCACGGGGAAAATCAGATCCGCTGCAGATTCTCCATGTAGAATCTGCAGCGGGTCCCTCCTGCCCCGCGGACATGAGCGCTGAAAATAAGAATTTAAAAGCATTTACCCATCCGTAGCGGGCGGGGAAAGCCTTCTCTTCCTCACGGCCGGATCTTCTTTTCCGGCCGGCGGATGAATTTGTCACGCTGGCGGCACGTCGCCGGCACGTCAGTGACGTGCCGCGCGCATGCGCCGGGCACATCCGCCGAGCCGAAGCAAGAAAGATCCGGCCGTGAGGAAGAGAAGGCTTTCCCCGCCCGCTCCGGTTGAGTAATTCTTTTAAATTCCTATTTTAGGTCTCCCGCGGATCCGGACGGCTTCCATAGGCTTCAATAGAAGCCCACGGGAGCCGTCCCCGCGGGAGACCCGCATGAAAATGGAGCATGGTCCAGATTTTTTCATGCTCCATTTTTTTTTAAATCCCTTTTATTGACCATCCGCGGGTATTTATCTACCCCGCGGGTGGTCAATGCATCCCTATGGGGTGCGGATCCGCGGGCAGAAGAAGAGTTAAAATCCGCTGCAGATTTTAATTCTTATTTTGCCCGTGGACATGAGCCTTAAAGGGAGGAGCTATCTGTTTACTCTGACAGAATTTTCTAAGATTGCATTCCTCCAGTCTGCAGTGACTTGGAAAACAATACAAGCATAGAGAGGAAACCATCAGAAATTTCCAATTACAAAAAGTCTTTCTTTCCAAAAGCATATTGATTTAAAAAGAATACAAAAGTGTATATAGCCTTTAACAAAAAATAATGATGATTTTTTAACCATCTAGAATCCATCTTTAACCCCTTCCCTCCATATGACGTAAGGGTACGTCCTGGAGGTGGAGTACTTCCCGCAACTGGACGTGCCCTTATGTCATGTGGATAGCGCGAGATCAGAAGAGATCTCGCGCTATTCGGCAGTGGGAGCCGGCTGTCACTGATAGCCGTCCCCCCGCTGCAACAGTGGGGGTGCATCAGAGATGCGCCCCCACTGTTAACCCCTTCCCTGCCGCAATCTATGTAGATAACTGCATGGGAACGGTTCACAGAGGGAGCGTGCTCCTTCTGTGATGTTATCAGGCTCTCGCGATATAATCGCAGAGAGCCCGGACGGTTGCCATGGTTACAGGATGCCACCTACAGGCGTCCTGTATTACCATTGCCTATGATCGCTGTAATAAGTGATAAGGCATTGCAGGAGAGAAGTCCTACAATGCCTTATCATAGCAATCATCAGTGGTATGGTGTAAGTCCCCCAGAGAGACAAAAATGGTGTAAAAAAAAAAATGATAATAAAAATGTACAAGAAAAAGTTTAAAAAACCTCTTTTTGGGGGCTTTTTCTCATATTGACATTAAAAAAATCCCACATATTTGGTATCGTCGTGTCTGTAATGACACATTAAGTTGAACACGCTTTTTCATCCTGCACGGCAAAAAGCGTAAAAAGAATGCTAGCGTAAAATAATTTTTTAGCACTTTGCCTCCCAAAAAACACAGTAAATGTGATAAAAAAGCCATATGTACCCTAAAATGGTACTAATAAAAACTACAGCTCGTCTTGCAAAAAATAATTCCTCACAAAGCTCCGTAAATAGAAAAATTTAAAAAGTTATAGGACTTTGAATGCAGCGCTTTAGAAAAAAAAAAGATTCCCAAAAAAGGGTTTTTACTGCAGAAAAGTGGAAAAACCTAAAAAAATAGGAATTTTTGTATCCTTGTAATTGTACTGATCCGCAGAAAAAAATGTATTTTGTCATTTATGCTGCATAATTAACGCTTAAAAAAAAAATCTGTGGCAGAACTGATGCGTTTTCTCCCCCTGCGATCATATAAACATAACAAAAGTTTACCAATATCGTCTATGTACCCAAAAATGGCACTGATAAAAACTACAGTTCGCCACACAAAAAACTTATATGGCCATGTTGATGGAAAAATAAAAAAGTAATGGCTTTTGAAAAATGGAGATTAAAATCTGCCAAAAACCATTGCATCCTAAAGCCCAAAATAGGCCATGTCCTTAAGTGGTTACAGAGCCACTCCAGTGATTGTTTTTTTCCATTTATTGTGTAACTAACCCCCCAGCACATATAAGTGGGCTAGTGTTACCTTAATGTTAGGTATTCCTTTCTAACTGGCTTCTTTCTGCTCAGATGGTCATGTGATCTCATTTTTGACCAGCTCAGATCTACTTGGATTTATGCTGTCTGATACTACCCAGTTCCACAGTCTGAGTGACGCTATTGCAAGAGTCCTATCCCATAAACTGTCTAGATGGGGATACAGGCACTCCTATCACAACTACTAATGATGATCACACAGCTCCTGTTCACAGTTGTAATAGAGGAGATCACAGCTCATCCTTCTGACTGTATACTTATGGGCTGTAGCTTATTTAGGTGGCTATAGAAGGTAATGATAATTAAGGTCCTCCCAGCAGGCAGAATGGTACAGCCAGTTCACATGGCCCCCCACAGGTCATGTTTTAGGATACTTTATAGTAAGAACACTTGTGGCAATGTCTGAGGCACTGACAGTAATTACATTACCTGTGCAATACTGAGGAAATTCAGAAAACATGACCTGTGGGGGTCCATGAGGACTCGGGTTGGGAAACGCTGCCGACATGCTGTGCTGATGCTTCATAGGATATGTTTAAAAGTGAAAGTAAAAGTTTTCACTCTCAAGATGGTTTCGGATAAGTATTAGACAGGAGGCTGCAATTTATGAAAGTGGCTGCAGTACACAGAGGACACCTCCAGAGTGTGATAGGCAATCAGGTGGTGGGAACAGGGATAGAAAAATGAGTTTCCACCAGAGTGATCCTTAAGAATTAATAGTTGAAGATAAAGAGCAGTGCTACATAGTAGTAGAAATAAATACTAGCATGCCAACAAACAAAATCCTCAGATCCAAGTAAATAATCCAAAGAATCCACAGCACCCCCAAGGTATTAAAGGAATTATAGTGTATTCATCACTGCTTGCATAGCTTCCATCGACTTCTGTGAAATTTACATAAACAGCTAAGCAAAGAGCACTTGGGCTGTTTCTGTAATCTGCACCACCTCAACCACCTCATAAGGCTAGGCCAGGAGTGATGCGGGTCAAGAATATAGATAGGTGCAGTACCTAGTTTTGGGTCCTGCACGAATCTGACTTTTAGAGCATACCCCATGGATATACCATAAAAGTCTGAGATGGGAAGACCCCTTAAAAAAAACTATACTGACACAGGGCCTATGGATACACCAAAGATGTCCTATAAACTTGATGTCAACTGAGCCTTAATCTCAAAGTGGTATGCCCATTAGGCTAGGGCTAAACGGTCAACACAACCTAATGTAAGTGAAGGTGGTAATGATGCAACTCACAAATTGCAGAGACCATCAGCCAAAAATCACAAAGACACCACGCTGTCCGTGCATTGTCTGTGTATTTCGCGGGCAGCACACAGACCTATTTTACTCTATGCAGCTAGACCCTTTTCTAAAGGCCCAAGCAAGACAGCATACTCTCCGCCCACTACAGTTACACCTTTGGCCCTACCCTTTGTAGCTATTTTTCCTAGATTACCAGCAAACAGATGAAAGCACACCTAGCAAAAAATTTGAATTAAAACGCATAGGCCTCCTCCATAACCCCTCTAGCCCACCTTTCCATCACCAAACATGGTGTGCTTTCTACCATTAAAGGTAGGTAGAAAAAAATGTTCATTCAATCTGCTGGCTATCTAGGAGAAACAGAAGGACCATCTAGTATATCTCCTCAATATTGCATACACAGACCGGCCTAGCTTACAACTTTTAGCCTAATCCTTAATGTAATTGTACATTTTGAAAAAAAAAAACACAAGTGCTTCACCGTTTAGATGTATTGGCTCACATTAATGTGGTCGGTGCCTAAAAACTGGACTACACCTAGAACTGGGCACCGTTAGGTCAGCAAGCGGATGTGGACCCGCTTTGCCACAAACTGATTTGGCTTTGGGCTAAATCTGGAGGCAGCACTTAGGATACCCCGGTTTTCACCTCTTGCACCTCAAAGTGGCATTTGGCCTTCGCTGCGGAGTCCCCAAGCCGTTACTCGCAAAAGAATCTCAGTTGTGTGGCAGCTGACACTAACATAAGACCGAGGTGCAAGACCTATTAGCGCTATACTCACATTAGCCTGTTGTAAAGAAAAGGGTTAGATTGTGAGCCAGTACTATGCTGCCTAACAGCAACGTGCATTACAATTACGTAAACTTATTACTTTTATCCACTGGCCAACTATGCAAAGTTTTTGACAAAGCCTTCAATTATAATTCCCTATGTATACCGCCGATCTGTTCATAAGTCTCCTCACTATCCCACAACCCAAACGACTTTTCGATACATTCCACTCCCTCTTCAGCCCCAAAGAACAGGTCCCCGTGATGGATCCCACTGCTGAAGAGCTAGCCGCCCATTTCATAGAAAAAAAACAAAAACATCTGAAAACAAATCTCCAAAAACTGTACGGGGAGCCCCGATCCCGGTCTCTCTAGCAATGACTCCATATCTCACTATCAATACTAGAACCAACCACAGAGGAAGAAGTCTCCAGATTGCATTTCGCTACTCGCCGCACCACCTGCGTGAGCGACCCTCTCCTAAAGGCCCAAGCAAGACCGCATACTCTCCGCCCACTACAGTTACACCTTTGGCCCTACCCTTTGTAGCTATTTTTCCTAGATTACCAGCAAACAGATGAAAGCACACCTAGCAAAAAATTTGAATTAAAACGCATAGGCCTCCTCCATAACCCCTCTAGCCCACCTTTCCATCACCAAACATGGTGTGCTTTCTACCATTAAAGGTAGGTAGAAAAAAATGTTCATTCAATCTGCTGGCTATCTAGGAGAAACAGAAGGACCATCTAGTATATCTCCTCAATATTGCATACACAGACCGGCCTAGCTTACAACTTTTAGCCTAATCCTTAATGTAATTGTACATTTTGAAAGAAAAAAAACACAAGTGCTTCACCGTTTAGATGTATTGGCTCACATTAATGTGGTCGGTGCCTAAAAACTGGACTACACCTAGAACTGGGCACCGTTAGGTCAGCAAGCGGATGTGGACCCGCTTTGCCACAAACTGATTTGGCTTTGGGCTAAATCTGGAGGCAGCACTTAGGATACCCCGGTTTTCACCTCTTGCACCTCAAAGTGGCATTTGGCTTTCGCTGCGGGGTCCCCAAGCCGTCACTCGCAAAAGTAGTCTCAGTTGTGTGGCAGCTGACACTAACATAAGACCGAGGTGCAAGACCTATTAGCGCTATACTCACCTTAGCCTGTTGTAAAGAAAAGGGTTAGATTGTGAGCCAGTACTATGCTGCCTAACAGCAACGTGCATTACAATTACGTAAACTTATAACTTTTATCCACTGGCCAACTATACAAAGTTTTTGACAAAGCCTTCAATTATAATTCCCTATCTATACCGCCGATCTGTTCATACGTCTCCTCACTATCCCACAACCCAAACGACTTTTCGATACATTCCACTCCCTCTTCAGCCCCAAAGAACAGGCCCCCGTGATGGATCCCACTGCTGAAGAGCTAGCCACCCATTTCATAGAAAAAAAAACAAAAACATCTGAAAACTAATCTTCAAAAACTGTACGGGGAGCCCCGATCCCGGTCTCTCTAGCAATAACTCCATATCTCACTATCAATACTAGAACCAACCACAGAGGAAGAAGTCTCCAGATTGCATTTCGCTACTCGCCGCACCACCTGCGTGAGCGACCCTCTCCTAAAGGCCCAAGCAAGACAGCATACTCTCCGCCCACTACAGTTACACCTTTGGCCCTACCCTTTGTAGCTATTTTTCCTAGATTACCAGCAAACAGATGAAAGCACACCTAGCAAAAAATTTGAATTAAAACGCATAGGCCTCCTCCATAACCCCTCTAGCCCACCTTTCCATCACCAAACATGGTGTGCTTTCTACCATTAAAGGTAGGTAGAAAAAAATGTTCATTCAATCTGCTGGCTATCTAGGAGAAACAGAAGGACCATCTAGTATATCTCCTCAATATTGCATACACAGACCGGCCTAGCTTACAACTTTTAGCCTAATCCTTAATGTAATTGTACATTTTGAAAAAAAAAAACACAAGTGCTTCACCGTTTAGATGTATTGGCTCACATTAATGTGGTCGGTGCCTAAAAACTGGACTAAACCTACAACTGGGCACCGTTAGGTCAGCAAGCGGATGTGGACCCGCTTTGCCACAAACTGATTTGGCTTTGGGCTAAATCTGGAGGCAGCACTTAGGATACCCCGGTTTTCACCTCTTGCACCTCAAAGTGGCATTTGGCCTTCGCTGCGGAGTCCCCAAGCCGTTACTCGCAAAAGAATCTCAGTTGTGTGGCAGCTGACACTAACATAAGACCGAGGTGCAAGACCTATTAGCGCTATACTCACATTAGCCTGTTGTAAAGAAAAGGGTTAGATTGTGAGCCAGTACTATGCTGCCTAACAGCAACGTGCATTACAATTACGTAAACTTATTACTTTTATCCACTGGCCAACTATGCAAAGTTTTTGACAAAGCCTTCAATTATAATTCCCTATGTATACCGCCGATCTGTTCATAAGTCTCCTCACTATCCCACAACCCAAACGACTTTTCGATACATTCCACTCCCTCTTCAGCCCCAAAGAACAGGTCCCCGTGATGGATCCCACTGCTGAAGAGCTAGCCGCCCATTTCATAGAAAAAAAACAAAAACATCTGAAAACAAATCTCCAAAAACTGTACGGGGAGCCCCGATCCCGGTCTCTCTAGCAATAACTCCATATCTCACTATCAATACTAGAACCAACCACAGAGGAAGAAGTCTCCAGATTGCATTTCGCTACTCGCCGCACCACCTGCGTGAGCGACCCTCTCCTAAAGGCCCAAGCAAGACAGCATACTCTCCGCCCACTACAGTTACACCTTTGGCCCTACCCTTTGTAGCTATTTTTCCTAGATTACCAGCAAACAGATGAAAGCACACCTAGCAAAAAATGTGAATTAAAACGCATAGGCCTCCTCCATAACCCCTCTAGCCCACCTTTCCATCACCAAACATGGTGTGCTTTCTACCATTAAAGGTAGGTAGAAAAAAATGTTCATTCAATCTGCTGGCTATCTAGGAGAAACAGAAGGACCATCTAGTATATCTCCTCAATATTGCATACACAGACCGGCCTAGCTTACAACTTTTAGCCTAATCCTTAATGTAATTGTACATTTTGGAAAAAAAAAACACAAGTGCTTCACCGTTTAGATGTATTGGCTCACATTAATGTGGTCGGTGCCTAAAAACTGGACTACACCTAGAACTGGGCACCGTTAGGTCAGCAAGCGGATGTGGACCCGCTTTGCCACAAACTGATTTGGCTTTGGGCTAAATCTGGAGGCAGCACTTAGGATACCCCGGTTTTCACCTCTTGCACCTCAAAGTGGCATTTGGCTTTCGCTGCGGGGTCCCCAAGCCGTTACTCGCAAAAGTAGTCTCAGTTGTGTGGCAGCTGACACTAACATAAGACCGAGGTGCAAGACCTATTAGCGCTATACTCACCTTAGCCTGTTGTAAAGAAAAGGGTTAGATTGTGAGCCAGTACTATGCTGCCTAACAGCAACGTGCATTACAATTACGTAAACTTATTACTTTTATCCACTGGCCAACTATGCAAAGTTTTTGACAAAGCCTTCAATTATAATTCCCTATCTATACCGCCGATCTGTTCATAAGTCTCCTCACTATCCCACAACCCAAACGACTTTTCGATACATTCCACTCCCTCTTCAGCCCCAAAGAACAGGCCCCCGTGATGGATCCCACTGCTGGAGAGCTAGCCGCCCATTTCATAGAAAAAAAACAAAAACATCTGAAAACTAATCTCCAAAAACTGTACGGGGAGCCCCGATCCCGGTCTCTCTAGCAATAACTCCATATCTCACTATCAATACTAGAACCAACCACAGAGGAAGAAGTCTCCAGATTGCATTTCGCTACTCGCCGCACCACCTGCGTGAGCGACCCTCTCCTAAAGGCCCAAGCAAGACCGCATACTCTCCGCCCACTACAGTTACACCTTTGGCCCTACCCTTTGTAGCTATTTTTCCTAGATTACCAGCAAACAGATGAAAGCACACCTAGCAAAAAATGTGAATTAAAACGCATAGGCCTCCTCCATAACCCCTCTAGCCCACCTTTCCATCACCAAACATGGTGTGCTTTCTACCATTAAAGGTAGGTAGAAAAAAATGTTCATTCAATCTGCTGGCTATCTAGGAAAAACACAAGGACCATCTAGTATATCTCCTCAATATTGCATACACAGACCGGCCTAGCTTACAACTTTTAGCCTAATCCTTAATGTAATTGTACATTTTGAAAAAAAAAAACACAAGTGCTTCACCGTTTAGATGTATTGGCTCACATTAATGTGGTCGGTGCCTAAAAACTGGACTACACCTAGAACTGGGCACCGTTAGGTCAGCAAGCGGATGTGGACCCGCTTTGCCACAAACTGATTTGGCTTTGGGCTAAATCTGGAGGCAGCACTTAGGATACCCCGGTTTTCACCTCTTGCACCTCAAAGTGGCATTTGGCCTTCGCTGCGGAGTCCCCAAGCCGTTACTCGCAAAAGTAGTCTCAGTTGTGTGGCAGCTGACACTAACATAAGACCGAGGTGCAAGACCTATTAGCGCTATACTCACCTTAGCCTGTTGTAAAGAAAAGGGTTAGATTGTGAGCCAGTACTATGCTGCCTAACAGCAACGTGCATTACAATTACGTAAACTTATAACTTTTATCCACTGGCCAACTATACAAAGTTTTTGACAAAGCCTTCAATTATAATTCCCTATCTATACCGCCGATCTGTTCATACGTCTCCTCACTATCCCACAACCCAAACGAGTATTCGATACATTCCACTCCCTCTTCAGCCCCAAAGAACAGGCCCCCGTGATGGATCCCACTGCTGGAGAGCTAGCCGCCCATTTCATAGAAAAAAACCAAAAACATCTGAAAACAAATCTCCAAAAACTGTACGGGGAGCCCCGATCCCGGTCTCTCTAGCAATGACTCCATATCTCACTATCAATACTAGAACCAACCACAGAGGAAGAAGTCTCCAGATTGCATTTCGCTACTCGCCGCACCATCTGCGTGAGCGACCCTCTCCTAAAGGCCCAAGCAAGACAGCATACTCTCCGCCCACTACAGTTACACCTTTGGCCCTACCCTTTGTAGCTATTTTTCCTAGATTACCAGCAAACAGATGAAAGCACACCTAGCAAAAAATTTGAATGAAAACGCATAGGCCTCCTCCATAACCCCTCTAGCCCACCTTTCCATCACCAAACATGGTGTGCTTTCTACCATTAAAGGTAGGTAGAAAAAAATGTTCATTCAATCTGCTGGCTATCTAGGAGAAACAGAAGGACCATCTAGTATATCTCCTCAATATTGCATACACAGACCGGCCTAGCTTACAACTTTTAGCCTAATCCTTAATGTAATTGTACATTTTGAAAAAAAAAAAAAACACAAGTGCTTCACCGTTTAGATGTATTGGCTCACATTAATGTGGTCGGTGCCTAAAAACTGGACTACACCTAGAACTGGGCACCGTTAGGTCAGCAAGCGGATGTGGACCCGCTTTGCCACAAACTGATTTGGCTTTGGGCTAAATCTGGAGGCAGCACTTAGGATACCCCGGTTTTCACCTCTTGCACCTCAAAGTGGCATTTGGCCTTCGCTGCGGGGTCCCCAAGCCGTTACTCGCAAAAGTAGTCTCAGTTGTGTGGCAGCTGACACTAACATAAGACCGAGGTGCAAGACCTATTAGCGCTATACTCACCTTAGCCTGTTGTAAAGAAAAGGGTTAGATTGTGAGCCAGTACTATGCTGCCTAACAGCAACGTGCATTACAATTACGTAAACTTATTACTTTTATCCACTGGCCAACTATGCAAAGTTTTTGACAAAGCCTTCAATTATAATTCCCTATCTATACCGCCGATCTGTTCATAAGTCTCCTCACTATCCCACAACCCAAACGACTTTTCGATACATTCCACTCCCTCTTCAGCCCCAAAGAACAGGCCCCCGTGATGGATCCCACTGCTGGAGAGCTAGCCGCCCATTTCATAGAAAAAAAACAAAAACATCTGAAAACTAATCTCCAAAAACTGTACGGGGAGCCCCGATCCCGGTCTCTCTAGCAATGACTCCATATCTCACTATCAATACTAGTACCAACCACAGAGGAAGAAGTCTCCAGATTGCATTTCGCTACTCGCCGCACCACCTGCGTGAGCGACCCTCTCCTAAAGGCCCAAGCAAGACCGCATACTCTCCGCCCACTACAGTTACACCTTTGGCCCTACCCTTTGTAGCTATTTTTCCTAGATTACCAGCAAACAGATGAAAGCACACCTAGCAAAAAATGTGAATTAAAACGCATAGGCCTCCTCCATAACCCCTCTAGCCCACCTTTCCATCACCAAACATGGTGTGCTTTCTACCATTAAAGGTAGGTAGAAAAAAATGTTCATTCAATCTGCTGGCTATCTAGGAGAAACAGAAGGACCATCTAGTATATCTCCTCAATATTGCATACACAGACCGGCCTAGCTTACAACTTTTAGCCTAATCCTTAATGTAATTGTACATTTTGAAAAAAAAAAACACAAGTGCTTCACCGTTTAGATGTATTGGCTCACATTAATGTGGTCGGTGCCTAAAAACTGGACTACACCTAGAACTGGGCACCGTTAGGTCAGCAAGCGGATGTGGACCCGCTTTGCCACAAACTGATTTGGCTTTGGGCTAAATCTGGAGGCAGCACTTAGGATACCCCGGTTTTCACCTCTTGCACCTCAAAGTGGCATTTGGCCTTCGCTGCGGAGTCCCCAAGCCGTTACTCGCAAAAGTAGTCTCAGTTGTGTGGCAGCTGACACTAACATAAGACCGAGGTGCAAGACCTATTAGCGCTATACTCACCTTAGCCTGTTGTAAAGAAAAGGGTTAGATTGTGAGCCAGTACTATGCTGCCTAACAGCAACGTGCATTACAATTACGTAAACTTATAACTTTTATCCACTGGCCAACTATACAAAGTTTTTGACAAAGCCTTCAATTATAATTCCCTATCTATACCGCCGATCTGTTCATACGTCTCCTCACTATCCCACAACCCAAACGAGTATTCGATACATTCCACTCCCTCTTCAGCCCCAAAGAACAGGCCCCCGTGATGGATCCCACTGCTGGAGAGCTAGCCGCCCATTTCATAGAAAAAAACCAAAAACATCTGAAAACAAATCTCCAAAAACTGTACGGGGAGCCCCGATCCCGGTCTCTCTAGCAATGACTCCATATCTCACTATCAATACTAGAACCAACCACAGAGGAAGAAGTCTCCAGATTGCATTTCGCTACTCGCCGCACCATCTGCGTGAGCGACCCTCTCCTAAAGGCCCAAGCAAGACAGCATACTCTCCACCCACTACAGTTACACCTTTGGCCCTACCCTTTGTAGCTATTTTTCCTAGATTACCAGCAAACAGATGAAAGCACACCTAGCAAAAAATTTGAATTAAAACGCATAGGCCTCCTCCATAACCCCTCTAGCCCACCTTTCCATCACCAAACATGGTGTGCTTTCTACCATTAAAGGTAGGTAGAAAAAAATGTTCATTCAATCTGCTGGCTATCTAGGAGAAACAGAAGGACCATCTAGTATATCTCCTCAATATTGCATACACAGACCGGCCTAGCTTACAACTTTTAGCCTAATCCTTAATGTAATTGTACATTTTGAAAAAAAAACAAAACACAAGTGCTTCACCGTTTAGATGTATTGGCTCACATTAATGTGGTCGGTGCCTAAAAACTGGACTACACCTAGAACTGGGCACCGTTAGGTCAGCAAGCGGATGTGGACCCGCTTTGCCACAAACTGATTTGGCTTTGGGCTAAATCTGGAGGCAGCACTTAGGATACCCCGGTTTTCACCTCTTGCACCTCAAAGTGGCATTTGGCCTTCGCTGCGGGGTCCCCAAGCCGTTACTCGCAAAAGTAGTCTCAGTTGTGTGGCAGCTGACACTAACATAAGACCGAGGTGCAAGACCTATTAGCGCTATACTCACCTTAGCCTGTTGTAAAGAAAAGGGTTAGATTGTGAGCCAGTACTATGCTGCCTAACAGCAACGTGCATTACAATTACGTAAACTTATTACTTTTATCCACTGGCCAACTATGCAAAGTTTTTGACAAAGCCTTCAATTATAATTCCCTATCTATACCGCCGATCTGTTCATAAGTCTCCTTACTATCCCACAACCCAAACGACTTTTCGATACATTCCACTCCCTCTTCAGCCCCAAAGAACAGGCCCCCGTGATGGATCCCACTGCTGGAGAGCTAGCCGCCCATTTCATAGAAAAAAAACAAAAACATCTGAAAACTAATCTCCAAAAACTGTACGGGGAGCCCCGATCCCGGTCTCTCTAGCAATGACTCCATATCTCACTATCAATACTAGTACCAACCACAGAGGAATAAGTCTCCAGATTGCATTTGGCTACTCGCCGCACCACCTGCGTGAGCGACCCTCTCCTGAAGGCCCAAGCAAGACAGCATACTCTCCGCCCACTACAGTTACACCTTTGGCCCTACCCTTTGTTGCTATTTTTCCTAGATTACCAGCAAACAGATGAAAGCACACCTAGCAAAGAATTTGAATTAAAACGCATAGGCCTCCTCCATAACCCCTCTAGCCCACCTTTCCATCACCAAACATGGTGTGATTTCTACCATTAAAGGTAGGTAGAAAAAAATGTTCATTCAATCTGCTGGCTATCTAGGAGAAACAGAAGGACCTTCTAGTATATCTCCTCAATATTGCATACACAGACCGGCCTAGCTTACAACTTTTAGCCTAATCCTTAATGTAATTGTACATTTTGAAAGAAAAAAAACACAAGTGCTTCACCGTTTAGATGTATTGGCTCACATTAATGTGGTCGGTGCCTAAAAACTGGACTAAACCTAGAACTGGGCACCGTTAGGTCAGCAAGCGGATGTGGACCCGCTTTGCCACAAACTGATTTGGCTTTGGGCTAAATCTGGAGGCAGCACTTAGGATACCCCGGTTTTCACCTCTTGCACCTCAAAGTGGCATTTGGCTTTCGCTGCGGGGTCCCCAAGCCGTCACTCGCAAAAGTAATCTCAGTTGTGTGGCAGCTGACACTAACATAAGACCGAGGTGCAAGACCTATTAACGCTATACTCACCTTAGCCTGTTGTAAAGAAAAGGGTTAGATTGTGAGCCAGTACTATGCTGCCTAACAGCAACGTGCATTACAATTACGTAAACTTATAACTTTTATCCACTGGCCAACTATACAAAGTTTTTGACAAAGCCTTCAATTATAATTCCCTATCTATACCGCCGATCTGTTCATACGTCTCCTCACTATCCCACAACCCAAACGAGTATTCGATACATTCCACTCCCTCTTCAGCCCCAAAGAACAGGCCCCCGTGATGGATCCCACTGCTGAAGAGCTAGCCGCCCATTTCATAGAAAAAAACCCAAAAACATCTGAAAACTAATCTCCAAAAACTGTACGGGGAGCCCCGATCCCGGTCTCTCTAGCAATAACTCCATATCTCACTATCAATGCTAGAACCAACCACAGAGGAAGAAGTCTCCAGATTGCATTTCGCTACTCGCCGCACCACCTGCGTGAGCGACCCTCTCCTAAAGGCCCAAGCAAGACAGCATACTCTCCGCCCACTACAGTTACACCTTTGGCCCTACCCTTTGTAGCTATTTTTCCTAGATTACCAGCAAACAGATGAAAGCACACCTAGCAAAAAATGTGAATTAAAACGCATAGGCCTCCTCCCTAACCCCTCTAGCCCACCTTTCCATCACCAAACATGGTGTGCTTTCTACCATTAAAGGTAGGTAGAAAAAAATGTTCATTCAATCTGCTGGCTATCTAGGAGAAACAGAAGGACCATCTAGTATATCTCCTCAATATTGCATACACAGACCGGCCTAGCTTACAACTTTTAGCCTAATCATTAATGTAATTGTACATTTTGAAAAAAAAAAACACAAGTGCTTCACCGTTTAGATGTATTGGCTCACATTAATGTGGTCGGTGCCTAAAAACTGGACGAAACCTAGAACTGGGCACCGTTAGGTCAGCAAGCGGATGTGGACCCGCTTTGCCACAAACTGATTTGGCTTTGGGCTAAATCTGGAGGCAGCACTTAGGATACCCCGGTTTTCACCTCTTGCACCTCAAAGTGGCATTTGGCCTTCGCTGCGGAGTCCCCAAGCCGTTACTCGCAAAAGAATCTCAGTTGTGTGGCAGCTGACACTAACATAAGACCGAGGTGCAAGACCTATTAGCGCTATACTCACCTTAGCCTGTTGTAAAGAAAAGGGTTAGATTGTGAGCCAGTACTATGCTGCCTAACAGCAACGTGCATTACAATTACGTAAACTTATTACTTTTATCCACTGGCCAACTATGCAAAGTTTTTGACAAAGCCTTCAATTATAATTCCCTATCTACACCGCCGATCTGTTCATAAGTCTCCTCACTATCCCACAACCCAAACGACTTTTCGATACATTCCACTCCCTCTTCAGCCCCAAAGAACAGGCCCCCGTGATGGATCCCACTGCTGGAGAGCTAGCCGCCCATTTCATAGAAAAAAAACAAAAACATCTGAAAACTAATCTCCAAAAACTGTACGGGGAGCCCCGATCCCGGTCTCTCTAGCAATGACTCCATATCTCACTATCAATACTAGTACCAACCACAGAGGAATAAGTCTCCAGATTGCATTTGGCTACTCGCCGCACCACCTGCGTGAGCGACCCTCTCCTGAAGGCCCAAGCAAGACAGCATACTCTCCGCCCACTACAGTTACACCTTTGGCCCTACCCTTTGTTGCTATTTTTCCTAGATTACCAGCAAACAGATGAAAGCACACCTAGCAAAGAATTTGAATTAAAACGCATAGGCCTCCTCCATAACCCCTCTAGCCCACCTTTCCATCACCAAACATGGTGTGATTTCTACCATTAAAGGTAGGTAGAAAAAAATGTTCATTCAATCTGCTGGCTATCTAGGAGAAACAGAAGGACCTTCTAGTATATCTCCTCAATATTGCATACACAGACCGGCCTAGCTTACAACTTTTAGCCTAATCCTTAATGTAATTGTACATTTTGAAAGAAAAAAAACACAAGTGCTTCACCGTTTAGATGTATTGGCTCACATTAATGTGGTCGGTGCCTAAAAACTGGACTAAACCTAGAACTGGGCACCGTTAGGTCAGCAAGCGGATGTGGACCCGCTTTGCCACAAACTGATTTGGCTTTGGGCTAAATCTGGAGGCAGCACTTAGGATACCCCGGTTTTCACCTCTTGCACCTCAAAGTGGCATTTGGCCTTCGCTGCGGGGTCCCCAAGCCGTTACTCGCAAAAGTAATCTCAGTTGTGTGGCAGCTGACACTAACATAAGACCGAGGTGCAAGACCTATTAACGCTATACTCACCTTAGCCTGTTGTAAAGAAAAGGGTTAGATTGTGAGCCAGTACTATGCTGCCTAACAGCAACGTGCATTACAATTACGTAAACTTATAACTTTTATCCACTGGCCAACTATACAAAGTTTTTGACAAAGCCTTCAATTATAATTCCCTATCTATACCGCCGATCTGTTCATACGTCTCCTCACTATCCCACAACCCAAACGAGTATTCGATACATTCCACTCCCTCTTCAGCCCCAAAGAACAGGCCCCCGTGATGGATCCCACTGCTGAAGAGCTAGCCGCCCATTTCATAGAAAAAAACCCAAAAACATCTGAAAACTAATCTCCAAAAACTGTACGGGGAGCCCCGATCCCGGTCTCTCTAGCAATAACTCCATATCTCACTATCAATACTAGAACCAACCACAGAGGAAGAAGTCTCCAGATTGCATTTCGCTACTCGCCGCACCACCTGCGTGAGCGACCCTCTCCTAAAGGCCCAAGCAAGACCGCATACTCTCCGCCCACTACAGTTACACCTTTGGCCCTACCCTTTGTAGCTATTTTTCCTAGATTACCAGCAAACAGATGAAAGCACACCTAGCAAAAAATGTGAATTAAAACGCATAGGCCTCCTCCATAACCCCTCTAGCCCACCTTTCCATCACCAAACATGGTGTGCTTTCTACCATTAAAGGTAGGTAGAAAAAAATGTTCATTCAATCTGCTGGCTATCTAGGAGAAACACAAGGACCATCTAGTATATCTCCTCAATATTGCATACACAGACCGGCCTAGCTTACAACTTTTAGCCTAATCCTTAATGTAATTGTACATTTTGAAAAAAAAAAACACAAGTGCTTCACCGTTTAGATGTATTGGCTCACATTAATGTGGTCGGTGCCTAAAAACTGGACTACACCTAGAACTGGGCACCGTTAGGTCAGCAAGCGGATGTGGACCCGCTTTGCCACAAACTGATTTGGCTTTGGGCTAAATCTGGAGGCAGCACTTAGGATACCCCGGTTTTCACCTCTTGCACCTCAAAGTGGCATTTGGCCTTCGCTGCGGAGTCCCCAAGCCGTTACTCGCAAAAGTAGTCTCAGTTGTGTGGCAGCTGACACTAACATAAGACCGAGGTGCAAGACCTATTAGCGCTATACTCACCTTAGCCTGTTGTAAAGAAAAGGGTTAGATTGTGAGCCAGTACTATGCTGCCTAACAGCAACGTGCATTACAATTACGTAAACTTATAACTTTTATCCACTGGCCAACTATACAAAGTTTTTGACAAAGCCTTCAATTATAATTCCCTATCTATACCGCCGATCTGTTCATACGTCTCCTCACTATCCCACAACCCAAACGAGTATTCGATACATTCCACTCCCTCTTCAGCCCCAAAGAACAGGCCCCCGTGATGGATCCCACTGCTGGAGAGCTAGCCGCCCATTTCATAGAAAAAAACCAAAAACATCTGAAAACAAATCTCCAAAAACTGTACGGGGAGCCCCGATCCCGGTCTCTCTAGCAATGACTCCATATCTCACTATCAATACTAGAACCAACCACAGAGGAAGAAGTCTCCAGATTGCATTTCGCTACTCGCCGCACCATCTGCGTGAGCGACCCTCTCCTAAAGGCCCAAGCAAGACAGCATACTCTCCGCCCACTACAGTTACACCTTTGGCCCTACCCTTTGTAGCTATTTTTCCTAGATTACCAGCAAACAGATGAAAGCACACCTAGCAAAAAATTTGAATTAAAACGCATAGGCCTCCTCCATAACCCCTCTAGCCCACCTTTCCATCACCAAACATGGTGTGCTTTCTACCATTAAAGGTAGGTAGAAAAAAATGTTCATTCAATCTGCTGGCTATCTAGGAGAAACAGAAGGACCATCTAGTATATCTCCTCAATATTGCATACACAGACCGGCCTAGCTTACAACTTTTAGCCTAATCCTTAATGTAATTGTACATTTTGAAAAAAAAAAAAAACACAAGTGCTTCACCGTTTAGATGTATTGGCTCACATTAATGTGGTCGGTGCCTAAAAACTGGACTACACCTAGAACTGGGCACCGTTAGGTCAGCAAGCGGATGTGGACCCGCTTTGCCACAAACTGATTTGGCTTTGGGCTAAATCTGGAGGCAGCACTTAGGATACCCCGGTTTTCACCTCTTGCACCTCAAAGTGGCATTTGGCCTTCGCTGCGGGGTCCCCAAGCCGTTACTCGCAAAAGTAGTCTCAGTTGTGTGGCAGCTGACACTAACATAAGACCGAGGTGCAAGACCTATTAGCGCTATACTCACCTTAGCCTGTTGTAAAGAAAAGGGTTAGATTGTGAGCCAGTACTATGCTGCCTAACAGCAACGTGCATTACAATTACGTAAACTTATTACTTTTATCCACTGGCCAACTATGCAAAGTTTTTGACAAAGCCTTCAATTATAATTCCCTATCTATACCGCCGATCTGTTCATAAGTCTCCTCACTATCCCACAACCCAAACGACTTTTCGATACATTCCACTCCCTCTTCAGCCCCAAAGAACAGGCCCCCGTGATGGATCCCACTGCTGGAGAGCTAGCCGCCCATTTCATAGAAAAAAAACAAAAACATCTGAAAACTAATCTCCAAAAACTGTACGGGGAGCCCCGATCCCGGTCTCTCTAGCAATGACTCCATATCTCACTATCAATACTAGTACCCACCACAGAGGAATAAGTCTCCAGATTGCATTTGGCTACTCGCCGCACCACCTGCGTGAGCGACCCTCTCCTGAAGGCCCAAGCAAGACAGCATACTCTCCGCCCACTACAGTTACACCTTTGGCCCTACCCTTTGTTGCTATTTTTCCTAGATTACCAGCAAACAGATGAAAGCACACCTAGCAAAGAATTTGAATTAAAACGCATAGGCCTCCTCCATAACCCCTCTAGCCCACCTTTCCATCACCAAACATGGTGTGATTTCTACCATTAAAGGTAGGTAGAAAAAAATGTTCATTCAATCTGCTGGCTATCTAGGAGAAACAGAAGGACCTTCTAGTATATCTCCTCAATATTGCATACACAGACCGGCCTAGCTTACAACTTTTAGCCTAATCCTTAATGTAATTGTACATTTTGAAAGAAAAAAAACACAAGTGCTTCACCGTTTAGATGTATTGGCTCACATTAATGTGGTCGGTGCCTAAAAACTGGACTAAACCTAGAACTGGGCACCGTTAGGTCAGCAAGCGGATGTGGACCCGCTTTGCCACAAACTGATTTGGCTTTGGGCTAAATCTGGAGGCAGCACTTAGGATACCCCGGTTTTCACCTCTTGCACCTCAAAGTGGCATTTGGCTTTCGCTGCGGGGTCCCCAAGCCGTCACTCGCAAAAGTAATCTCAGTTGTGTGGCAGCTGACACTAACATAAGACCGAGGTGCAAGACCTATTAACGCTATACTCACCTTAGCCTGTTGTAAAGAAAAGGGTTAGATTGTGAGCCAGTACTATGCTGCCTAACAGCAACGTGCATTACAATTACGTAAACTTATAACTTTTATCCACTGGCCAACTATACAAAGTTTTTGACAAAGCCTTCAATTATAATTCCCTATCTATACCGCCGATCTGTTCATACGTCTCCTCACTATCCCACAACCCAAACGAGTATTCGATACATTCCACTCCCTCTTCAGCCCCAAAGAACAGGCCCCCGTGATGGATCCCACTGCTGAAGAGCTAGCCGCCCATTTCATAGAAAAAAACCCAAAAACATCTGAAAACTAATCTCCAAAAACTGTACGGGGAGCCCCGATCCCGGTCTCTCTAGCAATGACTCCATATCTCACTATCAATACTAGAACCAACCACAGAGGAAGAAGTCTCCAGACTGCATTTCGCTACTCGCCGCACCACCTGCGTGAGCGACCCTCTCCTAAAGGCCCAAGCAAGACAGCATACTCTCCGCCCACTACAGTTACACCTTTGGCCCTACCCTTTGTTGCTATTTTTCCTAGATTACCAGCAAACAGATGAAAGCACACCTAGCAAAGAATTTGAATTAAAACGCATAGGCCTCCTCCATAACCCCTCTAGCCCACCTTTCCATCACCAAACATGGTGTGCTTTCTACCATTAAAGGTAGGTAGAAAAAAATGTTCATTCAATCTGCTGGCTATCTAGGAGAAACAGAAGGACCATCTAGTATATCTCCTCAATATTGCATACACAGACCGGCCTAGCTTACAACTTTTAGCCTAATCCTTAATGTAATTGTACATTTTGAAAGAAAAAAAACACAAGTGCTTCACCGTTTAGATGTATTGGCTCACATTAATGTGGTCGGTGCCTAAAAACTGGACTACACCTAGAACTGGGCACCGTTAGGTCAGCAAGCGGATGTGGACCCGCTTTGCCACAAACTGATTTGGCTTTGGGCTAAATCTGGAGGCAGCACTTAGGATACCCCGGTTTTCACCTCTTGCACCTCAAAGTGGCATTTGGCCTTCGCTGCGGAGTCCCCAAGCCGTTACTCGCAAAAGTAGTCTCAGTTGTGTGGCAGCTGACACTAACATAAGACCGAGGTGCAAGACCTATTAGCGCTATACTCACCTTAGCCTGTTGTAAAGAAAAGGGTTAGATTGTGAGCCAGTACTATGCTGCCTAACAGCAACGTGCATTACAATTACGTAAACTTATTACTTTTATCCACTGGCCAACTATACAAAGTTTTTGACAAAGCCTTCAATTATAATTCCCTATCTATACCGCCGATCTGTTCATACGTCTCCTCACTATCCCACAACCCAAACGAGTATTCGATACATTCCACTCCCTCTTCAGCCCCAAAGAACAGGCCCCCGTGATGGATCCCACTGCTGGAGAGCTAGCCGCCCATTTCATAGAAAAAAACCAAAAACATCTGAAAACAAATCTCCAAAAACTGTACGGGGAGCCCCGATCCCGGTCTCTCTAGCAATGACTCCATATCTCACTATCAATACTAGAACCAACCACAGAGGAAGAAGTCTCCAGATTGCATTTCGCTACTCGCCGCACCACCTGCGTGAGCGACCCTCTCCTAAAGGCCCAAGCAAGACAGCATATTCTCCGCCCACTACAGTTACACCTTTGGCCCTACCCTTTGTTGCTATTTTTCCTAGATTACCAGCAAACAGATGAAAGCACACCTAGCAAAGAATTTGAATTAAAACGCATAGGCCTCTTCCATAACCCCTCTAGCCCACCTTTCCATCACCAAACATGGTGTGCTTTCTACCATTAAAGGTAGGTAGAAAAAAATGTTCATTCAATCTGCTGGCTATCTAGGAGAAACAGAAGGACCATCTAGTATATCTCCTCAATATTGCATACACAGACCGGCCTAGCTTACAACTTTTAGCCTAATCCTTAATGTAATTGTACATTTTGAAAAAAAAAAAAAACACAAGTGCTTCACCGTTTACATGTATTGGCTCACATTAATGTGGTCGGTGCCTAAAAACTGGACTACACCTAGAACTGGGCACCGTTAGGTCAGCAAGCGGATGTGGACCCGCTTTGCCACAAACTGATTTGGCTTTGGGCTAAATCTGAAGGCAGCACTTAGGATACCCCGGTTTTCACCTCTTGCACCTCAAAGTGGCATTTGGCCTTCGCTGCGGGGTCCCCAAGCCGTTACTTGCAAAAGTAGTCTCAGTTGTGTGGCAGCTGACACTAACATAAGACCGAGGTGCAAGACCTATTAGCGCTATACTCACCTTAGCCTGTTGTAAAGAAAAGGGTTAGATTGTGAGCCAGTACTATGCTGCCTAACAGCAACGTGCATTACAATTACGTAAACTTATTACTTTTATCCACTGGCCAACTATGCAAAGTTTTTGACAAAGCCTTCAATTATAATTCCCTATCTATACCGCCGATCTGTTCATAAGTCTCCTCACTATCCCACAACCCAAACGACTTTTCGATACATTCCACTCCCTCTTCAGCCCCAAAGAACAGGCCCCCGTGATGGATCCCACTGCTGAAGAGCTAGCCGCCCATTTCATAGAAAAAAAACAAAAACATCTGAAAACTAATCTCCAAAAACTGCACGGGGAGCCCCGATCCCGGTCTCTCTAGCAATGACTCCATATCTCACTATCAATACTAGAACCAACCACAGAGGAAGAAGTCTCCAGATTGCATTTCGCTACTCGCCGCACCACCTGCGTGAGCGACCCTCTCCTAAAGGCCCAAGCAAGACAGCATACTCTCCGCCCACTACAGTTACACCTTTGGCCCTACCCTTTGCTGCTATTTTTCCTAGATTACCAGCAAACAGATGAAAGCACACCTAGCAAAGAATTTGAATTAAAACGCATAGGCCTCCTCCATAACCCCTCTAGCCCACCTTTCCATCACCAAACATGGTGTGCTTTCTACCATTAAAGGTAGGTAGAAAAAAATGTTCATTCAATCTGCTGGCTATCTAGGAGAAACAGAAGGACCATCAGTATATCTCCTCAATATTGCATACACAGACCGGCCTAGCTTACAACTTTTAGCCTAATCCTTAATGTAATTGTACATTTTGAAAGAAAAAAAACACAAGTGCTTCACCGTTTAGATGTATTGGCTCACATTAATGTGGTCGGTGCCTAAAAACTGGACTAAACCTAGAACTGGGCACCGTTAGGTCAGCAAGCGGATGTGGACCCGCTTTGCCACAAACTGATTTGGCTTTGGGCTAAATCTGGAGGCAGCACTTAGGATACCCCGGTTTTCACCTCTTGCACCTCAAAGTGGCATTTGGCCTTCGCTGCAGAGTCCCCAAGCCGTTACTCACAAAAGTAATCTCAGTTGTGTGTCAGCTGACACTAACATAAGACCGAGGTGCAAGACCTATTAACGCTATACTCACCTTAGCCTGTTGTAAAGAAAAGGGTTAGATTGTGAGCCAGTACTATGCTGCCTAACAGCAACGTGCATTACAATTACGTAAACTTATAACTTTTATCCACTGGCCAACTATACAAAGTTTTTGACAAAGCCTTCAATTATAATTCCCTATCTATACCGCCGATCTGTTCATACGTCTCCTCACTATCCCACAACCCAAACGAGTATTCGATACATTCCACTCCCTCTTCAGCCCCAAAGAACAGGCCCCCGTGATGGATCCCACTGCTGAAGAGCTAGCCGCCCATTTCATAGAAAAAAAAACAAAAACATCTGAAAACTAATCTCCAAAAACTGTAGGGGGAGCCCCGATCCCAGTCTCTCTAGCAATGACTCCATATCTCACTATCAATACTAGTACCAACCACAGAGGAAGAAGTCTCCAGATTGCATTTCGCTACTCGCCGCACCACCTGCGTGAGCGACCCTCTCCTAAAGGCCCAAGCAAGACAGCATACTCTCCGCCCACTACAGTTACACCCTTGGCCCTACCCTTTGTAGCTATTTTTCCTAGATTACCAGCAAACAGATGAAAGCACACCTAGCAAAGAATTTGAATTAAAACGCATAGGCCTCCTCCATAACCCCTCTAGCCCACCTTTCCATCACCAAACATGGTGTGCTTTCTACCATTAAAGGTAGGTAGAAAAAAATGTTCATTCAATCTGCTGGCTATCTAGGAGAAACAGAAGGACCACCAGTATATCTCCTCAATATTGCATACACAGACCGGCCTAGCTTACAACTTTTAGCCTAATCCTTAATGTAATTGTACATTTTGAAAGAAAAAAAACACAAGTGCTTCACCGTTTAGATGTATTGGCTCACATTAATGTGGTCGGTGCCTAAAAACTGGACTAAACCTAGAACTGGGCACCGTTAGGTCAGCAAGCGGATGTGGACCCGCTTTGCCACAAACTGATTTGGCTTTGGGCTAAATCTGGAGGCAGCACTTAGGATACCCCGGTTTTCACCTCTTGCACCTCAAAGTGGCATTTGGGCTTCGCTGCGGAGTCCCCAAGCCGTTACTCACAAAAGTAGTCTCAGTTGTGTGGCAGCTGACACTAACATAAGACCGAGGTGCAAGATTTATTAGCGCTATACTCACCTTAGCCTGTTGTAAAGAAAAGGGTTAGATTGTGAGCCAGTACTATGCTGCCTAACAGCAACGTGCATTACAATTACGTAAACTTATAACTTTTATCCACTGGCCAACTATACAAAGTTTTTGACAAAGCCTTCAATTATAATTCCCTATCTATACCGCCGATCTGTTCATACGTCTCCTCACTATCCCACAACCCAAACGAGTATTCGATACATTCCACTCCCTCTTCAGCCCCAATGAACAGGCCCCCGTGATGGATCCCACTGCTGGAGAGCTAGCCGCCCATTTCATAGAAAAAAACCAAAAACATCTGAAAACAAATCTCCAAAAACTGTACGGGGAGCCCCGATCCCGGTCTCTCTAGCAATGACTCCATATCTCACTATCAATACTAGAACCAACCACAGAGGAAGAAGTCTCCAGATTGCATTTCGCTACTCGCCGCACCACCTGCGTGAGCGACCCTCTCCTAAAGGCCCAAGCAAGACAGCATACTCTCCGCCCACTACAGTTACACCTTTGGCCCTACCCTTTGTAGCTATTTTTCCTAGATTACCAGCAAACAGATGAAAGCACACCTAGCAAAAAATGTGAATTAAAACGCATAGGCCTCCTCCATAACCCCTCTAGCCCACCTTTCCATCACCAAACATGGTGTGCTTTCTACCATTAAAGGTAGGTAGAAAAAAATGTTCATTCAATCTGCTGGCTATCTAGGAGAAACAGAAGGACCATCTAGTATATCTCCTCAATATTGCATACACAGACCGGCCTAGCTTACAACTTTTAGCCTAATCCTTAATGTAATTGTACATTTTGAAAGAAAAAAAACACAAGTGCTTCACCGTTTAGATGTATTGGCTCACATTAATGTGGTCGGTGCCTAAAAACTGGACTACACCTAGAACTGGGCACCGTTAGGTCAGCAAGCGGATGTGGACCCGCTTTGCCACAAACTGATTTGGCTTTGGGCTAAATCTGGAGGCAGCACTTAGGATACCCCGGTTTTCACCTCTTGCACCTCAAAGTGGCATTTGGCCTTCGCTGCGGAGTCCCCAAGCCGTTACTCGCAAAAGTAGTCTCAGTTGTGTGGCAGCTGACACTAACATAAGACCGAGGTGCAAGACCTATTAGCGCTATACTCACCTTAGCCTGTTGTAAAGAAAAGGGTTAGATTGTGAGCCAGTACTATGCTGCCTAACAGCAACGTGCATTACAATTACGTAAACTTATAACTTTTATCCACTGGCCAACTATACAAAGTTTTTGACAAAGCCTTCAATTATAATTCCCTATCTATACCGCCGATCTGTTCATACGTCTCCTCACTATCCCACAACCCAAACGAGTATTCGATACATTCCACTCCCTCTTCAGCCCCAAAGAACAGGCCCCCGTGATGGATCCCACTGCTGGAGAGCTAGCCGCCCATTTCATAGAAAAAACCCAAAAACATCTGAAAACAAATCTCCAAAAACTGTACGGGGAGCCCCGATCCCGGTCTCTCTAGCAATGACTCCATATCTCACTATCAATACTAGAACCAACCACAGAGGAAGAAGTCTCCAGATTGCATTTCGCTACTTGCCGCACCACCTGCGTGAGCGACCCTCTCCTAAAGGCCCAAGCAAGACAGCATACTCTCCGCCCACTACAGTTACACCTTTGGCCCTACCCTTTGTAGCTATTTTTCCTAGATTACCAGCAAACAGATGAAAGCACACCTAGCAAAAAATTTGAATTAAAACGCATAGGCCTCCTCCATAACCCCTCTAGCCCACCTTTCCATCACCAAACATGGTGTGCTTTCTACCATTAAAGATAGGTAGAAAAAAATGTTCATTCAATCTGCTGGCTATCTAGGAGAAACAGAAGGACCATCTAGTATATCTCCTCAATATTGCATACACAGACCGGCCTAGCTTACAACTTTTAGCCTAATCCTTAATGTAATTGTACATTTTGAAAGAAAAAAAACACAAGTGCTTCACCGTTTAGATGTATTGGCTCACATTAATGTGGTCGGTGCCTAAAAACTGGACTACACCTAGAACTGGGCACCGTTAGGTCAGCAAGCGGATGTGGACCCGCTTTGCCACAAACTGATTTGGCTTTGGGCTAAATCTGGAGGCAGCACTTAGGATACCCCGGTTTTCACCTCTTGCACCTCAAAGTGGCATTTGGCCTTCGCTGCGGGGTCCCCAAGCCGTTACTCGCAAAAGTAGTCTCAGTTGTGTGGCAGCTGACACTAACATAAGACCGAGGTGCAAGACCTATTAACGCTATACTCACCTTAGCCTGTTGTAAAGAAAAGGGTTAGATTGTGAGCCAGTACTATGCTGCCTAACAGCAACGTGCATTACAATTACGTAAACTTATAACTTTTATCCACTGGCCAACTATACAAAGTTTTTGACAAAGCCTTCAATTATAATTCCCTATCTATACCGCCGATCTGTTCATACGTCTCCTCACTATCCCACAACCCAAACGAGTATTCGATACATTCCACTCCCTCTTCAGCCCCAAAGAACAGGCCCCCGTGATGGATCCCACTGCTGAAGAGCTAGCCGCCCATTTCATAGAAAAAAAAAAAAAAACATCTGAAAACTAATCTCCAAAAACTGTACGGGGAGCCCCGATCCCGGTCTCTCTAGCAATAACTCCATATCTCACTATCAATACTAGAACCAACCACAGAGGAAGAAGTCTCCAGATTGCATTTCGCTACTCGCCGCACCACCTGCGTGAGCGACCCTCTCCTAAAGGCCCAAGCAAGACAGCATACTCTCCGCCCACTACAGTTACACCTTTGGCCCTACCCTTTGTAGCTATTTTTCCTAGATTACCAGCAAACAGATGAAAGCACACTGTGAGGGTTATGAACATATTAATTTATATATGTATGTATCTTTGATATACGTTTCCGGAGGCTGTAGGCCTAAATTGTACACTCTATTCTGTGTCCTATAAAAAGCTCCTGTACATTTAGCTTAGTACTCAATTACATTAAGTAGAGGTGTAATCTTAAATGTCCATCATGTCTCCAAGAGCTTGTTTATCTCATTACACTGATCAAAAGGTTGTATGGAATGCTTTGTTAATGTAGAGTGTGATGATAATCAGGATACCAGACACGATGTCTACATACAAACAAATAAAGCATTGTTTATAGAGAAGACAAAATTATGTACCAGTAAAACAGGTCAACCTCTGTAACACTAGCCTACTGATACGCCTACTATTTTCTGTATAAGAATAAGGCAATGTACACAATAAACTCAGATTGCTTCTAGACACAGGCCTGATCTCTGTGTTTCATAGCTTTCTCATGGCGGCTGCCATAACAGCCTTTGATTTGGAGCCTCACAGCATATTGACGGAACATTGAATTCCCTAACAGTAATTGGCGCCCGATCGCGGGGCTTGATGGAACAAGAGGACCACCTACACCTCGAACCCCCCCGGACCCAGATGGGATAAGGAGCCACTCGGAACCACGGATTGACAAAAACTGCGCAGTAAGGTAAGGTTTTATCTTGCCACAATCTATCCGTGCTTCCTGGCTGCTCCTTTCCTGTCCGAGGGGTAAGAAGTGCATGCCTCTTATAAATCTTCAAGCTTTTTAAGAATTCATATGGTGGGCTGAATATGCTGTGCGGGTGTTTAACTGTTATTGTCTTTATTTGTTACTTTGCATGGTCAGTGTACAGAATATGATACCCTATTGCCAATCTCTGGAAGGCATGGTATAAGTTATACCAGGGAAGCCTAAAATTTTCAGGGGATAAAACCCCTGATGGGATCCTCTTATAAACATAAGAGAAGTAGTAGAGACGAGGTAAAATATGCAGGGTGAGAAGTACAGAATATGAAACCCGCTTGCCGATCTCGGGAAGGCATGGTATAAATTGTACCAGGGAAGCCTAAAATTTTCAGGGGATAAAATCCCTGATGGGAGCCTCTTATAGGTATAAGAGAAGTAGTTGAGACGGGGGGAAATAAGCAGGGTTGGGAAGTACCGACACTTTTAGACAAGTGAGGAAGTACTGACACTTAAAGTACTGACAAAAAAAAAAAAAAAAATTGTAACTGACATGCAAATGTTTTTGTCTTTATGTGTGTGTATAAATGGAAGGACCTGTATGAGAGTTAGACTGTGTTATATGGTGTATACTGTCCGGTAACCAGAAACAAAATGAAGCAAAAATGACCAAATGCTGAGCCAGACCACAGGGGGTGGAGCTAGGTGATGTAAGGAGATGGGAGGGAAGAACAATAGGAACAGGTCTTGCTCCACCCTACACACAGTCCAGCCTAGGTGAGAAGTGTGTCTCCATTTTAAGTGGATGTTGGTGTATATATATGTATATTGTGGTAATGTATAGAGTGAAGGTCACTCTTAGACTCCATGTTAAGTCTCTCACTTGAACAAATGGAGTGACCAAAGGAGGGGCATCTAATTTTATTCCTGAGACTAGTTGTGTGAGATAATAGCCCAGGATTACCACAGTGTATATATGTATATACAGATTCGTGGAATATGTGGAATTCAAAAATATTGAGTTGTGTTAATTTGAATATTATTGAATTAAGATATTAATATGAGATAATTGTGTACTTGAAACACCTGATAAGTACTTTAGTCAAATTAATAACAAAAGTTCTATTTAAAGTGTATCTCACTTTCAATTAACAACAGTATTTTATTTGAAGAGTGTATAAAGAAAATAATAATAAAAATAATAAGCCTCTTGGTGTACATAAACCGCCAGCCATTGTCCATACTGCTGGTAAAGAGGATAAGGTGCGGAAGACTGCACAGAAAAATAGTGAAACAAACAATTGTTTTATGTGTGTGAAAGAATAAAAATAATAAGCCTCTTGGTGTACATAAACCGCCAGCCATTGTCCATACTGCTGGTAAAGAGGATAAGGTGTGAAAGATAGCTAAAGAAATTGGCAAATGAATATTGGTCCCCATCCCACTTATTAGGGTCCCAATCAACTACAGTATGAACCTTTTATAGTGTCTAACTCTCTTTAAGGCGTAATTTGAACTAAGTCTTGCTCCTTGCAGCAATATATATTAATGGCGCTGTGAACCGGATTACGCAGAGAGTAATACACTAGTTTGTTTTAAAGGAAAATTTTGATAAACTGATAGTTGAAGAATTTCTTGTGATAATCGGGCTTAGTGTGAAAATGTCGCTGTTTAAGAAAATCCGCAATAGTACGAAAATGTCGGTAGCTAAGAACAAAGAAGTGTCCGATGAATTGTTAATTATGCCAGGGTGGAATAAAGCCCCCTATAATATATTGGCCGCTGAGTGGTCACAGTGTGGTGAATATCAGTATGTGGGTAGAAATGGGCATAAGTTGTATTGTGTTTGTCATTGGGTAGCCTATTCTGAGCGAATTGTGTAAAAACCGCGGTACTAAGAGTTTTTCTTATCTATACATAATTCGCTCATTATTGGAAGTCTGGTGTACAGTAAATACAATCCCAATTTCTACTTCACATATTATCAGTCCGTATAGGAATGAATAAAAACCCCCTTAGTGAGTGTGAATTTGCAGTTTTGTAAGGTGGGGGCAAGTGTATTACATTCTGGGTTAATCTTAAATAGACAGCCCAGGTTAGTTACACACAATAGAAGATGGTCACAGGCAGTGGAACCTGTTATACAGCTTTGCTATCTGTCTGGACAAGTTTCTGTGTTCTATAGAAGATAAGATAAATTTCAAAGGGTGGGGAGTACTGGGCTTTAGAAGACCTACTTGTCTTTGCAAAGAAATCTGAATTAAGAATTGGTTATATTTGGCTACACAGGAAGTATGTTGTATTATATATATATATATATATATATATATATATATATATATATATATATATACTGTTCAGTAGCTGAAAATGAAATGAGAAAAGAATTCAAAGATGTTCTCTCATTGTCGGGTTAGTTCCCTCTTCCATCTTCACCCCCTCCTTCATCTCAATTCCAACCGTCTCCTCCCCACCCTATGCCAAGTCATCCACTCCAAGGTCAAACATTGGACTGGAGGGATGGACCTGCTGGCATTGTGGACAACAGAACCCGGATTGGAGAGAGAGCTGCCCTGCTTGCGGAGCTCCTCGGCACAAACCGCTTATGCCTATGCTCACTAGATCCTAGGCTAGTGAGTGGAAGCATGAGGACAAGAAAGAGATGAAGGGAGCGGAGGGTGATATAGAAGTATATGTAAAACAGGGAAGGCAGTGGGAACGATAATCTAAAATTATGTGAAAGACTATTGTGGCACAGATTGGGATAAAATTAAACATAGAGAATTGAGAAGTGGTAAAATATTTTTAATTTGTCTGAAACATTGGGGAAAAAGAAAAAAAAAATTGAGAGAATCCTCCTTGTCTCTTTCTAATATCACACAAAGAGAAGGAAGAAAGTGTAAAACAATTCTATGCCCCCCCCCTTCAACAACATTTGTCAGATCTGGGATATAGGGGCATAGAAGAGATGGGTAAACATGTACTTAGTATGGCCTTTGTAGAAGGTCTATTGAAATCCCTAAGGTCATAGATAATAAGCCAGAGTGGAGACAGTCTGAATCTCCGGCCCTTTTTTCAGACAAAAGGGCATTTATGTAACTGTCCTGCAGGCTTGGACTCCGCCTGAGGGGACTGTGCTGTTGCAATATGTTAATGACTTTCCAGCTTTGTGCTGAGGATCTGAAACATGTCAATCTGCATCTATTTCTCTTCTAAAATTTTTTTTTTAGCAGAAAATGGCTGCAAGGCTTAAAAAGGAAAAATTACAGCTTTGTAAACAAAAGGTTGTTGTCTAGCTCAAGAAGGCAGACATCTCACAGAACGACGCAGGGCTGCAGTTCAAGCCATTTCTGTATCTTCTTCTGCTGCCAAAGCTTCTGCTGCCAAAGTCCCCCTTTTTGGGACTTGTCTCATACTGCCGTCCCTGGCCTTTCATGCGACAGCAGTATTGACGCAAAAACATGGTGGACGTCCACGGTCACTTGGGTATTACTCCGGTAGCCCGAGGAGCCCCCTCCTGTGTCTGTGCGGTGGCAGCAGTACAAGTAAGGGTTGACAAGTCTTCTGAGTTGGTCCTGAACTACCCCCCCTAGTGGTTCTCACCCCTCATGACATCCAGAGTATACTTACTCAAGTACAACCTAAACATCTGTCTCTAGCTCGTCAAATAAGGTTGCAATGTGCTTTGCTCATGCCCCCCCTTTAATATTTCTTTTCAATGGTGAACCCGGCTACTCTTCTTCCAATCGAGTATCCTGTTTCAAATGGGGGAGGGGGAGGCATAGGTGATCAAATGGGGGAGGGGGATGCATAGGTGATCTATGTACTACAGATCAGCTATTTTAAAAAAATTTTTTGCAAATAAGAACGTGATCTATTTGGAATAGAATATCAGCATGATTGTCTAGCATTGATGCAACAAGAAAGTTTAAGTTTTAAAGAGTTATTGAAACCCCTTGTTAATACATATTTTGAGTTGTATTTTATAGATGGTACCAGGGTGATTGACGACTCCACACCAGATGTTCACACAACAAGATCTCTAAAAGCAGAATGCCTCCGCATGTCTCGGTACAAGAAGCGGAACTGAAGGCCCTTACTGAGGCGTGTAGAGTGACAGAAGGTAACCATTTACACTGACTCCTGGTATGTATTCGGCATAGATCATGGTTACGGCCCAATATGGAAGGCCAGACATTTTTAAACTTCTGTAGGACAACCCATTGAGAATGGTGTAGCAGTACAGAACCTTATGAAAGCCTTACTCCTACCAGACAAAGTAGCAATCCTGAAGGTGAAAGCTCATACTAAAGCCAACAGTGCAGAAGCAAAAGGCAACGCCCTAGCAGACTTCAGCGCAGACAGCGGCCCTCAAGCCGTGGAAGAAAGAAGAAAAGAAGATACTGACTCACAAGTCAGAGACTATGATTTGGACTTTGATAAAAATTTGAACATTGATGTACTAAAGACATTACAGTCACAAGCCAGCAAAGAAGAAAAAGATAAATGGACTAATATGAGAGCAGTAGAACAGGGTGGCGTATGGCAAACAGTCAATAACTTGCCTACCACGATCCCTGTACCCCATGATGGCCCAGCTGATCCATGGAAAGACTCACCTATCGAAGGCAGCTATGTTACCTACGCTTGAGAGAGAAAGGGTTGCCCCCTGGGTTCTTTGTAGCTGCTACATCATTTGTCCAGTTTTGCATGAGCTATGCTGTAAGCAACAGGGTAGAAGTAAATTGACCACAAAGGCACTTGCCAGGACCACTCTACCCATTTCAGGGATTGCAAATTGACAACATTCAGCTCCCACGTGTTGGGAAGTATGAATATGTGCTTGTTGTTGTTGATGTTTTTCAGGTTGGAGGCGTACCCTGTTACAAAAGTAAATGAGCAGGTAACCGAAAAGAAGCTCATGAATAAGGTAATCTGCAGATACGGGGTACCAGAGATAATCGAGTCAGATAGAGGTACACATTTCACAGGTGAAATAATGCAACACTTCATGTCTGCCCTGGGTAACTCCCAGGCATTTGACACCCCCTTATCATCCACAAAGAGCCATAAAACCATTGTGCATTATAATATTTCTCTTCAGGCAATGAAACCCTGCACCAGAGGAAAACGAAAATGGTATGATACCCTATTAGGGGGAATTGGTACAGGTGTAGGGGTTCTGAACTCTATAGATTTAGAGGTGATGAAGAATAAAATGGCTGGGGTAGGACAGAATGTTTCTAGATTGATAAATGTTCAGGCACAATGCATGCCTTCCTTGTTCCTCCCCCGATGTCTTGCATTAGGATATGATAAGGATGTATTAACGCTTTTTAATCTGGTTTTGCGGTTTAAAAGGATTTGTTTGTAAATATGAGTAAATTCATGAACTATACACAATGTAGCCTGCAATATGTATATATAATTCACGAGAGGGACAAAGCAGTCAGATGTGATGACAAATAATGAAAAATTGTGGAGAAATATTCTCAATAATGTAATTCCAGTAGCATCTTGGATACGGCCCGGGGCTGATGGTGTAGAATGCTCTGATGAGTATAGCACAGGGGAAATGACTTTTTTTTTATGATGTAAAGGACACAAGCCTGATGTGTAAGTCTGTAGTACTACCTGTGGTGTTCGGACCGCCTCTATATGCTTTACAATATTGGTTGCCCAAGTTCGCAGGTATGATGATTTATAGTGAAAATAAAACCCATGGTATAGAGAACTGTGAAAAAACACTGGATGGCCTAGCATGCGGACGGAGTACAGCCGCATATGAGCCATGTTTCCAGCAGCCTTCAATCAGCATATGTGATTGGACGGTGTTACCTGCTTCTTCTATATGCTGATAGAAGTTGGCCCCCAATATGTATATGTTCTTTGTTGCCAACCGAACTGGAACCACCAGTATGTATAATCTCACCACTCCATTGTCTGGATGTATACAGAACATATCGGTGATACATAGATTTACAGAAACTTACACATTTTTGTCAGATGCTGAAGCAACATTAAGGTACTACTGGTACCCAGATACTATCCCTATGTCAACTCTGACAGTATCCTTGGGTAGAATTGTAAGACTAATGATAGATACTGAACACCTTTAAAAGCATTTGGATGTTACTTACCTCTCCCTTATGGAATTAGAAAAATGTATGGGTAGGAGATAAGCTAGTCAGCCTAGGTATTGAGATCCAGGCAGACACAGAGTATAACTGGTATGATATTTTTACTGAATGGTCACCTACAGCAGGAAAGATGATGGATTTTATGTTTCACCCATTACTAATACTGTTTCTTTTGTTCATTCTTTTGAGTGTTTGCAATTTATGGACATTCTGTGGGATACGGAGACAAGCAAATTATCTGGAATCGCTACCTCTACGATATCGTTAAAACAGTCTTACGTAAAAGAGCAACAACAGTGGGGATCCGGCGAAGAGGATAGAAAGACCGGCAGGGGTGGCTTAGCACCCTTGATAGTACCACTACAAAGGCTCTTTTCAAGATGGACTGTTTCAAAATTGGGGATTGTGAGGGTTATGAACATATTAATTTATATATGTATGTATCTTTGATATACGTTTCCGGAGGCTGTAGGCCTAAATTGTACACTCTATTCTGTGTCCTATAAAAAGCTCCTGTACATTTAGCTTAGTACTCAATTACATTAAGTAGAGGTGTAATCTTAAATGTCCATCATGTCTCCAAGAGCTTGTTTATCTCATTACACTGATCAAAAGGTTGTATGGAATGCTTTGTTAATGTAGAGTGTGATGATAATCAGGATACCAGACACGATGTCTACATACAAACAAATAAAGCATTGTTTATAGAGAAGACAAAATTATGTACCAGTAAAACAGGTCAACCTCTGTAACACTAGCCTACTGATACGCCTACTATTTTCTGTATAAGAATAAGGCAATGTACACAATAAACTCAGATTGCTTCTAGACACAGGCCTGATCTCTGTGTTTCATAGCTTTCTCATGGCGGCCGCCATAACAGCCTTTGATTTGGAGCCTCACAGCATATTGACGGAACATTGAATTCCCTAACACACACCTAGCAAAAAATGTGAATTAAAATGCATAGGCCTCCTCCATAACCCCTCTAGCCCACCTTTCCATCACCAAACATGGTGTGCTTTCTACCATTAAAGGTAGGTAGAAAAAAATGTTCATTCAATCTGCTGGCTATCTAGGAGAAACAGAAGGACCATCTAGTATATCTCCTCAATATTGCATACACAGACCGGCCTAGCTTACAACTTTTAGCCTAATCCTTAATGTAATTGTACATTTTGAAAGAAAAAAAACACAAGTGCTTCACCGTTTAGATGTATTGGCTCACATTAATGTGGTCGGTGCCTAAAAACTGGACTACACCTAGAACTGGGCACCGTTAGGTCAGCAAGCGGATGTGGACCCGCTTTGCCACAAACTGATTTGGCTTTGGGCTAAATCTGGAGGCAGCACTTAGGATACCCCGGTTTTCACCTCTTGCACCTCAAAGTGGCATTTGGCCTTCGCTGCGGGGTCCCCAAGCCGTTACTCGCAAAAGTAGTCTCAGTTGTGTGGCAGCTGACACTAACATAAGACCGAGGTGCAAGACCTATTAGCGCTATACTCACCTTAGCCTGTTGTAAAGAAAAGGGTTAGATTGTGAGCCAGTACTATGCTGCCTAACAGCAACGTGCATTACAATTACGTAAACTTATTACTTTTATCCACTGGCCAACTATGCAAAGTTTTTGACAAAGCCTTCAATTATAATTCCCTATCTATACCGCCGATCTGTTCATAAGTCTCCTCACTATCCCACAACCCAAACGACTTTTCGATACATTCCACTCCCTCTTCAGCCCCAAAGAACAGGCCCCCGTGATGGATCCCACTGCTGGAGAGCTAGCCGCCCATTTCATAGAAAAAAAACAAAAACATCTGAAAACAAATCTCCAAAAACTGTACGGGGAGCCCCGATCCCGGTCTCTCTAGCAATAACTCCATATCTCACTATCAATACTAGTACCAACCACAGAGGAAGAAGTCTCCAGATTGCATTTCGCTACTCGCCGCACCACCTGCGTGAGCGACCCTCTCCTAAAGGCCCAAGCAAGACAGCATACTCTCCACCCACTACAGTTACACCTTTGGCCCTACCCTTTGTAGCTATTTTTCCTAGATTACCAGCAAACAGATGAAAGCACACCTAGCAAAAAATGTGAATTAAAACGCATAGGCCTCCTCCATAACCCCTCTAGCCCACCTTTCCATCACCAAACATGGTGTGCTTTCTACCATTAAAGGTAGGTAGAAAAAAATGTTCATTCAATCTGCTGGCTATCTAGGAGAAACAGAAGGACCATCTAGTATATCTCCTCAATATTGCATACACAGACCGGCCTAGCTTACAACTTTTAGCCTAATCCTTAATGTAATTGTACATTTTGGAAAAAAAAAACACAAGTGCTTCACCGTTTAGATGTATTGGCTCACAATAATGTGGTCGGTGCCTAAAAACTGGACTACACCTAGAACTGGGCACCGTTAGGTCAGCAAGCGGATGTGGACCCGCTTTGCCACAAACTGATTTGGCTTTGGGCTAAATCTGGAGGCAGCACTTAGGATACCCCGGTTTTCACCTTTTGCACCTCAAAGTGGCATTTGGCCTTTGCTGCGGAGTCCCCAAGCCGTTACTCGCAAAAGTAGTCTCAGTTGTGTGGCAGCTGACACTAACATAAGACCGAGGTGCAAGACCTATTAACGCTATACTCACCTTAGCCTGTTGTAAAGAAAAGGGTTAGATTGTGAGCCAGTACTATGCTGCCTAACAGCAACGTGCATTACAATTACGTAAACTTATAACTTTTATCCACTGGCCAACTATACAAAGTTTTTGACAAAGCCTTAAATTATAATTCCCTATCTATACCGCCGATCTGTTCATACGTCTCCTCACTATCCCACAACCCAAACGACTTTTCGATACATTCCACTCCCTCTTCAGCCCCAAAGAACAGGCCCCCGTGATGGATCCCACTGCTGAAGAGCTAGCCGCCCATTTCATAGAAAAAAAACCAAAAACATCTGAAAACTAATCTCCAAAAACAGTACGGGGAGCCCCGATCCCGGTCTCTCTAGCAATGACTCCATATCTCACTATCAATACTAGAACCAACCACAGAGGAAGAAGTCTCCAGATTGCATTTCGCTACTCGCCGCACCACCTGCGTGAGCGACCCTCTCCTAAAGGCCCAAGCAAGACAGCATACTCTCCGCCCACTACAGTTACACCTTTGGCCCTACCCTTTGTAGCTATTTTTCCTAGATTACCAGCAAACAGATGAAAGCACACCTAGCAAAAAATGTGAATTAAAATGCATAGGCCTCCTCCATAACCCCTCTAGCCCACCTTTCCATCACCAAACATGGTGTGCTTTCTACCATTAAAGGTAGGTAGAAAAAAATGTTCATTCAATCTGCTGGCTATCTAGGAGAAACAGAAGGACCATCTAGTATATCTCCTCAATATTGCATACACAGACCGGCCTAGCTTACAACTTTTAGCCTAATCCTTAATGTAATTGTACATTTTGAAAAAAAAAAACACAAGTGCTTCACCGTTTAGATGTATTGGCTCACAATAATGTGGTCGGTGCCTAAAAACTGGACTACACCTAGAACTGGGCACCGTTAGGTCAGCAAGCGGATGTGGACCCGCTTTGCCACAAACTGATTTGGCTTTGGGCTAAATCTGGAGGCAGCACTTAGGATACCCCGGTTTTCACCTCTTGCACCTCAAAGTGGCATTTGGCCTTCGCTGCGGGGTCCCCAAGCCGTTACTCGCAAAAGTAGTCTCAGTTGTGTGGCAGCTGACACTAACATAAGACCGAGGTGCAAGACCTATTAGCGCTATACTCACCTTAGCCTGTTGTAAAGAAAAGGGTTAGATTGTGAGCCAGTACTATGCTGCCTAACAGCAACGTGCATTACAATTACGTAAACTTATTACTTTTATCCACTGGCCAACTATGCAAAGTTTTTGATAAAACCTTCAATTATAATTCCCTATCTATACCGCCGATCTGTTCATAAGTCTCCTCACTATCCCACAACCCAAACGACTTTTCGATACATTCCACTCCCTCTTCAGCCCCAAAGAACAGGCCCCCGTGATGGATCCCACTGCTGGAGAGCTAGCCGCCCATTTCATAGAAAAAAAACAAAAACATCTGAAAACAAATCTCCAAAAACTGTACGGGGAGCCCCGATCCCGGTCTCTCTAGCAATAACTCCATATCTCACTATCAATACTAGTACCAACCACAGAGGAAGAAGTCTCCAGATTGCATTTCGCTACTCGCCGCACCACCTGCGTGAGCGACCCTCTCCTAAAGGCCCAAGCAAGACAGCATACTCTCCACCCACTACAGTTACACCTTTGGCCCTACCCTTTGTAGCTATTTTTCCTAGATTACCAGCAAACAGATGAAAGCACACCTAGCAAAAAATGTGAATTAAAACGCATAGGCCTCCTCCATAACCCCTCTAGCCCACCTTTCCATCACCAAACATGGTGTGCTTTCTACCATTAAAGGTAGGTAGAAAAAAATGTTCATTCAATCTGCTGGCTATCTAGGAGAAACAGAAGGACCATCTAGTATATCTCCTCAATATTGCATACACAGACCGGCCTAGCTTACAACTTTTAGCCTAATCCTTAATGTAATTGTACATTTTGGAAAAAAAAAAACACAAGTGCTTCACCGTTTAGATGTATTGGCTCACAATAATGTGGTCGGTGCCTAAAAACTGGACTACACCTAGAACTGGGCACCGTTAGGTCAGCAAGCGGATGTGGACCCGCTTTGCCACAAACTGATTTGGCTTTGGGCTAAATCTGGAGGCAGCACTTAGGATACCCCGGTTTTCACCTTTTGCACCTCAAAGTGGCATTTGGCCTTTGCTGCGGAGTCCCCAAGCCGTTACTCACAAAAGTAGTCTCAGTTGTGTGGCAGCTGACACTAACATAAGACCGAGGTGCAAGACCTATTAAAGGAGATGTCCCGCGCCGAAACGGGTTTTTTTTTTTTTAAACCCCCCCCCCGTTCGGCGCGAGACAACCCCGATGCAGGGGTTAAAAAAACCACCCGCACAGCGCTTACCTGAATCCCGGCGGTCCGGTGACTTCAATACTTACCGCTGAAGATGGCCGCCGGGATCCTCTATCTTCGTGACCGCAGCTCTTCTGTGCGGTCCACTGCCGATTCCAGCCTCCTGATTGGCTGGAATCGGCACGTGACGGGGCGGAGCTACACGGAGCTACACGGAGCCCCATAGAGAACAGCAGAAGACCCGGACTGCGCAAGCGCGGCTAATTTGGCCATCGGAGGCCAAAAATTAGTCGGCACCATGGAGACCAGGACGCTAGCAACGGAGCAGGTAAGTAAAAAACTTTTTATAACTTCTGTATGGCTCATAATTAATGCACAATGTATATTACAAAGTGCATTATTATGGCCATACAGAAGTGTATAACCCCACTTGCTGCCTCGGGACATCTCCTTTAACGCTATACTCACCTTAGCCTGTTGTAAAGAAAAGGGTTAGATTGTGAGCCAGTACTATGCTGCCTAACAGCAACGTGCATTACAATTACGTAAACTTATAACTTTTATCCACTGGCCAACTATACAAAGTTTTTGACAAAGCCTTAAATTATAATTCCCTATCTATACCGCCGATCTGTTCATACGTCTCCTCACTATCCCACAACCCAAACGAGTATTCGATACATTCCACTCCCTCTTCAGCCCCAAAGAACAGGCCCCCGTGATGGATCCCACTGCTGAAGAGCTAGCCGCCCATTTCATAGAAAAAAAACCAAAAACATCTGAAAACTAATCTCCAAAAACAGTACGGGGAGCCCCGATCCCGGTCTCTCTAGCAATGACTCCATATCTCACTATCAATACTAGAACCAACCACAGAGGAAGAAGTCTCCAGATTGCATTTCGCTACTCGCCGCACCACCTGCGTGAGCGACCCTCTCCTAAAGGCCCAAGCAAGACAGCATACTCTCCGCCCACTACAGTTACACCTTTGGCCCTACCCTTTGTAGCTATTTTTCCTAGATTACCAGCAAACAGATGAAAGCACACCTAGCAAAAAATGTGAATTAAAATGCATAGGCCTCCTCCATAACCCCTCTAGCCCACCTTTCCATCACCAAACATGGTGTGCTTTCTACCATTAAAGGTAGGTAGAAAAAAATGTTCATTCAATCTGCTGGCTATCTAGGAGAAACAGAAGGACCATCTAGTATATCTCCTCAATATTGCATACACAGACCGGCCTAGCTTACAACTTTTAGCCTAATCCTTAATGTAATTGTACATTTTGAAAAAAAAAAACACAAGTGCTTCACCGTTTAGATGTATTGGCTCACAATAATGTGGTCGGTGCCTAAAAACTGGACTACACCTAGAACTGGGCACCGTTAGGTCAGCAAGCGGATGTGGACCCGCTTTGCCACAAACTGATTTGGCTTTGGGCTAAATCTGGAGGCAGCACTTAGGATACCCCGGTTTTCACCTCTTGCACCTCAAAGTGGCATTTGGCCTTCGCTGCGGGGTCCCCAAGCCGTTACTCGCAAAAGTAGTCTCAGTTGTGTGGCAGCTGACACTAACATAAGACCGAGGTGCAAGACCTATTAGCGCTATACTCACCTTAGCCTGTTGTAAAGAAAAGGGTTAGATTGTGAGCCAGTACTATGCTGCCTAACAGCAACGTGCATTACAATTACGTAAACTTATTACTTTTATCCACTGGCCAACTATGCAAAGTTTTTGACAAAGCCTTCAATTATAATTCCCTATCTATACCGCCGATCTGTTCATAAGTCTCCTCACTATCCCACAACCCAAACGACTTTTCGATACATTCCACTCCCTCTTCAGCCCCAAAGAACAGGCCCCCGTGATGGATCCCACTGCTGGAGAGCTAGCCGCCCATTTCATAGAAGAAAAACAAAAACATCTGAAAACAAATCTCCAAAAACTGCACGGGGAGCCCCGATCCCGGTCTCTCTAGCAATGACTCCATATCTCACTATCAATACTAGTACCAACCACAGAGGAAGAAGTCTCCAGATTGCATTTCGCTACTCGCCGCACCACCTGCGTGAGCGACCCTCTCCTAAAGGCCCAAGCAAGACAGCATACTCTCCGCCCACTACAGTTACACCTTTGGCCCTACCCTTTGTAGCTATTTTTCCTAGATTACCAGCAAACAGATGAAAGCACACCTAGCAAAAAATCTGAATGAAAACGCATAGGCCTCCTCCATAACCCCTCTAGCCCACCTTTCCATCACCAAACATGGTGTGCTTTCTACCATTAAAGGTAGGTAGAAAAAAATGTTCATTCAATCTGCTGGCTATCTAGGAGAAACAGAAGGACCATCTAGTATATCTCCTCAATATTGCATACACAGACCGGCCTAGCTTACAACTTTTAGCCTAATCCTTAATGTAATTGTACATTTTGAAAAAAAAAAACACAAGTGCTTCACCGTTTAGATGTATTGGCTCACATTAATGTGGTCGGTGCCTAAAAACTGGACTACACCTAGAACTGGGCACCGTTAGGTCAGCAAGCGGATGTGGACCCGCTTTGCCACAAACTGATTTGGCTTTGGGCTAAATCTGGAGGCAGCACTTAGGATACCCCGGTTTTCACCTCTTGCACCTCAAAGTGGCATTTGGCCTTCGCTGCGGGGTCCCCAAGCCGTTACTCGCAAAAGTAGTCTCAGTTGTGTGGCAGCTGACACTAACATAAGACCGAGGTGCAAGACCTATTAGCGCTATACTCACCTTAGCCTGTTGTAAAGAAAAGGGTTAGATTGTGAGCCAGTACTATGCTGCCTAACAGCAACGTGCATTACAATTACGTAAACTTATTACTTTTATCCACTGGCCAACTATGCAAAGTTTTTGACAAAGCCTTCAATTATAATTCCCTATCTATACCGCCGATCTGTTCATAAGTCTCCTCACTATCCCACAACCCAAACGACTTTTCGATACATTCCACTCCCTCTTCAGCCCCAAAGAACAGGCCCCCGTGATGGATCCCACTGCTGGAGAGCTAGCCGCCCATTTCATAGAAAAAAACCAAAAACATCTGAAAACTAATCTCCAAAAACTGTACGGGGAGCCCCGATCCCGGTCTCTCTAGCATAACTCCATATCTCACTATCAATACTAGAACCAACCACAGAGGAAGAAGTCTCCAGATTGCATTTCGGTACTCGCCGCACCACCTGCGTGAGCGACCCTCTCCTAAAGGCCCAAGCAAGACAGCATACTCTCCGCCCACTACAGTTACACCTTTGGCCCTACCCTTTGTAGCTATTTTTCCTAGATTACCAGCAAACAGATGAAAGCACACCTAGCAAAAAATGTGAATTAAAATGCATAGGCCTCCTCCATAACCCCTCTAGCCCACCTTTCCATCACCAAACATGGTGTGCTTTCTACCATTAAAGGTAGGTAGAAAAAAATGTTCATTCAATCTGCTGGCTATCTAGGAGAAACAGAAGGACCATCTAGTATATCTCCTCAATATTGCATACACAGACCGGCCTAGCTTACAACTTTTAGCCTAATCCTTAATGTAATTGTACATTTTGAAAGAAAAAAAACACAAGTGCTTCACCGTTTAGATGTATTGGCTCACATTAATGTGGTCGGTGCCTAAAAACTGGACTACACCTAGAACTGGGCACCGTTAGGTCAGCAAGCGGATGTGGACCCGCTTTGCCACAAACTGATTTGGCTTTGGGCTAAATCTGGAGGCAGCACTTAGGATACCCCGGTTTTCACCTCTTGCACCTCAAAGTGGCATTTGGCCTTCGCTGCGGGGTCCCCAAGCCGTTACTCGCAAAAGTAGTCTCAGTTGTGTGGCAGCTGACACTAACATAAGACCGAGGTGCAAGACCTATTAGCGCTATACTCACCTTAGCCTGTTGTAAAGAAAAGGGTTAGATTGTGAGCCAGTACTATGCTGCCTAACAGCAACGTGCATTACAATTACGTAAACTTATTACTTTTATCCACTGGCCAACTATGCAAAGTTTTTGACAAAGCCTTCAATTATAATTCCCTATCTATACCGCCGATCTGTTCATAAGTCTCCTCACTATCCCACAACCCAAACGACTTTTCGATACATTCCACTCCCTCTTCAGCCCCAAAGAACAGGCCCCCGTGATGGATCCCACTGCTGGAGAGCTAGCCGCCCATTTCATAGAAAAAAACCAAAAACATCTGAAAACTAATCTCCAAAAACTGTACGGGGAGCCCCGATCCCGGTCTCTCTAGCATAACTCCATATCTCACTATCAATACTAGAACCAACCACAGAGGAAGAAGTCTCCAGATTGCATTTCGGTACTCGCCGCACCACCTGCGTGAGCGACCCTCTCCTAAAGGCCCAAGCAAGACAGCATACTCTCCGCCCACTACAGTTACACCTTTGGCCCTACCCTTTGTAGCTATTTTTCCTAGATTACCAGCAAACAGATGAAAGCACACCTAGCAAAAAATGTGAATTAAAATGCATAGGCCTCCTCCATAACCCCTCTAGCCCACCTTTCCATCACCAAACATGGTGTGCTTTCTACCATTAAAGGTAGGTAGAAAAAAATGTTCATTCAATCTGCTGGCTATCTAGGAGAAACAGAAGGACCATCTAGTATATCTCCTCAATATTGCATACACAGACCGGCCTAGCTTACAACTTTTAGCCTAATCCTTAATGTAATTGTACATTTTGAAAGAAAAAAAACACAAGTGCTTCACCGTTTAGATGTATTGGCTCACATTAATGTGGTCGGTGCCTAAAAACTGGACTACACCTAGAACTGGGCACCGTTAGGTCAGCAAGCGGATGTGGACCCGCTTTGCCACAAACTGATTTGGCTTTGGGCTAAATCTGGAGGCAGCACTTAGGATACCCCGGTTTTCACCTCTTGCACCTCAAAGTGGCATTTGGCCTTCGCTGCGGGGTCCCCAAGCCGTTACTCGCAAAAGTAGTCTCAGTTGTGTGGCAGCTGACACTAACATAAGACCGAGGTGCAAGACCTATTAGCGCTATACTCACCTTAGCCTGTTGTAAAGAAAAGGGTTAGATTGTGAGCCAGTACTATGCTGCCTAACAGCAACGTGCATTACAATTACGTAAACTTATTACTTTTATCCACTGGCCAACTATGCAAAGTTTTTGACAAAGCCTTCAATTATAATTCCCTATCTATACCGCCGATCTGTTCATAAGTCTCCTCACTATCCCACAACCCAAACGACTTTTCGATACATTCCACTCCCTCTTCAGCCCCAAAGAACAGGCCCCCGTGATGGATCCCACTGCTGGAGAGCTAGCCGCCCATTTCATAGAAAAAAAACAAAAACATCTGAAAACAAATCTCCAAAAACTGTACGGGGAGCCCCGATCCCGGTCTCTCTAGCAATAACTCCATATCTCACTATCAATACTAGTACCAACCACAGAGGAAGAAGTCTCCAGATTGCATTTCGCTACTCGCCGCACCACCTGCGTGAGCGACCCTCTCCTAAAGGCCCAAGCAAGACAGCATACTCTCCACCCACTACAGTTACACCTTTGGCCCTACCCTTTGTAGCTATTTTTCCTAGATTACCAGCAAACAGATGAAAGCACACCTAGCAAAAAATGTGAATTAAAACGCATAGGCCTCCTCCATAACCCCTCTAGCCCACCTTTCCATCACCAAACATGGTGTGCTTTCTACCATTAAAGGTAGGTAGAAAAAAATGTTCATTCAATCTGCTGGCTATCTAGGAGAAACAGAAGGACCATCTAGTATATCTCCTCAATATTGCATACACAGACCGGCCTAGCTTACAACTTTTAGCCTAATCCTTAATGTAATTGTACATTTTGGAAAAAAAAAACACAAGTGCTTCACCGTTTAGATGTATTGGCTCACAATAATGTGGTCGGTGCCTAAAAACTGGACTACACCTAGAACTGGGCACCGTTAGGTCAGCAAGCGGATGTGGACCCGCTTTGCCACAAACTGATTTGGCTTTGGGCTAAATCTGGAGGCAGCACTTAGGATACCCCGGTTTTCACCTTTTGCACCTCAAAGTGGCATTTGGCCTTTGCTGCGGAGTCCCCAAGCCGTTACTCGCAAAAGTAGTCTCAGTTGTGTGGCAGCTGACACTAACATAAGACCGAGGTGCAAGACCTATTAACGCTATACTCACCTTAGCCTGTTGTAAAGAAAAGGGTTAGATTGTGAGCCAGTACTATGCTGCCTAACAGCAACGTGCATTACAATTACGTAAACTTATTACTTTTATCCACTGGCCAACTATGCAAAGTTTTTGACAAAGCCTTCAATTATAATTCCCTATCTATACCGCCGATCTGTTCATAAGTCTCCTCACTATCCCACAACCCAAACGAGTATTCGATACATTCCACTCCCTCTTCAGCCCCAAAGAACAGGCCCCCGTGATGGATCCCACTGCTGAAGAGCTAGCCGCCCATTTCATAGAAAAAAAACCAAAAACATCTGAAAACTAATCTCCAAAAACAGTACGGGGAGCCCCGATCCCGGTCTCTCTAGCAATGACTCCATATCTCACTATCAATACTAGAACCAACCACAGAGGAAGAAGTCTCCAGATTGCATTTCGCTACTCGCCGCACCACCTGCGTGAGCGACCCTCTCCTAAAGGCCCAAGCAAGACAGCATACTCTCCGCCCACTACAGTTACACCTTTGGCCCTACCCTTTGTAGCTATTTTTCCTAGATTACCAGCAAACAGATGAAAGCACACCTAGCAAAAAATGTGAATTAAAATGCATAGGCCTCCTCCATAACCCCTCTAGCCCACCTTTCCATCACCAAACATGGTGTGCTTTCTACCATTAAAGGTAGGTAGAAAAAAATGTTCATTCAATCTGCTGGCTATCTAGGAGAAACAGAAGGACCATCTAGTATATCTCCTCAATATTGCATACACAGACCGGCCTAGCTTACAACTTTTAGCCTAATCCTTAATGTAATTGTACATTTTGAAAAAAAAAAACACAAGTGCTTCACCGTTTAGATGTATTGGCTCACAATAATGTGGTCGGTGCCTAAAAACTGGACTACACCTAGAACTGGGCACCGTTAGGTCAGCAAGCGGATGTGGACCCGCTTTGCCACAAACTGATTTGGCTTTGGGCTAAATCTGGAGGCAGCACTTAGGATACCCCGGTTTTCACCTCTTGCACCTCAAAGTGGCATTTGGCCTTCGCTGCGGGGTCCCCAAGCCGTTACTCGCAAAAGTAGTCTCAGTTGTGTGGCAGCTGACACTAACATAAGACCGAGGTGCAAGACCTATTAGCGCTATACTCACCTTAGCCTGTTGTAAAGAAAAGGGTTAGATTGTGAGCCAGTACTATGCTGCCTAACAGCAACGTGCATTACAATTACGTAAACTTATTACTTTTATCCACTGGCCAACTATGCAAAGTTTTTGACAAAGCCTTCAATTATAATTCCCTATCTATACCGCCGATCTGTTCATAAGTCTCCTCACTATCCCACAACCCAAACGACTTTTCGATACATTCCACTCCCTCTTCAGCCCCAAAGAACAGGCCCCCGTGATGGATCCCACTGCTGGAGAGCTAGCCGCCCATTTCATAGAAAAAAAACAAAAACATCTGAAAACAAATCTCCAAAAACTGCACGGGGAGCCCCGATCCCGGTCTCTCTAGCAATGACTCCATATCTCACTATCAATACTAGAACCAACCACAGAGGAAGAAGTCTCCAGATTGCATTTCGCTACTCGCCGCACCACCTGCGTGAGCGACCCTCTCCTAAAGGCCCAAGCAAGACAGCATACTCTCCGCCCACTACAGTTACACCTTTGGCCCTACCCTTTGTAGCTATTTTTCCTAGATTACCAGCAAACAGATGAAAGCACACCTAGCAAAAAATGTGAATTAAAACGCATAGGCCTCCTCCATAACCCCTCTAGCCCACCTTTCCATCACCAAACATGGTGTGCTTTCTACCATTAAAGGTAGGTAGAAAAAAATGTTCATTCAATCTGCTGGCTATCTAGGAGAAACAGAAGGACCATCTAGTATATCTCCTCAATATTGCATACACAGACCGGCCTAGCTTACAACTTTTAGCCTAATCCTTAATGTAATTGTACATTTTGAAAAAAAAAAACACAAGTGCTTCACCGTTTAGATGTATTGGCTCACATTAATGTGGTCGTTGCCTAAAAACTGGACTACACCTAGAATTGGGCACCGTTAGGTCAGCAAGCGGATGTGGACCCGCTTTGCCACAAACTGATTTGGCTTTGGGCTAAATCTGGAGGCAGCACTTAGGATACCCCGGTTTTCACCTCTTGCACCTCAAAGTGGCATTTGGCCTTCGCTGCGGGGTCCCCAAGCCGTTACTCGCAAAAGTAGTCTCAGTTGTGTGGCAGCTGACACTAACATAAGACCGAGGTGCAAGACCTATTAGCGCTATACTCACCTTAGCCTGTTGTAAAGAAAAGGGTTAGATTGTGAGCCAGTACTATGCTGCCTAACAGCAACGTGCATTACAATTACGTAAACTTATTACTTTTATCCACTGGCCAACTATGCAAAGTTTTTGACAAAGCCTTCAATTATAATTCCCTATCTATACCGCCGATCTGTTCATAAGTCTCCTCACTATCCCACAACCCAAACGACTTTTCGATACATTCCACTCCCTCTTCAGCCCCAAAGAACAGGCCCCCGTGATGGATCCCACTGCTGAAGAGCTAGCCGCCCATTTCATAGAAAAAAAACAAAAACATCTGAAAACAAATTTCCAAAAACTGTACGGGGAGCCCCGATCCCGGTCTCTCTAGCAATGACTCCATATCTCACTATCAATAATAGAACCAACCACAGAGGAAGAAGTCTCCAGATTGCATTTCGCTACTCGCCGCACCACCTGCGTGAGCGACCCTCTCCTAAAGGCCCAAGCAAGACAGCATACTCTCCGCCCACTACAGTTACACCTTTGGCCCTACCCTTTGTAGCTATTTTTCCTAGATTACCAGCAAACAGATGAAAGCACACCTAGCAAAAAATGTGAATTAAAATGCATAGGCCTCCTCCATAACCCCTCTAGCCCACCTTTCCATCACCAAACATGGTGTGCTTTCTACCATTAAAGGTAGGTAGAAAAAAATGTTCATTCAATCTGCTGGCTATCTAGGAGAAACAGAAGGACCATCTAGTATATCTCCTCAATATTGCATACACAGACCGGCCTAGCTTACAACTTTTAGCCTAATCCTTAATGTAATTGTACATTTTGAAAAAAAAAAACACAAGTGCTTCACCGTTTAGATGCATTGGCTCATATTAATGTGGTCGTTGCCTAAAAACTGGACTACACCTAGAACTGGGCACCGTTAGGTCAGCAAGCGGATGTGGACCCGCTTTGCCACAAACTGATTTGGCTTTGGGCTAAATCTGGAGGCAGCACTTAGGATACCCCGGTTTTCACCTCTTGCACCTCAAAGTGGCATTTGGCCTTCGCTGCGGGGTCCCCAAGCCGTTACTCGCAAAAGTAGTCTCAGTTGTGTGGCAGCTGACACTAACATAAGACCGAGGTGCAAGACCTATTAGCGCTATACTCACCTTAGCCTGTTGTAAAGAAAAGGGTTAGATTGTGAGCCAGTACTATGCTGCCTAACAGTAACGTGCATTACAATTACGTAAACTTATTACTTTTATCCACTGGCCAACTATACAAAGTTTTTGACAAAGCCTTCAATTATAATTCCCTTTCTATACCGCCGATCTGTTCATACGTCTCCTCACTATCCCACAACCCAAACGAGTATTCGATACATTCCACTCCCTCTTCAGCCCCAAAGAACAGGCCCCCGTGATGGATCCCACTGCTGGAGAGCTAGCCGCCCATTTCATAGAAAAAAAACAAAAACATCTGAAAACTAATCTCCAAAAACTGTACGGGGAGCCCCGATCCCGGTCTCTCTAGCATAACTCCATATCTCACTATCAATACTAGAACCAACCACAGAGGAAGAAGTCTCCAGATTGCATTTCGGTACTCGCCGCACCACCTGCGTGAGCGACCCTTTCCTAAAGGCCCAAGCAAGACAGCATACTCTCCGCCCACTACAGTTACACCTTTGGCCCTACCCTTTGTAGCTATTTTTCCTAGATTACCAGCAAACAGATGAAAGCACACCTAGCAAAAAATGTGAATTAAAACGCATAGGCCTCCTCCATAACCCCTCTAGCCCACCTTTCCATCACCAAACATGGTGTGCTTTCTACCATTAAAGGTAGGTAGAAAAAAATGTTCATTCAATCTGCTGGCTATCTAGGAGAAACAGAAGGACCATCTAGTATATCTCCTCAATATTGCATACACAGACCGGCCTAGCTTACAACTTTTAGCCTAATCCTTAATGTAATTGTACATTTTGAAAAAAAAAAACACAAGTGCTTCACCGTTTAGATGTATTGGCTCACATTAATGTGGTCGGTGCCTAAAAACTGGACTACACCTAGAACTGGGCACCGTTAGGTCAGCAAGCGGATGTGGACCCGCTTTGCCACAAACTGATTTGGCTTTGGGCTAAATCTGGAGGCAGCACTTAGGATACCCCGGTTTTCACCTCTTGCACCTCAAAGTGGCATTTGGCCTTCGCTGCGGGGTCCCCAAGCCGTTACTCGCAAAAGTAGTCTCAGTTGTGTGGCAGCTGACACTAACATAAGACCGAGGTGCAAGACCTATTAGCGCTATACTCACCTTAGCCTGTTGTAAAGAAAAGGGTTAGATTGTGAGCCAGTACTATGCTGCCTAACAGCAACGTGCATTACAATTACGTAAACTTGTTACTTTTATCCACTGGCCAACTATGCAAAGTTTTTGACAAAGCCTTCAATTATAATTCCCTATCTATACCGCCGATCTGTTCATAAGTCTCCTCACTATCCCACAACCCAAACGACTTTTCGATACATTCCACTCCCTCTTCAGCCCCAAAGAACAGGCCCCCGTGATGGATCCCACTGCTGAAGAGCTAGCCGCCCATTTCATAGAAAAAAAACAAAAACATCTGAAAACAAATTTCCAAAAACTGTACGGGGAGCCCCGATCCCGGTCTCTCTAGCAATGACTCCATATCTCACTATCAATACTAGTACCAACCACAGAGGAAGAAGTTTTCCAGATTGCATTTCGCTACTCGCCGCACCACCTGCGTGAGCGACCCTCTCCTAAAGGCCCAAGCAAGACAGCATACTCTCCGCCCACTACAGTTACACCTTTGGCCCTACCCTTTGTAGCTATTTTTCCTAGATTACCAGCAAACAGATGAAAGCACACCTAGCAAAAAATGTGAATTAAAACGCATAGGCCTCCTCCATAACCCCTCTAGCCCACCTTTCCATCACCAAACATGGTGTGCTTTCTACCATTAAAGGTAGGTAGAAAAAAATGTTCATTCAATCTGCTGGCTATCTAGGAGAACCAGAAGGACCATCTAGTATATCTCCTCAATATTGCATACACAGACCGGCCTAGCTTACAACTTTTAGCCTAATCCTTAATGTAATTGTACATTTTGAAAAAAAAAAACACAAGTGCTTCACCGTTTAGATGTATTGGCTCACAATAATGTGGTTGGTGCCTAAAAACTGGACTACACCTGGAACTGGGCACCGTTAGGTCAGCAAGCGGATGTGGACCCGCTTTGCCACAAACTGATTTGGCTTTGGGCTAAATCTGGAGGCAGCACTTAGGATACCCCGGTTTTCACCTCTTGCACCTCAAAGTGGCATTTGGCCTTCGCTGCGGGGTCCCCAAGCCGTTACTCGCAAAAGTAGTCTCAGTTGTGTGGCAGCTGACACTAACATAAGACCGAGGTGCAAGACCTATTAGCGCTATACTCACCTTAGCCTGTTGTAAAGAAAAGGGTTAGATTGTGAGCCAGTACTATGCTGCCTAACAGCAACGTGCATTACAATTACGTAAACTTATTACTTTTATCCACTGGCCAACTATACAAAGTTTTTGACAAAGCCTTCAATTATAATTCCCTATCTATACCGCCGATCTGTTCATAAGTCTCCTCACTATCCCACAACCCAAACGACTTTTCGATACATTCCACTCCCTCTTCAGCCCCAAAAAACAGGCCCCCGTGATGGATCCCACTGCTGAAGAGCTAGCCGCCCATTTCATAGAAAAAAAACAAAAACATCTGAAAACAAATCTCCAAAAACTGTACGGGGAGCCCCGATCCCGGTCTCTCTAGCAATGACTCCATATCTCACTATCAATACTAGTACCAACCACAGAGGAAGAAGTCTCCAGATTGCATTTCGCTACTCGCCGCACCACCTGCGTGAGCGACCCTCTCCTAAAGGCCCAAGCAAGACAGCATACTCTCCGCCCACTACAGTTACACCTTTGGCCCTACCCTTTGTAGCTATTTTTCCTAGATTACCAGCAAACAGATGAAAGCACACCTAGCAAAAAATGTGAATTAAAACGCATAGGCCTCCTCCATAACCCCTCTAGCCCACCTTTCCATCACCAAACATGGTGTGCTTTCTACCATTAAAGGTAGGTAGAAAAAAATGTTCATTCAATCTGCTGGCTATCTAGGAGAACCAGAAGGACCATCTAGTATATCTCCTCAATATTGCATACACAGACCGGCCTAGCTTACAACTTTTAGCCTAATCCTTAATGTAATTGTACATTTTGAAAAAAAAAAACACAAGTGCTTCACCGTTTAGATGTATTGGCTCACATTAATGTGGTCGGTGCCTAAAAACTGGACTACACCTAAAACTGGGCACCGTTAGGTCAGCAAGCGGATGTGGACCCGCTTTGCCACAAACTGATTTGGCTTTGGGCTAAATCTGGAGGCAGCACTTAGGATACCCCGGTTTTCACCTCTTGCACCTCAAAGTGGCATTTGGCCTTCGCTGCGGGGTCCCCAAGCCGTTACTCGCAAAAGTAGTCTCAGTTGTGTGGCAGCTGACACTAACATAAGACCGAGGTGCAAGACCTATTAACGCTATACTCACCTTAGCCTGTTGTAAAGAAAAGGGTTAGATTGTGAGCCAGTACTATGCTGCCTAACAGCAACGTGCATTACAATTACGTAAACTTATTACTTTTATCCACTGGCCAACTATACAAAGTTTTTGACAAAGCCTTAAATTATAATTCCCTATCTATACCGCCGATCTGTTCATACGTCTCCTCACTATCCCACAACCCAAACGAGTATTCGATACATTCCACTCCCTCTTCAGCCCCAAAGAACAGGCCCCCGTGATGGATCCCACTGCTGAAGAGCTAGCCGCCCATTTCATAGAAAAAAAACAAAAACATCTGAAAACTAATCTCCAAAAACTGTACGGGGAGCCCCGATCCCGGTCTCTCTAGCAATGACTCCATATCTCACTATCAATACTAGAACCAACCACAGAGGAAGAAGTCTCCAGATTGCATTTCGCTACTCGCCGCACCACCTGCGTGAGCGACCCTCTCCTAAAGGCCCAAGCAAGACAGCATACTCTCCGCCCACTACAGTTACACCTTTGGCCCTACCCTTTGTAGCTATTTTTCCTAGATTACCAGCAAACAGATGAAAGCACACCTAGCAAAAAATGTGAATTAAAATGCATAGGCCTCCTCCATAACCCCTCTAGCCCACCTTTCCATCACCAAACATGGTGTGCTTTCTACCATTAAAGGTAGGTAGAAAAAAATGTTCATTCAATCTACTGGCTATCTAGGAGAAACAGAAGGACCATCTAGTATATCTCCTCAATATTGCATACACAGACCGGCCTAGCTTACAACTTTTAGCCTAATCCTTAATGTAATTGTACATTTTGAAAAAAAAAAACACAAGTGCTTCACCGTTTAGATGTATTGGCTCACATTAATGTGGTCGGTGCCTAAAAACTGGACTACACCTAGAACTGGGCACCGTTAGGTCAGCAAGCGGATGTGGACCCGCTTTGCCACAAACTGATTTGGCTTTGGGCTAAATCTGGAGGCAGCACTTAGGATACCCCGGTTTTCACCTCTTGCACCTCAAAGTGGCATTTGGCCTTCGCTGCGGGGTCCCCAAGCCGTTACTCGCAAAAGTAGTCTCAGTTGTGTGGCAGCTGACACTAACATAAGACCGAGGTGCAAGACCTATTAGCGCTATACTCACCTTAGCCTGTTGTAAAGAAAAGGGTTAGATTGTGAGCCAGTACTATGCTGCCTAACAGCAACGTGCATTACAATTACGTAAACTTATTACTTTTATCCACTGGCCAACTATGCAAAGTTTTTGACAAAGCCTTCAATTATAATTCCCTATCTATACCGCCGATCTGTTCATAAGTCTCCTCACTATCCCACAACCCAAACGACTTTTCGATACATTCCACTCCCTCTTCAGCCCCAAAGAACAGGCCCCCGTGATGGATCCCACTGCTGAAGAGCTAGCCGCCCATTTCATAGAAAAAAAACAAAAACATCTGAAAACAAATTTCCAAAAACTGTACGGGGAGCCCCGATCCCGGTCTCTCTAGCAATGACTCCATATCTCACTATCAATAATAGAACCAACCACAGAGGAAGAAGTCTCCAGATTGCATTTCGCTACTCGCCGCACCACCTGCGTGAGCGACCCTCTCCTAAAGGCCCAAGCAAGACAGCATACTCTCCGCCCACTACAGTTACACCTTTGGCCCTACCCTTTGTAGCTATTTTTCCTAGATTACCAGCAAACAGATGAAAGCACACCTAGCAAAAAATTTGAATTAAAACGCATAGGCCTCCTCCATAACCCCTCTAGCCCACCTTTCCATCACCAAACATGGTGTGCTTTCTACCATTAAAGGTAGGTAGAAAAAAATGTTCATTCAATCTGCTGGCTATCTAGGAGAAACAGAAGGACCATCTAGTATATCTCCTCAATATTGCATACACAGACCGGCCTAGCTTACAACTTTTAGCCTAATCCTTAATGTAATTGTACATTTTGAAGAAAAAAAAACACAAGTGCTTCACCGTTTAGATGTATTGGCTCACATTAATGTGGTCGGTGCCTAAAAACTGGACTAAACCTAGAACTGGGCACCGTTAGGTCAGCAAGCGGATGTGGACCCGCTTTGCCACAAACTGATTTGGCTTTGGGCTAAATCTGGAGGCAGCACTTAGGATACCCCGGTTTTCACCTCTTGCACCTCAAAGTGGCATTTGGCTTTCGCTGCGGGGTCCCCAAGCCGTTACTCGCAAAAGTAGTCTCAGTTGTGTGGCAGCTGACACTAACATAAGACCGAGTTGCAAGACCTATTAACGCTATACTCACCTTAGCCTGTTGTAAAGAAAAGGGTTAGATTGTGAGCCAGTACTATGCTGCCTAACAGCAACGTGCATTACAATTACGTAAACTTATTACTTTTATCCACTGGCCAACTATACAAAGTTTTTGACAAAGCCTTCAATTATAATTCCCTATCTATACCGCCGATCTGTTCATACGTCTCCTCACTATCCCACAACCCAAACGAGTATTCGATACATTCCACTCCCTCTTCAGCCCCAAAGAACAGGCCCCCGTGATGGATCCCACTGCTGAAGAGCTAGCCGCCCATTTCATAGAAAAAAAACAAAAACATCTCAAAACTAATCTCCAAAAACTGTACGGGGAGCCCCGATCCCGGTCTCTCTAACAATGACTCCATATCTCACTATCAATACTAGGACCAACCACAGAGGAAGAAGTCTCCAGATTGCATTTCGCTACTCGCCGCACCACCTGCGTGAGCGACCCTCTCCTAAAGGCCCAAGCAAGACAGCATACTCTCCGCCCACTACAGTTACACCTTTGGCCCTACCCTTTGTAGCTATTTTTCCTAGATTACCAGCAAACAGATGAAAGAACACCTAGCAAAAAATGTGAATTAAAATGCATAGGCCTCCTCCATAACCCCTCTAGCCCACCTTTCCATCACCAAACATGGTGTGCTTTCTACCATTAAAGGTAGGTAGAAAAAAATGTTCATTCAATCTGCTGGCTATCTAGGAGAAACAGAAGGACCATCTAGTATATCTCCTCAATATTGCATACACAGACCGGCCTAGCTTACAACTTTTAGCCTAATCCTTAATGTAATTGTACATTTTGAAAAAAAAAAACACAAGTGCTTCACCGTTTAGATGTATTGGCACACATTAATGTGGTCGGTGCCTAAAAACTGGACTACACCTAGAACTGGGCACCGTTAGGTCAGCAAGCGGATGTGGACCCGCTTTGCCACAAACTGATTTGGCTTTGGGCTAAATCTGGAGGCAGCACTTAGGATACCCCGGTTTTCACCTCTTGCACCTCAAAGTGGCATTTGGCCTTCGCTGCGGGGTCCCCAAGCCGTTACTCGCAAAAGTAGTCTCAGTTGTGTGGCAGCTGACACTAACATAAGACCGAGGTGCAAGACCTATTAGCGCTATACTCACCTTAGCCTGTTGTAAAGAAAAGGTTTAGATTGTGAGCCAGTACTATGCTGCCTAACAGCAACGTGCATTACAATTACGTAAACTTATTACTTTTATCCACTGGCCAACTATGCAAAGTTTTTGACAAAGCCTTCAATTATAATTCCCTATCTATACCGCCGATCTGTTCATAAGTCTCCTCACTATCCCACAACCCAAACGACTTTTCGATACATTCCACTCCCTCTTCAGCCCCAAAGAACAGGCCCCCGTGATAGATCCCACTGCTGAAGAGCTAGCCGCCCATTTCATAGAAAAAAAACAAAAACATCTGAAAACAAATCTCCAAAAACTGCACGGGGAGCCCCGATCCCGGTCTCTCTAGCAATGACTCCATATCTCACTATCAATACTAGAACCAACCACAGAGGAAGAAGTCTCCAGATTGCATTTCGCTACTCGCCGCACCACCTGCGTGAGCGACCCTCTCCTAAAGGCCCAAGCAAGACAGCATACTCTCCGCCCACTACAGTTACACCTTTGGCCCTACACTTTGTAGCTATTTTTCCTAGATTACCAGCAAACAGATGAAAGCACACCTAGCAAAAAATGTGAATTAAAACGCATAGGCCTCCTCCATAACCCCTCTAGCCCACCTTTCCATCACCAAACATGGTGTGCTTTCTACCATTAAAGGTAGGTAGAAAAAAATGTTCATTCAATCTGCTGGCTATCTAGGAGAAACAGAAGGACCATCTAGTATATCTCCTCAATATTGCATACACAGACCGGCCTAGCTTACAACTTTTAGCCTAATCCTTAATGTAATTGTTCATTTTGAAAAAAAAAAAAACACAAGTGCTTCACCGTTTAGATGTATTGGCTCACATTAATGTGGTCGGTGCCTAAAAACTGGACTACACCTAGAACTGGGCACCGTTAGGTCAGCAAGCGGATGTGGACCCGCTTTGCCACAAACTGATTTGGCTTTGGGCTAAATCTGGAGGCAGCACTTAGGATACCCCGGTTTTCACCTCTTGCACCTCAAAGTGGCATTTGGTCTTCGCTGCGGGGTCCCCAAGCCGTTACTCGCAAAAGTAGTCTCAGTTGTGTGGCAGCTGACACTAACATAAGACCGAGGTGCAAGACCTATTAACGCTATACTCACCTTAGTCTGTTGTAAAGAAAAGGGTTAGATTGTGAGCCAGTACTATGCTGCCTAACAGCAACGTGCATTACAATTACGTAAACTTATAACTTTTATCCACTGGCCAACTATACAAAGTTTTTGACAAAGCCTTCAATTATAATTCCCTATCTATACCGCCGATCTGTTCATACGTCTCCTCACTATCCCACAACCCAAACGAGTATTCGATACATTCCACTCCCTCTTCAGCCCCAAAGAACAGGCCCCCGTGATGGATCCCACTGCTGAAGAGCTAGCCGCCCATTTCATAGAAAAAAAACAAAAACATCTGAAAACTAATCTCCAAAAACTGTACGGGGAGCCCCGATCCCGGTATCTCTAGCAATGACTCCATATCTCACTATCAATACTAGAACCAACCACAGAGGAAGAAGTCTCCAGATTGCATTTCGCTACTCGCCGCACCACCTGCGTGAGCGACCCTCTCCTAAAGGCCCAAGCAAGACAGCATACTCTCCGCCCACTACAGTTACACCTTTGGCCCTACCCTTTGTAGCTATTTTTCCTAGATTACCAGCAAACAGATGAAAGCACACCTAGCAAAAAATTTGAATTAAAATGCATAGGCCTCCTCCATAACCCCTCTAGCCCACCTTTCCATCACCAAACATGGTGTGCTTTCTACCATTAAAGGTAGGTAGAAAAAAATGTTCATTCAATCTGCTGGCTATCTAGGAGAAACAGAAGGACCATCTAGTATATGTCCTCAATATTGCATACACAGACCGGCCTAGCTTACAACATTTAGCCTAATCCTTAATGTAATTGTACATTTTGAAGAAAAAAAAACACAAGTGCTTCACCGTTTAGATGTATTGGCTCACATTAATGTGGTCGGTGCCTAAAAACTGGACGAAACCTAGAACTGGGCACCGTTAGGTCAGCAAGCGGATGTGGACCCGCTTTGCCACAAACTGATTTGGCTTTGGGCTAAATCTGGAGGCAGCACTTAGGATACCCCGGTTTTCACCTCTTGCACCTCAAAGTGGCATTTGGCCTTTGCTGCGGAGTCCCCAAGCCGTTACTCGCAAAAGTAGTCTCAGTTGTGTGGCAGCTGACACTAACATAAGACCGAGGTGCAAGACCTATTAGCGCTATACTCACCTTAGCCTGTTGTAAAGAAAAGGGTTAGATTGTGAGCCAGTACTATGCTGCCTAACAGCAACGTGCATTACAATTACGTAAACTTATTACTTTTATCCACTGGCCAACTATGCAAAGTTTTTGACAAAGCCTTCAATTATAATTCCCTATCCATACCGCCGATCTGTTCATAAGTCTCCTCACTATCCCACAACCCAAACGACTTTTCGATACATTCCACTCCCTCTTCAGCCCCAAAGAACAGGCCCCCGTGATAGATCCCACTGCTGAAGAGCTAGCCGCCCATTTCATAGAAAAAAAACAAAAACATCTGAAAACAAATCTCCAAAAACTGCACGGGGAGCCCCGATCCCGGTCTCTCTAGCAATGACTCCATATCTCACTATCAATACTAGAACCAACCACAGAGGAAGAAGTCTCCAGATTGCATTTCGCTACTCGCCGCACCACCTGCGTGAGCGACCCTCTCCTAAAGGCCCAAGCAAGACAGCATACTCTCCGCCCACTACAGTTACACCTTTGGCCCTACACTTTGTAGCTATTTTTCCTAGATTACCAGCAAACAGATGAAAGCACACCTAGCAAAAAATGTGAATTAAAACGCATAGGCCTCCTCCATAACCCCTCTAGCCCACCTTTCCATCACCAAACATGGTGTGCTTTCTACCATTAAAGGTAGGTAGAAAAAAATGTTCATTCAATCTGCTGGCTATCTAGGAGAAACAGAAGGACCATCTAGTATATCTCCTCAATATTGCATACACAGACCGGCCTAGCTTACAACTTTTAGCCTAATCCTTAATGTAATTGTTCATTTTGAAAAAAAAAAAAACACAAGTGCTTCACCGTTTAGATGTATTGGCTCACATTAATGTGGTCGGTGCCTAAAAACTGGACTAAACCTAGAACTGGGCACCGTTAGGTCAGCAAGCGGATGTGGACCCGCTTTGCCACAAACTGATTTGGCTTTGGGCTAAATCTGGAGGCAGCACTTAGGATACCCCGGTTTTCACCTCTTGCACCTCAAAGTGGCATTTGGTCTTCGCTGCGGGGTCCCCAAGCCGTTACTCGCAAAAGTAGTCTCAGTTGTGTGGCAGCTGACACTAACATAAGACCGAGGTGCAAGACCTATTAACGCTATACTCACCTTAGTCTGTTGTAAAGAAAAGGGTTAGATTGTGAGCCAGTACTATGCTGCCTAACAGCAACGTGCATTACAATTACGTAAACTTATAACTTTTATCCACTGGCCAACTATACAAAGTTTTTGACAAAGCCTTCAATTATAATTCCCTATCTATACCGCCGATCTGTTCATACGTCTCCTCACTATCCCACAACCCAAACGAGTATTCGATACATTCCACTCCCTCTTCAGCCCCAAAGAACAGGCCCCCGTGATGGATCCCACTGCTGAAGAGCTAGCCGCCCATTTCATAGAAAAAAAACAAAAACATCTGAAAACTAATCTCCAAAAACTGTACGGGGAGCCCCGATCCCGGTATCTCTAGCAATGACTCCATATCTCACTATCAATACTAGAACCAACCACAGAGGAAGAAGTCTCCAGATTGCATTTCGCTACTCGCCGCACCACCTGCGTGAGCGACCCTCTCCTAAAGGCCCAAGCAAGACAGCATACTCTCCGCCCACTACAGTTACACCTTTGGCCCTACCCTTTGTAGCTATTTTTCCTAGATTACCAGCAAACAGATGAAAGCACACCTAGCAAAAAATTTGAATTAAAATGCATAGGCCTCCTCCATAACCCCTCTAGCCCACCTTTCCATCACCAAACATGGTGTGCTTTCTACCATTAAAGGTAGGTAGAAAAAAATGTTCATTCAATCTGCTGGCTATCTAGGAGAAACAGAAGGACCATCTAGTATATGTCCTCAATATTGCATACACAGACCGGCCTAGCTTACAACATTTAGCCTAATCCTTAATGTAATTGTACATTTTGAAGAAAAAAAAACACAAGTGCTTCACCGTTTAGATGTATTGGCTCACATTAATGTGGTCGGTGCCTAAAAACTGGACGAAACCTAGAACTGGGCACCGTTAGGTCAGCAAGCGGATGTGGACCCGCTTTGCCACAAACTGATTTGGCTTTGGGCTAAATCTGGAGGCAGCACTTAGGATACCCCGGTTTTCACCTCTTGCACCTCAAAGTGCCATTTGGCCTTTGCTGCGGAGTCCCCAAGCCGTTACTCGCAAAAGTAGTCTCAGTTGTGTGGCAGCTGACACTAACATAAGACCGAGGTGCAAGACCTATTAGCGCTATACTCACCTTAGCCTGTTGTAAAGAAAAGGGTTAGATTGTGAGCCAGTACTATGCTGCCTAACAGCAACGTGCATTACAATTACGTAAACTTATTACTTTTATCCACTGGCCAACTATGCAAAGTTTTTGACAAAGCCTTCAATTATAATTCCCTATCCATACCGCCGATCTGTTCATAAGTCTCCTCACTATCCCACAACCCAAACGACTTTTCGATACATTCCACTCCCTCTTCAGCCCCAAAGAACAGGCCCCCGTGATAGATCCCACTGCTGAAGAGCTAGCCGCCCATTTCATAGAAAAAAAACAAAAACATCTGAAAACAAATCTCCAAAAACTGCACGGGGAGCCCCGATCCCGGTCTCTCTAGCAATGACTCCATATCTCACTATCAATACTAGAACCAACCACAGAGGAAGAAGTCTCCAGATTGCATTTCGCTACTCGCCGCACCACCTGCGTGAGCGACCCTCTCCTAAAGGCCCAAGCAAGACAGCATACTCTCCGCCCACTACAGTTACACCTTTGGCCCTACACTTTGTAGCTATTTTTCCTAGATTACCAGCAAACAGATGAAAGCACACCTAGCAAAAAATGTGAATTAAAACGCATAGGCCTCCTCCATAACCCCTCTAGCCCACCTTTCCATCACCAAACATGGTGTGCTTTCTACCATTAAAGGTAGGTAGAAAAAAATGTTCATTCAATCTGCTGGCTATCTAGGAGAAACAGAAGGACCATCTAGTATATCTCCTCAATATTGCATACACAGACCGGCCTAGCTTACAACATTTAGCCTAATCCTTAATGTAATTGTACATTTTGAAGAAAAAAAAACACAAGTGCTTCACCGTTTAGATGTATTGGCTCACATTAATGTGGTCGGTGCCTAAAAACTGGACGAAACGTAGAACTGGGCACCGTTAGGTCAGCAAGCGGATGTGGACCCGCTTTGCCACAAACTGATTTGGCTTTGGGCTAAATCTGGAGGCAGCACTTAGGATACCCCGGTTTTCACCTCTTGCACCTCAAAGTGCCATTTGGCCTTTGCTGCGGAGTCCCCAAGCCGTTACTCGCAAAAGTAGTCTCAGTTGTGTGGCAGCTGACACTAACATAAGACCGAGGTGCAAGACCTATTAGCGCTATACTCACCTTAGCCTGTTGTAAAGAAAAGGGTTAGATTGTGAGCCAGTACTATGCTGCCTAACAGCAACGTGCATTACAATTACGTAAACTTATTACTTTTATCCACTGGCCAACTATGCAAAGTTTTTGACAAAGCCTTCAATTATAATTCCCTATCCATACCGCCGATCTGTTCATAAGTCTCCTCACTATCCCACAACCCAAACGACTTTTCGATACATTCCACTCCCTCTTCAGCCCCAAAGAACAGGCCCCCGTGATAGATCCCACTGCTGAAGAGCTAGCCGCCCATTTCATAGAAAAAAAACAAAAACATCTGAAAACAAATCTCCAAAAACTGCACGGGGAGCCCCGATCCCGGTATCTCTAGCAATGACTCCATATCTCACTATCAATACTAGAACCAACCACAGAGGAAGAAGTCTCCAGATTGCATTTCGCTACTCGCCGCACCACCTGCGTGAGCGACCCTCTCCTAAAGGCCCAAGCAAGACAGCATACTCTCCGCCCACTACAGTTACACCTTTGGCCCTACACTTTGTAGCTATTTTTCCTAGATTACCAGCAAACAGATGAAAGCACACCTAGCAAAAAATGTGAATTAAAACGCATAGGCCTCCTCCATAACCCCTCTAGCCCACCTTTCCATCACCAAACATGGTGTGCTTTCTACCATTAAAGGTAGGTAGAAAAAAATGTTCATTCAATCTGCTGGCTATCTAGGAGAAACAGAAGGACCATCTAGTATATCTCCTCAATATTGCATACACAGACCGGCCTAGCTTACAACTTTTAGCCTAATCCTTAATGTAATTGTTCATTTTGAAAAAAAAAAAAAACACAAGTGCTTCACCGTTTAGATGTATTGGCTCACATTAATGTGGTCGGTGCCTAAAAACTGGACTAAACCTAGAACTGGGCACCGTTAGGTCAGCAAGCGGATGTGGACCCGCTTTGCCACAAACTGATTTGGCTTTGGGCTAAATCTGGAGGCAGCACTTAGGATACCCCGGTTTTCACCTCTTGCACCTCAAAGTGGCATTTGGTCTTCGCTGCGGGGTCCCCAAGCCGTTACTCGCAAAAGTAGTCTCAGTTGTGTGGCAGCTGACACTAACATAAGACCGAGGTGCAAGACCTATTAACGCTATACTCACCTTAGTCTGTTGTAAAGAAAAGGGTTAGATTGTGAGCCAGTACTATGCTGCCTAACAGCAACGTGCATTACAATTACGTAAACTTATAACTTTTATCCACTGGCCAACTATACAAAGTTTTTGACAAAGCCTTCAATTATAATTCCCTATCTATACCGCCGATCTGTTCATACGTCTCCTCACTATCCCACAACCCAAACGAGTATTCGATACATTCCACTCCCTCTTCAGCCCCAAAGAACAGGCCCCCGTGATGGATCCCACTGCTGAAGAGCTAGCCGCCCATTTCATAGAAAAAAAACAAAAACATCTGAAAACTAATCTCCAAAAACTGTACGGGGAGCCCCGATCCCGGTATCTCTAGCAATGACTCCATATCTCACTATCAATACTAGAACCAACCACAGAGGAAGAAGTCTCCAGATTGCATTTCGCTACTCGCCGCACCACCTGCGTGAGCGACCCTCTCCTAAAGGCCCAAGCAAGACAGCATACTCTCCGCCCACTACAGTTACACCTTTGGCCCTACCCTTTGTAGCTATTTTTCCTAGATTACCAGCAAACAGATGAAAGCACACCTAGCAAAAAATTTGAATTAAAATGCATAGGCCTCCTCCATAACCCCTCTAGCCCACCTTTCCATCACCAAACATGGTGTGCTTTCTACCATTAAAGGTAGGTAGAAAAAAATGTTCATTCAATCTGCTGGCTATCTAGGAGAAACAGAAGGACCATCTAGTATATGTCCTCAATATTGCATACACAGACCGGCCTAGCTTACAACATTTAGCCTAATCCTTAATGTAATTGTACATTTTGAAGAAAAAAAAACACAAGTGCTTCACCGTTTAGATGTATTGGCTCACATTAATGTGGTCGGTGCCTAAAAACTGGACGAAACCTAGAACTGGGCACCGTTAGGTCAGCAAGCGGATGTGGACCCGCTTTGCCACAAACTGATTTGGCTTTGGGCTAAATCTGGAGGCAGCACTTAGGATACCCCGGTTTTCACCTCTTGCACCTCAAAGTGGCATTTGGCCTTTGCTGCGGAGTCCCCAAGCCGTTACTCGCAAAAGTAGTCTCAGTTGTGTGGCAGCTGACACTAACATAAGACCGAGGTGCAAGACCTATTAGCGCTATACTCACCTTAGCCTGTTGTAAAGAAAAGGGTTAGATTGTGAGCCAGTACTATGCTGCCTAACAGCAACGTGCATTACAATTACGTAAACTTATTACTTTTATCCACTGGCCAACTATGCAAAGTTTTTGACAAAGCCTTCAATTATAATTCCCTATCCATACCGCCGATCTGTTCATAAGTCTCCTCACTATCCCACAACCCAAACGACTTTTCGATACATTCCACTCCCTCTTCAGCCCCAAAGAACAGGCCCCCGTGATAGATCCCACTGCTGAAGAGCTAGCCGCCCATTTCATAGAAAAAAAACAAAAACATCTGAAAACAAATCTCCAAAAACTGCACGGGGAGCCCCGATCCCGGTCTCTCTAGCAATGACTCCATATCTCACTATCAATACTAGAACCAACCACAGAGGAAGAAGTCTCCAGATTGCATTTCGCTACTCGCCGCACCACCTGCGTGAGCGACCCTCTCCTAAAGGCCCAAGCAAGACAGCATACTCTCCGCCCACTACAGTTACACCTTTGGCCCTACACTTTGTAGCTATTTTTCCTAGATTACCAGCAAACAGATGAAAGCACACCTAGCAAAAAATGTGAATTAAAACGCATAGGCCTCCTCCATAACCCCTCTAGCCCACCTTTCCATCACCAAACATGGTGTGCTTTCTACCATTAAAGGTAGGTAGAAAAAAATGTTCATTCAATCTGCTGGCTATCTAGGAGAAACAGAAGGACCATCTAGTATATCTCCTCAATATTGCATACACAGACCGGCCTAGCTTACAACTTTTAGCCTAATCCTTAATGTAATTGTACATTTTGAAAAAAAAAAAAACACAAGTGCTTCACCGTTTAGATGTATTGGCTCACATTAATGTGGTCGGTGCCTAAAAACTGGACTAAACCTAGAACTGGGCACCGTTAGGTCAGCAAGCGGATGTGGACCCGCTTTGCCACAAACTGATTTGGCTTTGGGCTAAATCTGGAGGCAGCACTTAGGATACCCCGGTTTTCACCTCTTGCACCTCAAAGTGGCATTTGGTCTTCGCTGCGGGGTCCCCAAGCCGTTACTCGCAAAAGTAGTCTCAGTTGTGTGGCAGCTGACACTAACATAAGACCGAGGTGCAAGACCTATTAACGCTATACTCACCTTAGTCTGTTGTAAAGAAAAGGGTTAGATTGTGAGCCAGTACTATGCTGCCTAACAGCAACGTGCATTACAATTACGTAAACTTATAACTTTTATCCACTGGCCAACTATACAAAGTTTTTGACAAAGCCTTCAATTATAATTCCCTATCTATACCGCCGATCTGTTCATACGTCTCCTCACTATCCCACAACCCAAACGAGTATTCGATACATTCCACTCCCTCTTCAGCCCCAAAGAACAGGCCCCCGTGATGGATCCCACTGCTGAAGAGCTAGCCGCCCATTTCATAGAAAAAAAACAAAAACATCTGAAAACTAATCTCCAAAAACTGTACGGGGAGCCCCGATCCCGGTATCTCTAGCAATGACTCCATATCTCACTATCAATACTAGAACCAACCACAGAGGAAGAAGTCTCCAGATTGCATTTCGCTACTCGCCGCACCACCTGCGTGAGCGACCCTCTCCTAAAGGCCCAAGCAAGACAGCATACTCTCCGCCCACTACAGTTACACCTTTGGCCCTACCCTTTGTAGCTATTTTTCCTAGATTACCAGCAAACAGATGAAAGCACACCTAGCAAAAAATTTGAATTAAAATGCATAGGCCTCCTCCATAACCCCTCTAGCCCACCTTTCCATCACCAAACATGGTGTGCTTTCTACCATTAAAGGTAGGTAGAAAAAAATGTTCATTCAATCTGCTGGCTATCTAGGAGAAACAGAAGGACCATCTAGTATATGTCCTCAATATTGCATACACAGACCGGCCTAGCTTACAACATTTAGCCTAATCCTTAATGTAATTGTACATTTTGAAGAAAAAAAAACACAAGTGCTTCACCGTTTAGATGTATTGGCTCACATTAATGTGGTCGGTGCCTAAAAACTGGACGAAACCTAGAACTGGGCACCGTTAGGTCAGCAAGCGGATGTGGACCCGCTTTGCCACAAACTGATTTGGCTTTGGGCTAAATCTGGAGGCAGCACTTAGGATACCCCGGTTTTCACCTCTTGCACCTCAAAGTGGCATTTGGCCTTTGCTGCGGAGTCCCCAAGCCGTTACTCGCAAAAGTAGTCTCAGTTGTGTGGCAGCTGACACTAACATAAGACCGAGGTGCAAGACCTATTAGCGCTATACTCACCTTAGCCTGTTGTAAAGAAAAGGGTTAGATTGTGAGCCAGTACTATGCTGCCTAACAGCAACGTGCATTACAATTACGTAAACTTATTACTTTTATCCACTGGCCAACTATGCAAAGTTTTTGACAAAGCCTTCAATTATAATTCCCTATCCATACCGCCGATCTGTTCATAAGTCTCCTCACTATCCCACAACCCAAACGACTTTTCGATACATTCCACTCCCTCTTCAGCCCCAAAGAACAGGCCCCCGTGATAGATCCCACTGCTGAAGAGCTAGCCGCCCATTTCATAGAAAAAAAACAAAAACATCTGAAAACAAATCTCCAAAAACTGCACGGGGAGCCCCGATCCCGGTCTCTCTAGCAATGACTCCATATCTCACTATCAATACTAGAACCAACCACAGAGGAAGAAGTCTCCAGATTGCATTTCGCTACTCGCCGCACCACCTGCGTGAGCGACCCTCTCCTAAAGGCCCAAGCAAGACAGCATACTCTCCGCCCACTACAGTTACACCTTTGGCCCTACACTTTGTAGCTATTTTTCCTAGATTACCAGCAAACAGATGAAAGCACACCTAGCAAAAAATGTGAATTAAAACGCATAGGCCTCCTCCATAACCCCTCTAGCCCACCTTTCCATCACCAAACATGGTGTGCTTTCTACCATTAAAGGTAGGTAGAAAAAAATGTTCATTCAATCTGCTGGCTATCTAGGAGAAACAGAAGGACCATCTAGTATATCTCCTCAATATTGCATACACAGACCGGCCTAGCTTACAACTTTTAGCCTAATCCTTAATGTAATTGTTCATTTTGAAAAAAAAAAAAAACACAAGTGCTTCACCGTTTAGATGTATTGGCTCACATTAATGTGGTCGGTGCCTAAAAACTGGACTAAACCTAGAACTGGGCACCGTTAGGTCAGCAAGCGGATGTGGACCCGCTTTGCCACAAACTGATTTGGCTTTGGGCTAAATCTGGAGGCAGCACTTAGGATACCCCGGTTTTCACCTCTTGCACCTCAAAGTGGCATTTGGTCTTCGCTGCGGGGTCCCCAAGCCGTTACTCGCAAAAGTAGTCTCAGTTGTGTGGCAGCTGACACTAACATAAGACCGAGGTGCAAGACCTATTAACGCTATACTCACCTTAGTCTGTTGTAAAGAAAAGGGTTAGATTGTGAGCCAGTACTATGCTGCCTAACAGCAACGTGCATTACAATTACGTAAACTTATAACTTTTATCCACTGGCCAACTATACAAAGTTTTTGACAAAGCCTTCAATTATAATTCCCTATCTATACCGCCGATCTGTTCATACGTCTCCTCACTATCCCACAACCCAAACGAGTATTCGATACATTCCACTCCCTCTTCAGCCCCAAAGAACAGGCCCCCGTGATGGATCCCACTGCTGAAGAGCTAGCCGCCCATTTCATAGAAAAAAAACAAAAACATCTGAAAACTAATCTCCAAAAACTGTACGGGGAGCCCCGATCCCGGTATCTCTAGCAATGACTCCATATCTCACTATCAATACTAGAACCAACCACAGAGGAAGAAGTCTCCAGATTGCATTTCGCTACTCGCCGCACCACCTGCGTGAGCGACCCTCTCCTAAAGGCCCAAGCAAGACAGCATACTCTCCGCCCACTACAGTTACACCTTTGGCCCTACCCTTTGTAGCTATTTTTCCTAGATTACCAGCAAACAGATGAAAGCACACCTAGCAAAAAATTTGAATTAAAATGCATAGGCCTCCTCCATAACCCCTCTAGCCCACCTTTCCATCACCAAACATGGTGTGCTTTCTACCATTAAAGGTAGGTAGAAAAAAATGTTCATTCAATCTGCTGGCTATCTAGGAGAAACAGAAGGACCATCTAGTATATGTCCTCAATATTGCATACACAGACCGGCCTAGCTTACAACATTTAGCCTAATCCTTAATGTAATTGTACATTTTGAAGAAAAAAAAACACAAGTGCTTCACCGTTTAGATGTATTGGCTCACATTAATGTGGTCGGTGCCTAAAAACTGGACGAAACCTAGAACTGGGCACCGTTAGGTCAGCAAGCGGATGTGGACCCGCTTTGCCACAAACTGATTTGGCTTTGGGCTAAATCTGGAGGCAGCACTTAGGATACCCCGGTTTTCACCTCTTGCACCTCAAAGTGGCATTTGGCCTTTGCTGCGGAGTCCCCAAGCCGTTACTCGCAAAAGTAGTCTCAGTTGTGTGGCAGCTGACACTAACATAAGACCGAGGTGCAAGACCTATTAGCGCTATACTCACCTTAGCCTGTTGTAAAGAAAAGGGTTAGATTGTGAGCCAGTACTATGCTGCCTAACAGCAACGTGCATTACAATTACGTAAACTTATTACTTTTATCCACTGGCCAACTATGCAAAGTTTTTGACAAAGCCTTCAATTATAATTCCCTATCTATACCGCCGATCTGTTCATAAGTCTCCTCACTATCCCACAACCCAAACGACTTTTCGATACATTCCACTCCCTCTTCAGCCCCAAAGAACAGGCCCCCGTGATGGATCCCACTGCTGAAGAGCTAGCCGCCCATTTCATAGAAAAAAAACAAAAACATCTGAAAACTAATCTCCAAAAACTGTACGGGGAGCCCCGATCCCGGTCTCTCTAGCAATAACTCCATATCTCACTATCAATACTAGAACCAACCACAGAGGAAGAAGTCTCCAGATTGCATTTCGCTACTCGCCGCACCACCTGCGTGAGCGACCCTCTCCTAAAGGCCCAAGCAAGACAGCATACTCTCCGCCCACTACAGTTACACCTTTGGCCCTACCCTTTGTAGCTATTTTTCCTAGATTACCAGCAAACAGATGAAAGCACACCTAGCAAAAAATGTGAATTAAAACGCATAGGCCTCCTCCATAACCCCTCTAGTCCACCTTTCCATCACCAAACATGGTGTGCTTTCTACCATTAAAGGTAGGTAGAAAAAAATGTTCATTCAATCTGCTGGCTATCTAGGAGAAACAGAAGGACCATCTAGTATATCTCCTCAATATTGCATACACAGACCGGCCTAGCTTACAACTTTTAGCCTAATCCTTAATGTAATTGTACATTTTGAAGAAAAAAAACACAAGTGCTTCACCGTTTAGATGTATTGGCTCACATTAATGTGGTCGGTGCCTAAAAACTGGACGAAACCTAGAACTGGGCACCGTTAGGTCAGCAAGCGGATGTGGACCCGCTTTGCCACAAACTGATTTGGCGTTGGGCTAAATCTGGAGGCAGCACTTAGGATACCCCGGTTTTCACCTCTTGCACCTCAAAGTGGCATTTGGCCTTCGCTGCGGAGTCCCCAAGCCGTTACTCGCAAAAGTAGTCTCAGTTGTGTGGCAGCTGACACAAACATAAGACCGAGCTGCAAGACCTATTAGCGCTATACACACCTTAGCCTGTTGTAAAGAAAAGGGTTAGATTGTGAGCCAGTACTATGCTGCCTAACAGCAACATGCATTACAATTACGTAAACTTATAACTTTTATCCACTGGCCAACTATACAAAGTTTTTGACAAAGCCTTCAATTATAATTCCCTATCTATACCGCCGATCTGTTCATAAGTCTCCTCACTATCCCACAACCCAAACGACTTTTCGATACATTCCACTCCCTCTTCAGCCCCAAAGAACAGGCCCCCGTGATGGATCCCACTGCTGGACAGCTAGCCGCCCATTTCATAGAAAAAAACCAAAAACATCTGAAATCAAATCTCCAAAAACTGTACGGGGAGCCCCGATCCCGGTCTCTCTAGCAATGACTCCATATCTCACTATCAGTACTAGAACCAACCACAGAGGAAGAAGTCTCCAGATTGCATTTCGCTACTCGCCGCACCACCTGCGTGAGCGACCCTCTCCTAAAGGCCCAAGCAAGACAGCATACTCTCCGCCCACTACAGTTACACCTTTGGCCCTACCCTTTGTAGCTATTTTTCCTAGATTACCAGCAAACAGATGAAAGCACACCTAGCAAAAAATGTGAATTAAAACGCATAGGCCTCCTCCATAACCCCTCTAGTCCACCTTTCCATCACCAAACATGGTGTGCTTTCTACCATTAAAGGTAGGTAGAAAAAAATGTTCATTCAATCTGCTGGCTATCTAGGAGAAACAGAAGGACCATCTAGTATATCTCCTCAATATTGCATACACAGACCGGCCTAGCTTACAACTTTTAGCCTAATCCTTAATGTAATTGTACATTTTGAAGAAAAAAAACACAAGTGCTTCACCGTTTAGATGTATTGGCTCACATTAATGTGGTCGGTGCCTAAAAACTGGACTACACCTAGAACTGGGCACCGTTAGGTCAGCAAGCGGATGTGGACCCGCTTTGCCACAAACTGATTTGGCTTTGGGCTAAATCTGGAGGCAGCACTTAGGATACCCCGGTTTTCACCTCTTGCACCTCAAAGTGGCATTTGGCCTTCGCTGCGGGGTCCCCAAGCCGTTACTCGCAAAAGTAGTCTCAGTTGTGTGGCAGCTGACACTAACATAAGACCGAGGTGGAAGACCTATTAACGCTATACTCACCTTAGCCTGTTGAAAAGAAAAGGGTTAGATTGTGAGCCAGTACTATGCTGCCTAACAGCAACGTGCATTACAATTACGTAAACTTATTACTTTTATCCACTGGCCAACTATACAAAGTTTTTGACAAAGCCTTCAATTATAATTCCCAATCTACCCCGCCGATCTGTTCATAAGTCTCCTCACTATCCCACAACCCAAATGACTTTTCGATACATTCCACTCCCTCTTCAGCCCCAAAGAACAGGCCCCCGTGATGGATCCCACTGCTGAAGAGCTAGCCGCCCATTTCATAGAAAAAAAAACAAAAACATCTGAAAACAAATCTCCAAAAACTGCACGGGGAGCCCCGATCCCGGTCTCTCTAGCAATGACTCCATATCTCACTATCAATACTAGAACCAACCACAGAGGAAGAAGTCTCCAGATTGCATTTCGCTACTCGCCGCACCACCTGCATGAGCGACCCTCTCCTAAAGGCCCAAGCAAGACAGCATACTCTCCGCCCACTACAGTTACACCTTTGGCCCTACCCTTTGTAGCTTTTTTTCCTAGATTACCAGCAAACAGATGAAAGCACACCTAGCAAAAAATTTGAATTAAAACGCATAGGCCTCCTCCATAACCCCTCTAGCCCACCTTTCCATCACCAAACATGGTGTGCTTTCTACCATTAAAGGTAGGTAGAAAAAAATGTTCATTCAATCTGCTGGCTATCTAGGAGAAACAGAAGGACCATCTAGTATATCTCCTCAATATTGCATACACAGACCGGCCTAGCTTACAACTTTTAGCCTAATCCTTAATGTAATTGTACATTTTGAAAGAAAAAAAACACAAGTGCTTCACCGTTTAGATGTATTGGCTCACATTAATGTGGTCGGTGCCTAAAAACTGGACTAAACCTAGAACTGGGCACCGTTAGGTCAGCAAGCGGATGTGGACCCGCTTTGCCACAAACTGATTTGGCTTTGGGCTAAATCTGGAGGCAGCACTTAGGATACCCCGGTTTTCACCTCTTGCACCTCAAAGTGGCATTTGGCCTTCGCTGCGGGGTCCCCAAGCCGTTACTCGCAAAAGTAGTCTCAGTTGTGTGGCAGCTGACACAAACATAAGACCGAGGTGCAAGACCTATTAGCGCTATACTCACCTTAGCCTGTTGTAAAGAAAAGGGTTAGATTGTGAGCCAGTACTATGCTGCCTAACAGCAACATGCATTACAATTACGTAAACTTATAACTTTTATCCACTGGCCAACTATACAAAGTTTTTGACAAAGCCTTCAATTATAATTCCCTATCTATACCGCCGATCTGTTCATAAGTCTCCTCACTATCCCACAACCCAAACGACTTTTCGATACATTCCACTCCCTCTTCAGCCCCAAAGAACAGGCCCCCGTGATGGATCCCACTGCTGGACAGCTAGCCGCCCATTTCATAGAAAAAAACCAAAAACATCTGAAATCAAATCTCCAAAAACTGTACGGGGAGCCCCGATCCCGGTCTCTCTAGCAATGACTCCATATCTCACTATCAATACTAGAACCAACCACAGAGGAAGAAGTCTCCAGATTGCATTTCGCTACTCGCCGCACCACCTGCGTGAGCGACCCTCTCCTAAAGGCCCAAGCAAGACAGCATACTCTCCGCCCACTACAGTTACACCTTTGGCCCTTCCCTTTGTAGCTATTTTTCCTAGATTACCAGCAAACAGATGAAAGCACACCTAGCAAAAAATTTGAATTAAAACGCATAGGCCTCCTCCATAACCCCTCTAGCCTAGCTTTCCATCACCAAACATGGTGTGCTTTCTACCATTAAAGGTAGGTAGAAAAAAATGTTCATTCAATCTGCTGGCTATCTAGGAGAAACAGAAGGACCATCTAGTATATGTCCTCAATTTTGCATACACAGACCGGCCTAGCTTACAACTTTTAGCCTAATCCTTAATGTAATTGTACATTTTGAAAAAAAAAAACATAAGTGCTTCACCGTTTAGATGTATTGGCTCACATTAATGTGGTCGGTGCCTAAAAACTGGACGAAACCTAGAACTGGGCACCGTTAGGTCAGCAAGCGGATGTGGACCCGCTTTGCCACAAACTGATTTGGCTTTGGGCTAAATCTGGAGGCAGCACTTAGGATACCCCGGTTTTCACCTCTTGCACCTCAAAGTGGCATTTGGTCTTCGCTGCGGGGTCCCCAAGCCGTTACTCACAAAAGTAGTCTCAGTTGTGTGGCAGCTGACACTAACATAAGACCGAGGTGCAAGACCCATTACCACTATACTCACCTTAGCCTGTTGAAAAGAAAAGGGTTAGATTGTGAGCCAGTACTATGCTGCCTAACAGCAACGTGCATTACAATTACGTAAACTTATTACTTTTATCATCTGGCCAACTATACAAAGTTTTTGACAAAGCCTTCAATTATAATTCCCTATCTATACCGCCGATCTGTTCATAAGTCTCCTCACTATCCCACAACCCAAACGACTTTTCGATACATTCCACTCCCTCTTCAGCCCCAAAGAACAGGCCCCCGTGATGGATCCCACTGCTGAAGAGCTAGCCGCCCATTTCATAGAAAAAAAACAAAAACATCTGAAAACAAATCTCCAAAAACTGCACGGGGAGCCCCGATCCCGGTCTCTCTAGCAATGACTCCATATCTCACTATCAATACTAGAACCAACCACAGAGGAAGAAGTCTCCAGATTGCATTTGGCTACTCGCCGCACCACCTGCGTGAGCGACCCTCTCCTAAAGGCCCAAGCAAGACAGCATACTCTCCGCCCACTACAGTTACACCTTTGGCCCTACCCTTTGTAGCTATTTTTCCTGGATTACCAGCAAACAGATGAAAGCACACCTAGCAAAAAATTTGAATTAAAACGCATAGGCCTCCTCCATAACCCCTCTAGCCCACCTTTCCATCACCAAACATGGTGTGCTTTCTACCATTAAAGGTAGGTAGAAAAAAATGTTCATTCAATCTGCTGGCTATCTAGGAGAAACAGAAGGACCATCTAGTATATCTCCTCAATATTGCATACACAGACCGGCCTAGCTTACAACTTTTAGCCTAATCCTTAATGTAATTGTACATTTTGAAAAAAAAAAAACACAAGTGCTTCACCGTTTAGATGTATTGGCTCACATTAATGTGGTCGGTGCCTAAAAACTGGACTACACCTAGAACTGGGCACCGTTAGGTCAGCAAGCGGATGTGGACCCGCTTTGCCACAAACTGATTTGGCTTTGGGCTAAATCTGGAGGCAGCACTTAGGATACCCCGGTTTTCACCTCTTGCACCTCAAAGTGGCATTTGGTCTTCGCTGCGGGGTCCCCAAGCCGTTACTCGCAAAAGTAGTCTCAGTTGTGTGGCAGCTGACACTAACATAAGACCGAGGTGCAAGACCTATTAACGCTATACTCACCTTAGTCTGTTGTAAAGAAAAGGGTTAGATTGTGAGCCAGTACTATGCTGCCTAACAGCAACGTGCATTACAATTACGTAAACTTATAACTTTTATCCACTGGCCAACTATACAAAGTTTTTGACAAAGCCTTCAATTATAATTCCCTATCTATACCGCCGATCTGTTCATACGTCTCCTCACTATCCCACAACCCAAACGAGTATTCGATACATTCCACTCCCTCTTCAGCCCCAAAGAACAGGCCCCCGTGATGGATCCCACTGCTGAAGAGCTAGCCGCCCATTTCATAGAAAAAAAACAAAAACATCTGAAAACTAATCTCCAAAAACTGTACGGGGAGCCCCGATCCCGGTATCTCTAGCAATGACTCCATATCTCACTATCAATACTAGAACCAACCACAGAGGAAGAAGTCTCCAGATTGCATTTCGCTACTCGCCGCACCACCTGCGTGAGCGACCCTCTCCTAAAGGCCCAAGCAAGACAGCATACTCTCCGCCCACTACAGTTACACCTTTGGCCCTACCCTTTGTAGCTATTTTTCCTAGATTACCAGCAAACAGATGAAAGCACACCTAGCAAAAAATTTGAATTAAAATGCATAGGCCTCCTCCATAACCCCTCTAGCCCACCTTTCCATCACCAAACATGGTGTGCTTTCTACCATTAAAGGTAGGTAGAAAAAAATGTTCATTCAATCTGCTGGCTATCTAGGAGAAACAGAAGGACCATCTAGTATATGTCCTCAATATTGCATACACAGACCGGCCTAGCTTACAACATTTAGCCTAATCCTTAATGTAATTGTACATTTTGAAGAAAAAAAAACACAAGTGCTTCACCGTTTAGATGTATTGGCTCACATTAATGTGGTCGGTGCCTAAAAACTGGACGAAACCTAGAACTGGGCACCGTTAGGTCAGCAAGCGGATGTGGACCCGCTTTGCCACAAACTGATTTGGCTTTGGGCTAAATCTGGAGGCAGCACTTAGGATACCCCGGTTTTCACCTCTTGCACCTCAAAGTGGCATTTGGCCTTTGCTGCGGAGTCCCCAAGCCGTTACTCGCAAAAGTAGTCTCAGTTGTGTGGCAGCTGACACTAACATAAGACCGAGGTGCAAGACCTATTAGCGCTATACTCACCTTAGCCTGTTGTAAAGAAAAGGGTTAGATTGTGAGCCAGTACTATGCTGCCTAACAGCAACGTGCATTACAATTACGTAAACTTATTACTTTTATCCACTGGCCAACTATGCAAAGTTTTTGACAAAGCCTTCAATTATAATTCCCTATCCATACCGCCGATCTGTTCATAAGTCTCCTCACTATCCCACAACCCAAACGACTTTTCGATACATTCCACTCCCTCTTCAGCCCCAAAGAACAGGCCCCCGTGATAGATCCCACTGCTGAAGAGCTAGCCGCCCATTTCATAGAAAAAAAACAAAAACATCTGAAAACAAATCTCCAAAAACTGCACGGGGAGCCCCGATCCCGGTCTCTCTAGCAATGACTCCATATCTCACTATCAATACTAGAACCAACCACAGAGGAAGAAGTCTCCAGATTGCATTTCGCTACTCGCCGCACCACCTGCGTGAGCGACCCTCTCCTAAAGGCCCAAGCAAGACAGCATACTCTCCGCCCACTACAGTTACACCTTTGGCCCTACACTTTGTAGCTATTTTTCCTAGATTACCAGCAAACAGATGAAAGCACACCTAGCAAAAAATGTGAATTAAAACGCATAGGCCTCCTCCATAACCCCTCTAGCCCACCTTTCCATCACCAAACATGGTGTGCTTTCTACCATTAAAGGTAGGTAGAAAAAAATGTTCATTCAATCTGCTGGCTATCTAGGAGAAACAGAAGGACCATCTAGTATATCTCCTCAATATTGCATACACAGACCGGCCTAGCTTACAACTTTTAGCCTAATCCTTAATGTAATTGTTCATTTTGAAAAAAAAAAAAAACACAAGTGCTTCACCGTTTAGATGTATTGGCTCACATTAATGTGGTCGGTGCCTAAAAACTGGACTAAACCTAGAACTGGGCACCGTTAGGTCAGCAAGCGGATGTGGACCCGCTTTGCCACAAACTGATTTGGCTTTGGGCTAAATCTGGAGGCAGCACTTAGGATACCCCGGTTTTCACCTCTTGCACCTCAAAGTGGCATTTGGTCTTCGCTGCGGGGTCCCCAAGCCGTTACTCGCAAAAGTAGTCTCAGTTGTGTGGCAGCTGACACTAACATAAGACCGAGGTGCAAGACCTATTAACGCTATACTCACCTTAGTCTGTTGTAAAGAAAAGGGTTAGATTGTGAGCCAGTACTATGCTGCCTAACAGCAACGTGCATTACAATTACGTAAACTTATAACTTTTATCCACTGGCCAACTATACAAAGTTTTTGACAAAGCCTTCAATTATAATTCCCTATCTATACCGCCGATCTGTTCATACGTCTCCTCACTATCCCACAACCCAAACGAGTATTCGATACATTCCACTCCCTCTTCAGCCCCAAAGAACAGGCCCCCGTGATGGATCCCACTGCTGAAGAGCTAGCCGCCCATTTCATAGAAAAAAAACAAAAACATCTGAAAACTAATCTCCAAAAACTGTACGGGGAGCCCCGATCCCGGTATCTCTAGCAATGACTCCATATCTCACTATCAATACTAGAACCAACCACAGAGGAAGAAGTCTCCAGATTGCATTTCGCTACTCGCCGCACCACCTGCGTGAGCGACCCTCTCCTAAAGGCCCAAGCAAGACAGCATACTCTCCGCCCACTACAGTTACACCTTTGGCCCTACCCTTTGTAGCTATTTTTCCTAGATTACCAGCAAACAGATGAAAGCACACCTAGCAAAAAATTTGAATTAAAATGCATAGGCCTCCTCCATAACCCCTCTAGCCCACCTTTCCATCACCAAACATGGTGTGCTTTCTACCATTAAAGGTAGGTAGAAAAAAATGTTCATTCAATCTGCTGGCTATCTAGGAGAAACAGAAGGACCATCTAGTATATGTCCTCAATATTGCATACACAGACCGGCCTAGCTTACAACATTTAGCCTAATCCTTAATGTAATTGTACATTTTGAAGAAAAAAAAACACAAGTGCTTCACCGTTTAGATGTATTGGCTCACATTAATGTGGTCGGTGCCTAAAAACTGGACGAAACCTAGAACTGGGCACCGTTAGGTCAGCAAGCGGATGTGGACCCGCTTTGCCACAAACTGATTTGGCTTTGGGCTAAATCTGGAGGCAGCACTTAGGATACCCCGGTTTTCACCTCTTGCACCTCAAAGTGGCATTTGGCCTTTGCTGCGGAGTCCCCAAGCCGTTACTCGCAAAAGTAGTCTCAGTTGTGTGGCAGCTGACACTAACATAAGACCGAGGTGCAAGACCTATTAGCGCTATACTCACCTTAGCCTGTTGTAAAGAAAAGGGTTAGATTGTGAGCCAGTACTATGCTGCCTAACAGCAACGTGCATTACAATTACGTAAACTTATTACTTTTATCCACTGGCCAACTATGCAAAGTTTTTGACAAAGCCTTCAATTATAATTCCCTATCTATACCGCCGATCTGTTCATAAGTCTCCTCACTATCCCACAACCCAAACGACTTTTCGATACATTCCACTCCCTCTTCAGCCCCAAAGAACAGGCCCCCGTGATGGATCCCACTGCTGAAGAGCTAGCCGCCCATTTCATAGAAAAAAAACAAAAACATCTGAAAACTAATCTCCAAAAACTGTACGGGGAGCCCCGATCCCGGTCTCTCTAGCAATAACTCCATATCTCACTATCAATACTAGAACCAACCACAGAGGAAGAAGTCTCCAGATTGCATTTCGCTACTCGCCGCACCACCTGCGTGAGCGACCCTCTCCTAAAGGCCCAAGCAAGACAGCATACTCTCCGCCCACTACAGTTACACCTTTGGCCCTACCCTTTGTAGCTATTTTTCCTAGATTACCAGCAAACAGATGAAAGCACACCTAGCAAAAAATGTGAATTAAAACGCATAGGCCTCCTCCATAACCCCTCTAGTCCACCTTTCCATCACCAAACATGGTGTGCTTTCTACCATTAAAGGTAGGTAGAAAAAAATGTTCATTCAATCTGCTGGCTATCTAGGAGAAACAGAAGGACCATCTAGTATATCTCCTCAATATTGCATACACAGACCGGCCTAGCTTACAACTTTTAGCCTAATCCTTAATGTAATTGTACATTTTGAAGAAAAAAAACACAAGTGCTTCACCGTTTAGATGTATTGGCTCACATTAATGTGGTCGGTGCCTAAAAACTGGACGAAACCTAGAACTGGGCACCGTTAGGTCAGCAAGCGGATGTGGACCCGCTTTGCCACAAACTGATTTGGCGTTGGGCTAAATCTGGAGGCAGCACTTAGGATACCCCGGTTTTCACCTCTTGCACCTCAAAGTGGCATTTGGCCTTCGCTGCGGAGTCCCCAAGCCGTTACTCGCAAAAGTAGTCTCAGTTGTGTGGCAGCTGACACAAACATAAGACCGAGCTGCAAGACCTATTAGCGCTATACACACCTTAGCCTGTTGTAAAGAAAAGGGTTAGATTGTGAGCCAGTACTATGCTGCCTAACAGCAACATGCATTACAATTACGTAAACTTATAACTTTTATCCACTGGCCAACTATACAAAGTTTTTGACAAAGCCTTCAATTATAATTCCCTATCTATACCGCCGATCTGTTCATAAGTCTCCTCACTATCCCACAACCCAAACGACTTTTCGATACATTCCACTCCCTCTTCAGCCCCAAAGAACAGGCCCCCGTGATGGATCCCACTGCTGGACAGCTAGCCGCCCATTTCATAGAAAAAAACCAAAAACATCTGAAATCAAATCTCCAAAAACTGTACGGGGAGCCCCGATCCCGGTCTCTCTAGCAATGACTCCATATCTCACTATCAGTACTAGAACCAACCACAGAGGAAGAAGTCTCCAGATTGCATTTCGCTACTCGCCGCACCACCTGCGTGAGCGACCCTCTCCTAAAGGCCCAAGCAAGACAGCATACTCTCCGCCCACTACAGTTACACCTTTGGCCCTACCCTTTGTAGCTATTTTTCCTAGATTACCAGCAAACAGATGAAAGCACACCTAGCAAAAAATTTGAATTAAAACGCATAGGCCTCCTCCATAACCCCTCTAGCCCACCTTTCCATCACCAAACATGGTGTGCTTTCTACCATTAAAGGTAGGTAGAAAAAAATGTTCATTCAATTTGCTGGCTATCTAGGAGAAACAGAAGGACCATCTAGTATATCTCCTCAATATTGCATACACAGACCGGCCTAGCTTACAACTTTTAGCCTAATCCTTAATGTAATTGTACATTTTGAAAAAAAAAAACACAAGTGCTTCACCGTTTAGATGTATTGGCTCACATTAATGTGGTCGGTGCCTAAAAACTGGACTACACCTAGAACTGGGCACCGTTAGGTCAGCAAGCGGATGTGGACCCGCTTTGCCACAAACTGATTTGGCTTTGGGCTAAATCTGGAGGCAGCACTTAGGATACCCCGGTTTTCACCTCTTGCACCTCAAAGTGGCATTTGGCCTTCGCTGCGGGGTCCCCAAGCCGTTACTCGCAAAAGTAGTCTCAGTTGTGTGGCAGCTGACACTAACATAAGACCGAGGTGCAAGACCTATTAACGCTATACTCACCTTAGCCTGTTGAAAAGAAAAGGGTTAGATTGTGAGCCAGTACTATGCTGCCTAACAGCAACGTGCATTACAATTACGTAAACTTATTACTTTTATCCACTGGCCAACTATACAAAGTTTTTGACAAAGCCTTCAATTATAATTCCCAATCTACCCCGCCGATCTGTTCATAAGTCTCCTCACTATCCCACAACCCAAATGACTTTTCGATACATTCCACTCCCTCTTCAGCCCCAAAGAACAGGCCCCCGTGATGGATCCCACTGCTGAAGAGCTAGCCGCCCATTTCATAGAAAAAAAAACAAAAACATCTGAAAACAAATCTCCAAAAACTGCACGGGGAGCCCCGATCCCGGTCTCTCTAGCAATGACTCCATATCTCACTATCAATACTAGAACCAACCACAGAGGAAGAAGTCTCCAGATTGCATTTCGCTACTCGCCGCACCACCTGCATGAGCGACCCTCTCCTAAAGGCCCAAGCAAGACAGCATACTCTCCGCCCACTACAGTTACACCTTTGGCCCTACCCTTTGTAGCTATTTTTCCTAGATTACCAGCAAACAGATGAAAGCACACCTAGCAAAAAATTTGAATTAAAACGCATAGGCCTCCTCCATAACCCCTCTAGCCCACCTTTCCATCACCAAACATGGTGTGCTTTCTACCATTAAAGGTAGGTAGAAAAAAATGTTCATTCAATCTGCTGGCTATCTAGGAGAAACAGAAGGACCATCTAGTATATCTCCTCAATATTGCATACACAGACCGGCCTAGCTTACAACTTTTAGCCTAATCCTTAATGTAATTGTACATTTTGAAAGAAAAAAAACACAAGTGCTTCACCGTTTAGATGTATTGGCTCACATTAATGTGGTCGGTGCCTAAAAACTGGACTAAACCTAGAACTGGGCACCGTTAGGTCAGCAAGCGGATGTGGACCCGCTTTGCCACAAACTGATTTGGCTTTGGGCTAAATCTGGAGGCAGCACTTAGGATACCCCGGTTTTCACCTCTTGCACCTCAAAGTGGCATTTGGCCTTCGCTGCGGGGTCCCCAAGCCGTTACTCGCAAAAGTAGTCTCAGTTGTGTGGCAGCTGACACAAACATAAGACCGAGGTGCAAGACCTATTAGCGCTATACTCACCTTAGCCTGTTGTAAAGAAAAGGGTTAGATTGTGAGCCAGTACTATGCTGCCTAACAGCAACATGCATTACAATTACGTAAACTTATAACTTTTATCCACTGGCCAACTATACAAAGTTTTTGACAAAGCCTTCAATTATAATTCCCTATCTATACCGCCGATCTGTTCATAAGTCTCCTCACTATCCCACAACCCAAACGACTTTTCGATACATTCCACTCCCTCTTCAGCCCCAAAGAACAGGCCCCCGTGATGGATCCCACTGCTGGACAGCTAGCCGCCCATTTCATAGAAAAAAACCAAAAACATCTGAAATCAAATCTCCAAAAACTGTACGGGGAGCCCCGATCCCGGTCTCTCTAGCAATGACTCCATATCTCACTATCAATACTAGAACCAACCACAGAGGAAGAAGTCTCCAGATTGCATTTCGCTACTCGCCGCACCACCTGCGTGAGCGACCCTCTCCTAAAGGCCCAAGCAAGACAGCATACTCTCCGCCCACTACAGTTACACCTTTGGCCCTTCCCTTTGTAGCTATTTTTCCTAGATTACCAGCAAACAGATGAAAGCACACCTAGCAAAAAATTTGAATTAAAACGCATAGGCCTCCTCCATAACCCCTCTAGCCTAGCTTTCCATCACCAAACATGGTGTGCTTTCTACCATTAAAGGTAGGTAGAAAAAAATGTTCATTCAATCTGCTGGCTATCTAGGAGAAACAGAAGGACCATCTAGTATATGTCCTCAATTTTGCATACACAGACCGGCCTAGCTTACAACTTTTAGCCTAATCCTTAATGTAATTGTACATTTTGAAAAAAAAAAACATAAGTGCTTCACCGTTTAGATGTATTGGCTCACATTAATGTGGTCGGTGCCTAAAAACTGGACGAAACCTAGAACTGGGCACCGTTAGGTCAGCAAGCGGATGTGGACCCGCTTTGCCACAAACTGATTTGGCTTTGGGCTAAATCTGGAGGCAGCACTTAGGATACCCCGGTTTTCACCTCTTGCACCTCAAAGTGGCATTTGGTCTTCGCTGCGGGGTCCCCAAGCCGTTACTCACAAAAGTAGTCTCAGTTGTGTGGCAGCTGACACTAACATAAGACCGAGGTGCAAGACCCATTACCACTATACTCACCTTAGCCTGTTGAAAAGAAAAGGGTTAGATTGTGAGCCAGTACTATGCTGCCTAACAGCAACGTGCATTACAATTACGTAAACTTATTACTTTTATCATCTGGCCAACTATACAAAGTTTTTGACAAAGCCTTCAATTATAATTCCCTATCTATACCGCCGATCTGTTCATAAGTCTCCTCACTATCCCACAACCCAAACGACTTTTCGATACATTCCACTCCCTCTTCAGCCCCAAAGAACAGGCCCCCGTGATGGATCCCACTGCTGAAGAGCTAGCCGCCCATTTCATAGAAAAAAAACAAAAACATCTGAAAACAAATCTCCAAAAACTGCACGGGGAGCCCCGATCCCGGTCTCTCTAGCAATGACTCCATATCTCACTATCAATACTAGAACCAACCACAGAGGAAGAAGTCTCCAGATTGCATTTGGCTACTCGCCGCACCACCTGCGTGAGCGACCCTCTCCTAAAGGCCCAAGCAAGACAGCATACTCTCCGCCCACTACAGTTACACCTTTGGCCCTACCCTTTGTAGCTATTTTTCCTGGATTACCAGCAAACAGATGAAAGCACACCTAGCAAAAAATTTGAATTAAAACGCATAGGCCTCCTCCATAACCCCTCTAGCCCACCTTTCCATCACCAAACATGGTGTGCTTTCTACCATTAAAGGTAGGTAGAAAAAAATGTTCATTCAATCTGCTGGCTATCTAGGAGAAACAGAAGGACCATCTAGTATATCTCCTCAATATTGCATACACAGACCGGCCTAGCTTACAACTTTTAGCCTAATCCTTAATGTAATTGTACATTTTGAAAAAAAAAAAACACAAGTGCTTCACCGTTTAGATGTATTGGCTCACATTAATGTGGTCGGTGCCTAAAAACTGGACTACACCTAGAACTGGGCACCGTTAGGTCAGCAAGCGGATGTGGACCCGCTTTGCCACAAACTGATTTGGCTTTGGGCTAAATCTGGAGGCAGCACTTAGGATACCCCGGTTTTCACCTCTTGCACCTCAAAGTGGCATTTGGTCTTTGCTGCTGGGTCCCCAAGCCGTTACTCACAAAAGTAGTCTCAGTTGTGTGGCAGCTGACACTAACATAAGACCGAGGTGCAAGACCTATTAACGCTATACTCACCTTAGCCTGTTGTAAAGAAAAGGGTTAGATTGTGAGCCAGTACTATGCTGCCTAACAGCAACGTGCATTACAATTACGTAAACTTATAACTTTTATCCACTGGCCAACTATACAAAGTTTTTGACAAAGCCTTCAATTATAATTCCCTATCTATACCGCCGATCTGTTCATACGTCTCCTCACTATCCCACAACCCAAACGACTTTTCGATACATTCCACTCCCTCTTCAGCCCCAAAGAACAGGCCCCCGTGATGGATCCCACTGCTGAAGAGCTAGCCGCCCATTTCATAGAAAAAAAACAAAAACATCTGAAAACAAATCTCCAAAAACTGTACGGGGAGACCCGATCCTGGTCTCTCTAGCAATAACTCCATATCTCACTATCAATACTAGAACCAACCACAGAGGAAGAAGTCTCCAGATTGCATTTCGCTACTCGCCGCACCACCTGCGTGAGCGACCCTCTCCTAAAGGCCCAAGCAAGACAGCATACTCTCCGCCCACTACAGTTACACCTTTGGCCCTACACTTTGTAGCTATTTTTCCTAGATTACCAGCAAACAGATGAAAGCACACCTAGCAAAAAATTTGAATTAAAACGCATAGGCCTCCTCCATAACCCCTCTAGCCCACCTTTCCATCACCAAACATGGTGTGCTTTCTACCATTAAAGGTAGGTAGAAAAAAATGTTCATTCAATCTGCTGGCTATCTAGGAGAAACAGAAGGACCACCTAGTATATCTCCTCAATATTGCATACACAGACCGGCCTAGCTTACAACTTTTAGCCTAATCCTTAATGTAATTGTACATTTTGAAAAAAAAAAACACAAGTGCTTCACCGTTTAGATGTATTGGCTCACATTAATGTGGTCGGTGCCTAAAAACTGGACTAAACCTAGAACTGGGCACCGTTAGTTCAGCAAGCGGATGTGGACCCGCTTTGCCACAAACTGATTTGGCTTTGGGCTAAATCTGGAGGCAGCACTTAGGATACCCCGGTTTTCACCTCTTGCACCATAAAGTGGCATTTGGTCTTCACTGCGGGGTCCCCAAGCCGTTACTCGCAAAAGTAGTCTCAGTTGTGTGGCAGCTGACACTAACATAAGACCGAGGTGCAAGACCTATTAACGCTATACTCACCTTAGACTGTTGTAAAGAAAAGGGTTAGATTGTGAGCCAGTACTATGCTGCTTAATAGCAACGCGCATTACAATTACGTAAACTAATAACTTTTATCCACTGGCCAACTATACAAAGTTTTTGACAAAGCCTTCAATTATGATTCTCTATCTACACAGCTGTACGCAGGGTCATGGCATGGGAGCCTGACCTTAGGCCCAATGTGCATGGGTGGAATTAAATTCTCGTGGAAGTTTCTCAATTTAATCCGCCCATAGGGATGCATGGGCGTCCATGCTGGAATTAAAGTATGCGGATTTGTTTTGCGGACCTGTTAATCCGGAAAACAAATCGCAGTATGCTTTAGTTCAGTGCAGTTCCCGTACAGACAGCTTCCATTGAAGTCAAAGGAAGCCGGCCGATCCGCAGCACACCTGCATCTGACACTGCAGACGGGCCATGGATGCCACGGGAAAGCAGGAGCTTTAAAGCAAAAATCTGTACTGCGCATTTCCGACGGCGAGCCGTGTGGACCATCCGCAGTATAGACTTCCCAGCACAAAAGAAGTCCGCACTGAATGCAACCCACCCGTGTACATGAGGCCTTACTGTTACTTAGAGCCCAAGAGCTAAAAATATAGGCATTTCTTCTCAACAGAATATTTCTCAAACACATCAGTGTTTATAACATAAGTATTAGTAATGCACAAAGATACTATTACATATCAGTATGAGGACAGTTTCAGACGACCCTAAGCACAATTTCGCTCGCCAGCATAGCGCGTAGTTGCCCATGAACAAGATTTTTCACCGGATGTTCAGACTCCACGCCATAGCGAAGGAGTTTAAAAAAATAGCGAGAAGATAGGTCTTGTCCAGTCTTTTTCACGCATAGTTAATAGTACATGCGGGAAAGATAGGGCAGATCCTATCTCTTCCCAGCCGTACAATTAACAGGCGAGAATCCTGATAGTGAAAACGAAACCACTGAAATCAATTGAAATCAGTGGTTTTGTTTTGTCCTGTTAAGCGGTTATGATTATCATTTTTATAAGATTGTGAGCTTAAACACATCAGCTCAGGTCTAGTATACGTCTAAATAATACAGTCAGCCTATACCAGATACCAGCTCTACCCAGTCATAATGATTACAATGCAGTTACCTCCAGTGATGACAGTGGGCATCTCCTCTGATTGGGGTTTTTCACTTTCTCTTCTTCTCTTTGTCTGGGATTGGACTGCCCTGGCAACTTCTTCTAGCCACAAATTGTCTTTGAACACTCCCCATCCTCCTGCTACTTCTGCTGCCCTTCTCAGTGCCTCATAGAGTAATAGTGCCCACCACAAGAGTAATAGTGCCCTCCTCTGTGCCATAATCATCCCCCTTTTCACCCACAAATGGTAATAAAACTCTCGTAATAACCCTGAAAATAATACACTTTCTATGTCCACTGAAGCAGGGGGCCCCAACCACCGGTCCGTGGTAGTAATAGTGCCCCCTATAGTGGCTTTAGTAGTAATGGTGTCCCCTATATTGGCCCCAGTAGTAATATGTGACCCCCAAATTAGTCCCAGCAGTAATAGTGCCCCCTACCTTGGCTCCGGTAGTTATAGAGACCCCTCCTTATGGCCTCTGGCCAGGCAGCATCCCTCCACTCCATCCACTCACTTTGCTTGCTCCTGTCCGGCATCAGCCTCTTCTGTGTCTGTGACCGCTGAGCTCTCTCCTCGGCATCTGTGATGCATGCAGGATGGCGCACACAGACACCGGAGAGAGAGGTCAGCGGTCACAGACTATACACTGCTGTTGCTGGACCAGAGTTGGTTGGGTAAGTGGAAGGCTTGTTAGCGTGCTGCACAGCTGGTGGGCCACATAAAATGAGTTGGCGGGCTGGATTCGGCCCGCAGGCCTTGTGCTTGACATGTGTGGTCTACAAGGTATGCCTGATGCTATTTGGCATATATTGTCACCATAGAAAACAATGTAGTGTTTAACTGTATCCAAAAACGGCGGTGTGCAAGGTGCTTTTATTTGCAGATCTCAGGAACGTGAATGCATTCCTTCCAACCTTCTAGATAGTCTCAGGTTTTGGCAGTTTTCCCCTCTACCCAGGATGCAGGTGGTATCCACTTCCACTGGGGCCCCACTCAAGAACCCAATCAAATAGTAACATACCCATGACGGTCCATTTTCTATCTTCATACCTCATATGGGACATGGGAGCTGACAAACCGGTGTGGCCTAAAAAAAAACATGATTCAGGTACATTTTTACTTAAAGGGGATCTGTCACCAGTAGAGATGAGCGAGCCTACTTGGTAAGGCAGTTACTCGAGCGAGTATCACTCTTCTCGAGTAACTGCTTAGTGATCCGAGCAGGCTCGGGTGGGCAGTGGGAGTAAGTGGGGGGGACGAAGCGGGGAGAAGAGAGAGAGGTCTCTCTCGCTCTTTCTTCCTTCCCCATCCGAGCCTGCTCGGATCACTAACCAGTTATTCGAGTAGGCTCGCTCATCTCTAGTCACCAGCTGTAAGCACTATAAACTAAGTTATGGTTCTAATAGGACAAGTTCCCAAAAATTTTATACTAACCTCCTAGTGTAAAGGTACTTTTACACGGGGCAATTACCTTCCAAGTAATTGCTTGAAACAGTGATTCTGAGTGCTAGATGGCCTGAGTACACACAGCCACCGACATGGCACTCGCATTGTGTGAAAAATATGGGTGAAAATCACCCATTATTCCCTATGGGAGAAAAAACATAATGCATCCCACTCGCATGAAACTCACAGGTACATTATTTATTTTTTCAGCATCCAAAGGGAAGAATGGCCGATTCTTCAACAGAATCACCTAAAAACATGACATGCTACAATTTTTCTCTCACATCTCACTGGATTGTTTCCAGTGTGATTTCTGTGCATCTCTCCGTGTAGATGCATCCTTAATGATGATGTATTGCAGTATATTGTACAGGAGATCTGATAATCACTAGTTAAAGTCCCATACGGGGACTAAAGGAATTAAAACTAAGATAAGTAACATTTTTCTATAATTATTTGTACATTAAAAATTAATGACAGTTTAAAAAAAAAATTCCAGTCATCACATACAAATAAATAGCTTTTGCTGCATCAGTGAGAGTCCAGTTTATTAAAATATATCATTATTTATCCAGCAGAATGAACGCCGTCCGTTTAAAAAAAAAACAAAAAAAACACAACGCTAGAACTGCGCATTATTTGGTCATAAATAAAAAATTTAATAAAAATAGATAAAAGAGATTAAGTAAGAAAAACAATGTAGTAGATGTGCAATTTCTTCATGAGTGCGTCTCTGAAGGCATAATTTCTCAAAGTTTTCAGACCCCTATACAATACAAACTGCAAGGGGGTCGCCAGTAGCTGGACCACGTGCTATGTAGCTATTGGCTGAAGGTGCGGGACCAGTATCGTTACACCCCATATGGGGCAGTGCGTTTTTATATAACATAAGTCAAATATACAGTATAGCCCCCAAATAGCACCAAACAGAGCCCATGGACTATAATGGGGGCCATCATGCTTCTGGTATTCTGATCAGCACTTATACAGTGTAGCTTCAATATTTCATCAGGGTTTTTCTGTTGGATCTGCGCCGGAGATTCCTAATGAAGCCTCCAACGCAGATGTGAATGGGGCCGTACAGAGGAGCATACAACACTGAAATGATCCTTACGTGCCACGCAGGGGGCGATTTTCCTGCAGAGCCTTTTAGGATCACCGCTTGAAGCTCTTCCATGGCGTATAGTGAGAAGATGCTGGTCATTCTTGTAACATGTTAGTCAGTGATTCATCCGCCAACTGAAGGGAGAAGCCTGAGAGTAGTAGAGCTGAGCAGGAACAGTTCATCACTTAGAGCGCTCTCAGAGCAGGCCATTACGTTTCCTAAATGTGAAGAAATGTACATTTTGGGGCAGTTCAATTGATCAAAACAGTCTAAAACCAAAACTGACCTTGTCCATAGGCACCAATCAGAATTCAGCTTCTGCTGCTCTACTCAGTGCCTCACATAGTAATAGTGCCCACCACAAGACTAATAGTGCCCTACTCTGTGCCATAATCATCCCTCTTTTCCCCCTAAAAGGTAATGAAAGTCCCATAATAACCCTGAAAATGCAAGATATATATAGAGACGAGCGCTCACTAAAAGGATACTAAAGGATGTAGCTGTTAGGCAAATCCGATTTCTAGGGTCTGAGAGTTCAATCTTCTCAGATGGAATCAAGGGTTGCAGGTGCTTGAAAGCAGATCTCACATAATGCGTGAGAGAGCAGCCAGAGGGAACTCCGATCACGTAGTGAGGGAGACAAAATTCAAATGCAAGAGAAAAGAAAAAGTCCTCAGCGCTCACACCTTGCTATGTGCAAAAGATGAATAGATGGAAAGAGTTATGGAACTTACTTGTTAGAGGCGCCTATAGCCCAGGCGCCTCTAAGTCCAGGTTAACTTATCACAGGATGATGAATATCCACGGCAAGGAGATATTTTCATAGTTGTAATATGTGCAGGGATAAAATACACAACTCGTTTCAGCCGGACGGCCTTTTTCAAGTGTCCTGAAAATGATACGCCTTCTATGTCCACTAAAGTAAGTGCCCTGTGTGCGCCTCCACAAAGTAATAGTGGCCCCTGTGCTCCCACAAAGTCACTGTACTCTTCTGTGCTCCCACAAAGTTATAGTGTTCGTTTACGTTCGTTTACGTTCAATTTTCGTTTTTTAAACAGAACAAACAGTGCGGTCTGCGGCGCTATTTGTTCTGTTTAAGAAATGGAAACTAAACGGAAGCAAAAGAAAACATTATTAATAAAACCCATTGAAATGAATGGGCAAAAATATAAACATGTAATTCCATTTCTCTGCTCCAAAAACGCTATAGAGTCACAGAAATCTCTATCGCTGAGCGACTGTCCCAGCGGACAATGTGCTTCCCCATACCCGACTCCGCTTTCTGCTCTGAAGCAATGGACAGAGAGCAGGAGGAGGAGCTGGCATGTGAATAAAAACCGCCGTGCGGTGACAGCGGCTCAGTGGGACCTGAAAGTCATTAAATACATGACCGCCATCACTGCTGTTCGGTTGGTCCTCTGCTCGTTTTCACAGTTGGGCTGCCGGACAGCAGTGCTATAGTGGGGTCATCTAGGGGTGGGGGCCCTGAGCAACTGCCCAGTTTGCCTCCCCCCTCCCTAAATACTGGGGTTGTAGTTTAGAAAAAACAACGCAAACATTAACATCTTTTATCTTAAAAGAAAACCATATATAAGCCAGGCTGATCACCGCTATCTCTGTCCGGCAGCCATCTTGTCCAATCTGACTTTAACTGCCAAATTGGCCATTATAATACAAATCCCCGCTATAACGCTCACCTTCTGGGAACTACTTACATTCTGTCGCCTGGATAGGAATATACGGCCACCCTCATGCGGCTAATAGATAGTCCATCTAATCATGTTGTTGTTGCCAGGTGACATATTCCCACAACAGGCCCCGTCACCCATAGCAACCAATCACAGAGCAGCTTGCATTTCTCCACAGCAGCTTCAGAAATGTAAGCTGCGCTCTGATTGGTTGCCATGGGCGACCAGGCCTGCTTTTGTTGTTCTGATAACTGAGGTTTCTTAAATATTCGCCATATTTTTGTTGATTATCAATAATTTCTCAGGAATTACAGTCCCTGGAAAAGGAAGCTCAGTGGAGCAAGTAGCCACAAGCATGGCTGCCATGTTATGTAATGCTTGTATATACCATGTATTCTCAGGAGCGTCGCCCATCCTGCCGCCATACAGTAACCCGCAATAACTCACCAACCCAAATATTTCTCTTATAGATTTATTCATTATAATTAGAGATGAGCGAGCGTACTCGGAAAAGCACTACTCGCTCGAGTAATTTGCTTTATCCGAGTGTCGCTGTGCTCATCCCGGAAGATTCCGGTGCCGGCACGGAGCGGGGAGCTGCAGGGGAGAGCGGGGAGGAACGGAGGGGAGATCTTTCTCTCCCTCTCTCCCGCCCGCTCTCCCCTGCTCCCCGCTGCGACTCACCTGTCAGCCGCAGCGGCACCCGAATCTTCAGGGACGAGCACAGCGATACTCGGATAAAGCAAATTACTCGAGCGAGTAGTGCTTTTCCGAGTTCGCTCGCTCATCTCTAATTATAATGTAACATTAACCCCTGCTCAGCCAAATCCCACTGTAGTGCACTACATAGACAGATAAAGCAGAGCCCAATGTGTTATTTACAGGGGTATTCCCAGAATATCATATTTTATTAGTCCATCTGTATAGTGCTATGTAGCTATTGGCTGAAGGTGCGGGACCAGTATCGTTACACCCCATATGGGGCAGTGCGTTTTTATATAACATAAGTCAAATATACAGTATAGCCCCCAAATAGCACCAAACAGAACCCATTGACTATAATGGGGGCCATCATGCTTCAAGTCCCATAATAACCCTTAAAATGATACACCTTCTATGTCCACTAAAGTAAGTGCCCTGTGTGCGCCTCCACAAAGTAATAGTGCCCCCTGTGCTCCCACAAAGTCACTGTACTCTTCTGTGCTCCCACAAAGTTATAGTGTCTCAGTGTGCCCTGCGTCCTCACAAAGTATTAGTGCCCACTGTGCATGCCTCCATAGGTAATGCCCTCTATGGCGCCACAAAGTAATAGTGCCCTTTGTGTGTATCTGTACAAAGTAATGGCCGTTCACACCAGCGTTAACTTAGCACCCATTAGCGATTTTCTCTGTTTTTGGAACAGGGAAATTAAATTAAAATGGAATTAAACATTTCATTCTTTTTATGGGTTTTCAATTAACAGAAATGTTTCTGTTTGTTTACGTTCAATTTTCGTTTTTTAAACAGAACAGACAGTGCGGTCTGCGGCGCTATTTGTTCTGTTTAAGAAATGGAAACTAAACGGAAGCAAAAGAAAACATTATTAATAAAACCCATTGAAATGAATGGAGCAAAAATATAAACATGTAATTCCATTTCTCTGCTCCAAAAACGCTATAGAGTCACAGAAATCTCTATCGCTGAGTGACTGTCCCAGCGGACAATGAGCTTCCCCATACCCGACTCCGCTTTCTGCTCTGAAGCAATGGACGGAGAGCAGGAGGAGGAGCTGGCATGTGAATAAAAACCGCCGTGCGGTGACAGCGGCTCAGTGGGACCTGAAAGTCATTAAATACATGACCGCCATCACTGCTGTTCGGTGGGCCCTCCGCTCGTTTTCACAGTTGGGCTGCCGGACAGCAGTGCTATAGTGGGGTCATCTTGGGGTGGGGGCCCTGAGCAACTGCCCAGTTTGCCTCCCCCCTCCCTAAATACTGGGGTTGTAGTTTAGAAAAAACAACGCAAACATTAACATCTTTTATCTTAAAAGAAAACCATATATAAGCCAGGCTGATCACCGCTATCTCTGTCCGGCAGCCATCTTGTCCAATCTGACTTTAACTGCCAAATTGGCCATTATAATACAAATCCCCGCTATAACGCTCACCTTCTGGGAACTACTTACATTCTGTCGCCTGGATAGGAATATACGGCCACCCTCATGCGGCTAATACATAGTCCATCTAATCATGTTGTTGTTGCCAGGTGACATATTCCCACAACAGGCCCCGTCACCCATAGCAACCAATCACAGAGCAGCTTGCATTTCTCCACAGCAGCTTCAGAAATGTAAGCTGTGCTCTGATTGGTTGCCATGGGCGACCAGGCCTGCTTTTTTTGTTCTGATAACTAAGGTTTCTTAAATATTCACCATATTTTTGTTGATTATCAATAATTTCTCAGGAATTACACTCCCTGGAAAAGGAAGCTCAGTGGAGCAAGTAGCCACAAGCATGGCTGCCATGTTATGTAATGCTTGTATCTACCATGTATTCTCAGGAGCGTCGCCCATCCTGCCGCCATAGAGTAACCCGCAATAACTCACCAACCCAAATATTTCTCTTACAGATTTATTCATTATAATGTAACATTAACCCCTGCTCAGCCAAATCCCACTGTAGTGCACTACATAGACAGATAAAGCAGAGCCCAATGTGTTATTTAAAGGGGTATTCCCAGAATATCATATTTTATTAGTCCATCTGTATAGTGCTATGTAGCTATTGGCTGAAGGTGTGGGACCAGTATCGTTACACCCCATATGGGGCAGTGCGTTTTTATATAACATAAGTCAAATATACAGTATAGCCCCCAAATAGCACCAAACAGAGCCCATTGACTATAATGGGGGCCATCCTGCTTCTGGTATTCTGATCAGCACTTATACAGTGTAGCTTCAATATTTCTTCAGGGTTTTTCTGTTGGATCTGCGCCGGAGATTCCTAATGAAGCCTCCAACGCAGATGTGAATGGGGCCGTACAGAGGAGCATACAACACTGAAATGATCCTTACGTGCCACGCAGGGGGCGATTTTCCTGCAGAGCCTTTTAGGATCACCGCTTGAAGCTTTTCCATGGCGTATAGTGAGAAGATGCTGGTCATTCTTGTAACATGTTAGTCAGTGATTCATCCGCCAACTGAAGGGCCCCCGGCTGCCTAGCAGTTGCAATCTGACCGGACAGGCTTCTATCAGGCTTGATAGAAGCCTGTCCGATCCCTGCACAGTATGATGTAATGCCATAGCATTACATCATACTGTGCAGGACAGATAGTTCGTATCTAGCGAAATTCGTAACTCGAATGTTCGCAAGTCGGGGACTATCTGTATAGCCCCCAAATAGTACCAAACAGAACCCATTGACTATAATGGGGGCCATCCTGCTTCTGGTATTTCCCAGTGTAGCTTCAATATTTCATCTGGGATTTTCTGCTGGATCTGCGCCGGAGATTCCTAATGAAGCCTCCAACGCAGATGTGAATGGGGCCGTACAGAGGAGCATACAACACTGAAATGATCCTTACGTGCCACGCAGGGGGCACTTTTCCTGCAGAACCATCCGGGATCACCGCTTGAAGCTCTTCCATGGCGTATAGTGAGAAGATGCTGGTCTTGTGGGCTGAGAGTTATCTGATGGAATGTAGACCGCTGTCACAAATGAGCCACCTGTGATGTCATTAAACAGAATCCTATGATGTCACCGACTGAAGGGAGACACACTTCACTGTACACCAGATATCACTAGTAGGGCCCACTATATATAAATGATCTAATTCACTAATTAACACAGGTTTAAAACATAACCTTCATTAATTGCATTAAAATAATACTCATACCAGGTGTCATTCCTGTAACATGTTAGTCAGTGATTCATCCGCCAACTGAAGGGAGAAGCCTGAGAGTAGTAGAGCTGAGCAGGAACAGTTCATCACTTAGAGCGCTCTCAGAGCAGGCCATTACGTTATCTAAATGTGAAGAAATGTACATTTTGGGGCAGTTCAATTGATCAAAACAGTCTAAAACCAAAACTGACCTTCTTGTCCATAGCCACCAATCAGAACTCAGCTTTCATTTTGTAACCTTGTCGCCATCCATAAGGTGCTGGAAACTAGTAATTAGCACCTTGTGACATACATTGCAGGGCACAAAGTCTATATAGTAATGCAGCATTGTCCTTAGGCCAGTCTCACACAGGCATTTCACAGCGTTTTAGAACGGCGCTGGTAAACGTGGTTGACAGCGTTTTTACCGCACCCCATCATTGCAATGGGTGGTGTGGTGCGCTAAAAGGCGCTGCAACGCACTGAAATAGAACATACCGCTATGAAGCCCCATTGATATCAATGGAGACTCAGTACAGCGTTTCAAACACCCGCTAAAACGCTGTAACAAGCGCCTGTGTGGGAGTGGCCTTATAGCACCTATAGATAACTATCATGATAATGTATATAAACTGAGAACGCACCTACCTATACCATAAACAGCAGCCATCTATATGGTCTCCTCTCACAAGGTGGACTCTTTTCCGGCTCTCAAGCACTCCCATTTTCCTTCTCACACACCACATGACATGGCAAACTGATACATCTACATGCAGGCAATGGTTTTATTACTGTTAACCTATTAAGCGCTGCAGCTGTGCAACACACACACTGGATATGACAGGACAGGCTTTGCACAGTGCATCTACATAGGACAGACATGTATGACATTTCTGGAGGGGACCAGGATGGTGTTCTGGGCCGACCTCTGTGTAGTGACCGGCACAGGTAACTGCAGACATGGCTCCCATGGAAATCATTGGGTTTTCAGTGGGTTCAGTCTTATGAGCATGTTTTGTGCGCGCACTTCCCACGCACAGAAAAGAATGCAGCATGCTGTATTTGCGAACCAAAGGCTCAATAGAAGTCTACGGAGGGGGGGGGGGGTGCAAATACACAAGGAGATGCATGAAACACCCCGCAAAACTGTGGGGAAAAGAACACATCTGGACCTCATTCGCCTTTTAATCCACAGACAGGGCGTGCCGCGCTTGTGTGAGGTGGCCCTGTGTGCACAAAAAGTACCGCACTATGTGCTGATACAGGCGCAAATCTACTTCCTCCAACCTCGTTCACGGCGCAAAAACGTTGTGCTGCGGCCGGTTTTTTTGCGCATATACTCAAAGAGTGCCCATACAAGCTGCGGCCAGGCAGCAGTAACCGCTGCTTGCCATTATTCCCCTGTGCTTGCCCTGGTTATAGTGACGCACAGCAAATGAGCGGTACTCTGTGCCCACTTACTGCAACTCATGCCCACAGTACCCTAATGGCACCTCTGATTGATAAGTCATTAAAAAGCCATTAATTCTGATTGCCAGATTGGGGTCAGGAAGGAATCTTTTCCCCCTAAAATGAGGAAAATTGGCTTCTACCGCATTGGAGGTTGAGAGGGGGCTGAAGGGGCTGCCTTCCTCTGGATCAACATTGGGTGTAATAGGCTGAACTGGTTGGACTTGTCTTTTTTATCCTCACATACTATGATATTATATATATATTTATTTATATTATTTTTGAATTCTTTTTCCTCTGACATTATGGTAACCAACTTCTACAAGTTTGTACTAGTTCCTATCACGGACTGTACATCCCTCCTGACACCTCCTACAACACACAGGGCAGCACTTCTCTTACATGTTAATAACCCAGCTGACCTAAACGGACACAAAATGACAGACAACCATACAAAACAACCACAAAATTAATTGCCTATGGGGTTAGCGCAATTTGCTTAAGTAATTAGAATGACTCAAATACAGAATTTTAATATATTATTTAAATTGATAATGATAAGAGGGGCTACCAGATAAGGTGGTGACCGTAGCGGGCCGTTATCAGGTATACAAGGGACCAGAGAGTGGTAGCGCCTACTGAGATAACTCCATGTTGTTATGCATTAATAAGAACATGCCTATTGATGGAAAGACACTGTTCCAAAACAACTAGAGAGCGTCACTCATAAAACCCTAAGTGGTGGATAATGACAATTAGATCATCCACACTAGACAAAACTGACTATGTGGACCCTTGACCAAAAAAAAATTTATAATAAAATATAACTTTTATTAAAGAAATTACTAAAAGGAAGAACATACACACATAAATCTAGATCCAGGAAAACCCATGGAACCGATAAAAATGTATTGATACCACTGTCCATAAACAGTAATAGACCGGTCAGTCTGAGTATCGTTATGACTCAGCCATTTAGTGTATTCGGTCTCTTTGCAGAATCTGACAGGATTATCAGAATCTATTGTATACACGTCAACCTAATCAGGAGATGAAAAAGTGACATAAGTCCGACAGTTGGATGTTACAGAACGTGACCCAAAATCCAGAGAACAGGTTCGGTGATGTATACGTCGTTCACATCGAGAAAATAAGCTATGCCGGACCACTAAAAATTGTAAGCGTAACCCAACGCGTTTCTCCCACAACGTGGGTTCATCAGGGGTTTCAATACGCAAAAAATGGTACTTTACTGGTTTAATGACTCCCAGTCAGAAATCGGATAGTGGTACAAAAATAAAAAATTGATGAAGCCTCAAAATGTCCAGTATTGTCAAATAAATGACACACTGGATATAGAGGGATCAATCAGAGTAGAACTGTCATTTCTACTGGTGACAATTATATTACTAGATAGATTATTGTCGCCATATAAGATAAATGAACTGACAGGACTACGAAAACCCTACTACTACAATGGTAGAAATAAGAGTAGGGTATAGGTAAGAAAAATTTCTACCCTTTATGTGAGAGAAAGTTATAATTTCTCAGGGATAATAGTCCCGAGTACAGAAAGATAGAATAATTTTAGCCGTTAAGTCAAAGAGTATCCCGAGGGCAAAATTTTAGCAATCGGGTCCCTGGATAATCAGATGGCATATTCACAGCAGCCCAGAATAGCCGCCTTTTGGATAGCCATCTGATAAATTTTCGCTCTAGACCTACAAGGAAAATTCCTAAGACCTATAATAGTCCCTCAATAGAGTGGAAAGAGGATTCAAAGACCTATATTAGTCCCTCAATAAGGTGGTCACTAAGTCAGAGCCTTAATAAGCAAAAACTGTACCACTATCCGATTTCTGACTGGGAGTCATTAAACCAGTAAAGTACCATTTTTTGCGTATTGAAACCCCTGATGAACCCACGTTGTGGGAGAAACGCGTTGGGTTACGCTTACAATTTTTAGTGGTCCGGCATAGCTTATTTTCTCGATGTGAACGACGTATACATCACCGAACCTGTTCTCTGGATTTTGGGTCACGTTCTGTAACATCCAACTGTCGGACTTATGTCACTTTTTCATCTCCTGATTAGGTTGACGTGTATACAATAGATTCTGATAATCCTGTCAGATTCTGCAAAGAGACCGAATACACTAAATGGCTGAGTCATAACGATACTCAGACTGACCGGTCTATTACTGTTTATGGACAGTGGTATCAATACATTTTTATCGGTTCCATGGGTTTTCCTGGATCTAGATTTATGTGTGTATGTTCTTCCTTTTAGTAATTTCTTTAATAAAAGTTATATTTTATTATAAATTTTTTTTTGGTCAAGGGTCCACATAGTCAGTTCTTTCCAAACTAGTTGGACTTCACTGCCTCTGTTAAATTATCCACACTAGACAAATATTATACTAGTACACTCGCTTATAGGAGCACTGTACTGAGTCCGTAACCTTATTTGTTACTAGACTTATTCACTTCCCCATAGGGTCATCGATCTGACAAGACCCAGTTCTTAAATTAGGTCAAAGTCTGTATCATCGGAAACAGGCTAGAAGGCTGGACTTGTAATGACAATTAAGTCAGGAGAAGTCCAAGCTACTTATAATATATGTCAATTCGCAAAATTGCGAATTTGATGAACAGAGGTCTGTCAGTTTGAAATAATGCCTCACAGGGGCTGGTAGTGTAGTTTAGATAGCGGTCACCATCTAGGACCGTATTGTACTTTAGCCAGGTTAGAAAATTTATCATCACAATTTCTAATTGACCTCCCTGGCTCTTTTGTCAGTCTGGGACAATAAACGCCAAGTATCAGGTGTTCAGACTGTTTAATCACTAGCACCTGTGTTTGTTGAATAGTGTTCAATTAATGGACCTATCTAACATAAGGATTGCTATGTCAGCTGTCTGTTCATTATAAAACAGCATGGTCAATTGCACTATTTGCAAACCAATCGGGTTGCCTTTACAGTCGACTGTCTAGTGTAAGGCAACAAGATTGATTGCATTATAATCGCAAATCAATCTGTTTGTGTAAATCAGCCTCCACAGTCGTCTGTTTAGTGTAAAGCAGTGTTATTAATTACACTACACTAAAAACCATTCTATTTGCTTGTACATAATGTGCAATTAATCTACCAGCCTTCTTACATTGGCGCATTAAAAAACCAGTTCTTACGCGCAATTTTTGTGCAACTGCTGTTTGCTATTCGAACCCATTGCAACAAAAATTGTGTGCAGTTGATTGGCATCGCACAATTTTTGGGCATCATTCAGTCTTATTTTCGTCCTGATGAAGCAGCGCGCCAAATAATCTGTCTTGCGCTGCGGAAACGCGTTGACGATTAGACGATTACGGACGATCTTGTTCGCCCTGGTCCACATTGGATTTCAGCTAACTATTTATATGTTCATCAAATTCGCAATTTTGTGAATTGACATATATTATAAGTAGCTTGGACTTCTCCTGACTTAATTGTCATTACAAGTCCAGCCTTCTAGCCTGTTTCCGATGATACAGACTTTGACCTAATTTAAGAACTGGGTCTTGTCAGATCGATGACCCTATGGGGAAGTGAATAAGTCTAGTAACAAATAAGGTTACGGACTCAGTACAGTGCTCCTATAAGCGAGTGTACTAGTATAATATTTGTCTAGTGTGGATGATCTAATTGTCATTATCCACCACTTAGGGTTTTATGAGTGACGCTCTCTAGTTGTTTTGGAACAGTGTCTTTCCATCAATAGGCATGTTCTTATTAATGCATAACAACATGGAGTTATCTCAGTAGGCGCTACCACTCTCTGGTCCCTTGTATACCTGATAACGGCCCGCTACGGTCACCACCTTATCTGGTAGCCCCTCTTATCATTATCAATTTAAATAATATATTAAAATTCTGTATTTGAGTCATTCTAATTACTTAAGCAAATTGCGCTAACCCCATAGGCAATTAATTTTGTGGTTGTTTTGTATGGTTGTCTGTCATTTTGTGTCCGTTTAGGTCGGAACCATCCTGCCTTAGCAGTATTGGTTTTTTATTATTAATATTAATAAAGGTTATATTTTAGTTTCAGGCACTTTCAGTGACAAATAGTTTAAATTGCTCGAAGAGCCTTGGTTGTCACAGTGATTAATAACCCAGCTGACGTTCAGGGGTTTATGTGACAAATCTGTAGTGCAAATGAGTCATGACTACAATCTGCTGCTATCTCCATACTCGACACCAGAGGGCGCCCACGCACTTATGAAACTGTACACCGGTATACGCGTGTAGGCTGCCAGCAGGTGGCGCTTACTTGCAGCTTTTCCCTTCACCCGAATGTCGCCGTGTGTCCTGAGCTTGGCATTGAGACGCAGAGAGACAAGGTGAGGGCCGAGATGTCGTCCCGGCATTACTTATCCTGTTCTGTGCTGCAGCCTGCTGGCTCCTCGGGCTCCTCATGGCAGTCGGTGCTCGTGGGGTTACATTAAAGGGACAGTGACCCTTAACCCCTCAGTGGCCAGTACTGTTTGGGCTTTAATTGTCAGGATTTTCCTTGTCCGCCCGTGTAGCGTGAGGCGGGACGCTTTGTGTTTCTCACTGACACCATTTTTGGGACGCGCTGATTGACTTTCATGAACATTTTTAAGAGGGTCTAAGAAAGAAAAAAAAACAATTCATCTGTAGTATTCTGCACTTATCTCCTTCCTGGAGGTACGCCCATCAATATTTCACAACTGGACAACCCCTTTAATGAAACCTTATTGGGCGTGACTTTAATAGCGGGGAAGCTGTTATGGCGGCCGTTTAGTTGTGGGTAAAAGAGGACTTATAAAACTGCCTAAAAGAAACTCCTGTTGCCCGTAGCAACCAAACATAAAAAAGTACTCAATTTTCAAGAGCAGAGAGCTGCGCTGTGATTGGTCGCTACAACAAACAAGTCGTTTGCGTGGAGGAGCGGCACTAGAGAAGGGAAAGAATCCTCTCTGCAATATTCCATCATTTTTCCAACCCCTGGGAACAAACCCTGAGGGCTCCTTCGCACGGACACATTTGTGCGCGGTTCTGCATCTGCAGAGTATAGAACATATTAATTTCAATCGGTTCGTTTATGGTTTCTTTTTTTTGTGCACGCGGAGAAAAATGCAGCGTTATGTGGGGGAGCGCAAATGTGTGCGCAAAACATTACAGAACTGTGCGAGAAGAACAACCCGTCAGTAAGTCACCAGGCTACACCGCCATTTAAATCAGGGCGTGGTTGTGTGCAAAATGTACAGGAAAATACGCCGATACGTGTGCAAAAAAGCTTTAGTCGTAGTGCAAATACGTTGCGCACAATCGGCATACGCCGTGTTACAGAGGCCTTAGCCCACCTCATCATGGGGTGGCATTAAAAGGGTGAGAATCAGGTGACAGTGCCATGTAATGCCCTCCTTCAAACACTGGCACCCCTGCGATGAGCTGTCAGTATCCCCGCAGCGCTGATGCCCGATGACTTGGCATACATTTCTGGTTTACACTCTTCACAGCAGCCCTCGTATATTAACCCGTGTCCGCAGCCTGGCACGATAGTAAGTCAAGGGCCACGGAACAGCCTGCAGTTCTGCCTGTTTACGGGATGTCACAGGCTGCTGCAACCAATGACAGAGCCGTGGCACCAGATACAGTGGGGAGTATATGCCCATTTGTTATTCTAGTGCATGGGGAACGAGGGTTTACAGAGAACATACAGCTCAGACAACCTCTTTAACATCCTGGTCCGCAGATGTAGTTCAGTGCGATGTGTCTGTCTATAAATTGCACCTTCCCTTTTGTCAAAGCCGCTTCTTATACTAAAAAATCAGATGCGGTTTGTTTCATATATAAGCACATGGGCTTCCATAATTGGGTGGGGGTGTTTATGTAATGTAAAATTCCCATATGTTCCCTACATTCCTGCAAGTAGTTTATAAACTAGTTGGCTATTGACATCACTGGCAATCTCCGGCACGGTTCTCACACTGCACTGATATTAATTTCAGTGGTACTTTTGTATATACACATGTATTTGGGAATGTTCTAAGACGACTAGTCTTATGTGTCATATTGTGTGGAGTTGAAAAATTGGTAGGGCTAAGCGTTCTTTTACACTTGACGATTGTCGGGCTCTAGCTGACCCAGTGATGGTCACTCAGTGAATGGAGGCGGAGCGGGCAGGAGATCGTTCTGGCCGCCCGCCTCCATTCACAGTAAACAGGCAGTCATTCACAGATGAATGACTGCCTGTTTACTCAGGTTGATCATCATTTGATTTTTATGCCTGCAGAAATTGAACAATCAGCGATAATTGGACGAATTATCGTTCCTTGTTCAGTTGCTGGCAGTCTTTACACCGAACGATTGTCATTCAGATTCCTGCGATCCAGCGAGAAACGGAGCGATAATCGTTCCATCTAAAAGGGCCATGAGACAGCGCAGGAATGCTTTGCTGGAGACCCGCCGTTGCATGAAATAGTGAGGAAGGATGTAAATGATTATTATTATTAAACTGTATACATCTACATCTCTGCTCTTGGATCGGAGGAAATAACATTGATGAATCGACTTTTCAAACAATTTATTGAGAGGGTTTTCCTTAGGAAGCTATTGCAGACCCATTCTTACACCACCTCTATGTTTGTATACTGTTATAATGAGGATCTAACATGTATCGGTCCACTTATGTACGAAAAGCCATCAAAACCTTCAAAACGTATTCATGCAATATATCTATAATGCTCTTTGTGTTCAGGACATGATTGAAAACTACGTCCACTGGAATGAAGATATTGGAGAGTGGCAGCTGGTAAGCAGACTCCTTAGTTTACAGTAATGTGTCTTCTGATCCTCCAAGAACATCTAACATGTATATTTGTATCTTTGTAAGAAATGCGTTGCATACACTGGAAACAATATGAGGAAGCAGACTGCGGTACCGGACAAGAAAAAAAAAGACGTAAGATGCATCCTACCATAGTAGAGTAACGTGTCCTATGTATTTTATGACATGGCGTGTTCCCTGTGCGGAGGAGTCTCGGGGTATACAATGATGTGACCTGCGTCTTCTGCATGTATGTGTATACAGATCGCTGAGAACAGTGTTCCAGTGGTACCAGTGATGTGTAAATGGGAAGGGAACACACCATACGTTCCATGCTAACCTGTGTCCTGTAGTAAGAAGTAAATATAGTATATAGATAGCAGATAGATAGATAGTATATAGATAAATATGAGATAGATAGATAGTGTATAGATAGATATGAGATAGATAATGTATAGCTAGATAGTGTAAAGATATAGTATATAGATAGATAGTGGATAGATAGTATATAGATAGATAGTGTATAGATAGTGGATAGATAGTATATAGATGGATAGTGTATAGATAGTGGATAGATAGTATATAGATAGATATGAGATAGATAGTATATAGATAGATGGATGATTAGATAGATAGTATATAGATAGCAGATAGTATATAGATAGATATGGGATACATAGATAGTATATAGATAGATATGGGATACATAGATAGTATATAGATAGCAGATAGATAGTATATAGATAGCAGATAGTATATAGATAGATATGGGATACATAGATAGTATATAGATAGATATGGGATACATAGATAGTATATAGATAGCAGATAGATAGATAGTATATAGATAGATATGGGATAGATAGATAGTATATGGATAGATATGGGATACATAGATAGTAGATAGATAGTGTATAGATAGTTAGTGTATAGATAGATATGAGATAGATAGATAGATAGATAGTGTATAGATAGATGGATGAATAGATAGATAGTATACAAATAGCAGATGGATAGTATATAGATAGATATGGGATAGATAGATAGATAGTATATAGGTAGATATGGGATACATAGATAGTATATAGATAGCAGATAGATAGATAGTATATAGATAGCAGATAGCTAGTATATAGATAGATATGGGATAGGTAGATAGATAGATAGATATGTATAGATAGTGTATAGATAGATATGAGATAGATAGTGTATAGATAGATATGAGATAGATAGTGTATAGATAGATAGTATAGAGATAGATAGTATTGAGAAAGTACAGGTTCATAAAAAAAATAAAGAATCTGTCTCAAAATGGCCGCTAGATACAAAATGGAGCATTATAAGATGTAAATGAGCTTGTGTGTAGTGAAACAATAATTCAAGCAGAAATAGCTTTAGAGCAGGAGATTCGTTGCAATGCGTAATGATGTGTCTCTCTGTTCTTTTTCATGAGAACCAAGTCTGGACACAGCTGTTATCAGGAAAAGTCCTCCCACACCTGCGGAGAAACTTGGACAAGGGAATTGACTGTACTACAGCGAGCTGAATAACAAAGTGAATACAAGGGAGGACGAGATAACGCTGAAATGAAACAGACGCTTGAGAATATAACAGATATATTCTCACTAAACAATGCATGATTCTTAATGTTTTTCTAACCCAATGAGATTAAACCTCGTGACTAATGACGTATTGCTTTCCTGTATTAGAACTATAGTCAGTCAATAAACGCTCAGAGTACGTACGCCTTAAGCAGAGCGAGCTATATACTTGCCGTGGCTCTCTCTCCGTATCTGAGGAGAACTAGAAACCGACTCTTGTGTGGTTCTTGGCCTCCGTGCTGCAGCTACGAATTGATTTGGAACCCAAGACTTGAAAGGTTAATGTGACCTAGCGGTCCTTAACAGAATATAGATAGATATAAGATAGTGTATAGATAGATAATGTGTAGATAGATATGAGATAGATAGATAGTGTATAGATGGATGGATGAATAGATAGTATACAGATAGCAGATAGATAGTATATAGATAGATATGGGATAGATAGATAGTATATAAATAGATATGGGATAGATAGATAGTATATAGATAGATATGAGATAGATAGTATATAGATAGATATGGGATAGATAAATAGTATATAGATAGATATGAGATAGATAGATAGATAGTATATAGATAGACATGTGTTCAGAAAACGCAGCTTGAAATCGTGGCATTTTTACCAGGATTTCGAGCAGCGTTTTTGAACACAGGTTACAGCGTCTGACGACGCTTTTTAATGCACCCCATCGTTGTGAGGAGGTGTGTTAAAAACCACGACAACGCAAAAATAGAACAGACAGCTCTCGAAAATCACAGCGTTAGAAACACTGTGTTCGAGCGCAGGTTTAAGTAAGCTCATTAAAATCTCTGGGAGTGTTGTACAGCGGTTAGTACGGCGCTCGGGACACCGTGCTAATAGCGGTAAAAAGTGGTGCGTGAGAGTGGCCTGCGGGGCTGCAAACAAATCATCATGTTCAGGAAATGCGTCATGTTTGGAAAAATTACGCCAAGGGGGAGATCATGTATGCAGCACGATCTAGGTATGGGTACGGGGGAGTGTGGGGTGGAGGCCCAAGGGGGGCCCCGAGCTGAACTTTTGCACCCGGGCCCCTGAGCCCTTAGGGACGCCCCTGAGTTTAAGTACTCGGCGGTCACCTGATCCCGCCAGCCACTCACTGCTGTTGCCGGGCAGAGGGCTGGCACGTCACGGCAGGATGTGGTAATGCCTTCCCCGCATGTCTATTGGCTAGAAAATGACGCTAAACATGCGGGGAAGGAAAATGCAATTGATTCGAGTACCGCGTGGTGTTCATCTCGAGTACTAATACTCGAACGAGCATCAAGCTCGGACGAGTGTGCTCGCTCATCTCTAGTAGCATCCCCTCTACTTTTTAAAACACTTTGTAAACATCTGGGAAGTGGGTAGACCAGATGCTGGAGTTTTGGGAGAGGAATTTTGTGCCACTCTTGTTTAATGTATGAATCTAGCTGCTCAACAGTCTTTGTCAGATGTTTTGTTTTTTAATGCATCAAATTTTTTCTACTGGTGAAGGGTATGTACTGTAGGTGGCTGCTTCAGCAGCCGGACTCTTCTTCTCTGAAGCCATGCTGTTTTGATGGATGCACTATGTGGTTTAGCATTGTCTTGCTGAAACATGCAAGGCCTTCCCTGAAAGAGACATTGTCTGGATGGGAGTATGTTGTTCTAAAACCTCGGATGCCTCAGCATTGATAGTGCCTTTCAGGATGTGTAAGCTGCCCATGCCATAGGCACTAATGCAACCTCATACCTTCAGAGATGCAGGCTTTTGAACTACACGCTGATAACAAGCTGGATGGTCCTTCTCCTCTTGAGTCCGCATGACATGGCATACGTGGTTTCCAAAGACAATTTCACATTTTGAGTCATCTGACCAGCAAACAGTTTTCCATTTTGCCTCGGTTAATTTTAAATGAGCTTTCGCCCATAGAAAATGCTGGCGTTTCTGGATTGTGTTGATATATGACTTCTTTGCATGATATAGGTTTAGCTTGCATTTGTGGATTGTATGGCAATCTGTGTTCAGACAATGATTTCTGGAAGTATTCCTGAGACCATGACGTGTTTTGCATTACAAAATCATGCCTGTTTTTAATGCAGGAACACCTGAGGGCCCATAGATCTCGAGCATCCAATATTGACTATCGACCTTGTGCCTATGAATTTCTCGAGTTTTTCTGAATCTTTTGATATTATGTAGTGTAGATGGTGGGATATTTATTATCATTATACCACCCCTCCCCTTTAAAATCGGTATTACCATTATACTGCCCCCCGCTCTCTCTATTATATATTACTATCATTATGCCATTCCTTCCCTCTATTGTATAGTATTACCATTATACTGCCTCTCGCCTTCTCTATTAAATAATTTTATCATTATACCACCAGAAGGCCACAAAGTATAGCTTGGATTTTTTCTGAGCTCATCCCTGTTTGGCACAGCGTAATTAAATTCCCCCCACTCTACTGCTGGCTGTGTAAGGTCTGCAATTAATTCATAGTGGCAGGACTGGTGACTTTGAACAACATTGCAGGACACAAACTGAAAACTGCAATATTCCCCATAGTATGTCTGCCTGCTTTGCTGTTATATACAGTGACAGCAGCAGAAATATACCCTCTCCCAATGTACGTTTCATATTGGCATATAAACATGATGCAGCTTCTTTCTCTGTTCCCTCCAAAAGAAGCCATCATTAATATATCCTCTGTAGAATATCTGACCCTAACAAACCAGGTGTTGTATGGGCATATAAACGTGAAGCCGCTTTTTTCTCTGTTCTCTCCAATATGACTCCAGTATACAAGTTTTCTCAACAGCATCAATATATCCGCTGTAGAATATGTCCATAGCAACAGACCCAGTGTTATATAGGCATATAAACATGATGCAGCCCCTGTCTTGTGCTCAACTGTAAAATGGTTACTTGTTATACTGTAGCTATGTTGTTACATGTGACTCAGTTATGTGATACAGACATCCAGTGAAGCTGCTGCCAATATGAAAGATAGTGGATACCTTTGGTGACATCAGCAAGGTGTCCTGGCTGCTGATTGACTGTACGCTGACCTCTCTTGCAAGCATTATCGGGAAATTTGAATTTCCTGCGATTTGGCAAAAATCAGTACGATTTTACCCTTGGCCAATCTAGATGAGCAACACTATTCCCTGGGTGGCTTTCTGCTGCAGTTTTTGGCACAGATCCACATGCGGAATTTGGCCTGTCAATGGGCAAAATTTGCATGAAGGATTCCGACAGGGCCAATTCTCTGGGCAAATCCGCACCAAAAACCATGGCAGTTTTTTGAGACAAAAATCACATTCCACCATGTCTAAATACCCTTACAGTACGTGTGGACAAGCCTTACTCTTCTCTATTATATCACACAAAACCTGCCCAGAAACGTATTTATGCTATTTAGTGTAAAATTCTGACAGGTACAGAAATCTTGTGAAACAGAGATCAAGGAGATCTCCTCACATATTCAACCCTAAGCTGCCATTCCAGTTCCATCCAGGTTTCTATCTCTGTGTAGTTTTCTACATAACCAAGATGGAAAGAACAGTGGAGAAGAAAACTAAATATGAAAGGTACCTAATCAACAGGGGTAGACTGGTCCGTAAACCCTCCAGGAAAAAGCCTGGTGGAATGATCAGCTCCTAGGACTGGTACAGGGGCAGACATTTTTTTTAAACTTTAAGTGGGGAAGTGTATAAAGATAAAACACATATATCACCATCTGTGTCGCTCCTCCCACACCCGGCCTCTGCAGTTGGCATTCAACTGCTCACCTGAGGACTTTCTGGTAGAGCATTCATGTGACAAGCACATGTGATCGCTGCAGCCATCCTCAGCAACCGCATTGGTGAGGCCAGGAACTGGCCATAGTGATCAAATGATCGTTCCATCAGGAGATGCTCAGGTGAGCAGTGTATCGCCGATTGCAGAGGCCAGGAGTGGGAGAAGTGATACAAATGAGTATATACTATGTTTTTATTTTAACTCCTTAGTGACGGCCCCATAGTGTTTTTACGTCCTGCCTATGTGGGCTTTAGTTCTCAGGGACATAAAAACATGCATCCCCTAAGGATTAAAGCTAAGTGGGCTGTGGACATGACAGCTACATGCTGTCGGTTACCGGAGGTAGCTGCAACCTAGAGCTGTCATCCCGGGCCACGGGAAGTTCCCCCTGGCAATGGATAGCGTTGATCGTATTAAAGTAAATAAAAAGTGAAGAAAGATAGTTTCAGCTCACAGCCCGCATCCATGATGGGGGCTGAAACGTCTTACCCCCATCCTCCACAATGCTCGGCGATGTTGTGTTCCAGAACGGACTCCCTCCTCCGTCATTTGCGCATGCGCGCCATGAAAGGAATGGCAATGCATGCGCAGAAGCCCAGATCACCCGGCTCTCAGGTACCTTCAGTAGCCGGGACGCAGGAGGTTTCACCAGGGACCACGGTGACCAATCCCCAGGCCCGTGATCATCATTAACCAATGGTTAATGGCGATCACAGAAAAGTTCAAAAAAGTGAAGTAAAGTCAAAGTTTCATCTTCCCTCACGAATCCAGGATCAGATCCATGAGGAGAGTGAAAATACTCCCTACCGTCCTCTGTGATGTGCCATGGCAATCTGCACTTGCCGCGGGCTTCTGCGCATACACACCAAAGAAAATTTGGCGGCGCATGCGCAGAAGCCCGGGTCGCTTGGGAGATTTAGAATTTCCTGGCTCACGGCTACCTGAAACAGGAGATGTCACAGTGGACCATGGTGAGGTTCCTCGGGTTTGTGATCCCTGCTATCCAATGTATAGCAGCGATCAGGAAAAAGCTTTAAAAGTGAAATAAAGTCAAAGTTCCATTTCTCCTCACGAATCCAATCCATGAGGGGAGATGAAAATACTCACCTAAGGTCCCCCGGAGTCTCCTAAAGTGACAGGCTCTTCAGCTAATCTGCGCATGCGCCGACAAAATGGCGGCGCATGCGCAGTAGAAGCATATGCCAAATAGCTTTTGCATAGTAACCAGCAGGGTCCAAAGTGATTGGTCCCTGCTGACATGGATGGCTGTGATACACCTATCACAGCCATCTTTGCCATTTTTTCAATGAATATAGCACAGAGTTAGTCCTGTCTATCTCTCTCCCCTCACTGAGAAAGTGTGCTATGCGGCCTAAAAGGCCTTCAAACTAAATTTCCGTTCTGAAAGCCACCGGCTATTCCTTTCATTTTGGGCCCCATTGTGCATCCAGACAGAAGATTAAGGCCACAACAGGTATGTCTCTGAACACGGGAGAAACAGGGTTATCCATTTTGGGGCGAAAGTCTTCATTCATATGTGTACTGCACAAAAAATACTTGTCCCCGCACATACTAGCTTCAGTGCTGCTGCATGAGAAATAATATCGCTGGCTCACATCGGGGTGGGAGGAGGAGATTTCTCTCCTCGCGCTCAACCGCCCCTCTCCATTGGCTTAACATAGCGGCTGTTCAATACTGAACGGCTGCTATTAACATTGAACGATGAGCGATCAGCTCATCATCCATCGTTCATGTAACATAAGGGATGGACAATGAGCAGATCGCTGATCGTTCAGTGTAAATAGCAGCCGTTCAGTATCGAACAGCCGCTGTGTTAAGCCACAAGCAGTATAATACTGGAGGCCATGAGAGGCATTATGTTGGAGCAAGCAAAACTCAAAAATAGGAATACACATATTTCTTGAATTAGCGAGAGTTCGTGAATGCTTTAATTATACGGTAGATGTTTACAATATATCTTGGGCAATATAGCCCTTTATGGAGCCAGAAGTGGAAAGATCAAGATCCAGCGTCGAATAAAAGTAGAAGTCCTAAAGGAGCTGGTGGCTGAGTCTACTGGATAACGCTGGAGGATTGTGAAGGGGGACCTAAGTTTATTGTGCTGTTGAGGGGAGACCATTTCTCTTTAGAGCTCTTTTGCACTAGAAGGAAAATTGCGCGAGTGAGTAAAAACGCATGATTATGAAACCAACGATTTTCAATAGTTTCATTCTCATTTGCAATGATTTTACTCCTGTGAAGCTGCATGAAAAAAAAAATCACAGCAGCTCCTTTCTTTTTATCATATCGCCCATTGTTCTCAATGGGGTTGGCGGCAGCAGCACTGGTCCCATTGAAAACAGTGGGAGAACATCGCGATCTCCTGCCGCGGCTGTGACAGCTGCAGCAGGGATGAAGAGAACCCTCACAAGGATGCAATGCTGTTTCCATGTGAAGATGCCTTGCATCCAGGGGTTTTCAGAAGTATTGTGAGGGAGATATCAGGCCATGAATTACGGCCCGATATCGCTCTCGCCAGTGTGCAGGGGCCCTTAAGGCCATGTTCATACAGCATAATATACCAATAATAGCTAATATGGCATTTAATGCATTTTCTAACCAGAAGGGAAGGTAAATTAAGTGAAGAAATGCTAGGAAAAATTAGGCACATAAAAAGCATTGGTATTTCAGTGAGGTGTGTTCTCAGGACTGAACACTAGGTGGCATCATATGGCAAAGCTTCAATAGATACAGTACTGTGTAATTGGCGGTTTCTGAAGAAATCACGTTACTTCCATACACAATGCAACATGCAAATGAACCAGCAGTGTGTTTTCATGCCAACACATTAAAATTAGAATGTGTTTCTGAGGTGTTGCTTCATTCTACTGTCACATGGCCTTGTTATTGTCTAATAAGCAATTCTGTTGAAATAGCAGATTTATGAAGAAATAATCAGCCCATGTAAAAGGTAGCACTGCTTAGTACTAGTGGAGGAACACAGCCTAATTGAAAAGAGGGAGCTGAAGTAGTTGCAATTCATTAATATGTTCACACGCAGCAGAACTAACATCAGAAAATCTGCAGCATTTTAATCCCATCCACATGGCTTGTACTGTAAATGCTGAGGATTCTCCATAAGGAGATTCCCCATGTAAAATCCGCAGCATTTACACTGCGTAAACATACCTTTAGGTCAGTTTCACAGGGCACGCGATTTTCTCATGATGCGATAGCGCTACAAGTCCCATGTATGTGAAGCTCATGCTTTTCAATGGGTTCTTAGCGATGTTTTGTAGGCCGCTACATTGCGAGAATACAAAATCGCGGCATGCTCTATACAGCCGCGATTTGAAATGTTTTGTTGCCAATGTTTCCCTATGGAGCCTTGCTATGTGTTGCATCGCATCACCCAAAAACGCGATTTTTCTGTGCGGTGTGATGAAACTTTTACAGTAGGAAATCCTACAGTTCGAATCCTAAAATAAGCTCTAGATGCATGAAAAAAACACAAAATACAATACATCACCTAAGAAGCGTTGTCCACACCGCCGCACGTCTCAACTGCAGCTCCGACACTTGTTTGTAGTCTTCAGGGAGCACCTCTTGGTCAGGGGGCTCAAAAACACCACCTCGAGGAAGCGTTGCCTCTGATTGGTTCTCTAGCGCCACGGCTCAGCCAATCACTGCAGCGCTCGATGAAGCAATCACAGCCATCGCATTGAATGGCTGTGATGGATTCATCGAGTGCTGCAGTGATTGGCTAAGCTGCAGCACTCGAGAACTAATCAGAGCCAACGCTCCCTGGAGGCAGGATTTTTGAACCTCAGACCAGGAAGTGCTGACTGAAGACTGCAAACAAGTGCCATGGAACTGCTGGATGAGAAGTGTGGGGTAGGGCTCATATTTGAAGCCCCCGACTTTGCAGCACCACAAAATCGTGATATCGCTGCGAGAAACACAGCTGCGATGTTGCTGCGAGTTTCTCACAGCGATATCACTGTTACCCGTGTGAAAGAGGCCTCAATGTTCTCACACTTGACTACAGTATGGCTGTATGGTGTACTTCTGTACTACCTACAATGTAGTGAGCTGTAATATGGCACCTATAGAGGCGTGTGGGGCCCTAATATACCTCTGAAAGCCTCCGTTTTCATATAGAGGTATACAGAGGTGTTTTTTTATGTTGATTCCAAATGAATCCACTATGCTCCATATGGTGGTACAGAGAATGCCCAAGGCAAGCGTTAGGCTTTGTTAAGATGTCCGTAATGCAGCTCTATATGGGAACCACATATTCAGTGTCAAAAATTGTATCAGATTCCTTCAGGACAGCAATGGGAAACAGTCTAAGGGAGTTGGTGGCTTGACTGCCTACATATTGCCCATAGACCTCACTGGAGAGGGCTTTGTGCTGCCACCTCTCCTATGTTGGGTTGCAATAAGAGGTCAGGTGGGACTGTGGCCCCAATTCATTTTTTTCCAAAGGTCTCCATCAACTTATTCTGGCCCTGGTTTTACTTATGTATGTTCAGCAAGGAAAGATGTTTTCAGTCTACTCTATATCCTAAGCTTAGAGGTCTTTCGCATGTGTGACCAGTGTCAGCGTGCTTCCATATATAGGAGCACATTACAAGGCATAGGAAATAACAGCAATAAATAATGGTGAAGTGCTCTACAAACAGGTGGCTGTGAATGTGCACTTCCCCTTAGATGTCTATGAGGAAGTTACGAAAACTGCAGCGATATATGGAGCCTCCGTTACACTGCAGCAGACGGCTGGCTTTCCAGGGACTAAATGTTGTGAAACTCAAGTGAATTAGTTTAACCCTTTCCAATCCATTGTCTGACGTCTGAAGACATTATGATTTAAGGCTGTACAGCTTCGATGTTGGAAGACGTTCGTCGGGGTTCTCTTACTGTATATTGCCAGCCTCTCTGCTGTTGGAGCCTATCCAATGTGTCACCTCATGCAGTACTGGCTTTAGCCAGCTTATAGCGCTGTTGTATAACAGCTGAAAAAGAGTAAGCCCCCTAGGAAAACCAGGATACAAATTGGATTGGAAAGGGTAAATCTCTTTTCTTAGTCAAATGACAGAAAATCATTTATGATCGGAGGTTTCTATTATAATCAAAAAACGCATTCTAGGGCTCCTTCACACAAACGTATTTGTGCACGCAAAATTTGCACGCACAAAAGGCAGAGAATAGAACCCATTGATTTCAATGTGCTCGCTCTTTGTCCTCTTCTTTGCGCTGGCAATCTGCAGCATGCTCTACTTTTGTCCGCATCTGAGCACCAAAGGTTCCTAAAGAAAGTCTATTGGAGGTGCGCAATATGTGTGCAAATTCGCAATGCGCTGCACAATTCCGTAAAAAAAAATAACACATCCGGACTTAATTAGGCTAAATGGCCTGGGAGTGCAAAAAGTACAAAAAAAGGGGCCGATATACGTGCAAAAGCACCTTGTTTGTGGCACAAATGCACATACAACCCCCTAATCATGAAAAAGTATGTGTTTTCAGAGGGTCAGGGCTCGTTCACACTAGCGCCGTTTAATTCTGTTGTTCAGTCCCGGCCTGTCTTCTGGCTTTAAAACCAGGTACCTGGATAAGGCACATGCTGGACCAGCACGACGCCGGACAGAGCCCAGTGACTATACGGCAGTTTGGCCACTGTTAAAGGGGTTGTCTCGCGGCAGCAAGTGGGGTTAAGCACTTCTGTATGGCCATATGAATGCACTTTGTAATATACATCATGCATTAAATATGAGCCATACAGAAGTTATTCACTTACCCACTCCGTTGCTGGCGTCCCCGTCTCCATGGCTCCGTCTAATTTCAGCGTCTAATCGCCCGATTAGACGCGCTTGCGCAGAAGGGTCTTCTCCCTTCTGGTCAGTCTGGGCATCTGGCTCCGCCCCCTTCTACGTGTCATCGCGTAGCTCCGCCCCGTCACGTGTGCCGATTCCAGCCAATCAGGAGGCTAGAATCGGCAATGGACCGCACAGAGCCCACGGTGCACCATGGGAGAAGACCCGCGGTGCATTGTGGGTGAAGATCCCGGCGGCCATCTTGGAGGAAAAGAAGGAAGAAGTTGCAGAGAGGGGATTCGGGTAAGTAAAATTTGCGTTTGTCCTGCGCTGAACGGGGGGCCTATGCAAAAAAAAAAAAAACGTTTCGGCGCGAGACAACCCCTTTAAACACTTTGCTGCTTCCAGGGTGAGTTAACACTGCATGCAGCCAGAGGTGAACTTGAAGATTCAGGGCCTCAATGCAAAACCTTTAACAGGGCCCCCAACTATAATGCTTTATTCATACTACTAGGCCATCTATAAGGAGAAGTGAGGCCATATGGGCCCCCGAAGGGTCCTGGGCCCGGGTGCAACGGCATCCCATATAGTTACGCCCATGCATGCAGCACTATATTGTGCAGTTGTGACGCAGCTGTGAACAAAAGCTACATCTGCTAATGTGGTGGTATGCTTTATTATCATTTGTTTGTTTTTTTTAAACACATCAACAAATCAAGTGTCAGGTAGGCCACAATAAAATAAAGATAATTCCAGTGGACGGTCATTATCTGTGTACTTTCACAGTAGTTTACATCAATGGCTAACTTGGTTAGCCATGGTGCACATGCATATGGCAGAGGGATGTGCAATAAGCAGTATGGAGGACTTCTTGCAGCACTCTGGTGCCCCCATACATCCATTATGAGGCTAGTTTACTGGGATTATGCCAAGATGCGCAACCCCTCCCATAATGTGCGACCTGGGGCAAACCGCTGATCACCGCTGCTCTTGGCACCACTGACAATAAGCTGATTTTCTTTCACTGCAGGGAAAATCTAGTATTATTGCACAGCCAATCATCATCAATGGCCGTCCTGTAATATCAGGGTGACAGATGGTCTACAACAATGGGAGCTGCCTCTTACTAAGCAGCTCTCTGTTCAAGATCACAAAGGGAGGTCCGAGGCAGAAGACCCCACTCTATGAACGTTCATATGCCCTAATCTATATATATAAAGACGAAAGCCCTCACTGACTCACTGACTGACTCACTGACTGACTCGCCACTAATTCTCCAACTTCCCGATGTTGTAGAAACATGAAATTTGGCACGAGCAAAGATTATGTCCAAAATAGAAAAAGTAAAGGTGTCCCAACTCGATTATTCAATTCTAGCGCAAAAGAACTAGCGTCCAAATGTTACATTCGTAATCTAATTCTCTCACTTCCCGATGTCATAAAAACTTGAAATTTGGCACAAGCATTGATTATGTCATACATAGGAAAAGTTATGGGTCCCAACTCGATTATTCAATTCTAAGCGCAAAATAATAAGCGTCCAAATTTTACGTACATAATCTAATTCTCTCACTCCTGATGTCATTTTATATAAAGGAAACGTTGCATGGTTGCCTCCACGTGGTGTTTCCTGGGTAACGCAAAGAACCATGCAAAATGGTGAACATATTTTTTTCCCGGTATCTCTAAAATAACCACGACTTCATAAGATTTTCCATGTGAACACCAGATAAACACCAGTACCAAATTAACTCGGGCGAAGCCGGGTATATCAGCTAGTAGGACATATGAGCGAGATGCCATCCTGGCACAACCTCTTTAAGCGCAAAGATTTTGAGGAAGAACCTTTCCAGAATAGTGTACCTAATTGCGCATGCATTTTTTGGTTGGAATCATAAAGAATTTGTTAAAGATCCTCTGTATTTTTCCGTAGATTATCTGTATTTATGGAGCATCAACACATTCCAGGGCATTTTACATTTCAAAGTGTACATGTGTAAAATACCCCCTGTGGTTGGTGGATTGGGCATAGTCGGTGTCATCACATACCTCTGGTGCATTGGGTCTGTGCAATGCAGTCATGGGTCAGTATTGTTGTCGACTTGGGCTGCTCTGTATTCTTAGCTCACGAGACGGGTCAGTGGACCACATTCCAATGCTGGCAGGCAAACTTTAATGTTGGTAACTGCAACATGTCTCTTTATCAGCCAAGGCATTGGTTCCCGCTATACAAAATGCTATACACTACTGAGAGGCTGACAATAGGTTTCCCCTCCAACTGTGCCGAGTGTGATCCATGCCCTGTAGGGGCTGCTTCCTTCACTAACTCAAGACACTGAATGCCAGAGGCGCCTCACCTGCTCACACTCACGCCTAAAGCTACCTTCACACAGGCGAGCGCGATATTGGGCTGAAAAACCTGGCATGTAATCATAACTGTCAACGTCCGTTTTACCCACGGATGGGAGGTGTTTTTCCTGAAAAAACGCCTGGCATCACTCCTGTGAAATTCTGATCTTATGGCGCATGTTTCACATGCGTCGGAGGATAGGCAAGTGTTAAAACAAGAAGGCATTGATTGTAAGAGGAAATAACTAAGACACAAAGGGTAAAAGTTCTTGGCTTGAACAATGGTGCAGCCATCTTTTTCTAGACAAGGTAGAGCACAGATGTACGGTAGTAAAGTTTGACTTTGACTAGAACATCAGGACATCTCAGTTATACTTTGCTACATCTGTACATAAGGCCACTCTCACATGAGCATTTTATGGCTGCGTATTACGTGCACGCGAAATACGCAGCACTAAATCTCCATTTATTTTAATGGAGCCTCTCACACTAGTGTTTTTGTGCCAAGAATTATACACATGCAAAGCCGCACGCAGCATGTTCTATTTCTGAGTTTCTGTGTGTATTTCACTAAATCGCCCATTGAAATGAATGGGGTGCATAAAAGTCGCAGTAAATACATAATTGCACACGTAATACTGCATTTTTTACTCAGGCAACTATGCCACCGGGAGGGGTAAAAAGGTTTTGACATCATCAGCTTGCTTGCCTGCGTTGTTACTGCACAAAAATATGCATTAAATCGCAGGCAACTGTGCAAAAAAACACAGCTCTGCAGGCAGTAAAATGCATTTTTACATACGCTCATGTGAGAGTGGTCTTAAGCTGTGAATTTCACTAGCTCAGTCATACGCACCTACGTCTCACTACAGGCGTGCGCAAAATTCTTTCCTGGCTCTGCTGTGCGTTCCGTAAGCGAAGTCAGCCTCCAACCACAGGCCAATAAGCGGCACATTTTATTACAGCGTTCTGTTTCTGCTGTACTCGTAATACACCATGCTGAGGGGTAGGGGTAGGCCTAGAGGACGTGGACGCGGAGGCCCAAGTCAGGGTGTGGGCACAGGCCGAGCTCCTGATCCAGGTGTTTCGCAGCCGACTGCTGCGGGATTAGGAGAGAGGCACATTTCTGGCGTCCCCAGATTCATCTCACAATTAATGGGTCCACGCGGTAGACCTTTATTAGAAAATGAGCAGTGTGAGCAGGTCCTGTCATGGATGGCAGAAAGTGCATCCAACAATCTATCGACCACCCAGAGTTCTACGCCGTCCACTGCTGCAACTCTGAATTCTCTGGCTGCTGCTCCTCCTTCCTCCCAGCCTCCTCACTCCATTACAATGACACATTCTGAGGAGCAGGCAGACTCCCAGGAACTGTTCTCGGGCCCCTGCCCAGAATGGGCAGCAATGGTTCCTCTCCCACCGGAGGAGTTTGTCGTGACCGATGCCCAACCTTTGGAAAGTTCCCGGGGTCCAGGGGATGAGGCTGGGGACTTCTGGCAACTGTCTCAAGAGCTTTCAGTGGGTGAGGAGGACGATGACGATGAGACACAGTTGTCTATCACTCAGGTAGTAGTAATTGCAGTAAGTCCGAGGGAGGAGTGCACAGAGGATTCGGAGGAAGAGCAGCAGGACGATGAAGTGACTGACCCCACCTGGTTTGCTAAGCCTACTGAGGACAGGTCTTTAGAGGGGGAGGCAAGTGCAGCAGCAGGGCAGGTTGGAAGAGGCAGTGCGGTGGCCAGGCGTAGAGGCAGGGCCAGACCGAATAATCCACCAACAGTTTCCCAAAGGGCCCCTTCACGCCATGCCACCCTGCAGAGGCCGAGGTGCTCAAAGGTCTGGCAGTTTTTCACTGAGAGTGCAGACGACCGACGAACAGTGGTGTGCAACCTTTGTCGCGCCAAGATCAGCCGGAGAGCCACCACCACCAGCCTCACCACCACCAGCATGCGCAGGCATATGATGGCCAAGCACCCCACAAGGTGGGACGAAGGCCGTTCACCGCCTCCGGTTTGCACCACTGCCTCTCCCCCTGTGCCCCAACCTGCCACTGAGATCCAACCCCCCTCTCAGGACACAGGCACGACCGTCTCCTGGCCTGCACCCACACCCTCACCTCCACTGTCCTCTGCCCCATCCACCAATGTCCCTCAGCGCACCATCCAGCCGTCGCTAGCGCAAGTGTTTGAGCGCAAGCGCAAGTACGCCAACATGCACCTGCACGCTCAAGCGTTAAACGTGCACATAGCCAAATTGATCAGCCTGGAGATGCTGCCCTATAGGCTTGTGGAAACGGAGGCTTTCAAAAGCATATCTCCCTGACGGCACATTGGGTAAATTTAGTGGAGGCTGCGACCGAGTCAGAGCCTGGGACCGCTCACGTCCTACCCACCCCCAGAATTGCGGGCCCCAGCTCGGTGCTGGTATCTGCGGCGGTGTATGCTTCCTCCACTAAACCACCCTCCTCCTCCTCCTACGCAACCTCTGTCTCGCAATCAAGATGTGTCAGCAGCAGCACGTCGCCAGCAGTGGGTGTCGCGCGGCGTGGCAGCACAGCGGTGGGCAAGCACCAGCAGGCCGTGCTGAAACTACTCAGCTTAGGAGAGAAGAGGCACACAGCCCATGAACTGCTGCAGGGTCTGACAGAGCAGACCGACCGCTGGCTTTCGCCGCTGAGCCTCCAACCGGGCATGGTCGTGTGTGACAACGGCCGTAACCTGGTGGCGGCTCTGCAGCTCAGCAGCCTCACGCACATGCCATGCCTGGCCCACGTCTTTAATTTGGTGGTTCAGCGCTTTCTGAAAAGCTACCCACGCTTGTCAGACCTGCTTGGAAAGGTGCGCCGGCTCAGCGCACATTTCTGCAAGTCCCACACAGACGCTGCCACCCTGCGCACCCTGCAACATCCGTTTAATCTGCCAGTGCACCGGCTGCTGTGCGACGTGCCCACATGGTGGAACTCTACGCTCCACATGTTGGCCAGGCTCTATGAGCAGCGTGGAGCTATAGTGGAATACCAACTCCAACATGGGCGGCGTAGTGGGAGTCAGCCTCCTCAATTCCTTACAGAAGAGTGGGCCTGGTTGGCAGACATCTGCCAGGTCCTTGGAAACTTTGAGGAGTCTACCCAGATAGTGAGCGGGGATGCTGCAATCATTAGCGTCACCATTCCTCTGCTATGCCTCTTGAGAAGTTCCCTGCAAAGCATAAAGGCAGATGCTTTGCGCTCGGAAACGGAGGCGGGTGAAGACAGTATGTCGCTGGATAGTCAGAGCACCCTCATGTCTATATCTCAGCACGTTGAGGAGGAGGAGGAGGAGCATGAGGAGGATGAGGAGGGGGGGGAAGAGACAGCTTGGCCCACTGCTGAGGGTACCCATGCTGCTTGCCTGTCATCCTTTCAACGTGTATGGCCTGAGGAGGAGAAGGAGGATCCTGAAAGTGATCTTCCTAGTGAGGAAAGCCATGTGTTGCATACAGGTACCCTGGCACACATGGCTGACTTCATTTTAGGATGCCTTTCTCGTGACCCTCGCGTTACACGCATTCTGGCCACTACGGATTACTGGGTGTACACACTGCTCGACCCACGGTATAAGGAGAACCTTTCCACTCTCATAACCGAAGAGGAAAGGGGTTCGAGAGTGATGCTATACCACAGGACCCTGGCGGACAAGTTGATGGTAAAATTCCCATCCGACAGCGCTAGTGGCAGAAGGCACAGTTCTGAGGGCCAGGTAGCGAGGGAGACACGGAGACTGTGTCACCGCTCCCCAGTCAAGGCTGAGTCGGCGGGAGCACTGTAAAAGGATGGTGAGGGAGTACGTAGCCGATCGCACGACCGTCCTCCGTGATGCCTCTGCCCCCTACAACTACTGGGTGTCAAAGCTGGACACGTGGCCTGAACTCGCGCTGTATGCCCTGGAGGTGCTTGCTTGTCCTGCGGCTAGCGTCTTGTCAGAGAGGGTGTTTAGTGCAGCTGGGGGAATCATCACGGATAAGCGTACCCGCCTGCCAACCGACAGTGCCGACAGGCTTACACTCATAAAGATGAACAAAGCCTGGATTTCCCCAGACTTCTCTTCTCCACCAGCGGACAGCAGTGATACCTAAACAATACGTAGGCTGCACCCGCGGATGGAAGCATCGTTCTCTATCACCATCAAAAACGGGGACCTTTTAGCTTCATCAATCTGTGTATTACATTCATCCTCCTCCTCCTGCTCCTCCTCCTGAAACCTCACGTAATCACGCCGAACGGGCAATTTTTCTTAGGCCCACAAGGCTCAGTCATATAACTTTTGTAAACAATGTTTATACGTTTCAATGCTCATTAAAGTGTTGAAACTTGCACCTGAACCAATTTTTATTTTAACTGGGCTGCCTACAGGCCTAGTTACAAATTAAGCCACATTAACCAAAGCGATTAATGGGTTTCACCTGCCCTCTTGGTTGGGCATGGGCAATTTTTCTGAGGTACATTAATACTGTTGGTACACCAATTTTTTGGGGCCCTCGCCTACAGTGTAATCCTAGTAATTTTTAGCCCACCTGCATTAAACCTGACATTACCTCAGCTGTGCTGGGCACTGCAATGGGATATATTTATGTACCGCCGGTGGCTTCCTGGGACCCACCCATGCTGTCGGTCCATACGGAGTTGTAACTGCATGTGTCCACTTCTAAAGAACCCCAGTCTGACTGGGGCATGCAGTGTGGGCCGAAGCCCACCTGCATTAAACCTGATATTAGCTTTGCTGTCCAGGGCACTGCAATGGGATATATTTATGTACCGCCGGTGGCTTCCTGGGACCCACCCATGCTGTCGGTCCATACGGAGTTGTAACTGCATGTGTCCACTTCTAAAGAACCCCAGTGTGACTGGGGCATGCAGTGTGGGCTGAAGCCCACCTGCATTAAACCTGACATTAGCTTTGCTGTCCAGGGCACTGCAATGGGATATATTTATGTACCGCCGGTGGCTTCCTGGGACCCACCCATGCTGTCGGTCCACACGGAGTTGTAACTGCATGTGACCACTTCTAAAGAACCCCAGTTTGACTGGGGCATACAGTGTGGGCCGAAGCCCACCTGCATTAAACATCACATTACCTCAGCTGTGCTGGGCACTGCAATGGGATATATTTATGTACCGCCGGTGGGTTCCAGGGAGCCACCCATGCTGTCGGTCCACACGGAGTTGTAACTGCATGTGTCCACTTCTAAAGAACCCCAGTGTGACTGGGGCATGCAGTGTGGGCCGAAGACCACCTGCATTAAACCTGACTTTAGCTTTGCTGTCCAGGGCACTGCAATGGGATATATTTATGTACCGCCGGTGGCTTCCTGGGACCCACCCATGCTGTCGGTCCACACGGAGTTGTAACTGCTTGTGTCCACTTCTAAAGAACCCCAGTCTGACTGGGGCATGCAGTGTGGGCCGAAGCCCACCTGCATTTAATCTGACATTAGCTCTGCTGTCCAGGGCACTGCAATGGGATACATTTATGTACAGCCGGTGGGTTCCAGGGAGCCACCCATGCTGTGGGTGCACACGGAATTCCCATTGCGGAGTTGTACCTGCCTGTGACAATTTATAAAAAACCGCGGTCTGACTGGGGTATGCAGACACCTTGACAGAATGAATAGTGTATGGCACATAGGTTCCCCATTGCTATGCACACGTGTGCAGCTCCTGATGGCGGTGGCACAGGATTATATTTCTCATTGCTTCTGTACAGCATTGTGGGCTATTGCCCCGCCCCTTTTAAAGAGGGTCGCTGCCTAGCCGTGCCAACCCTCTGCAGTGTGTGCCTGCGGTTCCTCCTCATGGCAGACGCACTTATAAATAGACATGAGGGTGGCGTGGCATGAGGGCAGCTGAAGGCTGCGCAGGGACACTTTGGTGTGCGCTGTGGACACTGGGTCGTGCAGGGGGGGGGGGTTGGGCAGCATGTAACCCAGGAGAAGTGGCAGCGGAGTGTCATGCAGGCAGTGATTGTGCTTTGTTGGAGGTAGTGTGGTGCTTAGCTATGGTATGCATTGCTAATGAGGGTTTTTCTGAAGTAAAAATGGTTGGGGGGTGGGGGGGTGGGGGTGGGCCCACTCTTGCCGCTATTGTGGCTTAATAGTGGGACCTGGGAACCTGAGATGCAGCCCAACATGTAGCCCCTCGCCTGCCCTATCCGTTGCTGTGTCGTTCCCATCACTTTCTTGAATTGCCCAGATTTTCACAAATGGAAACCTTAGCGAGCATCGGCGAAATACAAAAATGCTCGAGTCGCCCATTGACTTCAATAGGGTTCGTTACTCGAAACGAACCCTCGAGCATCGCGAAAATTTCGGCTCGAGTAACGAGCACCCGAGCATTTTGGTGCTCGTTCATCTCTAGTCACAACAAAGGGAAAAAAGCAACAAAGAGCTCTATTTTCAGATGGATCCATCTGGCAATTACTATGGCATATAAAGAGCTCAATAAACCAAGATCGGAAGGACTTAACCCCTTGAGTGGCGGGTTTCTTACCACCCTGTCGTACCCACCAGGGCAGGTTTTTTAAATGGTCCAATCATTTAATTTCAACTAATTTTGCAGTCGCCTTCCAAGAGCCATAACTTTTTTATTTTTCCATTGACACACCCATATAAGGGCTTGTTTTTTGCGGGACATGTTGTACTTTTCGATAGCATCATTTTTGGGTATATATTATGTATTGCATAACTTTTGTAAAAAAATTTGTAGGGAGATTGGCGGAAAAAAAAAGAAATTCTGCCATTTGTTTTTTCGAGTTCATTTTTACGGCGTTTAGCATGCAGAATAAATAATGTGATAACATTATTCTCTGAGTCACACGATTCGGCGATACCAAGTTTATACAGTTTTTTTAAGTTTTGCTATTTTTGTACATTTAAAACATTTTTTTTCATTCCAAGAGCCGTATAATTTTATTTTTCCATTGCCAGAGCTCTAGAAGGCTTTGTTTTTTGCGGGATGAACCCTAGTTTTCATTTATCTAATTTTTTGGAACATGTAAAATTTTGATCACTTTTTATTCCATTTTTTCTAGTGGCAAGATTAACAAAATCTGCAATTCTGGCATGTTTTTTATTTTTATTTTTCACTGTATTTTCTGAGCAGTATAGATAATGTATTAAAGTAATTCTACAGGCCGGTATGATTATGCCAATACCAAATTATAATAGTGTTTTTTCTTTTTCATGACTTTTTCACACTTAAAAAAAAAATAAAGTACTAAAAGTTTAAATCACCCTCCTTTTGCCGAATCTATCATTAAAAAAATCTAAATCACAAAAGAAAAATACATATTTGGTATCGCCGCGTCCGTAAATGTCCGCTCTATCAAAGTAGTGCATTATTTACCCCGCACGGTGAATGCAGTCCGGAAAAAAAAAAGAATGCCACAAATGCACTTTTTCAGTCACCCTGTCTCCAGAAAAAATGCAATAAAAAGTGATCAAAAAGTCTTATTTATTTGAAATTAGTACTATCATAAACTACAGGACATCCCGCAAAAAATGAGCCCTCGCTCAAGTACGTTGATGGAAAAATAAAAAAGTTATTGCACACAGAAGATGCAGCAGAAAATAATTTAAAAAAATTAAATGTCTTTTAAAAAAATACAAATACTACAGCGTTTGGTATCGTAGTAATCATAATGACCCATAGAATAAAGTTATCATGTCGTTTTTGTTGCAGTTTGTGCGCCGTAGAAACAAAACGCACTGAAAGATGGCGGAATGTCATTTTTTTTTTCATTTTACTCCACTTAGAATTTTGTTAGTTTTTCAGTACATTATATGGTACTTTAAATAGCACTATTGAAAAATACAACTCGTCCCGCTAAAAACAAGCCCTCAGACAGCGACGTCGATGGATAAATAAAGGAGTTATGATTTTTTAAATGGGGGGAGGAAAAAAGATATGGGAAAAAAAGAAAAAAAGGGGGGGTGTCATCAAGGGGTTAAATAATGTACTAACTTCCTTCTCTGGGTCATTACGACGCAGGGATACCACATGTGTAATTTTATTTTTAATTGTTTACAAAGTAAAGGGAGAGAAGTGTTTTTGTTTTTATTTTTTTAATAATTTTTTAACTTTTTTTTAAAACTTTTTTTATTAATTTTTTTTTGTCCCTTTAGGGGACTTTCACAGAGACCCATCAGGACCCCCTGATCACATTCCGGGGGTCCAATGATGACAGCCCTTTACATGCTGCAGTCACATAGACTGCAGCATTCAAAGGGTTAACACAGCAGAGATCAAGGTTTTCTCTGATCTCTGCTGTAAGAACTGGTGCCTGGCTATCCTCTGACAGCCAAGCATCAGCTCTCCCTGCCACAGAGACCATCGGCTTGCTTCTGACAAGCCGATGGTCTCTATGGCAACCTGTAAACAAACCAGTGCAGGAGTTTGAATTCAGAAGCAGGAGATTGCCGGCAGATCGGCAATATCTTCCTGCTTCTGTTTTTCAAAGTCCTACACTGGTTCTCTTTGGTCTGTGCAGGCAGAGCACAATGCCACAGCTTATGGCATTGTGCTCTGCAGCTCCCATAGTGATACATAGCCCCGAAATTTTCCGGGCTATATCGCTATAAGCAGTGGAGCTCGTCCCGGAAAATTTCCGGGCGTGCCCCTCAAGGGGTTAAAGCTCATTTTACCAGGGCCACGTCCACTTCATGGGCAGAACAGCCCTCAGCGTCTGTTGATCAAATATGTAAAATTATATACCTATACTAAACATTATAGGCTAGATGTTCGGCCAAATGAAGACCACGCTTTTGGACGCAAAGCCCTTTCTGCAGTAGTCCCTCCCTAATTTAGTTTCATTGGTACTTCTAAGGTGATGCTGTCGTGGAGACAGCTAAGGAAAAGATCAAGTAGTTTGCCAGTTTCCGGGAAGTCTTCGCAACAGCACCCATATATTCCCTCCCAGATTCATTGTTTGTAAAGATGTATATATTATAAATTTAGTTGTACACTTGTCTGTCCGTTAAAGATCACTCAGGAGAGTGGGGAGGGGGACAGGGTTAACTTCTCTGTGTTTTTCTTGTCCTATCAGGAAGAAGGCAATCTCAGGTGGTGCTGTCGTGGAGATTTCCCCGAAATGGGATTACCGGTTAGACTAAATCGTGCAGATTTCATGGCCATATAAACTGGACCAAATGAACCAGGGGATGCAGCTATGACTGACAAGCAACCCTAACAGAGGCTCCTGCGTCTCACACCTATGGAGATCAGGAACGCTATCTTTTCTCCTTAGGTAGAGCACCTAGAAGGTAAGTGAGTGAAGAGACTTATAAGGCCATTCATGCTCCTCTAGGTAATATGCAAATAAGGGACATGGAACAATACTTCTGCACCTATTGGAAGGCAGCCTTCCTTCAAGTCAATGTTAGACTCTTTATACAAGCCTGTATACAATTCCCAGTCATTGTTACAAGGCTTGTATAAAGAGTCTAACATTGACACGCAAGAATGCTGCCTTCCAATAGGTGGCGCTGCAGAGGTATTGTTCTATCTCCCTTATTTGCATAGTACCATTAAAAACTGTGGGGAGAAGAAAACGAAAATGAAAAAAAAAGTCTGTATCCTCAAGGAGTTAATGCTGGTAAATTGGGTAAGGTAATTATCCTTGGCCATTGATAGAAACCTGCAGGTTTTAGTTTACCAATTCATATTCAGATATTTAAAGTTTCCCCAAATAATTACCTAAGTGTGATTCACTACTTGCTTCAGTAAGGGCTCAGTCAGATGAACGTGTTTTATGTGTGCTCAAAAAGAGCGCTTCTAAAAGAACGAATGGGTTCCTATAGAAGCGCTTACATGAGAGAATGTAGGTGTACTAAACAGAAGGCACCTAACAAAGATAGGACAGCATGGCGCTGTGCAGGAGTTTCTATTGACTCCTATGGGAGCAGGAGTTCATGGAAACTCCTGCGCTCGGTATAGATTCCCTGCTGCTTATAGCAAGACATTTTAAACATGCTGCCCAGAAGCACATTTTAAATGTCCGGCTGTAAACTCCTGTCCCCGCGAGGATGAGGGTACTCACTGCCCCTCTTTCCCCAAGGAAATTTTCTCATAGAGAGAAAGGGGGTCAGAGTTACGGGGCTTCCCCCGAGAGACATGGGAGGAGGGGGCGGGGATGGAGGGATCTGACCCTCCAGCTCCACCCCCTCTATAGTTTGCTATATGGAATCTCCATGAGAATCCCTATAGCCCCACCCATTTTTTCAATCCCTCGGGATTTCCCCAGAGCAGGGGAATTTCCCCATAACAAGGGAGAGATAGCGTAGCAATATGGGATTAACCCATAGCCCCACTCTATCTCTCTCTGCTCTGGGGAAATCCCAAAGCCTTGCGGGGCTTCTTCCCTCTCTCCAAGCACAGCTGTTTAAGGGAATGGGCGATTTTCAGGCGCATGAAGCATGGATCTTCTGCGCTTAGAAAATTTGCCTGTTCACGTGGTTTGCAGGCATGCGAACGGTGATTTTTTTTTTTAGCGCACCTATCATGCGCTAAAAAAATCATTCCTCTGACTGAGGCATTCACACTGTGCAGAAAATGCAGCAGAATTCCACCCATGCGATTGTTATCATATAATCCAGCAGATGGTTCCAATCTCCACAGGGCACAGAGTCTCAACCGGCATGAAATGCTAAATGGAAGGACCACGCGTAGTGCAATATATTCCAAACTTGCTTCCGCAAAAATGTATTAATTATACTCACAGACATAATTAAAAGGCACTTCAGAAAAACAGGCTTCTACCACCAGTACCGCCCAACCCAGGGATATGTCAACAGGCTTCTCACAGGGCATTTGAACTCAACTGGACATTCTGAACTGTTGATGAAAAAACTTGTATCTCTTTGTTGTGACATACAGCGTAAAACACACATGTTTATGGGAGATATGTAGTCAGACAGTGGGATGTAGATCTAATTCTAATGCATCTCAAACTGTGACGCTAGATTAAAAACAAGCCTTGTGTTCTACCAGAACAAGAATATGAAAGGCCATATACTTAACATAGAACTCCACCAGCATCTGGTGGACAAAGGGGAAAACTACCGCACACCGTTGGTCAAAGTACATTACATCATTATTATATACTCATAGCTGATGAATACATGAACTGAATATAAGAATTGGACACTAAAAATTCAATATTATGAAAATCATCATAAAATCTAGATAACGTATTTTCCTAAGATCAACCAATAACAAATAAAATATTAATTGTATTTTAAAATCAATATTTTTAGAACATGCTTAAGGCATGGATAATAGCTACAAAACATGAAAATGGTCAAATCAAATGTAAATAAAGGAGTTACGATTTTATAAAAGGGGGGAGGAAAAAAACATGTGCCGCGTCATTAAGGGTTAAAAGTGTTCCATATATTGGCCCCAGTATCAATAGTGACCCCTATTGTGGCCCCAGTAGATTTAGTGACCCCTATATTGGCCCCAGTAGATTTAGTGACCGCTATATTCGCCCCAGTAGTAATAGTGACCCCTATATTATCCCCACTAGTAATAATGACCCCTATTGCGCCCTAGTAGTAATAGGCTCCTGTATTGCAGCCCCAGTGGTGATGGCGCCTCCATTGCCATCTAGTAGTAACAGCATCCTCCATTGCCACCCTAATAGTGATAGGGTCCCTCATTTCGGACACTGAAGCTGGACGTTTAGCAGAGCGGATTACTATAAGGGTGATTGGGACTGCCATGGGCCCCCTTGAAATCTCGGGCCCAGCTTGCGGTAGACTCAATTGTCCTTATTATAATCTGCCATTGGTCCCCCTCTACTCACCTCTGCAGCCTGTAAATGAAAGTCCAGGACCTGTGGTCAGCATAGCAATGCAGATCACATGACCAGAGTTGGCTTATGTGATCCACGTTGCTATACCGACCACAGGTCCCAGACTTTTATTTACAGGCTGTCCGGATACCACTCTGGGGGTAAGTAGAGAGGGGACCTAGACCCTCTGTCGGAGGCTCCAGGCACCTGGTAATTGGTTGCCTCTGGGCCCCCTCAGAGCAGGGGCCTGGTCACAATTGCGACCCTTATGGGTACACCATTGTGAGCCGCCTGATACTGGAGGCCTCATCAGTGACCAGGACCAGTTTGACTTATAGAACAAGAGCAGAGTCAAAGTGGAAAGTGTCAAAGACACCTGTAAAACGGGCAAGGTCAGCTGACGTATATGTTAGTGATCCAAAGAGATACATATGGACAGATTATGGACTACTTAAAGAGTTTACACCAGAAAAATGGCACAAAAAGTCTCACATTTTGGAGCACAGCTCCTTTTGCCCAAATTGTGCAAGTTTTTGTGATTTTGCACAGGGCCCAACACGTTTTTTAAGTGAGTAAGGCTTTGGGCGTGGCCACTCACGGTACATCACATTTACTATAATTTATGCTAGAAACTATTCAAAATTATAGCTAAAATCTACATTAGCTCGTTGCTGACATAAATTTCATATTTGATGCTCGAGGATACGAAAAACTTAGGCAATAGGCATGCACCACTTTATACATTTGCCCTACTTCCTTCCTGCACCTCCTTTACTTAGCTAGTCTACGTATATCTGCCCCATAGCCTTTCCCTCACCCAGTCTGATCATATTTACAGTCTGTTAATCATCTATTGTAAACAGGGAGACTGAAGAGAAAATAGCAGATGAGGCCTTAGTCACACGGGCGTTTTTTCCCACGATTTGCGGATCGCATGACGGATGCGCATCCGCAAATCACGTGACCGGGGCCAAAAAATCGCCCGAAAATACTGCTCCTAGCCGCGTTTCAATAGAAACGGGCCGGAGCTGTCCAGCGCGTTGAATTCAATGGAGCCGGCAATACAGCCGGCTCCATTGAAAGCAATGCGCTTGCGGGCGATCGCGGGATGAATTTTCGGGAAGGGCTTAAATATATAAGCCCTTCCCTGAAATTCATCCAGAAATGTGTAAAAACAAAAAATATATATATACTCACCTTGTCCCGGCAGACGGAGTTCAGCCGCGGCCGGCGGCAGTCCTCCTGAACTGCTCTCTGTAGTATTCAGCAGCCGGGGAAAATCCCCGCCTGCTGAATGAGCTGCCTCTGATTGGTCACAGCCTGACCAATCAGAGGCAGCTCTCACTCACACCCATTCATGAATTCATGAATGGGTGTGAGTGAGAGCTGCCCCTGATTGGTCCCTGCGCTGAGCCAATCAGAGGCAGCTCTCACTTACACCCATTCATGTTACAGCTGTGGCAGAGAATAATGATTTGTCTAGTATATGTTCTCAATGGGGTCGGCGCTGCTGCCGCCGGCCCCATTGAGCGCATATAGAGAAGAGAACAGGAATCGCAGATCGCAGATAGGTGTGATCTGCGATTTCTGTTCTATAATTTATCGCACGAGCGCATAAAAAGCGCTCATGTGTCCGATACCATTGCAAAGCAATGGTTTTATAAAATCGCCGGACGCATGCGCATGCGCAAATCGCGCGAAAAATTGCCCGTCTGACTGAGCCCTAATGGTGCAGGACCTCTCAAATGGGCTTGATGAGCATAGTATGCCAAGTTTTGTCATTGGATCACTTTAGCATGTGGCCCTATTTTATTTTCGGTTTCTCCTCCTTACTTTTATTTTCCTGTTGACATAGCTGTCTGAAGGCTTTATTTTTGCAGAACGAGTTGTATTTTTCAACTAGAAGGTTGGACAAGTGTTTAAACTAGGGACTGGGGGGAAGGCAACCAGAGAGATAGAGTGGAAAATAGTGTAGACAGTGTTCTGGGGCTAAGTAATGGAAATGGGGGTGGAGGAGAAGGAGAGGTAAGTACAGCTAGAACTGGCAGAATAGTTAATAGGGATACACGTAAAATAAAAAATAACCAAAATCCTCTAAACTTTATGGTGACTATTACTAGAAATCTGACCAATAAAGAAGACAAACTCGAAGTAAAAATATCCACGACATAGCAGGAGTAACAGAGACCTGGTTGTATGACAGCTGTGACTGGGCGGTGAATTTACAGGATTAAAGTTTGTTCAGAAGGCATCATAGAAAATGGAAAGGGAGAGGGGTTTGACTTTATGTAAAATCCTGTTTAAAGCCCACATTATGGGAAGAAATTAACTTATGAAGTCTCTATGGGTAGAAATATGTGGAGGGAAAAACAACAATAAAATCCTCATAGGGGTTTTCTATGGGCAACCCAATATAACAGAAGTGTCACGTTCATGCGGCGCACTAAAGTGCCACACCACAGCAGGAATGCAATATGGTGTCCCAACAAAACTGCAACACTCTCACAGCATTTGCAGGAACCAATTGCACCTCTCCAGGTAAAGATGGAAAGACACCCGTCACTTACAAATTGGGAAAAATGGGTAACCTCTGCCTAAAAGTGGGGTGATTGTCCCGATAAGGACAGACCCACTGATTTCATTTGGGACCTGGAGATATGCACAAAGCACAGGACACGACACGCCTAAACACAGAGCATGACAGTTCATGTGTGACCACCTGCACAGACATACAGAACACATCGCTGTTCACACCAACACACAAAGTTATGCATTCCATACAGAACAGGAGTTCGCATGGAGCACATGTCTGGCCACCTACACAGACATACAAAACACTTTGCTATTCACACCAAGACACAGGGTTAAGCATAGCACATAGAAAACGAACCCCACCCAGAACTCACATACATACAGATAGTAAACCATAGCTAGTCCTAGTGTCCTCACACCAAAGGGAAAAGAGAGTCAGCCACCATGCTGACATACAGGGAATAGTGTCAGGCATCATCCATCTGACACGCACATAAGACATCAGATTTCTGAAGGCCTCACCTGTCAAAGGGAAGGGAAGAGGGAGTCTGCATATGATGCAGACGGGGACAACAGGTGTCCAGACAGTCCTCAGGAAAAGTGAAAGACACACAACAGGCAAGACATGCACAACACAGCTCAGAGTGGGATAAACACAGAATGCATCAGCAGAGTAAAATGATCAGTATCTTCTACAAAGAGATGCTGGTATTTATGTGCAGCAGAGGGGATTGGCTGGAAAACCACCACACCCAGCCAGCTCAATTAACCCTCACCTGAAGCTGTGCTCATGGAAACCTGTAGAACCACAGCTCCCAGACGCACAACCTAACAAGAAGCTACTGAAAATGTATTGCTGATCCAAATTGATGAAGCAGCAAATCAGATTGAGGTAATTGCTATGGGGACCTTAACTTAGCTGTAGAAAAAATAATAAAAAAGAATATATCACCTTAGTAGCACTGTCATCTCCGGCAGCGCTCAGCTGTCATTCAATGATGGTTGGGCGCTGCCTCTGATTGGTCACAGCGTTCAGCTAATCAGAGGCAGTGCTTTCAGGAGGTGGGAATTTTCAATCCCTGGCCAGAAAAGAAGCAGAAGAAGAGTTCTGGGATCTGCAAGAAGATGCACCAGAGATGACAACGCTACTAAGGTGATGTATTCTTTTTTTTTTTCTACAGTTATTGATTATTTTCGAGGGGGGCTCATATTTCAAGCTTCCCTCCTGAAAATCCTCGTCTTGGAGAGTCCCCTGCCACTGCTGCCACAGCACTGGCAGAGGATCGCGATCCTCACCCATTGCTTTTCAATGGGGCTGGCGCCAGCCCCATTGGTGGACAATGATCGAGATCGCAAAAAGAATGGACATGCCACGATTTTGTTTTAATGCTGCATCGCAAGCGTTAAAACATCGCAAATGTGCATGGAGCCATTTGAAGTCATTGGCTTCTCAATTTTGCGCGTTCTCGCAGCCTCACAGCTCTGGGAAATCGTGCGATTCTCTCGTCAGTGTAAAGCCACCCTAATGTTAATTGTAGCAACCAGTGTCAGGCAGCTGCTGCCAAATAGGATCATGGCATGCATCAAAAGAGTTCTAGGGGCACATGACAAGAACATTGTTTTTCCTCCTTACAAATCACTGGTCGGAACGCACATGCAAGGGTTGTTGATCCAGGGATTATTCTGATTGCCAGATTAAAGTCGGGAAGGATTTTTTTTCCCTAAAATTCTACGTCATTGGGCTTTTTTGCCTTTCTCTGGCTCAACATGGGAGCAGAAGGGGTGGTAATAGACTGCATTGGATGGACATATGTCTTTTTTTGCTCTTACATACTATGTTACAATGTAATAATTTAAACATCTAATATAAAAAAGCCTCCAGGCCTTTTCTTGCAGCACACTTTGACTTCTTTGCATGACCTTTGGTGGATGATTTTGGTGTCATTAGATTTGGTACATCCTCATCAAATTTGAGTTTGATACATTGAATGACCTGTCAGGCAAGGTCAAAGTTCCTATGTTAAGTCTAGCGGCGATGTTGTGCTTCAGCCAAAAGTGCTGCTAGGGAAAGTCAAGTGTTTTTAGGCAACGCTCATATCAAGTGCTTACCAGTTTGACTATTGCCATGTCCCCAAATCGGGGAAGACCAAGCCGCGGACCGTGAACAGTTCAGTTGCTTAGATGGAAGTTGGTACACTGAAAATGTAGTTTATCCTGAAGTCCTTGCCAATCAAAATAATCCGTTCCTAAGATATTTACAACCATTTTTCTAAACTTTTTTTGTTCGTGTTGCAAACATTGGGCCGATCTAGTTTAGAAAACAGCAGCTCAACATACAGTATAAGATATGTTGGGATGGCATAAGTATTTTGATCATTGAGGACATAAAATATATAAAAGATTAAATGCTGAAAACACATAAAGCAAATTTATAGTAATGTGTCCATTAACCAGTTTGCTGTATTTGAATAGTGAAACAAATATCAAAAAAGTATCAAATCATCTGATAGAAACAGATTATATTGGAGAATACAAAAGATGTGAGTGGGCATGGTCTGCCAGGGTTATGATTTTAATAATCAATTTCCCTATACAATTCGTAGTCATGAGTTCGTTAGGAAGGGTAGCCTGCAGAGAATACACCTTTCACTATAACAGGTGAATTTCGGATATATAATGTGTACAGTCACAATACCCCTAACGCAACCTTCTTGCTGAATTTAGGTAACTGGGTAAATGTAGATAGTTTCCATCATAAGTTCATGGGTGGAGATTTTAATTCAGTGGTGGAGGTGTCAGGGGACAGGAGAGGCTCTTAAGAACAGAGAAGGGGTTTCAGAGGTAGATAGATGAGCTCTTTTATTCATTTAACAGGATTGCATGATCTATGAAGGAACCTCCACCCCAAAGGATGGAAATTCGCCTATTTTTCCAATGCACACAATTCCTGGTCACGCATTGATCTGTTTGCTTCTCCTTCCTTGTTGGCTCTTTTGAATAAATTTCCCCAGGGTGACATTTTATGACATCTTAAGATCCTATGGATAACCCCATGCTATTTTGGGAAAGAGCAATATCAGTACTAGGGGGTGCATTATGACCCACACATCGCATTTCAAAAAGCAATGCACTAAAGAATTTACTAGGACTAACCAAATGCTGAGACAATGCTATGCCTCATTTTATGCATCTTCTAATGACAATGCCCCCCAAAAAAAATGGCTGGACGCATGGCAGGAATATGACCTCTGACTAAGCCTATGGGCTAAAAGTAGGTGACCCTCTGAGTCCAGGGATATGAGTGTTATACTTACATTCACTGTTATTTCAGTGCTGGAAACTGCTGCTCAGTGCATTGAGGAGTGCTGCTAAGTACTCCACCCATTATAAAATTAGTCTCTAGATGCATTGAGCATTGGCTTCCGGTGTTGTCATCAGGGTAACGATGGGGAATGTAAGTATAACACTTACCTTCCCGGGCTGAGTGGTTCACCTATTTTTAACCCCTAAGCTTTGGGAGGATGTACAAAACTGGTACCAAGGGTGAAGGTACAACCAAAAACAGAACCAATTCCTGAGCTACCAATCCCTCATTAAAAGCCTCCTCAACAATTACTTTAAAACCGGTCATAAATCTCTCTGTAGGATCTCTACCCAATTGTTCGTATACATCCAAATCTGCAAGTTGTCTCTGAATCTCAGTTATATATTTGACAGTGTTCATCACCACCACAGTTCTGCCTTCATCTGCGAGCCTGGTAAGGTCAAGTTACATGTGTAGTGGCGCAAAGTTAGTGGGGCCCCTCCATAATGTTATATGTCTGTCTTGTGGCATTGTCTTGTCAGTGTCTTATGTGTGGTATGCATTTGGATTATGTGTATTGCACCTCTGCAGGACTGAATGGGTTAATGTCTGGGTTATGTCTGGAAAATATATCATGTTGTGTGTCATGTGATCGTGCTATGTTATACGTGTTTGCAAAGTGCAGTGCAACTTAGTCTTCCAAGGGGGATACATGAGAGTCTGAGAGTGGTTCTTGCAAGAGACAGTTAGTTAGCAAGTAAGTGAAGTCATTGAGTGAACCCCACGGACACAGATTGGTCCGTGTGTGGAGAAAATGGAGGAAGCTGAGAGATTTCCCTGTGCTTTGCCTGGGACCAGGCAAACCAGTCTACCCAGGATATGCCAGTGTTATCACTAAGCACTGACTGAGAAAGAAGGAGGGCCTTCTTTATAGGAAATGGTGCAGAGTGTCTGGGTGCATGGCCTTGGTTACCTGCTGCTGTGACCACCATTGGGTGTCCCAGTCATCCACACACTGCTCTCCACACTCACTACTCTGCATCAGCAGCCACAGAACCAGGACTACCTGTGCGAGTAATGGCTTGGGACATCGCAGCAAAGACCAAGTCCCACTTGGAGGGGTGAAAGGTGAAAACTGTGGCTCCCCAAGTGCTGCCTCCTCAGTTAGCTCAAAGTTTTCCTGATACAGAAAATTAAACAGTTTCTCAATATGGATAAAATTGATACTGAGAGAAAGCGAGAGTACCATGTGAAGTCCTTCTTTACTTCATCCCGCCCCAGGATGTAAATGTATGCCCCATCCAGGAAGTAGTTGGTGCGAAAGGATGTAAACTTATATCCAGTCTTTAGAATGTTGCGATGTCGCAGATTGTGGCCACATTGTAGTGATGGTCACCTGTCCCAGTGATTGTCTTTCCCGTGGGCACCCCATTGCAGGAATCGTCTCTTCTATGTTCACGCCGTCCCACTGAACGCTTTCCCATGGCCACACTATCCCAGCTATAGTCTGTTCCTTGGACACACCGTCCCGCTGATTTTCCGTCTTGTGGTCACCCATCCTAGTAATTGCCTGTCCCATGGTCATCCACTCAATAAATAGTTTTTGTGGACTTTGTATGTCAGCATGCACTGTGCCCAAGTAAATTTCTGGTGCATAATAAATTGTACACCAAAACTATTGCCTGCAGGAGATGTACTGCTGAGGAGGTGTATGCCATTATTGCATCCAAGACAAACTCTGTTAGTGAGGATGACACAACTTTTCTTGTGGCATTCTCTTTATCATTTAGTGACTCTGACCCCCAAGTCAGACTGTGTCCTTTACTATAATAGGTACATGGGTGGGATTGACCTGTCTGATGAAGCTCTAAAGCTGTACATAGCTATGCGTGAAACAAGGGTGTGGCATAAGAAAGTGGCCGTGTACATCATACTGATGGCACTGTAAAATGCCTACATGCTATATCAATGTGCAAGCCAAGGGAGGGGGTGGGGGTCGTTCTTTTCTTGAATTCTAAGAGCAGGTCATCAAGGAGAAATTGACTAACACACTGTGAGATGCTTTTTCTCCTATTGCCCCTGGCAAAAATAAAAAATCTGGGCTAAACTTATTACTGGAAAAATTGGATTTTTTTTATTTTCAAATCAGAATGTTAACAAATTCCACAAAACACTTATGAACTCAAAACACTTACTACACCCCTTGATGAATTCCCTGATGGATGTTGTTTCCATAATGCGGTAATTTGCGGGGGCTATTTAAGTTTGACCAAATTATAGCCTCTACAAACCTGAAATGGTGACCAATAAAAGGGTGACCTGAAAATCCAAAAGATATGCAAAGACAAAAAACTGGTATCTTGGCACAGAGATCCGCTTCTCCTGGTGTTACAGCCCCGGTCCTTTCCACTCTTGGTACCACCAGTACTTTTTGGATCCATATCCCTGCAGTCCTAAGAGTGACGTACCCACTTGACTGATAAAGGGGTTCACCCTGAAACGTGTATCTTTTGCTGACTTTTAATAATTTAATTAAAGTCTTATGACTTGATGGGAAGTGGCGCCAAGATACCATTTTTTTGCTTTTATATATCTATTCTGCCCGCCGTTGGTGGGTCAATCTGGTTGGTAGCACCTCCACTGTCAATTTTTCGCAACCCTCCTCAAGACCTTTTGAATCCTGCTCACCTATCTGGGATTCAAGCCTCTGACATTATTGGGTTTGCTCCACCCCTTTCCTTTCTCTCTTTCAAAAATCCACAAGGTGCTCCTTCATTTCTGAGGCCTGCATTTGAGTCATGTTGCACATTAGAGCCACATCTGCAATATTTCTAAAAACTGCAGAAACAGTTTAATAAATTTTGAGTTGTATTTCTCTGCTAACTTCGGCTGTGTTAAAGAAGAAAATGGTTTCCCAAGGGGCAACAAAATCACGTGATTTTCTTGCGATGTGACAGTGCTACAAATCACATGTATGTGAAGCCCATACTTTTCTATGGGTTCCTGCACATTAGCAATGTTTTGTAGCATGTGACATTACAAGACAAAAAATTGCAGGTAGCTAGACATACCTGCGACTTGCGATGTTTTGTAGCCCATGTTTCTCTATGGAGCCTTCCTCTCTGCTGCACTGCACGAAAATGAGGTTTTCATGCAGTAAGATGCCACTTTTACAATTGGAAATCCTATTGTAAAAGCCCTAATATAAGCCCTAGCTACAGAAAAAAATACACATACATCACCTAAGAAGCGCTGTCCGTCTCTGATGTATGTGTTTTTTTATGCAGCTGCTGCTTATTTTCGTGGTAGGCCTTTTATCTCCAGCCCCCCCCCCCAATGAAAATCGACTCACGTGGTGCTACAAAAACATGCGACTTTGTAGCAACATAAAATCGGAATATCGCTGTGAGAACACGCAGCGATATCGCACGGACCACCAATGCAATATCGGTGTGATTGTCTTGCAGCAATATCACGTCGCCCGTGTGAAACAGGTCTTACACTGCTTCCAAATTCAATTCAATCAACTTAGAGAGGTGAACTCTTTATGTAACTACTGAGTATATCACTGACTTTATATAACTCAAGCTTGCTATGATATATATATACATTTGCTACATTGGCAGATTGACTAGAATTTTCAATTTGAAGACCATCTGGAAAATTGGACTTTTTTTTAAACATAAGCTATGTCAACAGGACAAATGATCACTGGTCTTGCTCATGGATGTCACTAATGTCACTAATATTTTTGTTAGCAGATTTTCTTGCTGGTTTTCAAAAAATCTCTACTTTTCTGCCATGGGACATATATGTCCCTACAGCTCACAATGGAACAAACTTATATATTGTTATGTATTTCTTTGTAAACCCATACCTAGACTCATCTCCAATGCTTTTCTGTTGCTGACCAGAGGGACGTATTTGTCCTACGGTACATCTCGAGAAGTATGGGGAATAGCACTTTTTATAAAAAAAAATTTGAAATCTATACGGCATTTTTAGGCTAAATATTTCATAAAATCTAAAATTACTTGAATACAATCCTTGCGGTCCTGAAAAGGTTAAAAGCCATGACAAAACTGAATTGGTCCCTAATCTATATATATAAAATTGAATGTATGTCTGTCTGTGTGTCTATTTGTCCTTTTTGCGCTACTACACCATTCATCCGATCGCCATGAAACTTTGGGAAGTTGTTGAGTACACTCCTGGGAAGATTATAGGCATAGTACATTTATGCTATGATAAATGGCGCGCGTGCAAGCGTCGTCAACAGTTACGCCCCCCCCCCACGTAGATCGTTCGATTTCCATCATTGCCACTAATTCTCTCACTTCCCGATGTCATAGAAACTTGAAATTTGGCACGAGCATTGATTATGTCATAAATAGGAAAAGCTAATGGGTCCCAACTTGATTATTCAATTCTAGCGCTAAAGAATTAGCGTCCAAATTTTACATACATAATCTAATTCTCTCACTTCCTGATGTCATCTATATATATAAAAAGGAATGTACTGTATGTTTGTCTGTGTGTCCTTTATGCATTACTACACCATTCATCTAATCGCCATGAAACTTTGGGAAGTTGTTGAGTACACTCCTGGGAAGATTACTGGCATAGTACATCTATCCAACGATAGGTGGCGTGCGTGCGAGCATCGTCGACAGTTATGCCCCCCAAGACAAAGATCGTTTGATTTCCATCTCAAGCACAAAAGCAAAAGGCATTACGAGCAACGGGATGCATATTCAACTACAAAATGATGCATCCGCAGAACGTTTCGCAAGACAATTGCTGGATATTGAGAATGCTGAGGTAAAATGAAAGCTGCGCTGTGATTGGTTGCTATTTCTTATACTGCTGAGGTAACATGAAAGCTGTGCTGTGATTGGTTGTGATATATATTATACTGCTGAGGTAACTTGAAAGCTGTGCTGTGATTGGTTATCTATATATATAAAAACGAATGTATGTATGTATGTATGTCTTCGCAGCAACGCGCGACGGGTGAGCTGGTCTATATATATAAAATTGAATGTATGCGTGTCTGTATGTATGTGTGTCTGTCTGTCTGTTTGTCCTTTATGCGCTACTACACCATTCATTTGATTGCCATGAAACTTTGGGAAGTTCTTGAGTACACTCCTTGGAAGATTATAGGCTTAGTACAACTATCCTATGATAAACTGCGCACGTAGATTGTTCAATTTCCATCATTGCCACTAATTCTCTCACTTCCCGATGTCGTAGAAACATGAAATTTGGTACGAGCATTGATTATGTCATAAATAGGAAAAGCTAATGGGTCCCAACTCGATTATTCAATTCTAAGTACAAAAGAATTAGCGTCCAAATTTTACGTACAGAATCTAATTTTCACACTTCCCGATGTCATAGAAACTTGAAATTTGGCACAAGCATAGATTATGTCATAAATAGGAAAAGTTAATGGGTCCCAACTCCATTTTTCAATTCTAAGCGCAAAAGAATTAGCGTCCAAATTTTACATACGGAATCTAATTCTTTCACTTCCCAATGTCATAGAAACTTGAAATTTAGCACGAGCATTGATAATGTCATAAATAGGAAAAGTTATTGTGTCCAAACTCGATAATTCATTTCTAAGCGCCAAAGAATTAGCGTCCAAATTTTACGTACGGAGTCTCATTCTCTCACTTCCCAATGTTATAGAAACTTGAAATTTGGCACGAGCATTGATTATGTCATAAATAGGAAAAGCTAATGGGTCCCAACCCAATTATTCAATTCTAAGCCCAAAAGAATTAGCGACCAAATTTTACGTACGCAATCTAATTTTCTCACTTCTTGATGTCATAGAAACTTGTAATTTGGCACGAGCATTGACTAGGTCATAAATAGGAAAAGTTAATGGGTCCCAACTCGATTATTCAATTCTATGCACCAAAGAATTAGCGTCCAAATTTTACATACGGAATCTAATTCTCTCACTTGCCAATGTCATAGAAACTTGTAATTTGGCACGAGCATTGACTAGGTCATAAATAGGAAAAGTTAATGGGTCCCAACTCGATTATTCAATTCTATGCACCAAAGAATTAGCGTTCAAATTTTATGTACGGAATCTAATTCTCTTATTTCCTGATGTCATCTATATATATAAAAATGTGCGTCTGTCTGTCTGTCCTTTATGCATTACTATACCATTCATCCAATCGCCATGAAACTTTCGGAAGTTGTTGAGTACACTCCTGGGAAGATTACTGGCATAGTACATCTATCCTACGATAGGTGGCGCGTGCGAGCATCGTCGACAGTTATGCCCCCCCCCCCCCAGGCAAAGATCATTTGATTTCCATTACAAGCACTAAAGCAAAAGGCATTACGAGCAACGGGATGCGTGTTCAACTACAAAATGATGCATTCGCCGAACGTTTTGCAAGACAATTGCTGGATATTGAGAATGCTGAGGTAAAATAAAAGCTGTGCTGTGATTGGTTGCTATTTCTTATACTGCTGAGGTAACATGAAAGCTGTGCTGTGATTGGTTGCTATATATTATACTGCTGAGGCAACATGAAAGCTGTGCTGTGATTGGTTGATACTTCTTATACTACTCAGGTTACATGAAAGCTGTGCTGTGATTGGTTGCTACTTATACTACTGAGGTTACATGAAAGCTGTGCTGTGATTGGTTGCTATATTTTATACCGCTGAAGTAAAATGAATGCTGCGCTATGATTGGTTGCTATTTTTTATATTGCTGAGGCAGAATAAAAGTTGCGCTGTGATTGGTTGTTATTTCTCTTTCTGCTGAGGTAACATGAAAGCTGCGCTGTGATTGGTTGTTATATATTATAAAGCTGAGGTAACATGTGAGCTGCGCTGCGATTTGTTGTTATATATTATACCACTGAGGTAAGATGAAAGCTGCGCTGTCATTGGTTGTTATCTAGATATATAAAAACGAATGTATGTATGTCTGTCTTCGCAGCAACGCGCGACGGGTAAGCTAGTATGTTAATATAATTTAGTTTTTATTAGGATGAACCACTGTAGAAAACAAAATGAGTAATCAAAACTCTCTATTATAATGTCCTTATTATAAGTAATTTTCAGGTCAATGTGACCTGCATTTAGCTGACTACTTCCAGTGACCTTTGGATCAGGGATGCAAGGAAGTAGCTTTGATTTTTACTCATGTCATTATTGTATATTTTTATTCCCTTTACTGTATTTTTTAAAACTAAATATTGTTTTAAAAAAGTATCAAAAAACATGTGAATTTGAAATGAATGCATTGCAACAAGCCTCCACTAGATGTCACCAATAGGTTGCCACAATGATAAATACAGTACGAATTTCAGAGAATAGTCTCGGTTATTTTGTTTAATCCAAGTTAATATATCCAATAGATCTCTCTTTTCAGCAGGAATTCAAATCTATTATAGCGAGTAAATGGAATATGATCTATTGGAATAATTTTTACTGTGGGATTTAAGAGCAACAGGCAAGCATGTGGAGGTATCCCTTAACTAGTACTGCAAGATCCATATTCACCACCAGATTTTACATTTTGATATTTAAAAGGTTAGTATTGCCAATATATTTTGGCTGCATGAGAATATTAAATCATATTCCTGGTTGTTACCTCCATCAAGTAAACGAACAAAGTTGACAACAAAGTATGCGCTCATTGCTAGATCTAGGACATTGAATAGTTATTGTAATTGCGGAAAAGCAACCATCTTAAGTAAGTTTGGCCGATTCAAAAAGGATAAGATAAAGCAACCCCATAGTACAAGATCATCTTGTAGTGACCTAGAAAAAAGATACATATTGCTGTTCTATAATTTAGCGGAGCATCTGGTTATTTGGATTCCCAAATAGGTGAGTGAGTGGATTTACCAATGAAGGGGGAAGGCTGATAACAGTACTGCTTCCTACTTATTATGAATTTTAAATCCACTAGTGCCCCTGTAGTGTCCCAGTACATCATTCTGTCATACATGTTTGTCTCATGTGGATGCACTGTGCAAGCCTGTCTTGCCATTTCCAGTGTGCGTGTTGCGAGGTTAACTTTAATAAAATCATAGTCTGCCTGTGGATGTATCAGTCTGTCATGTGGTATGTGAGAAGGTATAAATAGGAGTGCTTGAGAGCGGGAAGTGGTCGTCTTCAATCTGTGTTCAGAGAGTTCCATGTTGTCTACCACCTGAGTGCCACCTAACACAGAGCCACATGGAAGCACCTTCAGCTTCCTTGTGGTGAAGATGGAAGCAGAAGAGAGATATCCTGTAGCGACTGTATTCTGGATGTGAGTGGAGCGAGCCACCAGATCAGAGTGCAAGCATCTGTGAGTAATCACTTTCCCTGAAATGGCCAGTGCACAGGTACTGAATAATTAAGTCTTCAAGTTTTTCTACGCAGCCGTCCAGAGCCAGGATCACCGCGTAGAAGTACGCTACTCATGTTGTCACACCCACGCGTCTCCAGTGCAGGGTGCAAATACCGAAAGTCAATAATTACTGCCAGAGTGTCTGTGGAGTGACCCAACCCCATTCCTCCTCCAGAGTGTTCCCTTTCCAGGAGCGGTTCCTGGCAGATAACCTGGACTGCAGGACCGGTGTCATCCTGAGTTTCCTCCCAGACTTTGATCTCTTTCCTTACCTGCACTGTGAAGACTATACTTAAATCGCCTTGTAATAATTGTTTGCTGCAAGTTTTATTCAAGTAAAGTTTATACTGGGCCCTAACCATTCCTGGGGACCCGAGGTACTTAAAGATTGTGTCTGTGTTATTCTCCGCCGTGTATCATACCGGTGTGTAGGAATGGTGGCGTCACCCATTACAACTACTACCCCATCATGCTGTTTATTGGCATTCCCTATCCTAGGGGTGTCTTTGGTGGCCTGCAGATACACCCTGGCTTTGGCTATATGTCATCCCTCTGGGAAAGGAGTCTGGTAATTGCCACCGTGACAAGTCAACACTTAACCCACCTAGCTCCCCACGTTTGTCAAGTGTCAGGGGTGTCCCTATGGGGTACTGCAGCTATACGAATTCTGGCGTTACTACGAACATGATCAGAACTGTTGTGCCATATAAAGTCAATGGACTTTTTAATGGACTGTCACTTAATTTGTGGTTAGGCCACTCGAGATGGCGCCCAATACAATATGCTCCTCTCTGGCTCTTTTGGCTCAAGTTCCAGCCAAAGCTCTTGGCGCCAAAAGGACTAAGCCCTGGCCTGGCACAAAGTAGTGGGTGGGACTACCCCTGCTAAATGGACTTGTTGGAGTCCAAAGTAGGAGGAGTTACCTGTGCTGCAGACCCGTGGGCTCAGAACACTTTTTGCCAAGCTAACAATAAGACTACATAGAGTACAGAGACTACACTCAGTTTCAGTGGCAGTGGTAAAGCCAGTTCCAAGGAGGCAACTTCTGTACTGGGGAAGGATCCCCAGCTAATCTGGCTACACACAGAGACTACATCAATGGACGAACAAGCAGAGGCTGACACCCGGAGGACCGCAGGGCCTTCTCAACCTCTGTACTTCTTCCCAGGGGGTAACTATAGTGGGTGCGGGGGATGCGGTTGTACCCGGGCCCAGGAGCTTTAGGGGGCCCATAAGGCCTCTCTTCTCTATATAGGTAGCCCAGTACTATTAATAAGACATTATAATTAGGGGCCCCGCTACACATTTTGCATTGGGGCCCAAGAGCTTTAAGTTACGCCTCTGCTTCTTCCGGAGGAATAGCGTGACTGCACAGGCGAGACAGCTGCCGTGGATATTGATCCAACGATGCAACGGAGTTGTAAAGGACTTTATGCCAGTGTTGCTCTGACCCTTCATCCTAGAATATGGGGACTCCAATTTTGTTTCATTTAATGGGAGAGCGACAAACCCCAGCTAGACTAACCCCATGGAGCGGAGGATGCAGAAGACAAGTGGGGTGGCCCCGCTTGCCTTCTGCATCCAGCTGTTCCCAACTCCGAGCACCCGGGTGTCATACAGCAAAGCGCTCCCAGGGGAGGATGCAAAAGACAAGCAGGGGGCCACACTTGTCTTCTGAATCCAGCTGTTTTCTGCACGGAGTGCCCGGCTGTTATACAGCCGAGCGCTACGTGCGGGGTATGGAGAACGCAGCTGGACAGCTGCGTTCTTCATACCTCACCTGTCATCAAAGAGCAGCATACAGCTGAACCAATTGTATCAGCTGTATCCTGCTGTGAATCCCTGATAAAACTCATTGTTGTCTTTCAGCACGATGAAAGACAATGATGAGCACTGGTTTAACAAAAACTGCACAATTTCAGTGCTGTTACATACAAAGATTATCGCTCAAAAGATGGCTGTGAGCAATTTTTGAGTGATAATCGTTGTGTGTAAATGGGCCTTTAGCATCAGCAGCCCATTCTAGCCTGTCTCAGGGGGCCGGGCCTTCCATTCACCTCTTCAAATCACGGGCAGCGGTATTGACGTAAGCTACAGACTGCTCAGCTGATAATTATTGCTCTTTTTCCTGCCAGTCACCCTTTCATGTTTTTATGCTTGGTAACAGTGTGTTTCCTCCGCAGTAAGAAACAGTGATGTTCATTCCACTGATCTTACAGTTCTAGTCTTTGGAGCAAAGTTATGTAGGAAACTCCATAGCAGTACTAGTGCCTTTGGATTCTGTCCAGGCTAGTAGATTTTTCTGTAATGCACTTGCAAGTCATAGTTCTTTAACACTGTCATAAATAAAAAAAACACACATAGAAATGACACTTCTTTTAGATCCAGTACACTGGGAGAGGGTACATCCTAACATATAGGTGACCAGGGGTAAGAGTTGTGTTTACAGGTTTTGCCTTGCACGCTCCGTTACTGCACAGTGTTGTTCTTAAAGGGGATGGAAGTAATTCATTGAATGGCTGAGCGCTGCCTGTTATTGGCTGAGCACTGTGACCAATCACAGGCAGCGCTCGGCTGTCATTCAATAAATGACTGAGCGCTGCCTGTGATTGGCTGAGCGCTCAGCCAATTGTATGCAGCCCTTTCAGCAGGTGGGGATTTTAAGTCCCTGCCTACTGAAAGAACTTACAGTGACGGGACCCAAACTGCTAGACGCGCTTGAGCCCCGGCAGCGGCAGAGAGGTGAGTATTTATTTTTTACACCAGATAGGAATGATTTTCAGGGAAGGGCTTATATTTAAAGCCCTCCCCTGAAAATCACTGCAGGGGTGCCGGAATCCTATTGCTTTCAATGGGGCCGCCGGCAGCAGCGGCCCCATTGAAATCAATGGGAGAGCTTTGCGTTTCTCTGCCACAGCTGTGACAGCTGTGGCAGGGGATTCTTTACTCCCCGTGGGGAGTCCCCTTGTCACTAAACACTGTGACAGTGTAACCGGTGACATGTTTGAGGGCAGGTTAATAAACGGGAAACCCAATAATGGATTACCTTAGTCATTTATGTCATGCCTGTCGCCACCATTTCTTCTGCCATGGGGGAATTCCTGGATGGCGGAGTAAACTCACCCTTGCGCGGCCTCTGTGGGGGAATTCCTAGTTGCAAGAGTAAATCCTCACACACGGGATTCTTTTAAGGACACAGCCTCCAGAAACGGACAAGCAACTGGTAACTTTACTTGAGGTAACTTGATTACAACAGAATACACGCCAGCAGGAAAACAGTGCAAAAGCCATCAAAGCGGTGTGAGAGGGAGGACTCTCCTGTGTACAGGAGAAACCACAGTCTTGTTATCTGTAGGTCCTGATCCCGGCAACAAACACTCTCCTCTCCAACACTCTACAAGTCAACACTCACATGCGATAAAAAGGGTATGCTGCATGGTGGTTCTTCATTCTCTCTCCTAACATCAAAGGCATACTTTAATATCTCCTGGGTATAGCAAGCTCAGGGCAGGCTGTAGACTCCTTTCAGCCTCTTCCATTCTGGGCCACACAGGCTGAAGGTGCCCGAGTGGTCCTCTTGCAGCTCCAGAACAGAACTCTCGCCATTCAGAACTCTGTAGACCCAGAATAAAAGCCCTTGCACGAACCTTGCATTCACATATATATTACAAGGCCACGTGACAAACAAACGGATACAATTTCCAGACAGTCAGCTCACATGCCGGACAGTTAACCCTTTCAGTGCAGAAAATATGCAATACACATCAATCATGCAACACAGAAGACAAATGCATGCATACAGTTATTAAGGGGCCCCGTTGTACCAGGCCACTACACATGCTTTGACAATCCGCAATTTCCTGCTCACGAGCTGAAATCGATTGTGATTTTCAGCTCATGGGTGAGAAACTGCAACATGCTGCGATTTTGTGCGGGCTACGCACGTCTGGCTTCCATTGAAATCAATAGAAGCCGGCCGTCCCTCAGCCATTCTGTAATCATCATTGCAGAATGGTCACGGGAGCCACGTCATCGCCATAGCTATGGTGTTCTCTGTACTGTGCATGTGCGCTGGCGCATTGGTCGGCACATACGCAGCAGAGGAAGATGGCAAAGAGGTAAAGCTGGAGTCACCAGCCGGGCACCGGGTCGAACTCCACTGCGGAAATCCCGCATGCAGGGTCCAACCCGCCCGTGTGTAGGTGGCCTAAGGTTTATCAGCATGTGTGGAAGAAACTCTTCGATTGTAAACAGTGATTAATCAAAACACAAATTTTCGTTGTTTTATTCATATTTTTTTATTTAATGTATGAAGCAAAATAGTAACACTGTAATTGTTTGAATAGATTCATTATGCTTCAATAAAACAAATAAAAAATATATCTCAGACTAGACGGGGCCTGGTAGTGGGGGGGGGGGGGAGGCTGAATTTTTAGAGAGACCAAACAGGGCAATCTTTTTATGGTTTCAATGCATGCAGTGCTGTTGAAGTGGAGTTGTCCAGCAAGTCGGCAACCCTTTTAACTAGCTGTGTAATCACTTGTGTAGCAGCTTGGGTGGCCCTCTTGGATAGGAACCTGTGCAGACTGTGCATCCTAGAAGGAGTCCAAGTGGGTTGCAACAAACTAAGAATATGTGAAACTTGGTCTTGGAATGCATGATCACACGCGGCTGCATCCATCGTGATGTTTGCAGCTCTAGTGGGATCTATTGGCAAAGCATACTGTCAGGCAGACTGATGTGAATCCCCCTTGCCACACACTGGCTATCTGAGGTGGCAGCCCCTGTGAAATCCTGTTTTTCACACTTAAAGGAGATGTCCCGAGGCAGCAAGTGGGGTTATACACTTCTGTATGGCCATAATAATGCACTTTGTAATATACATTGTGCATTAATTATGAGCCATACAGAAGTTATAAAAAGTTTTTTACTTACCTGCTCCGTTGCTAGCGTCCTGGTCTCCATGGTGCCGACTAATTTTTGGCCTCCGATGGCCAAATTAGCCGCGCTTGCGCAGTCCGGGTCTTCTGCTGTTCTCTATGGGGCTCCGTGTAGCTCCGTGTAGCTCCGCCCCGTCACGTGCCGATTCCAGCCAATCAGGAGGCTGGAATCGGCAGTGGACCGCACAGAAGAGCTGCGGTCCACGGAGGAAGAGGCCATCTTCAGCGGTGAGTAGAGAAGTCACCGGAGCGCCGGGATTCAGGTAAGCGCTGTGCGGGTGGTTTTTTTAACCCCTGCATCGGGGTTGTCTCGCGCCGAACGGGGGGGGGGTTTAAAAAAAAAAAAACCCGTTTCGGCGCGGGACATCTCCTTTAACCCCTCCAAATGGGATACTAGCTTTGCTGCGAGGTACACGAGCCTTTAGACACACAGATAGTCCCGGCTATGTGGCTACTGACGAAGCACTGCTCCAAGGTGTAGAATGTGGTCGTGTGAACAGGTGCTTCACCGAAAATGTAGCATTGGTCAGAGATGCCACCACAATAGCGGAGTCCAATAAACAGAGCCAAGGTCAAGGAGGACAGAAATATGAATTGTCAGGAATCAAGCAAGAGTCAGAACTGGAATATACAACTAACTGGAGCTTTGTCACAATGGCTCAGTCCAATTGCTTAGGCATCCACCCTAGGGTGTGGATGAATAATATAGGAGGTGCAAGGATAGGATTGGAGGGGGACAGGTTTAGGGGGCATACACTGGTCATTCAAGAGAGAGGGAGGGAGCATGCACAAGCCCTATTGGCAGAGATCTGGGGATGAGCAGAGGAGTGTGAGCAGCATGCAGAGCGTAGATGGCAGCGGTGCCTGACCACAGACTGAGCAGTAGGCGAGCAGGGAGGGCAATGTCAGCATGCCATGACAGTTATATAGTACTATGCAAAGGCTTAAAGGCAAGTGTAAAAAAAATGCTGCAAAGTAAGAATGCTTTTAAAAATACAATTGCTAATAGTTTATTTTTATCAATTTAACAAAATACTAAGGATCTGAATATTTATGTCATTGCAAAATGTTAGTTTTTCATTAAAAAAAATTCTGTTTTCACTTTTTTTTATTAGTGAAAGAGTAGTGAAGACTTTCTGGACACACATATACATGTCTGAATTTATTATCATAATCAGTTTGGCTTTGCCTCGTTAAACTGAATGCATCTTCTGTAGTATGTATATGAATATTGTTTTGGAGTATTTAAAGATCTTCCCTTGCTGAAAAGCTTAATGATGAGTTAAAATCCCCAGTGATTATACACTTATCACCCCTCCTGAGGGTAAATGATAAACATATTTAGTGGGAAAATTGATTTATTGTTGTTAAGAAGAACTTGGGTATACTAATAAGTCACAGACTGAACATGAGTCAACGATGTGATGCAGCAGCAAAAAAGGCAAATATAGTTTTGGGATGTATTAAGAGAAGCATGAGGTCTAGATCATGTGAAGTAATTATCCCCCTCTATTCTTTCTTGGACAGAACTCATCTGGAATACTGTGTCCAGTTGTGGACACCCCAATTTTAAAAAGACATCAACCAACTGGAGGAAGTTCAGAGAAGAGCTACCAGGATGGTGAACGGTCTGAAAATCAAGTCCTATGAGGAACGGTTAAAGGATCTGGGAATGTTTAGCTTGCAAAAAAGAAGGCTGAGAGGAGACTTAATAGCTGTCTACAAATATCTGAAGGGCTGTCACAGTGCAGAGCGATCAGCCCTATGCTGATCTGCACAAGGAAAGACTAGAAGTAATTCGATGAAACTGAAAGCAGGGAGACACAAATTAGATATTAGATAGTGGTTGAATAAGAGGCTTCAATACAGTGATCCAACCAGCGAAAAGTTGGGTGATTAGCTTATTGCCAGTGCGTCTCTCCTATAAGCATTGTATAGGTTGGCTAAAATTTTGCTCCTCTGGATTGGCGAGTTTAGACCAGCAAGATTTAATTAAACCATGGAGCAAGCGGGCTAGAGAGGCCTCAGACAGGATGAAGCAGGAATCTACAGAAAAGTAGAAGTACAAGCTGCAATGGAGAAAAAGAATAGGAGTGAACCAAAGGGTCAACAAACCCGTTTATAATTAAGAGTATATCAATGATAAACTGGAAAAACAAAAACATGATAATTAAAGGGGTTTTCTGAGTTACTGATTTTATATAGTTTTGGACTCCACATGCTCAAAACTATATAAAATCAATATACTTACTGTGGTGCTGGACCGCTGCTTCGGTGGCCTGGTGCCATGACATCTGACAGGTGATGTCCCATAAACCTGTCATGTGAGCCTCTAATATGGAAGCCCCAAGGTAGATTTATGTTATGTCACTGATGACGTTCCTGTCTAGCTGTCTATTAGCTGCAGCACTTATGTGGGTAAAGAACTTACATGATCGCTACAGCACTTGTAAATAGAAGACTGGAGCAGCGGCAGGGAAGAAGCATGTAGGTATTTTGCTGTTTTTTTTTTATATATCTTTCATACCCGCACTGCCATCAATGTCAGGAGTTCTCGGAAAACATCTTTAACAATCAACAGCAATACTTCACAGGGGGTATTTAATTCTTAAATCAGGAAGTGAAGACCTATTTTTTAAGGTTTTAGCATTTTGAGGTTTCTCCGAGCTTCTGAAAGATCAAAGTTGAAAGTCCTTTCCTTTAGTTACTCTAAATATTGCTGGATATTGAATTTGGAATTTGTGATTCAGCTCTATCAGGCATTTCCATATGGAGGGTGAATGAGTAATCCTGAACCATTACGACTTTACGCCAGTCTATCAACAGCGTTGACAACTTTTTGAAAGCTCTCAGTATTTCTTCCTTCATCTGAAAATGAAAAAAGTATGCTATCACTTGTCTGGGTAATATCTGTTGTTCTCTCCATTCTGAACCAATTCTATGGACCCTTTTCAATGCCAGCATCAACAGGTCTAGAGTGAGGCTTAAGATGGCGGGGATATCAGAAGTGACATAGCAGACTAGGTCAGGACCTTTTATGAACTCTAGGATCTCCAGGAACTGAGGTTTATTTCTCCTGCATGTATTTTCTAAACCATACAACTTCTCTTGGAGGAGTTTGACATTGTCTTCTTGCAATATGAGTCTATGTTGTTGATCCTCCAGTGAAGACTCCATGTCAACCAGCCCAGTTTTTAAGGTGATGATTTTTTTGACTACTCATTACTATTTCGGATTGCCCAGAGTTAATAAAAGAGTGTAATAGATCTAATCTTTTATCTAAGTGGGCACAACTTGTCAGATAACCTCCTGAGCCACCGAAGTGGCAATTGAGTTGTCCCCTTCTGAGGTGATGGATGGGCTGACTGCTATGGAACACCAGCAATGCGCTTTTTTGGTCACCCTGTCTCCAAGAAAAAATGCAATAAAAAGTCGTATGTATTCCAAAATTGTACCAATGTAAAATTGTACCAATCGTGTCCTGAAAAAAATGAGCCCTCGCACAACTATGTCAATGGAAAAATAAAAAAGCTATTGTGTGCAGAAGATGGTGGCAGGAAAAAATTTGAAAAAATTACAAGTAGTATAGCAAGAGAAAACAATATAAGCGCCCATTTACACGACTGTGGGCGTTCTACGTGCGCACGCCGGCGCAGTAAAAACGCCTGAATAGCAAAGGGCCCAGCACATATACGCCAAGGTGACAATGCCGTGGGGCCTGGGGAGACATTCCCCCTTCCCTCCACCTCGCCGGCTTAGCTCCTCTCTCCCCCCCTCTGCAATGGTAGGGTGCGAAGCGGAGCTAAGTCTCTTCCCCTCCCCGCCTATTGTCCGCAGCCATTGCAAACAGTAGCAAGGAGAACAGAAAAGAAGGGTGAGGGAGTTTAGCATTTGGAGGGGTAGTATAGAGGATCCCAATTTGTTTCATCAAGAACTTAACAATATTGTACCTGGTTTAAAATTTACTATGTCGCATTCTCTGACACATATTCCATTCTTAGATGTTATGGTCACGATTAATGGTGACACATTGCCGACTGATTTGTATTGTAAATCCAAGGACCGTAAAAAATGTCTTGAATTTTTACAGCCATTATCCTCCAGGCACTCTCAGAGCACTCCCTTGGAGGGTAGTAGAAGATGATAAAATTTATGATAGGCTTGAAGAAATGGCCAACAAATTCCTTGTGAGGGGATATCCAGAAAGATTAGTCAAACGGTTCTGCTCTCGGGCACATGCCAAGCCTAGAAATAAACTTTTGACTTCCGTACATAAGTAATCGAGTATGAATTGAGTTCCATTTGTCTCTACATACTGTACTGCGAGTGTGGAGGTCTCTAAGATCCTGAGGAAACACTGGAACATTTTATCCAGGTGTTTTCCTGATATACCAGACTTTGGTGCACCCCCCTTACGGCTTATCGTCGGGGTGTTAACATCAGGGACTGAGTAGTTCATACCCAGAGACCAGTTTATAAGGACAGAGTGAGCCCAGACATTTACATGAACAGGAGGGGTGGTTACCCATGTATGGGATGTGCCTCATGTGGGAACCTCATCAAAGGTGACAGATTTTCTCACCCTGAAACTGGTCGGAGTTTTAGGATACGTGGACGGTTTTCCTGTAGGTCTCAATATGTGATCTATATGGTGGTTTGCCCCTGTGGATTGTTGTACATTGGAGAGACCGCCTTAGAGATTAGGCATTGCATATCAAAACATAAAAGTGCGAAGAGTAATGAAGTACCGGTGTCGAAACATTTTTTGGAAGCTGGTGTACTCCATCAGCCAGTTACGCTTCCGTATTATTGATGAGGTACCTAAATCGTGCAGGGGAGGGGACAGAGAACAAAAACCAAAATTGTTAGAATTAAAATGGATTCATACTTTAGATACGTTATCCCCTAGGGGACTCATCGAGAATACAATTTGGCTCCATTTCTATGACTTATTCTTCTGGTGGTTTTTCGCATAGGTTATCCAGATAACGGTTTTGGTTTTTAGAGACATATATTTGATTTATTGGTGTATGTATATATTTTTTATTGTAAATTTTCTAATTGTTTTTCTCTTTTTTAGTGTGCTGCGTCTGGTCTCTGTGCATAGGATGCTGATCTCCTGTTGAATGAGGATTTTCTCTATGCAAATTAATTCGTGTTATTGATACCACCATGGTTCTGTTGGGAATATAAATATAAGTGGAAATAAGCTGCACATTGCTCTGTAACCCATATGTGGTTTTGGACATCACTATGTGTTAATGTATATGCAATCAATAAAATTGTATTCTTGGCACTATGATGGACTTTCTGGTGGGTTTGCTTATGTCTTATGTATATTATGTGATTGATCCACCTGTTAGGGCTGAGTATACCATGTCCATTTATTAGATAGTTCTACTTGTATGAATGGTGATATTAAAAAATTCACACCTACATTGGAGAAGCCAGTGGAAATCACTTAATTTGGGCAATATATGCATGTACAACGGCGCAACAAAGTTATGTATGGGCATCATGAAGTTGTGCCGCTTACCATTTGTGGCGCTTTGGATCACGCGTATGTGCGGTTGGTCCATTGAGGCTGTAGAGGAGTTAGGCTGCCCATTGATTTGTTCATACACTAGAGCTGCTAGATAGTGAATTGCTTGAGTTGCGCTCCAGACGCATGCACACCGGTACATTTGTGTGATGCAGTAGTATTAAGCTGTGTGATCGTCCTCTTGCAACGTTTGAAAATCTCGCACATGCACGGTAAGCTAACTGAGGCCGCAGAGAATATGGGAAGCATAGTGATTGGTTAGTGGCAGGCACATGCGCCGATGTACATACAGGACGCTGCAGGCACGGAACCATTGTGGTTAGTAATTACAACAAATAGATAATATTGGTATGTGATTGTGGCTTAGGGGTCAACACCTGTGGTATGGAGGACGGGACCTGTCACACTGTATGGGCTGGGGGTATGTTCTATCTATGTGTTTGCTATTAGTGTATGTGCATTGTATATATACATGTGGTTTTAACATGTGCTGCATGCTTGACAAAGACCTCTGAAAGGTCGAAACGTCGCAGCATTTTACTTGTGGAGGAATAAAAGAAGCCTTTCATCTTTACTATGAAAAGTTCCAGAGTGCAGATTGTGCTTCATCTCATCACATGGTAACCCTCCCCGCCCCTTGTCTGCAGCAATTGCAAACAGCGGCAAGGAGAGGAGAGCAGAAGAGGAGGGGGAGGAAGTTTAGCCGTCATGCTGCTAAACTCTCTCCCACCTCCCTTCTTCAGCAGCTAGCATTGGCTTCCATATGAATCTATGTAGCTACCAGCGGCAGCATCACTGTGCCCGCTCAGACGCTTCTACGCCGTGGAAATACGCCCATGTGCACTGATGCATTGTAAGTCAATGTATCAGGGGACAGCGTATATCGGCCGGGCATGAAAACCTGCCTGATATATGCCCCTGTGAAAAAGCCCTAAGTTTGGAATCCTAGTAATTGTACTGACGCATAGAATATGGAGATTTTGGAGATTGAAGAAGGAGAGAAGGGGGGAGGAAATGAAAAAAAGAACATCGTGTCATTTTTGTTGCAGTTTGTGTACCGTAGAAAATAGATGGCGGAATTTCACTTTTTTTTTCTTCAAGTTTTGCAGTACTTTATATGATACATTAAATAGTACTATTAAAAAATTCAACTAGGCCCACAAAAAACAAGCGATCATGCAGCTACCTCTATGAATGAATAAAGGAGTTACAATTTTTTAAAAGGGGGGAGGAAAAACCAAAAATTCAAAAATGAAAAAAAGCTTGGTCCTAAGGGGGGGGGGGGGGGGGTTAAAGGCCCCATTAAAAAATAATGGTCTAGCTTTCCAAAGAAACACCAAAAGATAGGACATTCAGTGATTTTTCACCTTGAAAAAAAATCGTACCTGTGAATAATTCCATTCAAAGGAATAGAGTTCATATTTGTGTACTTTTTGGGTGTCTCATAATACAAAAAACTCGCACAAGATTCTCGCTTGTATGCATTTAGCCTACTACAATGTTTTGAAATATCATATGGGTTGTCTCAGCCACATGACTTATTGCTGACAACTGCCATACTGAATAAAGCACAGCAGGTGGAATGAGCTGTGACATCACAATGCTAGTTGCCAGAATGAAGATTCTGCATGACATAGCTGATGACATCACAATGCCAGATGTTCTTTCCAATCCAATTATTCTACCACCTACATACTCCCTAGCAATTATTTAAGACGTTGGATTGGAAAGGGTTAAGGCTTAGCTGATGACATCACAATGCCAGCTACTAGGCATTATGACATCACAATGATGGCTTATGACATCACAATGCCAAGAGCTTATATAAACCAATGGACAGGGCAGACTCTTTGCACTCGCATGCTGAAGGAGAAAGGAGGAGCAAGTGAGAGCTGACAAAATGCCGAAAGCAAAACTTTTGGAGATTGAAGAAGGAGAGAAGGGAGGAGGAAATGAAAAAAAGAATATCGGAGAAGAGCAACCGATAAAAGTGGGTAAAGCGAGGAGGAGCAGAAGACAACGCTTCTTAGCACCCCTGCAGAGATGCTGGGCGACGCTTACCCGCTGTATTCGGGGGAGGAACAAATCTAATCAGGAAAAAACACCATCCAATGATGTTCCAGAACCCAATTACATCGCTTCATGGGAGAACGAGAAAGGTAGGAAATAGTGTTGCTCATTATGACGGGCAGGGCAATTTAAACTGTCTTGGCCTATCCCAGCCCAATTTTCAGCAAAAAAAATCACCAGAAAATCATTTTACAAACAACACTCAGAAAATGTTGTGTGTGTTCTACTATGCAGTGGCTGAGTTGTTAGAGCTGTTGCCTTTCATTGCTGGGGTCCTATGCCCAAATCCCATCAAGAATAACATCTGCATGGACGTTAAAAAAACTCTATCCAGATGTTATCCATGGTCAGATTTGAACCTACCACTCCAGCACTGCAAGGCACCGGGTTGGACACTCCTGACTTGAATATTTCAATAATCACCCAACACTAGTAGGAAATACTGTAGATTGTGGGATAATAATTCCACAGAACAGGTCTCAGTCTGATGTTCCCTCTAAGTCTTTGTAGCTGCTGATTGGAGCAGTCAGGGAACTGGGCAATGTTCTATCCAAATGGGCGACCTGTTAATAAGGGTTTATTCTTATGGTAGAGTGAAGTCATGTATCTTTTCACTGCAGTTAGTGCCAGACCAGGTCAAAATGGTGCTTTTTGTGGGAAATTGCTGCAAAACTCCAGTTTAATTTTATTTCACTTCATTATATTTAAAAAGTGACTTTACTTCATTGTCTGAACAAACCCTTCATCTGTACATGGAGTTACTTATTATTATAGCTTAATCACATGTTCTTTTCAAATTGTGCTATTACTTGCTGCAATTTTACAAAAATCACAACAATATAGGCAATTTGGCTGTGATGTGCGCACACAGCACTAATGTGAGGCACATGAGGTTACTAATTTGTAATGGCGCTATAGAAATAAGAATATTATTACTAATTTAATTTAAGGCTCTGATAATAACATTAAAATCTCTATTTTTTTTCTCTAAATAGTCAATGTGACATCTGACAGGGAGGAAGATTGTAAAGATCTGACCCTGAAGACAAATGGACAAGAGAAGCCAAGGACCAAAGATGTCGAACAGCAAGTTCTCCAACATGATCATCAGGTCCAGGCCCAAATCCACAGCCCTGAGACTGTATGTACACAGAAAAACAGTGGGCCGGAAAAAGAGAGGTTGACAATTAGCTATGTGGATGAGCAAATTCTCCAACATTACCTCGAGGTCCAGGCCCAAATCCTTAGCTATGAGGATGTTTACATTGAGTACTACAGTGGGCTGGAGAAAGAGAAGCTGACAACTAGCTATGGGGAAGAGCAAATTCTCCAACATTACCTTGAGGTCCAGGCCCAAATCCTTAGTTATGAGGATGTTTATATTCAGTACTACAGTGGGCTGGAGAAAGACAAACTGATCACCAAAGATGTGGAAGAGCAAGTTCTCCAACATCACCCTGAGGTCCAGGACCAAATCCTTAGCCATGAGGCTATAGATATACAATGTAATAGTGGACAGGAGATTGCGAAGGATGCTGTAGAGGAGATTGAAGACAAGAAAGAAAATGAGACACCAAAAATATCTCAAAGTCTCATCCCTTATTATGAGGAGAAAAGTGTTGCCTGTCTGGAAGAGGCTGCAGCCATAATGAATCCTAAGAAGAAAATTGCCACTGTACCGCTGACTCTGAAATCCTTCAATTTCCACACTCTATTAGGAAGAGGAGGATATGGAAAAGTTACATCAGCAACGGATATCATCCGGCAAGAACATGTTGCCATTAAAATAGTCAACAAAAGTACGTACACAGAGGAAGGGTGCAGCCTGGTAGAGCGTGACATCCTATGTCTCTCTCATGAGAATGACTTCCTAGTCCATGGCCTTGCTGCCTTCCAGACAAAAAGCTACATCTACTATGTGATGGAACTGGCCACCGGGGGAAGCCTATATGATCTTCATAAGAAGCATTGTCCTTGCCTGGATGTTCCCACATTGAGATTTGTAACAGCAGAAGTAATTTGCGGCCTGCAGTTTCTCCATCAAAAAGGCATCATACATCGTGATGTGAAGCCACATAACATTGTACTGACCAGAGAGGGCCACATCAAATTAGCCGATTTTGGCATCTGCATTATGAATGTGCATGGGCATACCACAGACAAGTGTGGAGGAACCAGAGAATTTGCTGCCCCAGAAATGGTCAAATTCAAGCCATATGGACCAGGGGTTGACTTCTTTGCACTGGGAGTGTCTTTATACCTAATGTGCACTGGAGAGTACCCTTTCTCTGGTAGAAACAGAGAAGAGTTGAGGATTGCTATCACTACCAAAACTCCTCAATACCCAGAGTTTCTAGCCCCTGAGACCATAGACATATTAAAAGGGCTTCTAAATAAAAACCAACACATGCGGCTGGGAGTTAATGGAAAGATCAGAGAACATCCATTCTTCTCAACTGTAAACTGGAACGACATAGAAAACAGGAGAGCAGTCCCACCTGAGATGCTGAAGTCAGTTCCAGAGGACCTAGATCTTACTACTAATAGACGCCATAGGGAAGAACCATCACCATACCCCATAAAGTCTCAGAAGCTTTTCAGGGACTTCAGCTTCGTATGTCCTATGTGGTCTAAAGACTATCATCCCACTAATGTTGTACAGATCACAGACTGGGTGGCCAACCTGTTTTCCAAACGCCCATCCAGGAAGTAAGATCAGGACATAAAATAAGATTTATGTTTGGATTAATATACATTTATTTTTGTATATAACATTTATTTTTGTATATAATTAAAAATACTCAATAAAATATATAAATAAATTAAAAAAATGGTTGTTGCTCAACTTTTATTTTCCTAGATCCCAAAGGCAGCATAAGAAGGGATACTGGCAAACGGGGGAAGCCTATATCAACTGCATAATCTTCCTGTTATTGGCATTCCCTATCCTAGGGGTGTCTACGGTGGCCTGCAGTTATACTCTGGTCTTGGCTGCATGTGTCTCTATAGGACGCTGCAGAATGAGATGTGAGTGTGTTGCACATTTGGAAGCCCAGATCCTGGTTTACAAATGAGCAACTTGCAAAACTGCAATCCTGTGACAACACTGAGCAGACACTCACTACAGCAGATATAAGGGTGGATGGTAGTATGGGAGAGCAAGATGAGCTAGGTGACAATTTGGAGGGGTAGACAAAAGAGTGCCAGGGAGGTCCAGGTTTCAGACAACTGGGAGGATGACATGGCCCTACCTGAGCAGGAACATCGCCCTGATAAAGAGCGGCCCGGCGGTCTTCGGATCTGGACCCTAGCTGCTCCTAGGAAAACGCCACCACAACAGGATACATACACATGCCAGGTGGCAGGGACAAGTGGACAGAACAAGAAAACACACAGAGCCAGAAAACAGCATATAGCAGCCAAAATGCAACCACTAGTAGCAGATCGTAAAGCTGAATATAAATACCAGGTATTGACATTTTGATTAAAACATGGAAGCTGGCGGGCAACTTCACGGCTCCTGGCTATACCGCTAGTCCCTACACTAACCAGGAGTCCAGGGGCACTGGACACAGACCACACCGTAAGCAACAGGACAGAGCACAACACAAGTCACACAGCAAGCTGCACAACGCAGACAACAGAATACAAGTCACACAGCAAGCTGTACAGGACAGACAAATGGATACTGGCTTTACAGGCACTGGCTTTACAGCAGACTACAACATATAGTGCAAACGACATGGACTCCACCCAGAGCTCACACGCACACAGATGAAACTCACAGCAAGACTAAAAATGTCCTCATACCAAAGGAATAGACAGTCAGCCACCGAGCTGACATAGCGAACTGTGTCAGGGATCTACCAACTGACACACAGACCGAGACATAAGACATTTGGAGGCCGCACCTGTCAGGGGAAGGGAAAACGGGAGCTGCATGTGCTGCAGACAAGGACTACAGGTGTCCAAACCATCTTTGGGAAGCAGAGAGACACAACAGACCTACATGCAAACAGCTCTGAGTTGGAACAAAACAAAAATATCCAAACAGTACAAAGACCAGCATCAACTACTGACAGGAGCTGGGTTTATATGTGCTGCAGGCTAAAGGGGATTGGCTGCTGGAGAATACCGCACCCAGCCAGCTCAATTGAGGTCCATGCACATGAGCGGAAATTCTGCGGCGGGATTTCCCGCAGAATTTCCGCCCCTGCCCAACTGCATAGGTTTGCATTAAAAAACACAATCCTATGCAAACATACGCGGAAAACAAGTCGTGGCATCTTCTATTTCTGTGCGGGACTCGCAGAGGACCGTACAGAAATGTCAGTAGTGACAGGGCTGGCTCCGCTCTGCGCATGCACCAGTGGTCCGGCTCCACTCTGCGCATGCGCGGGATGATGGCAGCCGAAGCATAGGAGAAAACAGAAGATGCCGGGAGTGGGTGAGCCGCAGGCCTCTGCAGGGGGCCTAACCCTCACCTGTGGAGCTGTGCTGCTAGAAATCTTAGCAAAATAGATCCCAGCAGCACACCCTGACACCTTTATGACATGCATGACGCCGTTTCTTCTGCCACGGGGGAATTCATGGATGATGGAGATAATTCACCCTCGCGCAGCCTCTGTGGGGGAATTCCTGGGTGTCACACTGAATACACACACACACACACAGGATTCTTTTAAGACAGCCTCTGGAAACGAATGGCAATTGGTCGCTTTTCTTGAAATAACTTGATTACAACTTCAAAATACACGCCAGCAGGAAAACAGTGCAAAAACCGCCAAATTGTTGTGACTGGGAGGACTCACAAGTAGAGATGAGCGAGCATACTCGCTTAGGGCAATGCTCGATCGATCAATTGCCCTTAGAGAGTATGCTCGCTCATCACTACTCACGAGTGTACAGGAGAAACCATAGTCTTGTTATATGTAGGTCACGATCCCAGCAACACACTCTCTTCTCTGCTGCATGGTGGTTCTTCATTCTCCCTCCTAGCATTGAAGGGGTACTTTCATATCTCCTGGGTACAGCAAACCCAAGGCAGGCTGTAGTCTCCTTTCAGCCTCTTCCATTCTGGGCCACACAGGATGAAGGTGCCCAAGTGGTCCTCTTGCAGCTCCAGAACAGAACTCTCTCCACTAAGAACTCTTCAGACCCAGAACAGAAGTCCTTGCACGCACCTAGCATTTACATATATATTACGAGGTCACGTGACAAACAGATACATTTTCCAGACAGTCAGCTCACCTACCAGACAGTTAACGCTTTCAGTGCTGAAAATATGCAATACACATCAATCATGCAACACAGAAGACACTGACATTACATAGAGAAATGCATGCATACAGTTATGAAGGGGCCCTCTTGTACCAGGCTACTACACATGCTATGACAATCCACGATTTCCTGCCCATGAGCGGAATGCATGTTCACATGTGGCTGCATCCACCGTGATGTTTGCAGCTCCAGCGGGATCTATTAGCAAAGCAAACTGTCAGGCAGACTGATGTGAATCCGCCCTGCCACACACTGGCTATCTGAGGTGGCAGCCCCTGTGAAATCCTGTTTTTTACACTTAACCCCTCTAAATGGGATACTTTGGCTTTGCTGGTAGGTACACAAGCCTTTACACACATAGATAGTGCCGCTTAGGTGACTGCTGATGGAGCACTGCTCCAAGGTGTAGAATCTGGTCGTGTGAACAGGTGCTTCACCGAAAAAGTAGCATTGGTCAGAGATGCCACCACAATAGCGGAGTCTAATAAACAGAGCCAAGGTCAAGGAAATATGAATTGTCAGGAATGAAGTAAGAGTCAGAACTGGAATACACAACTAACTGGAGCTTTGTCACAATGCCTCACTCCAATTGCTTAGCCATCCACCCTTGGGTGTGGATGTATAATATAGAAGGTGCAAGGATAGGATTGGAGGCGGACAGGTTTAGGGAGCATACACTGGCCATTTAAGAGAGAAGGAGCGAGCATGCACAAGCCCTATTGGCAGAGACCTGGGGATGAGCAGAGGAGTATGAGCAGCATGCAGAGCATAGATGGCAGCAGTGCTTGACCACAGCCTGAGCAGTAGGTGAGCAGGGAGGGCAATGCATCTTCTGTGGCATACATGAGAATATTGTTTTGGGGTATTTAAAGATGAAGAGTTAAAATCCTCAGTGATTGTGCGCTTATCACCCCTCCTGTGGGTAAATGATAAACATGCTTAGTGGGAAAATTGATTGATTGTTGTGAAGAAGAACTTGGGGGTATTATTGTATCTTGTTACCACCAGGAAGTAGTGGTGGAGCAAGAGTGACAGGCCAGTAATGCCTCCTGTACCTCATTGGTTGTAGAGATGCCTCCCCTGCAGGTCCTGGCAAGCCAGTATTATTCTTCTGTCTGGGGTTCTGGCCTGCTTTAACATTCCCACTTCTGGTGTTACTCTCCCTGGCTCCCCGCTGTGCGTGTGTTCCCCATCTCTTCCACAACTGTTATGTTAGCTCCCTGCTGCTGGTGTCTCTTCCCCGGTCCTGATGTTACCTATACGCTGCTGCCACTGGCGCTTACCGTCTGTTTCCCTAATCTCCAGAGTGGCGGCAGTGGCAGCAGGAGACACACACCAGAGCAGTGAGGGAGCGGAGGGACTACCTCACTGCAGGGGGATTCCTGCCACACCGCCAACATCACAGAGTCAGCGGAGGTGGCAGCTATAGTGAAACTGATTGCTGCTTCGTGTGTATTGATTTTTAGCTGTCCTGTAGGGTTAGGGTTAGGGATTGTTTTGCTGTTAGCCTCAGATTATTGACTGCAAATGCTTCCATGTTACAGGTGTAACATGGAAGTATTTACAACTCATAATGTAAGCCCAACAGGAAAACAATACCTAACCCTAACCCTCCAGGGCAGCCAAAAATCTATACACACGTTGCTGCTAGAACCTTACAGAAGTCAGCCTATCAGGAGCTAGGGGTGTGACAGGGGCATTTCTCCATGCAAGCCCTGTCAAACCCCTAGCTTCCAGTGGTGACAAGATACAATAATACCGAACTTGGATATACTAATAGGTCACAGACTGAACATGAGTCAACAGTGTAATGCAGCAGCAAAAAAATGCAAATATAGTTCTGGGATGTATTAAGAGAAACTTGAGGTCTAGATCATGTGAAGTAATTATCCCCCTCTATTCTTTCTTGGACAGACCTCATCTGGAATACTGTGTCCAATTCTGGGCACCTGAATTAGAAAATTCAGAGAAGAGCTACCAGGATGGTGAACGGTCTGCAAATCATGTCCTCTGAGGAACGGTTAAAGAATCTGGGAATGTTTAGCTTGCAAAAAAGAAAGCTGAGAGGAGACTTAATAGCTGTCTACAAATATCTGAAGGGCTGTCACAGTGCAGTGGGAACAACCCTATTCTGATTTGCACAAGGAAAGACTAGAAGCAATTCGATGAAACTGAAAGCGAGGAGACACAGATTAGATATTAGATAGTGATTGAATAAGAGGCTTCAATACAGTGATCCAACCAGCGAGCTTTCAAAGTTGATTATCTTATTGCCAGTGCGTCTCTTGTATAAACATTACATCTGACTGCAATCTTTCTAGGTGGGCTAAAATTTTGCTCCTCTTGATTGGCAAGTTTAGACCAGCAACATTTAATTTAACTATGGAGCAAGTGGGCTAGAGAGGCCTCAGACAGGATGAAGCATCTTGCAAAGAGTCTACAGAAAAGTAGTAGTACAAGCTGCAATGGAGAAAAAGAATAAGAGTCAACCAAAGGGTCAACAAACCCGTTTATAATTAAGAGTATATCAATGATAAACTGGAAAAGCAAAAACATGATAATTAAAGGGGCATTCTGAATCACTGATTTTATATAGTTTTGGACTCCACATGCTCAAAACTATATAAAATCAATATACTCACTGAGGTGCTGGACCGCTGCTTCGGTGGCCTGGTGCTATGACATCTGACAGGTGATGTCCCATAAATCTGTCATGAGCCTCTAATGCAGTGGTCCAGAACATCATCATGGTTCCCTCCATAATTGTCATACATGTTTATCTTCTGTAGATGCACTGTGCAAAGCTTGTCCTTTCATATCCAGTGTGTGTGTTGCACAGCTGCGGAGCTTGAAGGGTTAACTATAATAAAATCATTGCCTGCATGTAAATGTATCAGGCTGTCATGTCATGTGGTATGAATGTAATGATAAATAGTAGGAGTTGAGAGCGGGAAGAGGTCTTCCATCTTGTCTTCAACCTGAGAGAGTCCTAACACAGAGCCAGATGGAAGCACCTTCCATGTAGGTGAAAATGGAAGAGGAGAAGAGATATCCCAATTGGAGTCTGGATGTGAATGGAGTGAGTCCCAAGATCCTAAGAGAGAGAGCATCTCCCAATAGTTCTTTATTTAGGAACCCACTGTACAGGTACCAATTCAGACCACAAATTTTGCCTATGCGGCCGTCCAGAGTCAGGATCACTGCATAGAGGTACGCTACTGAGACACACTCACGTGCCTGCCGTGCGAGGTGTTATTGTTAATCCTTTAAGTAAATAAATGTCTGCCAGAATGTCTGCGGAGTGACCCCTACCCCCCTCCTTTTCTGGAGTTCTCCCAGTTTAGGAGCGGTACTGTACAGATAACATGAACTGTAGGATCGGTTTCATCCTGAGTATCCTCCCTGACCTCTGAGCTCTAGCCTGCTTGTACTTAAAAGAATTGCACCCGCATTTCTTGAATAATTGTATTGCCAAAGTAATGTTATACCGGGCCCTAACCGTTCCTGTTATTTCTCCGACGTGTAGCATACCGATGTGTTGCAACGGTGGCGTCACTGTGACAACTACTACCCCAATCATCCCGTAGGGTGTCGAAGGTGGCTTGCAATCCTGCTCTGGCCTAGGCTACGTGTCATGCCCTTCAGGACTAGAGCATGGTAAGTGCCACCGTGACAAGCCAACACATAACCCTCCCAGCTCTTCACGTTAGTCAAGAGTCCAGGGTACCCCTATGGGGTGTTGCACTAATATGGAAGCCCTGAGATAGATTTATGTTATAACACAGAAACGTCACTGAAGACGTTTCTGTCTGGCTTTCTATTAGCTGCAGCACTTATGTGGGTAAACAGCTTACATGACCGCTACAGCGCTTGTAAATAGAAGACTGGAGCAGCAGCAGGGAAGCAGCATGTAGGTATTTTGTTTTATTTTTTTATATACCTTTCATACCCGTCATACTGCCATCAATGCTTGGAGTTCCCAGAAAACACCTTTACCAATCAACAGCAATACTTCACAGGGGGTATTTCATTCTTACATCAGGAAGTGACCTATTTATAAGGTTTAAGCATTTGGAGGTTTCTCCGAGCTTCTGAAGGATCATCAAAAATAAAAGTCCTTTTGTTTGTGGTTACTCTAAATACTGTGTAGTGGCTCAGAACACTATCCTGGTCCGCTCCATAAATGTCATACATATTTTGCCCTATGTAGATGCACTGTGCAAAGCTTGTCTTGTCATATTCAGTGTGTTGCAAAGTTGCGGCGCTTGGGAGGTTAACAGTTTGTCATGTCATATGTTACAGGTGAGGTTATAAATGTGAGTGTTAGAGAGCAGGAAGAGGAGTTCTGTCTTCAATCTGTGAGTGCCATCTTGTTCAGAGCCCAAGAGAGTGCTAACACAGATCCACATGGAAGCACCTTCAGCTTCCATGTAGGTGAAGATGGAAGAGAGGGAGTGATATCCCGTAGCGTGTGGGGAGTGGATCTGAATGGAGTGAGTCCCACCATCTGAGAGGGAGCCCTACAATAATTCTGTACAAGTACCAGTTCACACTACAAGCTTTTCCTGTGCGGCCGCCCAAAGTTAGGATCACTGCACAGAGATACGCGACTGAGTTACACTTCTGAGAGGGTGAGACAGCCTCCAATATGTGTACATTGTTCTTGTTATAGTTCTATATAGTCCTCTGCTGTGTGTTTTATTATTCGTCCCCAAGAGGTCGCTGTTCTACAAAAAGATTATTGTCAAGCTGTAAGGTGACAGGACCATGGTAGCCTGTGATTGGAGCACCCATTGCCTGGTTACACCGTGCGCATGGAATGAAAGAAAATTAAATAGCGTGCGTACACTGTGAGGTGACAGTTAGTCCAGGGAGGTAACTCAGTGGAGCAACGGAAGAAGGAAGGAGGTCGTGTCCTGTGCGAGGGGAGTGTCCTGAGGGGACCAGAGCTGTAGCAGGGCGGAGCGGATTCAGATTCTTATCAGATGCCAGCCGGATGGGAGAAGACTTGCTGTCGGAGATGTTGCTGAATAACCGGAGTGAGACTGGATATTGTGTGGGAAAATACTGGATGTCGCTGAGGAAGTAAGTAATGACTCTCTGTGGTACCGCACGCTTTTCTGGAGGTGCCCCTCATCCCTCTGGACTCTTTGGCTGATTATACAGCATACCGGGCCAGTAAGAAAACTACGTGCACGTAAGACACCACATTTTGGCGCCAAGTTACTCGGGACTGCGTTTGGCCTGTAGTTAGACTACCGGTAGATAGGTTTATGGATCGTGTCAGGCCACACTTCAGCGGGATATGCACAGTGGCTGGCATACCACATCCAACTGTTCAGTACGAAGCTTCTGGGAACATTCACCTGTCTATATAGTCGCTTTTCTTTTGATCTTTATACATTTTCCTTATTGTATTGGGTTTGGGGGATAGAATCAGTGTGGTTAAGTTTGTAAGCTGTTGTGTTGCACCGCCGGTACTCAGATCACTCTCCCTTCCCTTTGTTCCTGAGTAGTGCTGTTAATAGATAACAAGGGTCCGGTTCATTGGGGCCTGCCCATTAGGTAAAAGCATAGTCTATTTTAGTATCGCACATTTGGGGAGTACAGCGCTATACAGCACAAGGGCCTCTTCCATCTGGCTGAGTGTAGGTGAATTTTGTTGGGATACCTATATTTTGTAGTCACGTGGGCCACAGTGCTTGAGTAAAATTTGGCTTGCGCTTGAACTGGTGTCGGAGTTGTTTACCTTGTTCGTGACTTCGCTGTATCCTGGGGAGCCCACCCCGATACATGGCTTACACACCCATGCACCTGCTGTGTGAGTTGTTTATTGTTTAAGCCTTTCTGTCAATAATTGTCTGCCAGAGAGTCTGCAGAGTGACCCCTACCCCCCTTCATCCTCTGGAGTGCTCCAGTCCAGGACCGATGCCGTGTAGATAATGTGGACTGTAGGACCGTATTCATCCTGTGCATCCTCCCTGACCTCTGAGCTCTAGCCTGTTGATGTTGAAAGTAAATTCTACCTACCTTACCTTGAATACCTGTTGTAAAGTTTATTATTCAATAAAAGTTATACCCGGCCGTAACCGTTCCTGGGGACCCGAGGTACTATACACAAGTATAGTACCTCGGGTCCCCAGGTTCTTTTCTCCACCACATTACATACCGGAGTGTGGGAACGCTGGTATCACAAGTGATGAGTACTACTACTCCCCCCATCATGTTTATTGGCATTCCCTATCATAGGGGTGTTGAAGCTGGCCTGCGATCCTACTCTGGCCTTGGTTGCGTGATGTTCCGCAGGGACCAGAGCCTGGTAAGTGTCGCAGTGACAAGCTAATACTTATCACTCCCAGCTCTGCACAGTGGTCAAGTGTCCGCAGTCATACTCCTGGGGTGTTGCAATTGATATTAAAATTGGAATTTGTGATTCAGCTCTATCAGGCATTTCCATAGGGAGGGTGACTGAGTAATCCTGAACCATTACGACTTTACGCCAGTCTATCAACAGCGTTGACAACTTTTTGAAAGCTCTCAGTATTTCTTCCTTCATCTGAAAATGAAAAAAGTACACTATCACTTGTCTGGGTAATGTCTGTTGTTCTCTGCGTTCTGAACCAATTCTATGGACCCTTTCCAATGCCAGCATCAGCAGGTCTAGAGTAAGGTTTAAGATGGCTGGGATATCAGAAGTGACATAGCAGACTAGGTCAGGACCTTTTATGAACTCTGGGATCTTCAAGAAGTGAAGTTTATTCCTCCTGAATGTATTTTCTAAACCATCCAACTTCTCTTGGAGGAGTTTGACATTGTCTTCTTGCAATATACATCTATTTTGTTGTTCCTCCAATGAAGACTCCATGTCAACCAGCCCAGTTTTTAAGGTGGTGATTTTTTTGACTACTCGTTACCATTTGGGATTGCCCAGAGCTAATAGAAAAGTGTAGTAGATCTAATCTTTTATCTAAGTGGGGTATAACTTGTCAGATAACCTCCTGAGCCACCAAAGTGGCAATTGAGTTGTCCCCCCCTGAGGTGATGAATGGGCTGGCTGCTATAGAAGAAGGAAAGTCAGTGGCAGCTCCACAGTCAGACTCGAACATAGCTGGCGATGAGGCTCTTTCTTGAGAATCGTGGGATTTCAATGGCATTTTGTCTTTCTTGGTGCCAGATTTTGAGGACAATCCAGTTGCTGGGATTTCAGGCATTTTGGAGGTTCTGTTAGTTTTGGTTTTATGGTGCATATCTTGGGATTGTGTAAGTAGCAATCTGTCCATTAACCAGAAGAATAAGAGAGTATGGTGAGTAGGCAGGTCCAGGAGCAGGCACTGAAAGGGGAAGGACAGGTCAGATATATCCCCTCACAGAATCTATAACCCCAATTCCAAAAACGTTGAGATGCTCTGTACAGTGTAAAGAAATGTAAGGAAAAAAAGCAAGGAATGGTTTGGAAATCTCATACAACCATAGTTTAATCGCTATGGTTATATGAACACATATCAGAAGTTGAAAGGTAAATATTTTTCATTTTATTTATTTTTTTAAATTAACTCATTTAGAAAACGATGGCAGAAACACATCTCAAAAAAGTTTAGAAAGAGGTAGGTCTACCATTATGTAGCATCTAGAGATGAGCAAGCACCAAAATGCTCGGGTGCTTGGTACTCGAGTCAAACTTTTCGTAATGCTCGAGATCTCGTTTCAAGTAACGAACCCCATTGAAGTCAATGGCGGACTCGAGCATTTTTGTATGGGACTGATGCTCCGCATAGGTAATAACTTGTGAAATAGTATAGCTGAAATGGCCTGCACAGCCCTAGATGCTTAAAAAAAAAATTGGTGCACTACTGCTCCCAGCCAGCCACAACACTAATGCACACTATGAGGAGTAGCCCTAAGAAGGACTGTTGGCTTTTCCTTATATCAGCAGCAGCACTTTCCCTAACCTCTGCCAGCGTGTGTCTGAGGCGAGCCGCGGGCGGGACCAGTTTAAGGGGGTGCTGGGGTCGCCATGGCGACCCGGCCTGTGCGCTCAGGGGGCCCCGGGGCCGCCCTCTGCAATACCAACATGCACATTTAGTGCATTAATCGCTGGCCGTTATGACTGCAGCAAAATTCTCATCATGCCGCAGCCGGAACGGCCAGCGTGAGAGGAAGGCTCGGCAGAGCAGGGAGGAGGAGGGAGGAACTCACATGAGCCGGCAGGGGAGGATGGAGGAAGTCACATGGGATGGCAGGGGAGGAGGGAATAAGTCACATGACAGGGATCATGTGCTGCCCCCTGCTTCCTGCTGAACGGGAAGCATATTTCCCTTTTCAGCCGCAGTTCTCCGGCGCGGCGCATTCAGCCAATCAGCTGGCTGGAATCGGCACCACGTGAATACACAGCGTGCACGCAGATTGCCTTCAGCAGCCGTGTGCACTACACACTACAGTTAAGCAGACGTGCACTACACACTACACTTAAGCAGCACGGGATTAGGGTTAGGGTTAACTAAACCTAACCCCAACCCCAACCCTAAACCTAACCCTAAACACTAACCCTAAACCTAACCCTAACTCCAACCCCAACCCTAACCCTAAACACTAACCCTAAACCTAACCCTATACCTAACCCTAAACCTAACCCTAAACCTTAACCCTGTGCTGCTTAAGTGTAGTGTGTAGTGCAAGTCTGTTTAACTGTAGTGTGTAGTGCACACGGCTGCTGAAGGCAATCCGCGTGCACGCTGTGTAGTCACGTGGTGCCGATTCCAGCCAGCTGATTGGCTGAATGCGCCGCGCCGGAGGACTGCGACTGAAAAGGGTAATATGCGAACGGGAAGCTTCTGAGTTGCTGGCTTGCTGCTGCTGTCACATGAAGGAGAAGTGGACCGGGCCCTGGGGTGAGTGCATATGTGTGTGTCTGTCTGTCTCTCTCCTTTATCTATCTATCTCATATCTATCTATCTACTATCTATCTATCTATCTATCTGCTATCTATATACTATCTATCTATCTGCTATATATCTGCTATCTATATACTATCTATCTATCCCATATCTATCTATCTATATACTATCTATCTATCCCATATCTATCTATCTATATACTATGTATCTATGTATCTATTCCATATCTATCTATCTATCTATATACTATCTATCTATATACTATCTATCTATCTATATACTATCTATCTATCTATATACTATCTATCGATATACTATCTATCTACTATCAATCTATCTGCTATCTATATACTATCTATCTGCTATCTATATACTTTCTATCTCTCTGCTATCTATATATCTGCTATCTATATACTATCTATCTATCTGCTATCTATCTATCTATCCCATATCTATCTATATACTATCTATCTTTCTGCTATCTATCTATCTGCTATCTATATACTATCTATCTCTCTGCTCTCTATCTATCTATCTATCCCATATCTATCTATATACTATCTATCAATCCCATATCTATCTATATACTATCTATCTATCCCATATCTATCTATATACTATCTATCTGCTATCTATATATTATCTATCTATCTACCTATATACTATCTATCTATCCCATATCTATCTATATACCATCTATCTATCCCATATCTATCCATATACTATCTATCTATTCATCCATCTATCTATATACTATCTATCTATCTCATATCTATCTGTATACTATCTATCTCATATCTATCTATATACTATCTATCTATATACCATCTATCTATCCCATATCTATCTATTTACTATCTATTCATCCATCTATCTATATACTATCTATTTGCTATCTATATACTGTCTATCTCATATGAGATAGATAGTATATAGATAGATGAATAGATAGTGTGTATATATATATATATATATATATATATATAGGTAGATAGATAGATAGATAGTGTATAGATAGATGGATGAATAGATAGATGGTATATAGATAGCAGATAGATAGATAGTATATAGATAAATATGAGATAGATAGATAGTGTATAGATAGATATAAGATAGATAATGTATAGCTAGATAGTGTAAAGATATAGTATATAGATAGACAGTGGATAGATAGTATATAGATAGATAGTGTATAGATAGTGGATAGATAGTATATAGATGGATAGTGTATAGATAGTGTATAGATAGTATATAGATAGATATGAGATAGATAGTATATAGATAGATGGATGATTAGATAGATAGTATATAGATAGCAGATAGTATATAGATAGATATGGGATACATAGATAGTATATAGATAGCAGATAGATAGATAGTATATAGATAGCAGATAGATAGATAGTATATAGATAGCAGATAGATAGTATATAGATAGATATGGGATAGATAGATAGTATATGGATAGATATGGGATACATAGATAGTAGATAGATAGATAGATAGATAGATAGATAGATAGATAGATAGATAGTGTATAGATAGATATGAGATAGATAGTGTATAGATAGATAGTATAGAGATAGATAGTATATAGATAGATAGTATAGAGATAGATAGTATATAGATAGATATAAGATAGTGTATAGATAGATAATGTATAGATAGATATGAGATAGATAGTGTATAGATGGATGGATGAATAGATAGTATACAGATAGCAGATAGATAGTATATAGATAGATATGGGATAGATAGATAGTATATAAATAGATATGGGATAGATAGATAGTATATAGATAGATATGGGATAGATAGTATATAGATAGATATGGGATAGATAAATAGTATATAGATAGATATGAGATAGATAGATAGTATATAAATAGATAGATAGACATGTGTTCAGAAAACGGAGCTTGAAATCGTGGCATTTTTACCAGGATTTCGAGCAGCGTTTTTGAACACAGGTTACAGCGTCGGACGACGCTTTTTAATGCACCCCATCGTTGTGAGGAGGTGTGTTAAAAACCATGACAACGCAAAAATAGAACAGACAGCTCTCGAAAATCACAGCGTTAGAAACACTGTGTACGAGCGCAGGTTTTAGTAAGCTCATTAAAATCTCTGGGAGTGTTGTACCGTGGTTAGTACGGTGCTCGGGACACCGTGCTAATAGCGGTAAAAAGTGGTGCGTGAGAGTGGCCTGCGGGGCTGCAAACAAATCATCATGTTCAGGAAATGCGTCATGTTTGGAAAAATTACGCCAAGGGGGAGATCATGTATGCAGCACGATTTAGGTATGGGTACGGGGGAGTGTGGGGTGGAGGCCCAAGGGGGGCCCCGAGCTGAACTTTTGCACCCGGGCCCCTGAGCCCTTAGGGACGCCCCTGAGTTTAAGTACTCGGCGGTCACCTGATCCCGCCAGCCACTCACTGCTGTTGCCGGGCAGAGGGCTGGCACGTCACAGCAGGATGTGGTAATGCCTTCCCCGCATGTCTATTGGCTAGAAAATGGCGCTAAACATGCGGGGAAGGAAAATGCAATTGATTCGAGTACCGCGTGGTGTTCATCTCGAGTACTAATACTCGAACGAGCATCAAGCTCGGACGAGTGTGCTCGCTCATCTCTAGTAGCATCCCCTCTACTTTTTACAACACTTTGTAAACATCTGGGAAGTGGGTAGACCAGATGCTGGAGTTTTGGGAGAGGAATTTTGTGCCACTCTTGTTTAATGTATGAATCTAGCTGCTCAACAGTCTTTGTCAGATGTTTTGTTTTTTAATGCATCAAATGTTTTCTACTGGTGAAGGGTATGTACTGTAGGTGGCTGCTTCAGCAGCCGGACTCTTCTTCTCTGAAGCCATGCTGTTTTGATGGATGCACTATGTGGTTTAGCATTGTCTTGCTGAAACATGCAAGGCCTTCCCTGAAAGAGACATTGTCTGGATGGGAGTATGTTGTTCTAAAACCTCGGATGCCTCAGCATTGATAGTGCCTTTCAGGATGTGTAAGCTGCCCATGCCATAGGCACTAATGCAACCTCATACCTTCAGAGATGCAGGCTTTTGAACTACACGCTGATAACAAGCTGGATGGTCCTTCTCCTCTTGAGTCCGCATGACATGGCATACGTGGTTTCCAAAGACAATTTCACATTTTGAGTCATCTGACCAGCAAACAGTTTTCCATTTTGCCTCGGTTAATTTTAAATGAGCTTTCGCCCATAGAAAGTGCTGGTGTTTCTGGATTGTGTTGATATATGACTTCTTTGCATGATATAGGTTTAGCTTGCATTTGTGGATTGTATGGCAATCTGTGTTCAGACAATGATTTCTGGAAGTATTCCTGAGACCATGAAGTGTTTTGCATTACAAAATCATGCCTGTTTTTAATGCAGGAACACCTGAGGGCCCATAGATCTCGAGCATCCAATATTGACTATCGACCTTGTGCCTATGAATTTCTCGAGATACTCTGAATCTTTTGATATTATGTAGTGTAGATGGTGGGATATTCATTATCATTATACCACCCCTCCCCTTTAAAATCGGTATTACCATTATACTGCCCCTCGCTCTCTCTATTATATATTACTATCATTATGCCATTCCTTCCCTCTATTGTATAGTATTACCATTATACTGCCTCTCGCTTTCTCTATTAAATAATTTTATCATTATACCACCAGAAGGCCACAAAGTATAGCTTGGATTTTTTCTGAGCTCATCCCTGTTTGGCACAGCGTAATTAAATTCCCCCCACTCTACTGCTGGCTGTGTAAGGTCTGCAATTAATTCATAGTGGCAGGACTGGTGACTTTGAACAACATTGCAGGACACAAACTGAAAACTGCAATATTCCCCACTGTAAAGCATAGTATGTCTGCCTGCTTTGCTGTTATATACAGTGACAGCAGCAGAAATATACCCTCTCCCAATGTACGTTTCATATTGGCATATAAACATGATGCAGCTTCTTTCTCTGTTCCCACCAAAAGAAGCCATCATTAATATATCCTCTGTAGAATATCTGACCCTAACAAACCAGGTGTTGTATGGGCATATAAACGTGAAGCAGCTTTTTTCTCTGTTCTCTCCAATATGACTCCAGTATACAAGTTTTCTCAACAGCATCAATATATCCGCTGTAGAATATGTCCATAGCAACAGACCCAGTGTTATATAGGCATATAAACATGATGCAGCCCCTGTCTTGTGCTCAACTGTAAAATGGTTACTTGTTATACTGTAGCTATGTTGTTACATGTGGCTCAGTTATGTGATACAGACATCCAGTGAAGCTGCTGCCAATATGAAAGATAGTGGATACCTTTGGTGACATCAGCAAGGTGTCCTGGCTGCTGATTGACTGTACGCTGACCTCTCTTGCAAGCATTATCGGGAAATTTGAATTTCCTGCGATTTGGCAAAAATCAGTACGATTTTACCCTTGGCCAATCTAGATGAGCAACACTATTCCCTGGGTGGCTTTCTGCTGCAGTTTTTGGCACAGATCCACATGCGGAATTTGGCCTGTCAATGGGCAAAATTTGCATGAAGGATTCCGACAGGGCCAATTCTCTGGGCAAATCCGCACCAAAAACCATGGCAGTTTTTTGAGACAAAAATCACATTCCACCATGTCTAAATACCCTTACAGTACGTGTGGACAAGCCTTACTCTTCTCTATTATATCACACAAAACCTGCCCAGAAACGTATTTATGCTATTTAGTGTAAAATTCTGACAGGTACAGAAATCTTGTGAAACAGAGATCAAGGAGATCTCCTCACATATTCAACCCTAAGCTGCCATTCCAGTTCCATCCAGGTTTCTATCTCTGTGTAGTTTTTTACATAACCAAGATGGAAAGAACAGTGGAGAAGAAAACTAAATATGAAAGGTACCTAATCAACAGGGGTAGACTGGTCAGTAAACCCTCCTGGAAAAAGCCTGGTGGAATGATCAGCTCCTAGGACTGGTACAGGGGCAGACATTTTTTTAAAACTTTAAGTGGGGAAGTGTATAAAGATAAAACACATATATCACCATCTGTGTCGCTCCTCCCACACCCGGCCTCTGCAGTTGGCATCCAACTGCTCACCTGAGGACTTTCTGGTAGAGCATTCATGTGACAAGCACATGTGATCGCTGCAGCCATCCTCAGCAACCGCATTGGTGAGGCCAGGAACTGGCCATAGTGATCAAATGATCGTTCCATCAGGAGATGCTCAGGTGAGCAGTGTATCGCCGATTGCAGAGGCCAGGAGTGGGAGAAGCGATACAAATGAGTATATACTATGTTTTTATTTTAACTCCTTATTGACGGCCCCATAGTGTTTTTACGTCCTGCCTATGTGGGCTTTAGTTCTCAGGGACATAAAAACATGCATCCCCTAAGGATTAAAGCTAAGTGGGCTGTGGACATGACAGCTACATGCTGTCGGTTACCGGAGGTAGCTGACAACCTAGAGCTGTCATCCCGGGCCACGGGAAGTTCCCCCTGGCAATGGATAGCGTTGATCGTATTAAAGTAAATAAAAAGTGAAAAAAGATTTTAGCTCACAGCCCGCATCCATGATGGGGGCTGAAACGTCTTACCCCCATCCTCCACAATGCTCGACGATGTTGTGTTCCAGAACAGACTCCCTCCTCCGTCACTTGCGCATGCGCGCCAAGAAAGGAATGGCAGTGCATGCGCAGAAGCCCAGATCACCCGGCTCTCAGGTACCTTCAGTAGCCGGGACGCAGGAGGTATCACCAGGGACCACGGTGACCAATCCCCAGGCCCGTGATCATCATTAACCAATGGTTAATGGCGATCACAGAAAAGTTCAAAAAAGTGAAGTAAAGTCAAAGTTTCATCTTCCCTCACGAATCCAGGATCAGATCCATGAGGAGAGTGAAAATACTCCCTACCGTCCTCTGTGATGTGCCATGGCAATCTGCACTTGCCGCGGGCTTCTGCGCATACACACCAAAGAAAATTTGGCGGCGCATGCGCAGAAGCCCGGGTCGCTTGGGAGATTTAGAATTTCCTGAAACAGGAGATGTCACAGTGGACCATGGTGAGGTTCCTCGGGTTTGTGATCCCTGCTATCCAATGTATAGCAGCGATCAGGAAAAAGCTTTAAAAGTGAAATAAAGTCAAAGTCAAAGTTCCATCTCCCCTCACGAATCCAATCCATGAGGGGAGATGAAAATACTCACCTAAGGTCCCCCGGAGTCTCCTAAAGTGACAGGCTCTTTAGCTAATCTGCGCATGCGCCGACAAAATGGCGGCGCATGCGCAGTAGAAGCATATGCCAAATAGCTTTTGCATAGTAACCAGCAGGGTCCAAAGTGATTGGTCCCTGCTGACATGGATGGCTGTGATACACCTATCACAGCCATCTTTGCCATTTTTTCAATGAATATAGCACAGAGTTAGTCCTGTCTATCTCTCTCCCCTCACTGAGAAAGTGTGCTATGCGGCCTAAAAGGCCTTCAAACAAAATTTCCGTTCTGAAAGCCACCGGCTATTCCTTTCATTTTGGGCCCCATTGTGCATCCAGACAGAAGATTAAGGCCACAACAGGTATGTCTCTGAACACGGGAGAAACAGGGTTATCCATTTTGGGGCGAAAGTCTTCATTCATATGTGTACTGCACAAAAAATACTTGTCCCCGCACATACTGGCTTCAGTGCTGCTGCATGAGAGATAATATCACTGGCTCACAGCGGGGTGGCAGGAGGAGATTTCTCTCCTCGCGCTCAACCGCCCCTCTCCATTGGCTTAACATAGCGGCTGTTCAATACTGTTCAATACCCCCCCCCCCCCCCCGTTCGGCGCGAGACAACCCCGATGCAGGGACTTAAAAAAAAAAAATGCACAGCGCTTACCTGAATCCCCACGCTCCGGTGACTTCTTACTTACCAGTTGAAGATGGCCGCCGGATTCTTCTCCCTCGGTGGACCGCAGGGCTTCTGTGCGGTGCATTGCCGATTCCAGCCTCCTGATTGGCTGGAATTGGCACGTGACAGGGCGGAGCTACACGGAGCCGACATCCTGCACGAGCGGCCCCATTGAGAAAAGAAGAATCCAGGACTGCGCAAGCGCGGCTAATTTGGCCATTAGACGCCGAAAATTAGTCGGCTCCATGGAAACGAGGACGCTAGTAACGGAGCAGGTAAGTGAAAAACTTCTTATAACTTCTGTATGGCTCATAATTAATGCACAATGTACATTACAAAGTGCATTAATATGGCCATACAGAAGTGTATAGACCCACTTGCTGCCGCGGGACAACCCCTTTAAGTGAAGAAATGCTAGGAAAAATTAGGCACATAAAAAGCATTGGTATTTCAGTGAGGTGTGTTTTCAGGACTGAACACTAGGTGGCATCACATGGCAAAGCTTCAATAGATACAGTACTGTGTAATTGGCGGTTTCTGAAGAAATCACGTTACTTCCATACACAATGCAACATGCAAATGAACCAGCAGTGTGTTTTCATGCCAACACATTAAAATTAGAATGTGTTTCTGAGGTGTTGCTTCATTCTACTGTCACATGGCCTTGTTATTGTCTAATAAGCAATTCTGTTGAAATAGCAGATTTATGAAGAAATAATCAGCCCATGTAAAAGGCAGCACTGGTTAGTACTAGTGGAGGAACACAGCCTAATTGAAAAGAGGGAGCTGAAGTAGTTGCAATTCATTAATATGTTCACACGCAGCAGAACTAACATCAGAAAATCTGCAGCATTTTAATCCCATCCACATGGCTTGTACTGTAAATGCTGAGGATTCTCCATAAGGAGATTCCCCATGTAAAATCCGCAGCATTTACACTGCGTAAAAATACCTTTAGGTCAGTTTCACAGGGCACGCGATTTTCTCATGATGCGATAGCGCTACAAGTCCCATGTATGTAAAGCCCATGCTTTTCAATGGGTTCTTAGCGATGTTTTGTAGGCCGCTACATTGCGAGAATACAAAATCGCGGGATGCTCTATACAGCCGCGATTTGCAATGTTTTGTTGCCAATGTTTCCCTATGGAGCCTTGCTATGTGTTGCATCGCATCACACGAAAACGTGTTTTTTCCGTGCGGTGTGATGAAACTTTTACAGTAGGAAATCCTACTGTTCGAATCCTAAAATAAGCTGTAGATGCATTAAAAAAACCACAAAATACAATACATCACCTAAGAAGCGTTGTCCACACCGCCGCACGTCTCAACTGCAGCTCCGACACTTGTTTGTAGTCTTCAGGGAGCACCTCTTGGTCAGGGGGTTCAAAAACACCACCTCCAGGAAGCGTTGCCTCTGATTGGTTCTCTAGCGCCGCGGCTTAGCCAATCACTGCAGCGCTCGATGAAGCAATCACAGCCATTGAATGGCTGTGATTGGTTTATCGAGTGCTGCAGTGATTGGCTAAGCTGCGGCGCTCGAGAACTAATCAGAGCCAACGCTCCCTGGAGGCAGGATTTTTGAACCTCGGACCAGGAAGTGCTGACTGAAGACTACAAACAAGTGCCATGAAACTGCTGGATGAGAAGTGTGGGCTAGGGCTTATATTTGAGGCCCCTGCCTTTGCAGCACCACAAAATTGTGATATTGATATCACTGTTACTCGTGTGAAAGAGGCCTCAATGTTCTCACACTTGACTACAGTATGGCTGTGTACTTCTGTACTACCTACAATGTGTAGTGAGCTGTAATATGGCACCTATAGAGGTGTGTGGGGCCCTAATATACCTCTGAAGGCCTCCGTTTTCATATAGAGGTATACAGAGGTGTTTTTTTTATGTTGATTCCCAATGAATCCACTATGTTCCATCTAAAGCAATATTATGGAGGTATTTGCCTTGGAAGGAGAATACCTCTGTAATATGGTGTGGCACCATATGGTGGTACAAAGAATGTCCAAGGCAAGCGTTAGGCTTTGTTAAGATGTCCGTAATGCAGCTCTATATGGGAACCACATATTTGGTGTCAAAAATTGTATCAGATTTCTTTAGGACAGCAATGGGAAACAGTCTAAGGGAGTTGCTGGCTTGACTGCCTACATATTGCCCATAGATCTCACTGGAGAGGGCTTTGTGCTGCCATCTCTCCTATGTTGGGTTGCAATAAGAGATCAGGTGGGACTGTGGCCCCAATTCTTTTTTTCCCAAAGGTCTCCATCAACTTATTCTGGCCCTGGTTTTACTTATGTATGTTCAGCAAGGAAAGATGTTTTCAGTCTACTCTATATCCTAAGCTTAGAGGTCTTTCGCATGTGTGACCAGTGTCAGCGTGCTTCCATATATAGGAGCACATTACAAGGCATAGGAAATAACAGCAATAAATAATGGTGAAGTGCTCTTGATCTGGATTATGATTTCTCCAGCAGGCTTTGGGGTATTTTGTCGCTTTCCGAATTGAGTATCGTGTGCACACATTGTCGACCAGAATCAGACACAAATGCTTGTCTAAAACCGGGAGAGTCTCTACACTGTGTAGAGGCTCAGGCTTTTTATTATAACACATGACAACCGCCCTTCAATGGGCGTGCAACAGATTACATCAGTAACATATAAGATTCTCATTTGTTGGATCATATAGAATCCCCCACCTCTCTGCCCACCCCCTTCCAAGTGTTGAGGCAGCATGGACTTCGTCCTCTATGCAGGCAACCTTAAGCAGGTGCTGTATATGTGGCAACTCTTATCAACATGTGCTTAGGCTGAAGGAATTTCTTTGTTGTAGAAGATTCTGTGTAGCTGAAGTCATCTCCGTGTAGTGATGAATCATTGTTTACCTAGCTTCAGGATGAGAGTGGAAGGGGGCCTAGGTAAACACTCAGTATTGGACACAGAATCTACACATAACACTATGGCCCTTTAACTCTTAGAAACTGGTTGAGCAACTTCTATGTACTTAGAGCAAATACATCACCCATCCATTGGCTAGCAAATACCATGATTAGATTGTGTGTGTCCTTTAGACTCCACAGAGCTTAGAGTCATTACAACAGCAAAATACATTTGGGTTATATTAATCGATAGACATTTATAAATAATCATCATGTCTATCACAATCCCCCCTTAAAATGTCTATCCTCTAATTCTCTATCTAATTTTCACAGTTTTCTGCGCATGAGCCTATAACTGGAGCGCGTTGAAGGTTCGTTTTAGGGTCTTCAAGGGGGTGTAGGACTTGTCCACTCCTTCTGGGGATGCATTCAGCAAACTCATGGTGGGGGCGGCTTTTCCAACATCAGTTTCACAGGTCTCTCTGACACAGGGGATAACACAGCAGACTAGAACAGAAAAGGTAACCATCAGTTCACATACAACAGCGACGCCCGTCTGTGCCAGGATCCTTTACCACCCGCTAATCCATGGCGAGTGCTGGTCCCAAAAGTTAGCTCTTTTTAGTCAGTGCGGTCAGCTTCTTAATGACAACTGCGTCTTTACCCGTGGGTCACGTGTCGTCTAGGATGTAGGTACAACAAGTCTTCCCTATCATTTTACAGACACTCCCCTTTTTAGCTAAAGTCATATCTAAGGTCACTCTATTTTTAAAAAAAAAGTCATAGTCGACTATAAGGCGTCTCTAGTATAATTTATAAACCGCTGCTAATTATAATAAACATAATTAATCCAGTCAACATTTATTTACCCTAATGATCAGGAAAATGGACTCGAATCTAGTTTTAACTTGATCTCTAATTTTTAAAACTTGTCAGGTACCCCCCTTGGCTATCCTATGACGTCAATTTATACGTGTAGATCAAAACTACCACCAGGGGTCTCTCTTCTCGCTCTAGCATAAAGTAGTGTGCACAGGCACGCATGGTGTGGGACTCCCTAATCTTCACCCACACCAATGTCCCTCCTGGAGATAGTCCTAACGGTGAACACGTCTAGGTCGCCTCACCCTTGCGTCAGGGTTTTCCCACTGCCCGTAAGTCCCTACTCCTAGGAGGGGGGGATCCCTACCTCACCTCAGAGGGAGGCCATGGATTCCCTGGGCTCATTTCCGGGCATCCATACCCTCTATCTGTACAAGTTAACACCCCACAGGGTGTGCCCTCGCCGGAACCTAAGGTCTTCTGCACTATCCCTTGGCAAATGGGAATTCCACTGACAATCCATCTTAGGAGATCGGGGCAGGCGCAGTACTAGTACATTTCTCCTTTTCTTTGGTAGCGTACGTGGTTGGCATTATCAGAACTGTCTCTTCATCTTTTTCAAACAAGGGAAACGTTAGTGTCTGACAGGATGTGGAGGAGCATAAGGGCTTTACTAAGGCACACTCCCCTGTCCAATTACCCTCCAGGCGGGTCCTCTACCTCATGTCTCCACAAAGCCAGTAAACGTCTCCTAAGGACTGGACCTGATTCTGCATCTATTCCCCTCCTATCATACTGTAGGAGGAGCAATACCCGTTGGCGAGTTCCCCAAAAATCTCCCTCCACCCTGCCTATTTGCCTGGCAGGTGTAGTTTCCAGGGTAGTCAGTAATACTCTCTCCGGTGCAAAACACTTAAGTAGTTATAGAGTATTCCTTCTTCCATTTCTCACGGACAGTGTAATTAGCGGAAATGTTCGTGAAGAGACTAACAAACCACTCTTCAGCATCTACAGGGAGATTTAGGGGGACCATCCCCGAGTGTAGTCGGGCACTACCGCACACGCAACAGTTAGACCTGTTGCTCCTGTTAGCATTGTACCTCATCAACTCCAACCAGAGATTCTGGTCAGAGTAGCCAGTCGCTACTGTCAAGGTGTCCTCAAAAGGTAGGGTTGGCTATGATCATCATGTTCGTCAAGGTCTTTATCTTACGGCGGAGGGGGTTAATTATGGGCACGGGACTAAGTGAAGGCTTCTGCATCTACCATATCCCTTATTTTAAACTTCCCTAAGGGATCTGTCCTCCCGTACCGGTATGTCCCCAGACTATAAGTCTCCTCGTCCCCCGGGCTTGGATCTCCCATGGTTAATGTAAAAACTGCATTAAAACCAAGCAACATACTAAGTTCAGCCTTCCAATACCTGCTGTCCTTATTATTCTCAAGGAGGGTTATACGACTAATTAGGGATTTCCCGCTCTTATCTTTCTTATTTAAGGCACTTCGCGGTTTATAGGACTAGTCTGTTCCTGCGTTCCATCCCACTAATCCCCAATAACGGCAGTCTTCTCCCCAGACGTTATCAGTGGCGCAAACATATTGTATTCCCCGGGTATATAAGTCATATAACCAGCTGGACTGAGCTAAATCTGGCCTGCGGTGGGATCTTGCGCCTAGACACGGGACCACAGTACAATAGTCGAAGGAATATGCGGCTACTTGAGCATTGGACGAGTTATACTAGAAGGTAACCATACCCTCATATTCTTCCGACTAAGGATTCCAGTTGCCACCCTCCTCTCTCACTAGCCCTAACCAGAGTAACGTCTTTGGCACAACTAAGACTGGTCTCCCGGATCTGAAGCTTTCTTACAGTATAAAGCATGGATCCATGTAAGTCTTTCGGCTAGTTTCACAGCTGTGGCAGTAGTCAGAAGCACCTGGTAGGGGCCATCAAATCGGGGCTCAGGAGGGTGCTTCCTGGGGAACTTCTTGACGCACACCCAATCCCCAGGCTGCAAGATATGTGTCCCAGTGTCTGCCTCTGAGTCTGGAAGAGAACACCTGTGCATAGGCTTTGGTTAGTTCTTTAACAACGGAAATCACATACTCAGTCAACACATCAGATTGTAATTGTAACCACTGAGGATAGTAACGACCTAGCCTTGGGGCTAGCCCAAACAATCTCGTAGGGAGATAATGTATAATCCCCCCTGGGTTCATATCTAACACTGTATAAGGCTATTGGATGACAGTCTTTCCAAAGTGGCGTCATTTTTAAGTATCTTACTTTTTAGCGTGCCACTACGTCTCTCCACCTTTCCACTACACTAAAGGTGGTACAGTATGTAAAAGGCCTGGGATACACCCAGAGCAGACATGACATGTTACATTCACCTGCGAAGTTTATACCTCTGTCTGACTCTGAATCACCTCTGGTACCCCATATTCACAGTTTACCTCGTTCATGAGCTTCTTTGCGGTTACCTACTTGTTTGCCTTGGTAACAGGGTCGGCCTCCAACCTGCAAAGACATCAACAACAACAAGCACGTATTCATACTTCCCAACAAGTGGGAGCTGAACGTAGTCAATTTGCAATCCCTGAAATGGGTAGAGTGGTCCAGGCAAGTGTGGTGTGGCAAATTTACTTCTGCCCTGACTTACCCATGGCATAGATCATGCTAAACCGGACAAATGATGCAGCAGCTACAGAGAACCCAGAAGTCGCCCAACCTCTTTCAAGCGTCGTCGTCATTACTGCTTTACTAGGTGGGTCTTTCCGTCCATTAGCTGGGCCATCATGGGATACAGGAACTGTGGTGGGCAAGTGCTGTTGACCGTTCACCACACGCTGTCCTGTTTCTGCTGCTCCCATATTAGTCCATTTATTCTTTTCTTCCTTGCTGGCTTGTAACTGTAAAAGTCTTTTAGCATATCAAAGTCCAAAGTTTTTGTCAATGTCCAAAGTTTTTTACCACTGACTCATGCTGTCAGTATCTTTCTTCTTTCTTCCACGGCTTGAGGGCCGCTGCCTTTGCTGCGCTGTCAGCAAGGGTGTCGTCTCTCGCCTCTCCAGTGTAGGAATCGGTGCGAACTCTCAACTCTGTCAGGTAGAAGCAGGGCCTCCATGCGACTCTGTACCGCTGCACCATTCTCAATTGGTTGTCCTGTTGAGGTAAAAACTGTCTGGCCTTCCATATTGGGCCGTAATCATGAGCTATGCCAAATGCATACCAGGAGTCAGTGTAAAGGGTTGCCGTCTTACCTCTCGCCACTCTACACGCCTCAGTGAGGGCCTTCAATTCCGCTTCTTGTACTGTGACATGCGGAGGCAGAGCTTCTGCTTCTAGGACATCTTGTTGTGTGACCACTGCATATCCGATGTGGAGTCATCAGTCCTCACCCTGGTACCATCTGCAAAAAGCTCAACATATGCATTATCAACAGAGGTTCTGATAACTGTTTGCATACCTGCAGTTTCTTACTGAATTAGTACTAAATAATCATGCTGATGTTCTATTTCACATGGCTCGGAATCTTGTTATCTTATTCCATTTATATATTTTTTTTTTTCAAACCCAATAGCTGATCTACAACACCTAGATCATCTATGGCCCAGATCACCTCTGCCTCCCCCCTTTTGAAGCGGAATACTCAATGGAAAAAGAGTCATTGCGTTCAAACTAGTAAACCAAGAGGCACAAAAACAAGCACTTTGTAGGTCAAGGTGACATTGTATACAGCGAAGTCTGAGCGAAAATCTCCTTACAAAAAAAAATGTTGTTTTTTTTTTTTATTTCAGGTCGCAGTTAGCATTTTTTACCACAAGGGGGCGCCACACAATTCAAATTTTACGTCACCCAGTGTCATAGTATTTCAGGGTATGGGCAGCGTTTAGCTTTTACTCTCCTGTCGGAATATAATTATAGCTTCAGTGTAGACTGACACTAGAATATACAAAAGGCTTAAAGAAAAACTAAAGAATACGGATGAATTAACATCCTACTCTGGGCAATTCAGTCCCTCTTTCTTCACATAAAAAGTAAAATTACTTCACCAAATTGCATGAAAAAGTTTGCTGGGTGACTATAGGGAAATTATTTCATCTGTAGGAGCCTTCCATAACATCATCGGTCTGAGTATCCATTGGAGAAGCGGGCAGTGGAAAACAGAGCCCCTGGGAACATGAGAGAGCGTCCCCTGTCATGTATTCCTGGTCTCTGCCCCCCCATGCATCAACTCCAATCTTCCATGCACTATAAACCAGCTTAGTCATCTACTATGTCCCAAGCTGCATCTCCACAAAGGTTTGTTTCCCTGAACTTATCACACATCCAAATTGGCCACATCTTGGAGCGTAACAAAGTCTGGTCAAACAAAACCTTACTTCAGACAATCATGATGTTAGCACTGGATACAGTGGCATTGGGGAATATAGGCCTCCCAAATGCAGCAAAATGGCCGCCAGAGGCAGAAAGGGGCGGGGCTACAGATCTCCCAGGTGAGGCAAAATGGCCGCTGGAGGACCGGGCGGGCCAGGGGCAGCAGCACTTCCAGGTGAGGCAAGATGGCCGCTGGAGGAGGAAGGGGCGGGGCCAGGTCCTGTCCCGGATGGGGAGGGACCGGAAGTAACATCACACACCCTGAAAGTGAGCACATGGGGGGAAGTAACTTCAGGGTGGGGGCAGGCCTCACTACATTTACTGCAGAGTCACACTATGTTGGATTGTAAACATTGCAAGCACGGCCGCCATTACAGGGAGGGGCTGTAGTCAACACAAAGACATTACATTGTTCATAAGCAATACACATACCCCCCTACATGCTTTCCCCTCTTCAATCTCTCAACTACGTTATACCTCCTCCTAGCAATCTAAAAACACCTTTCTTTCTGCTAGGCTTCCTGCTCATCTTCTGTAAACTTTCTACAGCCTATCTTATCTGTCCATACTCATTTCTGCTTATCTGTCCATGACCTAACATTTCTTTCTGCAACTTTTCCTGGTCCTTTCCCATTGTTCAGTAACCAAATCACAAGCTCTATGACCTTTGTCCTTGCTCACTTTGCTCAACTCTATTCTATTCGAAGACACAGTAGTCTTTCTCTTGTAAAATCTGCTTTCTTAAAATTCTTCCCATATAACCTCTCTTTCCCACTCAGAATTATAATGCACATTAATTCTACAAAACACAGGGAACGACAAAGTAAACAGAAAGGGTTAATTGGAAAAAGCTTTCAGTTCACTCTTATCAGCAGCCCTCCCCCCAACAATAAACACTGCACATTCTTTCTATAATACCAGACAGACGGGATTACTGGAGAATACCCACAACGGCTCAAGGTATATATATATATATCATCTACCTTTATAACAGCCCACCGTCTAGTAATCCCCAAGAGCACTCCTTGTACACGATCTAGACAGGACATTTAGCTATACACAGAGACTGACGATTATTTTCAATGACCAAAACCTCAATAATATTCTGGAGAAATCAGCCGTCACACCACGGCTATATTCCCCGCATATATACCTTTTCACATATGAGAACATAACACGCTCAATCATAAAAGGTAAATATACGTATCATAAATCTTCCTAACCTCACACTAGTTTTACCTAGGAGCACGTGTCACTGGCGTGTTCCCTCAGACTTAAACAGCCGAGTCCGCCCTTCTGACACATTAACCCTCACAGAATTTATCTCTTGGTCTTGTATAAACAATTTTTAACCGTCTCAGACACAACAGCATACACAGCGTACAAAATACCCCTAGACAGGTAACGTGGTGGTTTTTCCGAGTGGACAGAACTAGAGTTATTACCTGTCTTTCAGTGAAGGTCCAGTCTGGATCAGGAACAGGCAGAAAAGCAGTCAGAACCCAGCTCACATCGGTAGATTTATATAAAGCAATCTTACCGTGTTCTGTAGATTTTCGGGCCCCTGAGTTCTGCGTGCCATCTGCCGATCTCTGTACGTTCCAGGCTGTGACCTCACAGATCCACTCGCTCACCCAGGGACTCCACTGATCTGGATTATGATTTCTCCAGCAGGCTTTGGGGTATTTTGTCGCTTTCCGAATTGAGTATCGTGTGCACACATCGTCGACCAGAATCAGACACAAATGCTTGTCTAAAACCGGGAGAGTCTCTACACTGTGTAGAGGCTCAGGCTTTTTATTATAACACATGACAACCGCCCTTCAATGGGCGTGCAACAGATTACATCAGTAACATATAAGATTCTCATTTGTTGGATCATATAGAATCCCCCACCTCTCTGCCCACCCCCTTCCAAGTGTTGAGGCAGCATGGACTTCGTCCTCTATGCAGGCAACCTTAAGCAGGTTCTGTATATGTGGCAACTCTTATCAACATGTGCTTAGGCTGAAGGAATTTCTTTGTTGTAGAAGATTCTGTGTAGCTGAAGTCATCTCTGTGTAGTGATGAATCATTGTTTACCTAGCTTCAGGATGAGAGTGGAAGGGGGCCTAGGTAAACACTCAGTATTGGACACAGAATCTACACATAACACTATGGCCCTTTAACTCTTAGAAACTGGTTGAGCAACTTCTATGTACTTAGAGCAAATACATCACCCATCCATTGGCTAGCAAATACCATGATTAGATTGTGTGTGTCCTTTAGACTCCACAGAGCTTAGAGTCATTACAACAGCAAAATACATTTGGGTTATATTAATCGATAGACATTTATAAATAATCATCATGTCTATCGCACTCTACAAACAGGTGGCTGTGAATGTGCACTTCCCCTTAGATGTCTATGAGGAAGTTACGAAAACTGCAGCGATATATGGAGCCTCCGTCACACTGCAGCAGACGGCTGGCTTTCCAGGGACTAAATGTTGTGAAACTCAAGTGAATTAGTTTAACCCTTTCCAATCCATTGTCTGACGTCTGAAGACATTATGATTTAAGGTTGTACAGCTTCGATGTTGGAAGACGTTCGTCGGGGTTCTCTTACTGTATATTGCCAGCCTCTCTGCTGTTGGAGCCTATCCAACGTGTCACCTCATGCAGTACTGGCTTTAGCCAGCTTATAGCGCTGTTGTATAACAGCTGAAAAAGAGTAAGCCCCCTAGGAAAACCAGGATACAAATTGGATTGGAAAGGGTAAATCTCTTTTCTTAGTCAAATGACAAAAAATCATTTATGATCGGAGGTTTCTATTATAATCAAAAAACACATTCTAGGGCTCCTTCACACAAACGTATTTGTGCACGCAAAATTTGCGCACACAAAAGGCAGAGAATAGAACCGATTGATTTCAATGTGCTCGCTCTTTGTCCTCTTCTTTGCGCTGGCAATCTGCAGCATGCTCTACTTTTGTCCGCATCTGAGCACCAAAGGTTCCTAAAGAAAGTCTATTGGAGGTGCGCAATATGTGTGGAAATTCGCAATGCGCTGCACAATTCCGTGAAAAAAAGAACACATCCGGACTTAATTAGGCTAAATGGCCTGGGAGTGCAAAAAGTACAAAAAAAGGGGCCGATATACGTGCAAAAGCACCTTGTTTGTGGCACAAATGCACATACAACCCCCTAATCATGAAAAAGTATGTGTTTTCAGAGGGTCAGGGCTCGTTCACACTAGCGCCGTTTAATTCTGTTGTTCAGTCCCGGCCTGTCTTCTGGCTTTAAAACCAGGTACCTGGATAAGGCACATGCTGGACGAGCACGACGCCGGACAGAACCCAGTGACTATACGGCAGTTTGGCCACTGTTAAAGGGGTTGTCTCGCGGCAGCAAGTGGGGGTATACACTTCTGTATGGCCATATGAATGCACTTTGTAATATACATCATGCATTAAATATGAGCCATACAGAAGTTATTCACTTACCCACTCCGTTGCTGGCGTCCCCGTCTCCATGGCTCAGTCTAATTTCAGCGTCTAATCGCCCGATTAGACGCGCTTGCGCAGAAGGGTCTTCTCCCTTCTGGTCGGTCCGGGCATGAGCGGCGTTCTGGCTCCGCCCCCTTCTACGTGTCATCACGTAGCTCCGCCCCATCACATGTGCCGATTCCAGCCAATCAGGAGGCTGGAATCGGCAATGGACCGCACAGAGCCCACGGTGCACCATGGGAGAAGACCCACGGTGCATTGTGGGTGAAGATCCCGGCGGCCATCTTGGAGGAAAAGAAGGAAGAAGTTGCAGAGAGGGGATTCGGGTAAGTAAAATTCGGGTTTGTCCTGCGCTGAACGGGGGGCCTATGCAAAAAAAAAACCCCGTTTCGGCGCGAGACAACCCCTTTAAACACTTTATGAAACACCTTGCTGCTTCCAGGGTGAGTTAACACTGCATGCAGCCAGAAGTGAACTTGAAGATTCAGGGCCTCAATGCAAAACCTTTAACAGGGCCCCCAACTATAATGCTTTATTCATACTACTAGGCCATCTATAAGGAGAAGTGAGGCCTTATGGGCCCCCGAAGGGTCCTGGGCCCGGGTGCAACGGCATCCCATATAGTTACGCCCATGCATGCAGCACTATATCGTGCAGTTGTGACGCAGCTGTGAACAAAAGCTACATCTGCTAATGTGGTGGTATGCTTTATTATCATTTGTTTGTTTTTTTTAAACACATCAACAAATCAAGTGTCAGGTAGGCCACAATAAAATAAAGATAATTCCAGTGGACGGTCATTATCTGTGTACTTTCACAGTAGTTTACATCAATGGCTAACTTGGTTAGCCATGGTGCACATGCATATGGCAGAGGGATGTGCAATAAGCAGTATGGAGGACTTCTTGCTGCACTCTGGTGCCCCCATACATCCATTATGAGGCTAGTTTACTGGGATTATGCCAAGATGCACAACCCCTCCCATAATGTGCAGCCTGGGGCAAACCGCTGATCACCGCTGCTCTTGGCACCACTGACAATAAGCTGATTTTCTTTCACTGCAGGGAAAATCTAGTATTATTGCACAGCCAATCATCATCAATGGCCGTCCTGTAATATCAGGGTGACAGATGGTCTACCACAATGGGAGCTGCCTCTTACTAAGCAGCTCTCTGTTTTAGATCACAAAGGGAGGTCCGAGGCAGAAGACCCCGCTCTATGAACGTTCATATGCCCTAATCTATATATATAAAGACGAAAGCCCTCACTGACTCACTGACTGACTCACTGACTGACTCGCCACTAATTCTCCAACTTCCCGATGTTGTAGAAACATGAAATTTGGCACGAGCAAAGATTATGTCCAAAATAGAAAAAGTAAAGGTGTCCCAACTCGATTATTCAATTCTAGCGCAAAAGAACTAGCGTCCAAATGTTACATTCGTAATCTAATTCTCTCACTTCCCGATGTCATAAAAACTTGAAATTTGGCACAAGCATTGATTATGTTATACATAGGAAAAGCTAATGGGTCCCAACTCGATTATTCAATTCTAAGCGCAAAATAATAAGCATCCAAATTTTACGTACAAAATCTAATTCTCTCACTCCTGATGTCATTTTATATAAAGGAAACGTGGCATGGTTACCTCCACGTGGTGTTTCCTGGGTAACGCAAAGAACCATGCAAAATGGTGAATATATTTTTTTCCCGGTATCTCTAAAATAACCACGACTTCATAAGATTTTCCGTGTGAACACCAGGTAAACACCAGTACCAAATTATGTCGGGCGAAGCCGGGTATATCAGCTAGTAGGACATATGAGCGAGATGCCATCTTGGCACAACCTCTTTAAGCGCAAAGATTTTGAGGAAGAACCTTTCCAGAATAGTGTACCTAATTGCGCATGCATTTTTTGGTTGGAATCATAAAGAATTTGTTAAAGATCCTCTGTATTTTTCCGTAGATTATCTGTATTTATGGAGCATCAACACATTCCAGGGCATTTTACATTTCAAAGTGTACATGTGTAAAATACCCCCTGTGGTTGGTGGATTGGGCATAGTCGGTGTCATCACATACCTCTGGTGCATTGGGTCTGTGCAATGCAGTCATGGGTCAGTATTGTTGTCGACTTGGGCTGCTCCGTATTCTTAGCTCACGAGACGGGTCAGTGGACCACATTCCAATGCTGGCAGGCAAACTTTAATGTTGGTAACTGCAACATGTCTCTTTATCAGCCAAGGCATTGGTTCCCGCTATACAAAATGCTATACACTACTGAGAGGCTGACAATAGGTTTCCCCTCCAACTGTGCCGAGTGTGATCCATGCCCTGTAGGGGCTGCTTCCTTCACTAACTCAAGACACTGAATGCCAGAGGTGCCTCACCTGCTCACACTCACGCCTAAAGCTACCTTCACACAGGCGAGCGCGATATTGGGCTGAAAAACCTGGCATGTAATCATAACTGTCAACGTCCGTTTTACCCACGGATGGGAGGTGTTTTTCCTGAAAAAACGCCTGGCATCACTCCTGTGAAATTCTGATCTTATGGCGCATGTTTCACATGCGTCGGAGGATAGGCAAGTGTTAAAACAAGAAGGCATTGATTGTAAGAGGAAATAACTAAGACACAAAGGGTAAAAGTTCTTGGCTTGAACAATGGTGCAGCCATCTTTTTCTAGACAAGGTAGAGCACAGATGTATGGTAGTAAAGTTTGACTTTGACTAGAACATCAGGACATCTCAGTTAAACTTTGCTACATCTGTACATAAGGCCACTCTCACATGAGCATTTTATGGCTGCGTATTACGTGCACGCGAAATACGCAGCACTAAACCTCCATTTATTTTAATGGAGCCTCTCACACTAGTGTTTTTGTGCCAAGAATTATACATATGCAAAGCCACACACAGCATGTTCTATTTTCTGAGTTTTTGTTTATTTTACTAAATCGCCCATTGACATGAATGGGGTGCACAAAAGTCGCAGTATATACGTAATTGCACACGTAATACTGCATTATTTACTCAGGCAACTATGCCACCGGGAGGGGTAATCAGCTTGCTTGCCTGTGTTGTTACTGCACAAAAATATGCATTAAATCGCAGGCAACTGCGCAAAAAAACACAGCTCTGCAGGCAGTAAAATGCTGCGTGAAAAAATGCTGCATTTTTACATACGCTCATGTGAGAGTGGTCTTAAGCTGCATGAGACGGTCACCAACCAGTATTTGTAGTTGTCCAAATATGAAGTGCTTTAGGGGGCAAGGAGTGTGGGCGATTCTGAGAAATAATGGTAGTAAAAGACAGGAGTCAATTTATTACATTTTATAGGCCTGCCAAAAAAAGATGTGTTTTTAGGGCATACTGCGCATGACTGCGCACTCACACAGGCAGTCATGCGCAGTACACCTTTTTTTTCTAACAATGGGATCTATGTTGTGTATATAACATGCTGCATTCTATCTTCCGCTCGCGGATTATGCAATTCTGACACGCTAATATGATCGGAACTGCGTAAATCAAGGCATTTGATTGCCCGCGTATTACCGCTGATCATACGCTCTTGGAATCCGCTATTTAAATCCAGTCGTGTGAGACCAGCCTTAACCCTTTCCAATCCACTGCCTGACGTCTGAAGACATTCTGATTGAAGGCTGTACAGCTCCGATGTCGGAAGACGTCGGGCAGCGTAATCTTACTGTATATTACTGGCTGCTCTGTTTTCAGGAGCCTCTCCAGCATGTCCCACACTGCAGTACTGGCTCTAGCCAGCAGATGGCGCCATTGTATAATGGCAGAAAGAAAAAGCCCCGTAGAAAACCCTGAATCCAAAATTGGATTGCAAAGGGTTAAACTGATTGTACAGGTAGTATATTCGAGAAAACTGATGCAGCAAGGGAAAAGTCTTGGATTCAGGAGGGGAAGGTTTGGATTATGGAGGATGTTAATCTTAGATTAATAGCAGAACGCAGAACAGGGGAAAGGTGGTAGAGGGCTACAAGGGAGGAGAGGTAGGGTGGTCTGCACCGTGCAGAGGTATCCTGTCCAGCACAAATGCCAGAAAGGGCCAGAAACCATGAGAAACAATGTCTTACAGTCATAACCTGTCATTATGAATTTGACACACAGATATCTTTGGCTTCTCAATTTCCTGCAATCTTTTTTTGTTTTCCACACCTCTATACAATCTCCAAACCCATAGTGCCTCTCATTGTAGTAATGCCATCCTTGATGGCCCATACAGTAAAAGAGTCCCCTTTTGGTGCTCCCTGTAAACTCCACACAGTAAGTGCTGCTTTGAGTGTCCCCAACTCAGTCATGATACTCCTTAAGCCTGCTTATGCCCCCACTCAGTCATGATACTCCTTATGCTTCCACTCAGTAATAATGTCCGCTTTTACTCCCATTCAGCCATACTGTCCCCTTATATACCTGTTAAATAATAGTACCTTCTTATAGGCTCCCACTCATCAATAATGCCGCCTTATATGCCCCCCTCAGTGATTGCTGCAGCCAATTCCTGGCTTGACCAACTCTGAAGCCAGGGATTGGCTGCAGTGACAATAAGAACTTATTATATGATCACATTACCTGTAAGACAGTGGGGGACAGGTAAGGTATGGACTTCAGTAGCCGGGAGTTGAGTATAAGATTTTTTTTTATTCAACTGCTTTCATTGAAAAAAGCTGAGATTGCCAGATTACAATGCTGGCTACCATAAGGCAGCCCGGACCCTCCTCAACCCATGTGCAACTGAACAGGTTGTACAGGAGGTATATTCATCCCTGAGCTGTTTCAAGTGGACACAACACCCCTACATTTATTGTTTACCAGGCACTAGCTTAGGATAAGCCATCAGTATCAGACTGTTCGGACTCATGGCTGCCCCATGATCAGCTACCCGCAGCAGTAATGGTGTTCCCTCACCTGTGTGTGGTCTTACAGCTCTGCTTTGTGACCATTGACGGAATAATGAAGGCATCCCAGAAAATTGATGAGCTGAAACACATTTGCAGGAGGAATGCTCCAAAATTCTTCCTCAATGTTCTGCTGATAAAGGGTGATGTTGCGGCTGGTCGGTCGCGACAACATCGTGGCATGGTGGCTTCAACACAAGCAAAGACTGGTTGCCTGGTTAAGCAGCTCAAGGGTTAATGCATCATGTGCAGGGTTTGCTGGTGCTGTCCGCCTTGCTGCATGGATGCATGCTGGATTAGCCATGCCTGAGAGTAGGGTGGAAGTGTGGTTTCTGTTCACTGCCATTGTTTCAGGTGCAGAGTGCCTATATATTCTCACCCCTCCTGGTGACCAGTGCTGCTTATTCCGTTTCATAGTGGAGATCTTGGAGTTTGGAGCTCTGCTGTGCTGGGTGGTTTTTAACTTGCAGATAAGTAGCTGGTGTTTCCTTTCCAGTTTGTTTTGCTGCTTTTCATTTCTGCTTTTGCTTTACATATCGGTACATCTCTCTAGGGGTTCCTATAGAGACAATCAGGGCCCAGAAAGAAGACCGCTGGGCTGCCTTTTATCTAGGCGATGTCCCAACTTTAGGCAGGGACCTATCACCCTCTCTGCTAGGTTAGGGCCAGGCTTCCTTCCCTCTTTCTGGAGTGGTGCTACCATCCCACATAGCGTGGTGCAGGGCTATTTTCTACCGTATGTATGTTCCCTGTCACCATGCCAAGTGTTGTACTCTGGTGTCGCACTGGCCTTACTTCTGGGTTACGTACTTCAGTTGTGGTGCACACTGTTTGTCACTGCAATAGGCGATCAATTACTGTCGTGATTATCATCACCCTGCATCCGTACTAAACTTAGTGCTTGTGTGTTGCACGGATGCGACAGGTGATCTGCAGGCAGTTAAATTCAAGGGGTATTTTACTTTTTCACCCTGCACTGTGGATGTTTACTCACTGCACTCAATAAAATACATGAAGGATACAACCGTTTGTGTGTGATTAGTTTACTTAGAATGTATTTGTCTATAATTGTGACACAGATAACAATTAAACATCATAGCGGGCCGTCTCCACCAACTAGCTCAGGGAAAACTGAAAATTAGAGCTGGAGCCTGCAGAGGAAAAAACTAGTAAAAAAAGGCAAAATACAAGTTATATAATGGTCAGAAATTATGTCATTTCTCATGTACAAACACATACATGTCATGCACCAAATTTATGTGTACTACATATTTTTTTTACGTGTCACTATACAACTAGGTGGCTAAGAGGAGTTACAAAATGGACTAAATTAATTAATGGCAAACACCATAATTATAACACAAAATATTGCGAAAAAGTACATCAGCCAAGAGGTACAACAATAAATGAATACACGGATACTCGCTCCAATCAATGGACAATAGACCAATTTGTAATGTCATCCCATTGGATGACAGGCATCCACACCGCCAGTCCAAGGAGGCCTTGTGTCATATCCAATGCATGAATCTCTAGTGCAGAGAGAGCGCCAGTGGGAAGAACCTGTATGAAAAGAGGACCTCATTCGTAAACACAATTGAGGAATATAGTAAACCCCGTGCTCCTGGTGATTGGATAATAAGCAATACGTGAATGATGACTGAACTTACTTCATAGAGGAGTCCTGTTACAGATAGGATTCCTCTAAATCCAGTTGGGTCTTCCATAATCCAGAAGACGACTTGGGTAGTTTCAGTCAGAACTTTATGCAAGAACAACAGGATATTCATAAAAACGTAATGTAGGGCAGTGAATATGCAATGCGTTTCGAAGGTATATCCCCTTTTTCAGCCAAGAGGTGGCATAAGGAAGAGAAGTGTAACATGTGAAGCAACTTATCATTAAGCATGTGCCGCTATACTGCATTTAGTGCCATTTCTGGCTCAGTTTTATCCTGTCTAAAGTTATAATTTAACTGCAATAAATTGGCCCTATTATTTTAAAAAATGCCATAAAACACTTTCAATGCTGCATACAGCATACAGTCAGAAATCCTAGTTGTGATGGCTATGGTTCTAGTAAGGCTTGCAGCATTTTGGAGCACTTACACTTTCTGCAATAAATTCACACAGAGATTATAGGGATTCTGCCAGGAGGTTGTCTCCCCTTTAAGTATTGTCAGTCTGCATAATGCTGGCATGGTGAGATTGGCACGGCTCAACTCCGTGACTTAGAGGTCCGCTCCCAGTCAAACCTGAAAGTTTGTTTTGGAACGCAATAGGCATAGTTGTCCCAGGTTGATGTGGCCCATAGTTCAGGCAGAATGAACCTGCTGACAGAATTCTTTTAACTTCAGGTCAATAGGACAAACCCTGTCAAAGCGTACCAGGTGAATTATAAGAATAGGCCATTGTGTGTTTACTTGAATTACTTGAAGAGTATTTCTGACCACAATGTTACCGGTATGACACATCTTTCAGCATTATTTCCCCTCTGAAAGTGCTATTTCTAATTGTCAGTTTTTCTTGAGCTCAGTTCCAGGAGAGTTAGGTAACACTTACAATGATGTCTCACACTCAAGAGGCGGCCCCATGTCCCCCAGTAAACTTTTCTATGCCCCTTTCAAATGAAGCTACTGAGGAGTCTGATGGGTGTCTTGGGCAAGCTCTGCGTGTTTATAGACCCTCAATACTGCCCTCATCTGATTAATTATGAGACTGTCAGCCCATCTGAAATCAGTTACCCCCATGTCACAGCAGACAACAATGGACACTTTTAGTTTTTACACACCCGCTTTCAAAAAAAATCTCAATTCTTTTAATTCAGCCGTTGACATAGCGGTATGAGAGCTCGCTTTTTGCAGGGCGAGTTGAATTTTTTAATGGTACCATATAATGTACTGTTCAACTATTAATAATTTTTACATGGGGTGAAATGGCAAAAAAACGAAATTGCAGCTTTTTGGGGGTTCTGATTTTGCAACATGAATAGGGAAACAATAAAATGGTACATTCACTTCATTCTGTGGGTCCGTATCATTACAGAAATGCCAACTTTATTTATTTTGTTGCCATACTATTTCTAAAAAATAGAACATTGTTTTAAAAGGAAATGATTACTACCTGCTGCCATATTCTGCCCCCCATACTTTTTTTTATTTTTCTGCTGATTTGGTTGTGTGAGGACTTGTTTTTTTTTTTGCAGGACTACCTGAAGTTTTTCTTGATACCATTTTTGGGTACATATGACTTTTTGATCAATGCATTATTATCTTACCAATGTATCATTAAATTCAGCCTGTGGCTGGATTCACACGGGCGCATATATACGCTGCCCCTCTGATGCACTGGTTTACAATGCATCAGTGCACATGGGAGTATTTCCGTGGCGTAAAAGCGCCCAGCCAGCCAAGATAGCACATTTTTCCTATTGTTTTCAATGGGAGATCTTGCATCGCGAGCACTTTGCACATGGTGCGATGCTACTGCTGGCCCTATTACAAACAATGGGCGGTGCGATGCGAGCACATGCACGAGATAGGACATGTTGCGATCTGATTCCTGCATCACGGTGCCATGCGGGAAAAAAATCATTTGTGTTTATGAACCCAATGGGGTCATATTTATGCGTCTCGCCCATGTGAAGCCGTCTTAAGTCTTATGTGAAAACACCTTTAAAGCATTTTTTAGTGCCCACCAGCATACAAGCCCCTCAGTATATAATGGGTCAATTTCACACAGCAAAATTTTGTTCTGCATTTCGCATCAAACTTTGAAAGCCAAAACTGGGAATGGAACCTACATAGAAAAAGTACAAGCGCCCATTCACACAGACCTATTTTGGGGCTGTGCCCTCTGTGTTTTTCATGGACAGCATACAGCCCCATCATAGCCTGTATTTCACACAGACTGAAGGCTTCCACAGACGAATGGATGTGCAAATACGCTCACTGCAACGGAGCATATTTGCGCATGAACAAAGGTTGTCCGGCATTTGCAATGGGAGGGGGTGGGATGGGGAGGAGCTAAGCTCAGCTGTCCCACCCACTCCCATTGCTGACTAATGACAAGGGGCAGGGCTTAGCTCTGCCCCATCCTGCCCCCTCCCATTGCAAACTGCTCTGAGGAGAGGTAGAGAGCTGGCAAGTGGGAGGGAAGGGGAGAACTGCTTAGATGGAAGCATATATTAAACGGCCATGAAAACGCAGGCCGATATACACTTGTGTAAATAAGCCCTAAAGAGAACATTGGTCTTGGCAAATTTGAGTGCAAGAAACACACTCATGAGACGAAACCCATTGAGATGAATGGGTTTGCTTCGTCTCGTTCTATGGGCGCGAGTCTCACGTGCGAAAAAAACTGCGCAAACACGGTCTGTTTAAGCGCTGACAGGCCGTGCTTTAAAAAAAAAAGCTCACTGCATGTCCTATTCTCACCTGTTTTCATAGACATAGTAGGACCTGCAGTAAATTGGGTGCAGGAACATCCCATGGCACTCGAAAAATGTTTTTGCGTGCAAACAACCATTAGAATACTGCCTATGGACTCATGTCCACAGGCGGGTTGGATACCGCTGCGGAATCCGCTCGTGCCCGCGGCCGAGCACCCTGCGTAGCTGTCCAGGTCTTCTATTTTCTGTAATGCGGATGTGTGCAGAAGTGGCGGCAGGCGCACATGTGCAGTACAGTTTTTTTTTTAACTCTTGCTATCAGACAGCTTCCATTGACTTCAATAGAAGCCGTCCGCACGGAATCCGCCGTAAAATGGAGTATGCTGCGCTTTTTTTTTCCGCATGCGGAATCCGGTAAACAAATCTGCATGTGTTAATTGGGTTGTGGACGCCCAGGCTTGAATTGCGGATCTTTCGTGCGGGGGCCCTGCGGGGATTCCGCAAAGCGAGTCCGTCATGGACATTGGACCTAATGGTTAGATCTTTGCCTCTTATGTGTTTCACACGCACTCCTGGTTTTGGCTTACTAAGGCCCAATGCACACTGGCGTATTTGCACTTTGGGATCTGGAGCGAGCGTTCGCCTCCGGATTCCACAGCAAGTACTGCCCGTAGACATGCTTTGCAAAACGCTTTTCCATGCCAACGAGCAGAAAACAACTGCGATTTTCTGCTCACGGGAGAAGGGGAAGAAGGGGTGGAGGGAGTCGCAGCATATCCTATTCTAGTGCGGGCCTCACACGAATAGCTTCCATTGCAGTCAATGAAAGCCGTCCATCCCGTGGCAAGTCGCCGTGGATCCGTATCATTGCCAGTGCGACATTCTATGCACTGCGCATGGCGGCGCACAAGCCGGCATATCCACAGAGCAGAGTGAAGACAACATGACAGGTATGCGGGGATCACTGCTGGGGCACAGGGTCTGATTCCGCTGCGAGATCTCAGAGTCGGAATCCGACCTGGACGTGTGTATGCGGCCAAATCCTGATGCAAACTACTGTTTGTATATTAAAACGCTGAATTGACATTTTGATGTGCCTTCTTTTGCCTTTGTGGACACTATAAGAAATAAGTAAGGGCTCATGCCCACAGCCGTCGTGGAATTCCGCCACGGGAGTACCGCCGTGGTAAACAAAATGCACCAGCTAGCGATCACGGAAAAATGTGCGTTTTTCCGTGGTTTCCATTAATACAATAATAATGAAGACCTCCCGTGGTGTAAATCCACGTGAAATAGAACATGCCGCAATTTATTTCCCGCAGCGATAATCTGCTGTAAAATTTCACGTTTCGGCATTGGCAGGTTAGGTTCAATAGAACCTAATTGCTGTGGAATTCTGCCGCAGGAACCGCAGTAAAAGTCAGTTCGTGGGCATTAGCCCTAAGTGTGGCAGGATGATACAGTTTTAATGTGTCGATTCATTTGGTCTTTAGGCCCCAGAATGCACACGAAGACACATTTCCTTTAAGTTAAAGCTACTTTTTAGTTTTTACATACCGTTTGTTCTCTTCAGAGGCAGGAAAAGGGTGTGCTGTCTGCCTGTGCATGTCCAGACCACATCATTGTAGAAAGAGCAACTACACAACCACAGGCACTACATGAAAAACCATAACTTGTAGTTACATTAGTTCTTCCCTACCAGGTTTGGCAGCAGACACTCAGATGTGTGGCTTTAATAACGGGGCTTATATGGCAACCTGGGAATTATAGTGTGAAAGTGAGAGGAAAGCCCCGGAGGCCTGAACATTGGCGTTACCCAAAGTAAATGGGCCACAGGCATGAATGTCCCTGTCCAGGTTTACCCATCGCTTATCCTTCCTGCGATGCTAGAAGAGATGCTCTATAATACATACAGATGTCTGGGACGCCCTACCACCCTGATCCTTAGGTGGAATTAAATGCTTATAGTCCCGCTAGGCATGAGATGCAGCCCAAGCAGAACGAATGAGGACAGATTATAATTGTTTAAAGACGCTCTGAAGACAGATAGGGAGAGCCTGAAGGGGTTAAAGGATCTGAGGCAAGGCATTCATTTTCAAAAAGTGAGTTGAACTTGGGATCAGCTTCGCCACACACTGATGTGACTTTGGGCTAAATCTGGAGGTAACACCTGGGGTACCCTGATTTATACCCTTTCACCCCACCAATTGGAATTTGGTCTTCACAGCAGGTTCCCCAGGCAGATACTTGCAGAAGTAGTCTTAGTTATGTGGCAGCTGAGGCTATACAAGCTGCGGATGTGAACAGAGACATAGACAGGAGACGTAGCTGAGGTCACGGCAGGTAGTGTATTCTCCGGTCAGGGCTGGCAGAACAGTTGCAATATAATAAACAGTCCAAGTCAGAACAGGCAGAGAAAGCGGTCCAATAAACGAAACCGAGGTCAGTGATGGAGAAGTCAGAAGAGCCAGGAACAAGCAGGAGTCAGATAACCAGGAGAGCAGATGACTGATGCGGCTGCCTTCACACTGGCGGTACGGCTCAGTTCAGGGTTTACGTCTCTTTGCTTTGTTTTTTGGAGGAGAGAAATTGAAATAAAATTGATCTTTTTTTTTCCCATATTGATTTCAGTGGGGCTTAAAAAAAACGGAAAGCGAACTTAAAGGCTTCAATTCCATCAGGTTTCCGATGTTTTGGACGAAAAAATAGTACATTCTGCAGTGTTATTTATCCATCCCAAAAAACAGAAAACTGACAGAATGGAAGCAGACGGAAGCCTTTCCATTAGCTTCCCTTTATTTGGAAACCTCATTGAGATCAATAGGGAAGAAGACTGATGTTTTTTTCAGTTTTATTTTAGTTTCTCTGTATAAAAATGCAGCAGAGACGGAAACCGTGAGCTGAGCCATTAGGCCCCCTCAGGCACAACGCTTCTTACAGCGTTTACCGCGGCGTTTCAAATTGCCTTCTCACAGGTATGTATTATAATCCGTGAATCTGTGCCAATGTATATATGTTGCAGGTTTAATTAGGCAGCCGAATGACTAATTGCTAATAAAATGCCTCTGTCCCATTTATCTTAAAATAGATCTCATATAACATAATTACAGTAGATGATGCCAAACACAAATAAAAAGGCTATTTTAAAGTTACTATTAAATCTTTACATATACTCTTTGTCAAACACCTTTAGGGCTTATTCAGATGACCGTATATCGGCTGGGTTTTCACGCCCGGCTGATATACGGTGTCCCTCTCTGCAGAGGAAGGAGGCCGGGCCGGGCCGGGAGCAGTGCACTGAGCTTCCGCTCCTCTCTACTATTTGCAATGGGAGGGGCGGGGCTAAGTTACGGCACTTAGCTCCACCCCATCCCATCCCTCCCATTGCAAACAGTGGCGAGGGGCGGGAGCTCAGTGCACTGCTCCCGGCCCGGCCCGGCCTCCTTCCTCTGCAGAGAGGGACAGTTTTGTCTAAACACAGAATTACATCATTGTGGCGTGATTAGATAAACAGTCTTGCCATCTGAGGTCGTAAAAATGGTTCCACCTCGGCCTATAAAGAGGCTCTCAGAGGCTCCTTGTGTGTAGTGACCTCTTCCTCCATTTGTATAGAGCTTACGACGCAAAGATATTTCATACAGTTTTTAAAGTCTGAGGGGGGCAATATTGAAATGCGAGAAGCTGCATGGTCGTATCGATGAATTGCCATCACCGGCCGTTCTGACCAGACTGTTAGGAGGTGTTGGGACCAGTGGATGTGTGAGGGCACTCAAGGTGACCGAACTCAGGACACCCGCGACAGACTGTCAGTAGAGAGGATTGTCTGATCATCCAACAAGCACGAGCAATGCCAGCTGTTTCGTTGTCTGTCATTCAGAGACAAGTGACACCTTTGTTACAGGCCCCAGTATCGGGGGGGTCTCTCAGGAGTCTGTGGAGCAAAGAGCAGGGGCAGGGGCGTGTCGGAGCGGCACCAGAGGCGCAAGAAAACCAGGGGAGCCTCTGGGGAAGAGCCGCTAGAGGAGCCATCTAGTGGGGAGAAGAGGAAAAAAACAGCAGGTACCGGAGCGGCAGGAGGCCATAGAGTGTGACCGCCAGGAGAGAGGTCCCGACATTGAGCCAGCAGGTGACGTCACCAGGGTGAAGAGGAGCTGTGAAGAAGGGCGGATAAGTCTATTTTGTGTGTCTAAGTGTGTCCAGTCTAAGTGTGCCCAGGTGAGGGGTTTTAAGAGAGCACGTGAGTGTGTAAGAGAAGCAAATCAGCTGTGACTTAGAGTGTGCAGGCAGTGAGAGCGTGTGAGCGGTAAGAAAAAAAATACAACGGAGGACAATGTACGGCTACAAAAGGACCTGGATAAGCTGGGGCTTGGGTCGATAAATGGCAAATGAAGTTTAGTGTTGATAAATGTAAGGTTATGCACATGAGCAGGAGAAACCGATGTCACCAATATACACTAAATGGGGTACAGCACGTGTCAAACACAAGGCCCGCGGGCTGAATCCGGCTCGCCACCTTGTTGAATGTGGCCCGTGAGCATGGCCGGCATCGCATGCTGGCGGCCGCTCACTACGGCAGTGACTACCAGATGGGGGCCGCGGCTCCCCTGACAGTATTCAGTCAGCGGCGCAAATCCCAGACGCACACTGTGACATCAATGTGCACCCGGGATCCCCCTCCCCTGGTTCAGCAAGAAAAGAAGGGAGGAGGCATCCGGACGTGTACACTGACGTCACAGTGTGAACCCACAATCAGCGCCAGGAACAGCAAGCAGAGGAGCAGGGGCACTTCCACGAGGAGGAGGAGGGGTTGAGTATATGGATTTCAGGGGGCGCTATTACTACTGGGGCTGATATAGGGGATACTATTAGTAATAGTGTCCCCTATATCGGCTCCAGTAGTAATAGCATTACTAGAGCTATGTGAGTGTCACTATTACTGCTGATGCCTCTGTGGGGGTCACTATTACTGTGGAAGTCTCTATGGGGGTCACTATTACTTAGGGAGGTCTCTATGGGGGTCACTATTACTGCTATCGCTATGATTCTCCGCTCGTTGACGCCGAAGCTGCGCTTTCCATAGCTACTTTATGGAAAGGGTTCGCTGCGTTACCTGCATGATTGCCGCAGATAACGCAATGAACAATCGCCTGTGGACAGGAGGCCTTCCAATTACAGTCGGCCCTTTGAAGACAACCATCAGGCTGATGTGGCCCTCCGTGAAAATGAGTTTAACACCCCTGGGGTACAGCTAGGGAAAAGTGATATGGAAAAGACTCTGGGGGTACTAGTGGACTGTAGACTTAAAGGGGTTGTCCCGTGCCGAAACGTTTTTTTTTTTTTTCAATAGCCCCCCCGTTCGGCGCGAGACAAACCCGATGCAGGGATTTAAAAAAAAAAAAAACGGATAGTACTTTCCCGAATCCCCGCGCTCCGGTGACTTCTTACTTACCTTGCGAAGATGGCCGCCGGGATCTTCACCCACGGTGGACCGCAGGTCTTCTCCCATGGTGCACCGTGGGCTCTGTGCATTCCATTGCCGATTCCAGACTCCTGATTGGCTGGAATCGGCACACGTGACGGGGCGGAGCTACGAGGAGCAGCTCTCCAGCACGAGCGGCCCCATTCAGAAGGGAGAAGACCGGACTGCGCAAGCGCGTCTAATCGGGAGATTAGACGCTGAAATTAGACGGCACCATGGAGACGAGGACGCTAGCAACGGAGCAGGTAAGTGAATAACTTCTGTTTGGCTCATATTTAATGCACGATGTATATTACAAAGTGCATTAATATGGCCATACAGAAGTGTATACCCCCACTTGCTTTCGCGGGACAACCCCTTTAACTAGAGCAATCAATGCCAATCAGCTGCTGCAAAAGTAAATCAAGTCTTGGGGTGCATTAAAAGAGACATAGGGGGGGTTGGACAAGAACATTATTCTTCCACTGTATAAGGCACTTGTCAGGCCTCACATGGAATACTGCGTACAGTTCTGGTCACCGATGCTCAGGAAAGATGTTACAGTACTGGAGGGGGTTCAAAGAAGGGCAACTAAATTAATAAACGGAATGGGAAGACTGGAATACCCAGAGAGGCTATCAAAAGTGGGATTATTCACCCTGTAAAAAAGACGGCAAAGGGGTGACCAAATAACCATGTATAAATACATTAGGGAACAATACAAGGATCTCTCCCATGATCTGTTTATACCCAGGACTGCGACGGTAACAAGAGGGCATTCTCTACGTCTAGAGGAAAGCAGGTTTCATCACCCACACAGAAGGGGGTTCTTTACTGTAAGAGTAGTGAGACTGTAGAACTCTCTGCCTGAGGAAGAGGTGATGGCAAAATCGGTAGAGGAGCGCTATTTTCAAAGCGTTATGATATTATGGGGTATTGACATTAAAGGAGATGTCCCGCGCCGAAACGGGTTTTTTTTTTTTTTAACCCCCCCCCCGTTCGGCGCGAGACAACCCCGATGCAGGGGTTAAAAAAACCACCCGCACAGCGCTTACCTGAATCCCGGCGGTCCGGCGTCTTCATACTCACCTGCTGAAGATGGCCGCCGGGATCTTCTACCTTCGTGGACCGCAGCTCTTCTGTGCGGTCCACTGCCGATTCCAGCCTCCTGATTGGCTGGAATCGGCACGTGACGGGGCGGAGCTACACGGAGCCGCTCTCTGGCACGAGCGGCTCCATAGAAGACTGCTGAAGACCCGGACTGCGCAAGCGCGGCTAATTTGGCCATCGGAGGCCAAAAATTAGTCGGCACCATGGAGACGAGGACGCTAGCAACGGAGCAGGTAAGTATAAAACTTTTTATAACTTCTGTATGGCTCATAATTAATGCACAATGTACATTACAAAGTGCATTATTATGGCCATACAGAAGTGTATAGACCCACTTGCTGCCTCGGGACATCTCCTTTAAGTGACAAACAGGGTTTTTGATCTGGGTCTTGGAGTCAGGTAGGACCTTTCAAATGTTGACCCAGGGATTATTTTGTTAAAGAGTCGGGAAGAATCCCCCCCCCAAATGGGCTAATTAGCTTCTGCCTCGTTGTTTTGTTTTTTTTAACTTCCTCTGGATCAACAATGTGGGGAGGTGCGGTGGTAGAAACAGGCTGAACTGGATGGACATTGTCTCCCTCCAAACTAACATACGATGTTACTATGTAGTATCTGTCAGAAGTATTTGTAGGCACTTGGATGAAGGATAATTAGTCTCACTGTGCACATTACATATATTTCCTTTGACGCCCACCCACTGTTACTTCTGTTTGCAGTGATGTCGTGAATGAAGAAACTGGATGCTACAGAGTGGAACTGGGTTATTTTCAGCACAAATCCAGGTTTAGTTTGATTGTGTCTGCAGATCTAGGGCTGAGCACCTCAATCCTGCCTTTGCTGCGTAGCAGCACACTTCCCCCACTCATGGTGTGATGGTCTGGGGGGGGGGGGCCATCACATATGACAGTCGGACACCCTTAGTAATGCGCAGAATTAGAGCCTCTGCTTCTGCAATCAAGCAGGAGCAGGTCAGGTCTTTGACTGATAGACACAGCTGAGGACCCCGAGGAGAAGGGAGAAGTGGTTTTTAACCGCTACTGGCTTCTTGTTTTCCGCTAAATAACACTCAATGACAACTATGTACTAAAGAGTACAAGTCGAAGTATTAAACTACGCGACCTGGTGATCATGTGACCACCTGATGCCCCCTGTTACAGCAGAGCTGCAGGGTTCTAGCAGACCCTGATCAGTTCTGCAGTGACTAATGTCACAGCAGGAGGATGTTTTTGCCTGTAACTGGGGCTCCTATGGATGCTCCAGCTACAGTGAAAAAGTGTAAATTGAAAAAAATATATAATGCCAATGACCCACAGAGTTCTTATATAAAATTACAGAATAAAATAAAAAATGTATACATAATAAAAAAGAAAATGACCCACCGCCGACACCAACCAAAACCGTTGCCATATGCGCCCTTTTTTTCTCGCACCACAGCTATGAAACGGAAAAATTGCAGCATGTTCCATTTTGGTGCGAGTCTGGCATGAGAATAGAACATGCAGATGTGTGGTGTTCCGCACACTGCGCAGGATATGGATGGAGCACCCGTGTGCTGTGTGGCGCAAGCTGTGCCCAGGAATGTTGGGTGCAACTCACTCTCGTCCATGTGAATCACCCTTAGTCCGCTCTCACACGTGCGTTACCCAAAAGTTTTTGAACGCATTCTACTGCGTTTGACAGTGTTGTTAAACAGCGCTGTTAAAACGCACGAAAATAGATCGCTAGTCTGCGAAGCCCATTGAAATCAACGGAGGAGTTGCACCGCAAATGCACACGCTTTTCATACACGTGTGAGTAAATATGCAACGCCCGTTGCGCAAACGTGCGCGTCAACGCATTTACACCTATGTGACACCACCTTAGGGCTCCTTCACACGAACGTATTTGCGTACGTACTTGTATGCGCAATACACAGAGAATGGAACCCATTGATATCAATGGGTTTGTAAATGTTTACCGTCTTTGCACGCGATGTCTTGCGCGCGCAAAGAAAAAAAGGACTTGCCCTATTTTCCTGTGCATTTGTGCTGCAAAGGTCCTCGTAGACGTCTATGGGAGGTGCGCAAAATGCACAAGATGCTGCACAATTCTGTGAAAGAACACATTGGACCTCATTGGCCTAAAGAGCCATTTACCGTATTTTCCGGCATGTAAGACGATGGGGCGTATAAGACGACACCCGACTTTTCGTCTTATATGCCGGGAATACAGTGTGAAAAACAAAAAATCAATACTCACCTCTGGCAGCACTGCTGCAGGCTGTCGCTCCTCCGTGCACGCTGGAAGAGCATTGCTTTCTGCCCCGCCTCCAGAAAGCTAATCCTCTGATTGGCTAACTTAGTCTGGCGTTAGCCAATCACAGCCATTCATGACGTGGTTGAATGGCTGTGATTGGACGACCCCCGACTGCAGAGCAGATTTCGGGGGGTTAAAAGGTAGTCTTATACGCCGGAAAATACAGTAAATTGGGATGTGTTCGTCTGCCGCGCGCAAATGACCATGCCCTGTGTGCAAAAAAAGTACATTACAATACGCACACAAATCAACCTCGTTCGTAGCACAAATACACTGCGCTAACGCGTGACCACTGTGAAGCTCACACGACCGCGTGTTTACCGCGTATTACAAGGGCTCTATATATCTTCGTGATATGTGATAAGTCGCAGACAATCAATTACATCGCCTTACGCAGTTCTGTTCACATTACCGTGTCGGAATTGCGTAATATGCGAGCGCACAATTGAATGCAGCATGGTCTATTTTGCCACGTACACATGCAAGATAGCGCCATTGTTCTCTACAGGAGTGTATATTCACATCCCCATACGTAAAGTAATCGCGTACGGATACCGGTACGCATCATGGCTAAGCGACGGGAAATATAAACAAACCACAGGTGTACTGTGCATGGCGGCGTGCGGGAGTGTCCAATCATGCGCAGTACCATTTCGCCGCTATACGCAGGATCATGGCCGGCTCCCCAGCTGCAAACACTGAGGGACCCCTGCAGCATTTTAGGCTTACGTCCGCCTTACTGCAGCCTAATCTGAGAATTTCCCTCATTTTCCACATGTTTATTGTATACAAATGACCACATCTGAAAATAACTCCCTATAAATGGATGCGGTGAACATGGGAATGTCCCCCATACTGTGTGCGTCCCTCCTGGGGGGTTTCAGCAGCTCCATCCTATCTCCAGCTGCATGTAATACACCATAACCAGGAGTGGCCACTAGGGGGCGCGGAGTCACACAGGCGGCGCTCGGGAGTTTTGGTCAGGGACTTTTTTCCTCTCAGGATTTTCCCGCCTTTGGAATGCAGGAAATTCCGTCCGTCTCAGCAGCATGACAGCCTTGTCACCAGCAGCCTCCCCGAGAGGATCCATAGGTCTCTTCACTAGTCAGCTGCTGTTACTCTCCACAGTATACTGTAGGTCAATGAAATAAACGGTCCCCCTACCACTACAAGTCCCAGCAGTACAAGCTCAAGCTGTCTGACAGATTTTACCTCATAATTACAATGCAGCATCACATGTAACCCAGAACACACGGCGCGCGCGGTACACGAGCCGTAGGCATTCATTACAGTTCACACAGAGGTTGTGCTCAGCAGCTCCCCTGCAGGCTGGACGCCGCTACTGCCGATTCCCGGAATAGGATTTCATTCACAGACCCACTCCTATGGAAGGAAACCGAAACTAGGGCTTCTAGGAAATAACTGCAGTGCTGCCTGCCAGATACTGTGTGCTCGGTCTGAAAACTCCCTCATGAAAGTGCAATTAGACTTGTATTTCCAGTTATATATATATATATATATATATATCTCACATCACACAATATAAGGTGTTGTATAATAATAATAATAATCTTTATTTGTATAGCACCAACTTATTCCGCAGTTGTATGCAGAAGTAAATAAAGCCATACAGTAAATTAATGTCTTTGAAAAATGAACGTGACAGGACGGGGGACCCTCAGTCATAACATGACAGGACGGGGGACCCTCAGTCATTGCAGGACGGGGGACCCTCAGTCATAACATGACAGGACGGGGGACCCTCAGTCATTGCAGGACGGGGGACCCTCAGTCATAACATGACAGGACGGCGGCCCTCAGTCATTGCAGGACGGGGGACCCTCAGTCATTAGATGGCAGGACGGCGGACCCTCAGTCATAACATGACAGGACAGCGGACCCTCAGTCATTAGATGGCAGGACGGCGGACCCTCAGTCATTAGATGGCAGGACGGCGCACCCTCAGTCATAACATGACAGGACAGCAGACCCTCAGTCATTAGATGGCAGGACGGCGGACCCTCAGTCATTAGATGGCAGGACGGCGGACCCTCAGTCATTAGATGGCAGGACGGCGGACCCTCAGTCATTGCAGGACGGGGGACCCTCAGTCATTAGATGGCAGGACGGCGGACCCTCAGTCACTAGATGACAGGACGACGACCCTCAGTCATTAGATGGCAGGACGGCGGACCCTCAGTCATAACATGACAGGACGGCGGACCCTCAGTCATAACATGACAGGACGGCGGACCCTCAGTCATTAGATGGCAGGACGGGGGACCCTCAGTCATTAGTTGACAGGACGGCGGACCCTCAGTCATTAGTTGACAGGACGGCGGACCCTCAGTCATTAGATGACAGGACGGCGGACCCTCAGTCATTAGATGACAGGACGGGGGACCCTCAGTCATTAGTTGACAGGACGGCGGACCCTCAGTCATTAGTTGACAGGACGGCGGACCCTCAGTCATTAGTTGACAGGACGGCGGACCCTCAGTCATTAGATGACAGGACGGCGGACCCTCAGTCATTAGTTGACAGGACGGCGGACCCTCAGTCATTAGATGACAGGACGGCGGACCCTCAGTCATAACATGACAGGACGGCGGACCCTCAGTCATTAGATGACAGGACGGGGGACCCTCAGTCATTAGTTGACGGTGGTTTCAGCATATTTCTCTAGCTTCTGTTTGTACACTAAGCATCAGGCGGGCGGCTGCGATGGACCCCTGTGATTCCAGCTGCCATAGTAGCTAATTAACCTTTTTAACACCGTGATCAAAAAATGGGTCTCACACCATGACTTCAGAATTAACCTTGGTGACGCGATCGTGCTTGCGCTAAAAAAATAGGACCTGCTCTATTTTCTGGCGTTTTGCACAACAAAACTGCTGTAGAAGTCTATGGCAGGAGAAAAATTAAGCAGGAGGAAGGGTGCACAAAACACAGTGCAAGAAGGTAGCTGGACCTCACGCAACACCCTTATTACCTGGCTCTTCTAACCTCATGCGCAAATACGCTGCACTGCTGTGAGCGTATTAGTGCTTCCGCTCGTCTGAAGCTGCCCTTGGGGCTCCTTCACACTTGTGATCGCGATATCACCGCGAAGAAATCGTGGTAAAATTACATTTTTGTTCAGCGATGATTTTTCTTGAGAATATCGCATTGCTGCCGCGCAAGTTTCCAGCGTGATAGACAATAAGAGTTTCTAATGTTAAAAATGCATTGCACAAATATCGCAAGTTTGTGCACTGTGATGCGATTAATCGGAGGCTTCGTAGGGAAAGATGGGCAAGAAACAAATCGCAAAACGCAGAAAGATAGAGGCAGGCGACATGGCAGGACAGTAAACGGCAAATAGGAATGAAACCATTGAAAATCATGGGTTTTATAATTCTGCGTTTTCTAGCACTCTCGCATCGCTCAAAAATTGTGCAATTTTCTTGCAAGTGTGAAGGCACCCTTAGGGCTCCTTCAGACGGAGATGTTTGCGCGCACAAGATTGGTGTGTACAAAACACTGAGAATAGACCCGATTGATTTCAATGGCATCGCTCTAATTGGTGCGCTGTGCGCTTGCAGATTTTGCTCGTGCAAAAAATAAGACTTGTTCTGTGTTTTAGCAAAACTTCTGTAGAAGTTGATGGTAGGAGCGAAATTACACAAGAGGAAGGGTTTAAAGCAGACCTGGGCAAAGCACGGCCCGCGGGCCACATCCGGCCCGCTGAATAGCTCGGACCGGCCCGCAAAGAGTGTCCTGGTGACTCACCAATGAGTCCGGTGTCAGCAACGGGAAGCAGCGAAACTAAGGCCTCATGTCCACGGGGAAAATCGGGCCCGCTACGGATTCTACATGTAGAATCTGCAGCGGGTCCCTCCTGCCCCGCGGACGTGAGCGCTGAAAATAACAATAAAAAGGAATTTACCTATCCGTAGCGGGCGGCGAAGCTCTGCTCTTCCTCATGGCCGGATCTTCTTTTTCGGCCGGCGGATGAATTCCTTACGCCGGCGGCACGTCGCCGGCACGTCGTCGACGTGCCGCGCGCATGCGCCGGGCACATCCGCCGAGCCGAAGCAAGGGAGATGCGGCCGTGAGGAAGAGAAGAGCTTCGCGGCCCGCTGCGGGTGAGTAAATCCTTGAAATTCCTATTTTAGGTCTCCCGCGGATCCGCACGAAAATGGAGCATGGTCCAGATTTTTTCATGCTCCATTTTTTTTAAAATCCCTTTTATTGACGATCCGCGGGTATTTATCTACCCGCGGGTGGTCAATGCATCCCTATGGGGTGCGGATCCGCGCGCGGGAGATCCGCTGCGGATTTTAAATCTCATTTTGCCCGTGGACATGAGCCCTAAGTGATGCCACTGTAACTTCTGAGTGGAGATGGGAGTGCTCCTTACCGCTCCCCTCTCCATTGGCAGAGACGGGGGCCGCGCCGTAAAACGGGGTGAAACACCGGGTGTTCACCGCGCCGTATTACAGCGCCATTCATTTTCAATGGCGGCCGTATTCTGGCCGCAAATCGGGCGGCTGGAATACGGCCCCATTAAGGCAATGTGCATGGAGCCTTCGTATGTTGGTCTGGCCCTCTAAAACCATTCCAATTTCTCATGTGGCCCCATGGGAAAATTAATTGCCCACCCCTGGTTTAAAGGATAGCTGGACCTCATGCAATCCCCTGATTACTTGGCTCTTCAAACCTCATGCGCAAATAAGCTGCGCTGCGGCGAGGGTATTTGCGCTAAAGCTCGTCTGAAGCCGCCCTTATGCAGATATTCCAGTTCCACTCTTAGGGCGCCCACCCACTGGCGATTTTTTTTTCTTTGCGTTTTGCGTTTTTTCTCAAGAGCAATTAGAATTGAATGTACTCCTGTCCACTGGCGTTTTTTTTTGCGTTGCGTTGCGTTTTTTAACATAGGAACTGTCAGTTGCATATGTGTCCTTATTTTTCTCCTAATGCACCCATGAAAGTCAATGGAAATTAATGGAAAAGCCGTGAAAACGCGGCAAAAAACGCCGCGAAAACGCTGCGTTTTTCACGCACGAAAATCGCAAACGCCAGTGGGTGGGCGCCCTTAGGCCTCATGTCCACGGCTAAATTTTAATTTAAAATCCGCAGCATTTTTCCCGCAGCGTGATCCGCGCCCCATAGGGATGGATTGGACACCCGCAGGTAGTTAAATACGTGCGGATGTCATTTTCCCCTGAGGCGCGGATTGCGTGTGCGGGAAAACACCTGCAGCATGCTCCATTTTAGTGCGGGTCTCCCGCGGGGACGGCTCCCGCAGGCTTCTGTTGAAGCCTATGGAAGCCGTCCGGATCCGCGGCACACCCGCACCTGAATTTCTGCTCTCCGGCGCGGGAGAGCAGGAGTTCCAAAAAAAATGGAGTGCCTGGCGCACATCCACCGGGCCAAAGAAAGAAGATCCGTCCGCGACGGAGGGAAGATCCGCAGTGTCCGGACAGGTAAGTTTAATCTTCTTTTTAGCCTCATGTCCGCGGGAAAGGAGGGACCCGCTGTGGGATTCTGCATGAAGAATCCGCGGCGGGCCTGATTTTCCCCGTGGACATGAGGCCTTAGAGTGCAGGCACATGGACGATAATTCTGTCCAAAAAGACAAAAATAGCACCTAGTCATTCGAATGGGCGTATGCACATGGGCTTTTTTTTAGGGCTTAAGGCCCTTTTAGACACAACGAGAATCGCTGAAAGCCGTCTTTAGAGTGATTCTCGTTCTGTCTAAATGCAGGGACATCGTGCAGTTTTCGTGCACGAGTCGTTGATTGCTGAATTCTAGCTTGCTAGAATTGAGCGATCAGCTGTTATCAGTGGAGCTGGCTGTTATCAGCCGGCTGCACTGATAAGATTCTCTGTGCCTGTGTCCAGCGGGGCACGGGCTGTAAGTGCAGAGAACACTACAGCTGTTTGCATATGCAAAGCAGCTGTATTGTTCTGTTAGCGGGCGCGTCTGTGTCTGGCTCCGGTTGCATATTTTTTCCATAGTAAATTAGCTACTATAAAGTATGCAAAGATGATCGCTCAAAACTGTCACTCAAACTGTTGTTTGAGCGACTTTTGAGCGATCATCTATCAGTGTAAATGGGGCTGTATGCACAACGTATTTGTACATAAACGAGGTTGGATGAGGTTGATTTGCATGCATGTCTGTGCATAGTACTCTAGTCTTTACACACGCAGGGCCAGTTTACAGGCACATCACACACCCTTTCCGTTAATTAAAAGGCTAATTCACCTAATAAGGTCCTGATGTGTTCTTTTCCCAGTGTTTCAGGTTTCCCCTTGCCTATTTGCACACTTCCCATAGACTTCTATGGGAGCCTTTATTGTGCAAAAGGCAAAAAGATAGAGCAGGTCCTATTTCCTTCCTGCCTGTGAAATTCACGTGCAAAACACGCTGATGAGAGCCAACCCACTGAGAGTAAATGGGTTCTATTCTCTATGTTTAGCTGCACAAATTTTTGCACGCAGAAATACCTGCGCAAACATGGTCATGTGCAGAAGCCCTTAGAGGAAAGGTCCAAGTAAAAATAAATCGCAGCATGTCCTGTTCTTGTCTGATTTTCAGACTAGAATCGCACATGCTAACGGGCAGTGTTCAGCACATCAGGCAGTACACGGAAGGGATGTCTCAGTGTTGTCTAATGCCACTTACACCTGATAATCTCGGGCCCAATCACCTGTGTGCAAGAAGCCTTAGGTGCCTTTCATGTGGGACAGAGCCTCTGCTCCATGACGCCCGTTCCCCTGCTCAGGGCCATGTTGCCGCTGGCCATGCATTTGTTCCACCACCTGGACGGCCAGCTGGCCGGCGGCTGACTGCTGCGTGCCGGCAATTTCCGTAGCCTCTCGGTTCCCTGCAGTCCGATCCACCCTGTCACTGCTGCAAAACTACACGATCGGCACGCTCATTCTGCTCCGCCGGCCGAACAGCCAGGCGGCAACTGCCGCAGCCTCTGCTTTCCCTGCCGGACGCTCCTTCGCTCAACCAGTGCCAAAGTGGCCGCTGGGCACGCATGTGCTGCTCCACGGCCACGACACCTGGCCGACCGCTGACTCCTCTCTGCTACGTCCCAGCTGCGCTGAATGCTTAGTGGCCTTGCAGGGCCTACAGGCCAAGCTGATAAGCAGCCAATCACTCACAGGGGGCGTCACCCCTCTGTCAATCTTGACTCCACCAGGACTTCTTGGTGGCATCAAGATACACTAATACCGAGTTGTGCTTATAGCACTGTACTTTTTGCGCACGAAGGGCCAGTTCACACATTCACGCAAGACACCCCTTTCGTGTGTTCTTTTCCCAGTGGTCTCTGACCTTTCACAAGGCCATACATCTTGATGTAAATAGTTCTACAAAGTGTATGAAACAATAAGATCACATATTTACTTCTGGTATGTGGCTCCAACCCTCACCTCACTGCAGACCCAGGTGAGTGGGCCTTTACTAACATTAGTTGAGTCTAGACCGCACCCTAAAAAAGCCCATAACATTATCCCTCCTCCACCAAATTCCACAGTAGATGCCATACAGTAGCATTCTCTGGCATTGGCCAAACTCAGATTTGTCCATCCAACTGCCTGCTAGTGGAATGTGATCACTTTGGAGAATGTGGTGATTCAGTCTTGTGTGCAGCAGCTAGACCGTGGAAACCAATTTCAAGAAGCTCCTCACGCACAGTTCTTGCGTTGGTGTCTGTAGTGAGTGATGCAATGGATAGGTAATTTTTACATGCCATATGCTTCAACATTCGGCCGTGTTCTGTAAATTTGCGAGGTCTGCCAGTTCATGGTCGAGCAGTTGTTACTCCTAGATTCTTCCAATTCTGGACATATCTGTAAAAAAAAAAAAAAAGTTACATAACATAAACAAAAAAAAACTAACAAACAGGCCTAAATGAGTGGCAGACTGGTAGGGAGGGAGTGAAGACGACCCTGCCTGTGAGGGTATATGGTCTACAAGGGAAGGCGGAGGGAGACAGTAGGTGAATGTAGGAGCTGCTCATAGGGTAGGCTGGTGGCAGCAGGGTTACTGTAGGCTGTTTTTTTCAATTGATTTCCACTCGAGTCCAGTAAATCGCGTATTGTCATAGCATGCTATGGGCTGGATTTGCAGGGGTCACCAGCGGAGACAGGGTTGAATTCGGTCACAACCTGGTCATGTGTAGGCGGCCTTACACAACAGCTTGGATGTTTTGGTGTAAATGTAAATGAAACAATGGCCTGCAAGGAGTAATTCCCCAGAGGAAGCGTTGCTTCAGCAGACCTGCGACCTTTGTGGTATAAGTCTTAGTTTCAGAAGGAATCCCTCCCACTCTGTTGGAAACTAAAATACCTAAACACTTTTCAGTGAAGGCACCGCCTGCCTGCAAAATAGTCCCATAATTAGACAACATGCGTTCTGACAGTTATCAGTGTCTGTGTTGTGGTATGTACAATAAATCTTGACAGATCCAATTAGTTGGAAGGAAAAGAATGCATTGTGGACTTCAGATATAGGAATACAGTTACTGATACAGGAACAGATGCAATTAGGGAAAGGACCTTGAACTCGGAGAGCGTGTGGGCCCTTCCTTTCCTGCTGCGGATGGTCAATAAAAGGGATTTTTTTAAAAATGGAGCATGAAAAAATCTGGACCATGCTCCATTTTCATGCGGGTCTCCCGCGGGGACGGCTCCCGCGGGCTTCTATTGAAGCCTATGGAAGCCGTCCGGATCCGCGGGAGACAAAAATCAGATTTTACTCACACGCTCCGTTTCTTCTCTTCGCCGCGGCGCCATCTTCTCTCAGTCGCGGCCGGATCTTTTTTCTTCGGGACGGCGCATGCACGGGGTACGTCACCGATGTCATCCTGTGCATCCGCCGAGCCGAAGAAAGAAGATCCGGCCGCGACGCAGAGAAGATGACGCCGCGGCGAAGAGAAGAAACGGAGCGGGTGGGAGGTGAGTTTATTCTTATTTATTCTTATTTTCAGCCCTCATGTCCGCGGGGCAGGAGGGACCCGCTGCAGATTCTACATGTAGAATCCGTAGCGGGCCTGATTTTCCCCGTGGACATGAGGCCTAAGGCCCATTCACACCTATATTAGGGCTTTCACTCACAATTCAATTCAGAAAAAAACACAATTCAGCATTTCCATTTTTTCCTTTTTCATTTCAATGGCTTTTCAAAAAAACAAAAGGTTTTACGTTTTTTTTTTTTTTTTAACCAGAACAAGTAGCACTGCCAACTACGAATAGAACAGAAGATAACTAAAAAGCATTCGATTTTCTTTTTTAAAGCCATTGAAATCAATGGCTTTATTCATACCAGCATATATCGGCCGCTGTATTCACGGCCGGCCAATATACGCTGCCATCTGATGCATTGGAGTCCAATGCATCAGATCAGATGGGCGATTTTAGGCAGCATAAAAGTGCCCGGCTAAGATACCCCATTTCAGACGGGTGCTTTTACGCTGGGCAGGAAAGGTAGTCCTGAAACTATCCCGTAATGAATACGGCCGCTGCCATAGACTCTTATGGGAGCCAATGACAGCTGCTGGAGAAGGGAAGTGGGAGGGAGTTCAGCTGCCTGTCTGCTAAACTTTCACTCCCTTCCCTCCTTCTCTCCACCCCTTGCTAGTTGCTAAGCCCCAGCCCCGTCCTGCTCCCTTCCATTGCTGGCAGCCGACAAGGGGTGGAGAAGGGGCGGGAGCTCCCGCTCTGTCCCGCCCCCTTTGCTTGCCGAGAGGGGGCGGAAAGGGGAAAGGCAGTTTAGCAGCGTATATGCGCCGGCAGGTGAACATAAAAACACCTACGCCCTTGTAAAAGAGCCCGTAATTCCATTCTTTTGCTCCAAAAATTAAATGGAGTTGTGACTGAAAGCCCTAACGCAGGTGTGAATGCTGCCCTGGGCACTGCGGATCAATCTACCCCCTTTATGGTCAGTGGCAAACTAATGTAAGGGCTTGTTCAGATGAGCGTATGCATTAATATGTTCATCTGTACAAAACGTATATTCGCATGAATGAATTGAGGAGATGGCAAGAAGCAGGCTGATACATGCCAGCTAGCCGATCGATCCTTTTGCCTGTTCACACGTTTGAATGTAACACCCTTCCTGTGGCAGTTAAATGCCTAATTTGGGCCAGCTGTCGTCTTTTCCCACTGTTGTAAGCAGACTTCTGCTCCAAATACACAAATGTTTGGAGCGGAAACCTCTGCGCTGTCCTCCCATGTAGTGGCTAGCGATTGTAACTGCAGGCCCGGCACCCATTGATTTCAATGAGAGCAGTGCCTGCACTTACAAGCATCGGGCAGAGGCTTCCGCTGCAGCCTCTGTTATTGCGTCGCTGACACCCTGCGTCTGCACAGCTGATCTGTCGGGGCCCTGAGCGACGGACCCCGGCCGATGAACTATTGATGACCGATCCTAAGGGTAGGTCATCAATAGTATTTATGCCTGGAACACCCCTTTAATCTTAACAAAAAGCCCCCATTTGCATCCAACTGCTTTACCACCATGTACAGATGCTTCATAGATGCTACGCAAGGGAGACAGGCTTAAAGCCTTAGGGACCTCTCATACTAGAAGGAATATTCCGCAATGGCATTATGGAATATGCCGTCCTTGAATTCCGTACCAAAATCTGTAGATTAGCAGTGCAGATATGGGTACTGAATATTCTGCAGGAAGGCATATTCTGCAGTGCTGCTGTGGACTATCACTTCCTGTGAGAAAGGTCTCTCAAAGGGACTGTCAGCTGGAACACGCTGTCCAAACCGCAGGCATGATGTTCTAGAGAAGGAGCAGCTGAGCAGACTGACATGTAGTTTATGGGGAACATTCAGTGGAACTTGTATTATATTCATTTATACGTGAAAATCAGTGAAGTAGCGGCATAACATTTACACAAATCAACCTGTCGGGTGAACTGCCAAACAATCGCAAATGTGAACAAACAGACCGATGCTACAATCAGTGAGCCAATCAGCGCCCGATACAGAACACATTCCATCAGCCAATAGTGTGCCCTGTACAATCTCGTGTTGGCAAGCACTAGTGGTGTACTGTATTTCCTGTATGTACCGCAAAATTCCACGATATAGTGAAAAACTCAGCAAAAACAGAATTATATATGGTCTATCTAAAATCTGCGATGCACTGAAGCCGCAGTCATTGAACTGCGATATATGGAGGGACCGCTGTACTCAGAACCCCCTTTAAGACATATTCTTGATAAACATCTAAAAGCTATGCTATAAAAGCTAAGGCTCAATGATACTGTGTCAGTGCCCCACATGACATTGCACAAGCCTTGCCTCTACACACAGGATATACAGTAGGCTCAGAGATTCCTGCAGTGTTTGTCAGCTGAGTATAAGAATAGCCTCTGCTTTATAGAAGGCAGCCTGACTTATAAGAAACCGAACCACTACCAGGTAGAGGCGTCAGTCAGGATGCACACTGCTCACACAGATGCAATCACCATAATTCACCCCCCACTGCAGATTAGATCTGTTCGCCAAATTTACAAATGTTTAGCTTGTGAAAAATACGGAAACAACAACAATATATCTCAACACAACCGGAGGGGGGGGGGGGGGGGGGGAGTCTCACACGAACGGGGAAGAGGATCCGCTGCAAAATGCAGGCATTGAAAGGTATGAACTTTTGACTTTTTTTCCTTCACACTCATGGATGCAAATTGCGTATTTTGCAAGCAGAAGAAAAATTCCGTCACGCTCTATTTTGCTGCGGACTCCACGCAAACGGCCCCCATTGAAGTCAATGGAGCCGTCCAACCAGCAGCCCATATGCAATTAACATTACATATGTTCTGTGGGTACCAGTGTCATCACTTAGAGATGGCGCGGGAAATACAAGCAATGAAAGAAAAAACTGTACTGCACATCCGCGATACGGAGGAGTCAGGTACGCAGGGTGACCTTATACTGTATAAAAAGGGGTTTCAGCAAATTCAACACAAAATGCCAGTTTTGATGAATACTGCAATCTCATTATTATGTAGCCCCTCCATGACAAGTGTCTTAGTACTGAGCAGAGTGTTGTAAGGTCCAATGGCATCCAAGCTTCAGCTTCCTCACAGAAGGCATGATGTTTTCTCCTAGGATTTCCTGATACTTGACCGAATCCATCTTGTCCTCCAGAAGCTGTAGGTTTCCAGCGCCAGAGAAAGCAACGCCATGCTTACTGTAGGCAGGGGGTTTCAGCATATTATGCATCATTCTTCCTCCTGAAGACATACCGCTGATCCGCAAGTCTGAAAAGTTTTAAGTTTGTTTTAACAGAACAGAATCTCAATAAAATGCCAGACGAAAATCGCGACCATCTGTAACATTGGATTCCAATGCATCCGTTCATATGGGCGATTTTTCGCCTTTTATGCGTGGCCTTGAAAAGATAGGACTTGTCCTATCTTTTTGCCGGAAAATGTAGCCAGTTCCCATAGACTTCTACGGAAGCCTATGAGAGCCGTCAGAAAAGGGGAGGGAATTTAGCGGCGTCTCGCGTTGCTAAGGTCCCTACCCTTGCCAGCAGCTCCCATAGGCTGTGGAGAGAGGAAAACTAGCATGGCAAGTGCTGCTAAAGTCCCCCCCATCTTTTTGCCGGCAGCTCCTACAGGCTTCTATTCCCCCCCAGCTGACAGAAATCCGGATTGCAGCGTATATACACCGCAGCCAGCTGTCTTAATGGGCGAGAAAACGTGAGATTTAGCAGCGGCTTGGTCACAACTTTCTATTGCTCGTGCAATTTTCGTCCGTGTGAAAAGCCCTAATAAGGCCACCTGCAGACAGGCGGAAATTCCGCGGCGGGATTTCCGCCGCTGGAAGCTGCCATCGGATTGCGTTAACAAACGCAATTCTAGGCAGACAGACGCGATTTCGCGCGGCAAACAGATCGCGCCATGCTCTATTTCTGTGCGGGGCTCGCAGAGACACTCACCGGCCGCCGGCACATGAAAGAGCCGGGGCCACAGGAGAGGTGAGTGCCCGCGCTGCTCTCTGCAGACGCTCAGGTCGAGTCCCGCTGCGAGAATTCTCGCAGCTGGATCCGACCCGGCCGTCTGTAGGTGGCCTAAGGGGGGTTGAATAATTCTGAGACTGCAGCAATCCTTAAAAGTGGCATCTTTGTGTTGAATGTGGAGCCCGCAGCAGAATCCGACCCTGCCCACACATACCTGTCCGGGTCCTCTTTTTTCTGTACTGCGGATGTGTGCAATACAGTTTTGTTTTTTTTTAAACTCCTGCTTTCCTGCGAACTGCAATTGTGGACGGGCCGCGGATCGGACGGCTTCTATTGACTTCAATGGAAGCCGTCCATCCTGGAACCGTACTGACATGGAGCATGCTGCGATTTGTTCTCTGAATCAAAAGATCCGCAAATCAAATCCGCATGCTTTAGTTTAGGTGCGGATGCCCATGTTTCCCGATGGGCGGCTTGAATTGCGGATCTTCCGCATGGGTGCCCCCTGCGAATTCTGCAAAGCAAACCCTATGGGTCGGACGGCTTCCATTGACTTCAAGGGAAGCCATCCTAATGGAATCCGCTCAAAAATAGAGCATGCCATGATTTTTTCCTTCACGAGCAGAAAATTGCAATTGATTTCCGCTCAGGTGCAGGAAAAAACGCCTTTCCATTGGATGTTATGGGTAACATTTGCTGCGGAATCCAGGGGCGGACGCCTGCCCCAGATACCGCAATGCACATATGCCCATGAGACGGCCTTTCCTTTAATCCCTTCCTGTCTTGTATGTCCAGTCCTGGCTTTGGTGAAAAACTGTTTCCAAACCTACATCAATAACTTCATCGGTGAGTCCGGCCTTTTAATGTCATGCTCTTAAATATACAGTTTCTACAAACATGGTTCCCCTTTGCCTCAATGACTCACATAATTCCCATCAGTCCGTTCAGCCTCCTGACATACAGTATAATTCACATCATAATTGGATCTTCTCTCATCTAGTAAACCGCACTCTTACTTGATCTGCCGGCTACACTTCCTCTATTGTGCCTCTGTGGGTGTCACTTCCATCTTATCCTTATTCCTAGGCAATATCTCAGCTTGTTACTTCTAAGGCCACTTTCAGACAACCCAAATAAACGTTTATTTTAATTATCACAATACAAAGGGCTAATGCCGCGGACGGATTTCTGCCGCCATGTATGCGGCATTGCCCCGCAGCTATTAGGTTCTATTGAAGGTAATGGCTCAATGTTCACGCTGCGGAATTTCGCAGCATGAAATAAACTGCAGCATGTTCTGAATGTAGTTTTCTACACAGGAATACGCGCTGCCGGCTTCCATTGTAGTCAATAAGCCGGTCGCCATGCTATACTCCTGCTGTAGCACAGCGGAAGTATCGTGTGTGTATATGCGGCCCCACCCACCGCCCGCCGTGTCATATGACACTGCTAGTGCATCATGTGCTGTACTGCGCATCCATGCGGGACGCTACAGAGGATCCGGAGGGGTGAGTATGGGGGTTTGGGGGGGCTGTGGCGGACTCCGCTGCATTATTCCGCTGGCGGAGTCCATCACAGCTGTGGGCATATGCCCAAAGACCCAGAACTCCAACTATTCAGGGGAAGCAAAGATGGATCATCATAGAACCCTAAAGAATTGCCGAGTGCCCTTATTCTAGCCCCTGCAGAATATTACAGCCATATGACCACGTACGATACAGCATTGGGCTATTAGTGCTCTCTGTACCCTGCTCCCCTGAAAATAAGACATACCCTGAAAATAAGACATAGCATGATTTTCCACAATTTTTGAGGATGCAAAATGATTTTTCAGGCTTTTTGAGGATGCTTGAAATATAAGCCCTACTCCAAAATTAAGCCCTGCTAACAGTTAATTTAAAAAGTCAATTTAAATAGTGTCCAGGCAGCTATACATGTAAAAAAGTTAAACCTTTTTGAACAAAAATTAATATAAGACACTGTCTTATTTTCGGGGAAATACGGTAGTTTCTAACATCTAGAGGAAGCTTTATGGCATAAGTAACATTGGACACTATCAACAAAAATGTTATGCCTTCAAATTAAATCATCGATAAACATTAACCCCTTCCCGCTCCAGGACGTACATTTACGTGCTGGAGCGTCGGGGTATGTATGCAGAGAGGTTGTGGGGCGACCTCTCTGCATACAGCACGGACGTCAGCTGTTTACTACAGCTGACACCCGCGGGCAATAGCCGCGATCGGCCGTTCGCAGCTATTAACCCTTTAAATGCCGCTGTCAGTTCTGACAGCGGCATATAAAGACCCCGTGGTCCCGTACGCCCCCGCGTGGTGAGATCGGGGGAGCCGTGCAGGTGTCATGGCTGCCGGGGGCCTTCTGAAAGGCCCCAGGGCTGCCTTGAGAGACTGCCTATCAAGCCATCCCCATGGGGTGGCTTGATAGGCTGCCTGTCAGAATGCAGTATGACGTAATGCTATAGCATTACATCATACTGCAAGAGCGATCAAAGTATCGCATATTGTAGTCCCCCTGGGGGGCTTAAAAGAAAAGTGAAAAAAAAGAGCAATAAAGTTTTTTTCATTGTAAAAAAAAAGTAATAAAAGTTTGAATCACCCCCCTTTTGCCATATCTATAATTAAAAAGTCTAAATAATAAAATAAAAATACATATCTGGTATCGCCGCGTCCGTAAAAGTCCGATCTATCAAAGTAGCACATTATTTACCCCGCACGGTGAACATCGTCCGAAAAAAAAAATAAAGGACACAAGAAATGCACTTTTTCAGTCACCCTGTCTCCCAGAAAAAACGCAATACAAAGCGATCAAAAAGTTGTACGTATTCCAAATCAGGTACTATCAGAAACTACAGGACATCCCGCAAAAAATGAGCTATTGCTGAACTACGTCGACGGAAAAATAAAGAAGTTATTGCGCACACAAGATGACCGCAGAAAATAATTGGGAAAAATTAAAGGTCTTTGAAAGTAGTATAGTAAAAAAAAACTATACAAGTCTGGTATCGTATCTATTGTATCTATTGAGGAAACATGCTGGAGGCTCCCATAGACTTCCATTGGCCGGCCTCTGCTCAACCACGTGGCGTGCTTGGGAAGCCCTCTCCAACATTTCTGCCGTGGCGTCCCTGCGATTACCTGCAAACTTTATTGCGTCCTGACAGGTGGCTGCGCAATTGTTTTTTTTATTTTACACATGTACGTGCGTATTGCGTGCAAATTTGTGCACCGCCATAGACTTCTATGGGGACCTTGGTGCGCAAACGCACACTAAAGGTGGTTTCACACGTCCAAAAGTGCAAAAACGCACGATAGTGCGACCCTGACAGTGCATGTTTTACTGTGCTTTTGCCGGGGACCGTTAACATCTGCGCAGGTTGTACCCGCTCCGTGACTGAAAAGGGCTTAATTAGTCCCCATTGTTATCGATCTCCCTGCAACATTGTGTCGTTCAAAAATAGAGCAGGTCGCGGGTTTTTTTTATTCTCAGCGTAATGCGTGTGCAAAGACGTGCACAAATAATACGTCCCGCGTGCAGCCGCCCCTGGCACACTCCGCAGACTGGCACACACAATGCCCACCTACAGCCTGCGCTCTCCTCTGGTGACAGGAGGTAAGAGAGGAAGAGCGGAGCTGTAAACGTGAGTTGTGTTGCTGCGGCTGCCGGAGAGTGTGAGGACACCAGCCGGGCCGCCCGCGGGGGGAGGAGGAGGAGGCGGACGGGACTTCCCCGCTCATACAGTTTCTAAACAGCCTGATTTCCCCGAAATGATGCCGCGCTGTGACATCTCCGGCGGCCAATAGGGGCGCCCTATCCGCTCAGGGCGTGTTTAGTCAGCTTATAATATACCTGGGGATCCCAGGGTGACAGCGAGCCAGACGGCACATTACAGGAGTGAGGAGACAGCGCAGGACTAACACAGCTCGGCTGCACCGAGGAGCATCAGGTAACCGCTGCAGCCAGCGTTCTATCTCTATATACAATGTCACACTAGATCTCATTCATAGGGAATGCTTCTTCATCAGCTCTGTGCAGGGAATGGGCGATGTGTGCAGACTGCTGGGGTGCATTAGTCAGAGCAGCCCTGCAGCAGCGTGCACTGCTGGTCCCTGCAGGGGGGCGATGTGTGGCTGTCAGCTACTGGACATAGTAGAGGCTGCAGGCTGCGCGCACGAGGAAGTTCACCCAGCAAAAACAAGGGAAGTTTTGGATGAAGTGGGCGGGGAGCTGTAGTGCCGCGTAGGTGACACCAGGTGGCGCTGGTACTCTTGAGAAGCCTTTTCTGCGCTGAGGTCCCTGTCCTCGCAGACTGTACATGGAGTATGAGAAGGCAGATATCAGTCTGCGCTGCAGGGTTAGCAATCAGAAAAGGAAACAAATAAAAATGTATTTACTAATTATGTGTGCATGTTAGTATATATTTTTGCTCCCCTGTGCATGATGCAGTATACTGACATGCAAGTTTCATTGCATAGAAACAAAATTAAAATCTATTTGGATATTATATAGTTAAATGGACTGATCCAGCACTGTATCTCAGTACTGGTGATACTATCCTGTAATGCATCCATGACTTCCTATTCAAGCACGCTATTGTTACTGGATTGATTGCACCCTGTATGTCATCATGTATCTCTCTCATTCACCTATACATTATAGTAGTTTACCAAACTCCCTATAATGTGGAATAAATGACTGTGAACATGCTGTATCCTGGTGGCCAAATGGGAAGTTAGGAAGCTCTCCTAAGTATTTGTTGCTTTCTGGCTGAACTCTGGGGTTGGCGGTAAGCAGTCACACTAAACCAGGTCAGCACCAATCAGGCGGCACTGACAGTTGCGTGCAGTAGTTATCTGCTTCCAGGCTTGACACAGCGATATCAGGTTTCAGAGTCGCTGTTTGCATACAGCTCTAATAATAGCAGGAAGAAATCTCCCTTGCATTCTGTTTGGAATTATGCAATCGGCTTGGTTATAGTCCCGTGAGAGCGTTCTGTTAACGGCTTGTGTGTGTGATCTTGTAAGTTATACCCATTGTGAAATGTACAGTTCTGGCCGGGTGAAATGGTCATTGTATTTGGACAGCAGTAAGCGGAATTCTTTGGTCTGTTGGAAAATAATTCATTAGGTCAAAAGTGCCCTCCTAAAACATTCAATTGTTTCTAAGTCCAAGTGCAGCCCGGCTGTATACAGCATCTCAGCTGCAGCATGGACCGGCACCATGTTCACACATGGTAGGTCTTGTTTTTTTGCAGAATATGCAATTTTTTTGCAGAATTTTCTGCAACTCTTACATACTTTTGAATGAAGTTTGTGAAAAAACACCCCCATCCCAATCTGTCAGAAATGAACATGTTTCTATACTTCCTGAATGTAGATTGTAGGTTTCAGGGACACAATGTGAGCTGTGGGAAGATGAAATAATGCAGTCACATAGTTATCTGTCTAGTGCAGACAATGCAAAAGTGACAGTTGGAATACTGAAGGTGTCAGCACAATGCTGCAATCTACCAATCTTACAGTTGTGGAAGGAAAACTGTTCTAACTCGGATGTTGTGTTTCCATAGAAAAATGCCAGTGACACGTTTAAGGATGAGGCCATGGCTGGAACAGCAAATTCTGTCCAAGAAGATCCCTGGTCTTCAATGGGTAAACGAGGTAAGATAGCTGGCCAGAAACTCCTTAGCTACATATACTTGTGTACACGTCTTACAGCCATTTGATCTTGGAGTGATTGTGATTTTACTCTTAATCTCAGACTTTGTTTCTTAATTCTTTCAGGATGAGGGACTTTTCCAGATTCCCTGGAAGCATGCTGCACGGCACGGCTGGGATATTGAAAAAGATGCTTGTCTCTTCCGTAGTTGGGCTATTCATACCGGTAGGTTTCAAAGTGCACGTTTACTTGAGCTTACAGCCTAGGGACTCTACAGACTCTTATCAAGTAATTACTTTATAGTAGTTGTGGCGCTAGAACGAAGGTCATGGTGTAGAGGAGTTTCAGAAAGAGCGTTTGGGATGTCAAAAAACTTTCATTCAGTAGTTAAAGTGGTTGATGGTTAAAGTGGTTGATGGTTATCAGTAGTTGATCGGCTGGGATTCAGCACAAAGGACCCCAGCTGATTGAGCAGAAGCTGCTGCTCCGCTCCCTGTGTAGTGGTTGGCACTTGTAACTGCAGGCGCAGCTCCCATTCATTTTAATGAGACCCTAGCCTGTAGTTACAAGTGCCAACTACTACACAGGGAGCAGAGCAGCAGTTTCCGCTCCGATCCTTGTGTTGCAGTGCTGATAGCAGGTGCCCAGAGTCCCAAGTGGTGGACCACAGCTGATCAGCTATTAATGACTTATATGTCATCAATAGTATTTTTCTGGAAAACCCCTTTAATAACTCTGTCAAATCTGCAGTGTAGCCCTTGTGATTTAGCTTAATTTGGTCAGTCTTATTTGTCCTGTATTTATACTATAACTGTCACAGTTTGCATTCAGCTGCTCAAAGTATTGGCTATTTTTTTTTTCATATAGGAAAGTTTAAAGTTGGCGAGAAGGAACCTGATCCAAAGACCTGGAAAGCAAACTTCCGCTGTGCAATGAATTCTCTTCCCGATATTAAAGAAGTGAGGGATAAAAGTATATATAAAGGTTCAAGTGCTGTTAGAGTCTACAAGATGCTGCCCGCTCAAGTAAAGACAGATAAGAAAGGTAACGGCCAGAACCAGCGATTGTTATACTGTACCTCCTGTTTCCATTATTAGTGTTTTTACATTACTATATTAGTCTGCAGCTCAAACCATTATCTAGTTAGTTGCTATGCTCCCCTTTTGGCCTGCACTACTTACTATATAGGATGCTACTATATGATTGTGATAACTTTACTTTTGTGTTTTCTTTACAGAACGCAAATCCAAATCCTCTAAAGATTGCAAGAACAGATCCAAGAATAAGGTACAAGCTCTACTACATGCAAAGAGATAGCTTGCAGCTTGAAATACATGCATGGTATGTCTATAAAATACTTGTGGTAACACATACATGCTTGTTCTCTGCAGACTGAGAGCTCATCCGCAGATGAGGTGGAAGAAGCTGTGAAGAACTGTCAGCTCCCAGACGACCACAACGGCTACACAGCAAATTTATACCCAACACAGGAAATCGACATTGCAAGCTCCGAACTTATAGGTAACTTCAAAGTCACTTAAAAGTTGTTACCTCTGATGAGATAGATACTGCCAGCAGTTATTAATACAGATCTATACAAGAGCACAAGACACAGTACCAAAACTCCATTTAGAACTGCTGCAGCACATTTAGTAATATGAACATACATAACTTACAGAGACCTAGCTTTCCTGCGAACAGAATAGATATTACAAAAGCTAAAGAGAATACGCTTTAACAATCTGCTCTGGGATATATTGCGCTTTAAAGCTGACTTGCACGCAATGATTATCGCTCATAATTCTTACAAACGACGGCTTTTGAGCTACAGCCATTGAGTGTAAATGTGCGCCGATTATGCACTTTTTGTCAGCTCAGCTTAAAATCTGTCGTCCCTGATAAGATGGACCGCACGCTGAGTTCTCCGCAGGCAGCGCTGATGACCTTTCAGCTGCTGTCCCGCTGGAGAACAGCGATGTATTTAGAGAACAGACCACCTACTGTTCTCTAAATACATACAAATGAAGCTAGTTGGCTACTAATGAACTAATTAGCCCATTAGTAGCTAATGCAAAACGATCGGTCAAAACTGTCAGTCTCTGGCAAATTTTGAGTGATCATCTGTGCGTGTAAATGGGCCTTTACTCCTCAAGGACTGTTCTATGCATGTAGGTAATTCGCATATCTTTGAAGACACAATATGATTTATGATATGGGTATCTCTCTGCAGCCATGAATGAGTGTGAAGTTACTAGCAGTGTACCTGATTGGAAAGATGACCTCTATGTGCCCATGCCTGACAGCACAAATGATATATACCCTCTGCAGGTGTCACCCATGAGCTCTGAAGGTAATTGATAAGCTTAATATTCTATTTTCTCCTACATGATACAGATTTTACATTTGGGTAACTGCTTGAGATGTGCATTGATTAGACAAATCAGGCTGAACATAATTCATAGCTTAGTTCATAGGACAGAGTTAGAACAGTTACTTGCAGTCACCGTAGTGATCTGACGTGTTGATACATTGCATTTTTCTCTTCTGCAGCTGAGGATGATGAAGCCACTGATGAGATTTTAAAGGTGAGAGAAAATTATTGTGCAGACACTTGATTCTTCATGTGTCCAGATTGTGTTTCAGTAAAGGGGCTTTGTCGTTACAACAAAACCCCGTCCACGCGCTGGGCCCAGCCTAAAATTTAAAAGAGGGCATACTCACCTGTCTTGGAGCCCCAGGACACAGCTGAGATCCGCTGCCGATAGTGGCGGCGACTTCCAGGTAGCCGGCCCGGCAGAAGTGAGAGGCCACAGCGTCACCATAAATGTACTTACCGGGAGTATGTACGGTGATGTATGTACTGTGATGCTGCGGCCTCTGATTGGCTGTCTACCCAGAAGTTGCTGATGATACCGTCGGCAGTTCTCAGCTGTGTCCCGGGGCTCCAAGACAGATGAGTATGCCCTTTTTTTATTTTAGGCTGGACCCAGTGGGTAGACGGGGTTTGTTGTAATGACAACCCCTTTAATATAGAGCCTTGGTCTGAATACATGTGTTATGGTTTTCTGACAGATGTTCGATCCTGTTTGGCAGCAGACAAACATAGATGGCAAAGGCTATTTCACCAATGAATCTGGAGGTCAAAATTGCTATCTTCCAGAGTACAGCATTTACGATACCATCAAGTTATCAGGTATTTTATCCTTATTCTATGACAAATAGAATTACAAACTTGGGCCACAAATCCCCCAAGTTTCTGCAGCAGACGAGGCTAGTAGATTTTGACGGTCACGGTTTATGGGATGAGCGCCTCCCTTTGGAATCGCTATTGGATCAATGCAGAGCGTCACAAATGACAGCTCTTCCTCTGGAGGACCCAGCAGGGTCCATATGTTATGTTTGGCTGTTTTCACATCTGCATTAGGGCTTAGTACAGGGCTTCCATCTCTCCGTTTTAGGAGGAAAGTAAAATCCAACTTTAAAAAAAACGGATCTGTTTTTTGTTTGTTTCTTTTTTTTTTACCCCATTGATTTCAATGGGGTTTCAAAAATGCAAACTGAAAGGCTTCCGGATCTAAAACGAAGAAAATATTTCGGTGGGAGCAAGGCCTTAGGCTGGTATCCAAGATAGTGTTTTTCAGCAAAAAAAGGTTAATGGGGAATATGAAAAGCAAAAATGTAAACTTGTATATTTAAAAAAGCCTCTAAAAAATGCTTCTTTCTTTTACGTGTGCAAGGCTAACTTCACACGGGCGAGCGTGAGATGGGGGCGTGAATCCTGCCTCCATATTGCACCCCTTCCCCCCTCCACCACGTGAAATAACAAGGGATGTGAGGTGTTTTCATGTGAAAAAAACAAAAGCCTCGCATCACTTCAGGGATCCATGGATCCTCCACCACAGCTATGACAGCCGCAGCAGAGGATAACAGAGTTTCTGCGAGACAACGCAGCCAGAGAGAACATACTGCGGCTTGTTTCACGCATCGCGGTGCCTTGCAGGAAAACCTCGCTTATGTGTATGACCCCATTCAAATGAATGGGGATCAATATTTGTGCAAGACTATGTGAAGGAAGCCTGTCCTAGGACAGCGATGGTCCATGGCAGACCTCTGAAAACAATTAGACTGGCAGTATAAAGACTTGTCTATTAATTCTTTGCTGTTTCTTTCACCAGTTTAACGCCATTTTTTTTCCTTCTCTCTGTTAGAATTTGAATTCCGGGTCACTACAGAAATGAAACCAGGATGCGAGTTTAATTTTCATGAACTTGCGTCGGGCATCATGTGCTGATTGTGAGCACGAACGAGCTTCAGTAGAGACTACTATGTGAACTTGGTGTTTAGGTGTGTTTTGACTTCACAAATGAGCCACAGACAATGGTTCTGCCATCGGGCAGATGGTGCCAATGTGAAACACAAACCTAAAGCTATGGCCACCAAAGCATGGAAGTGCACATGGGTGCAGAACTGTATTTGGACCATGTTGGCCAGAATGGAGTTCAAGCTGAGCTGATCCTGAATCATGTGGAAGCAGGAATCTGAGTACCATTTCACTACATGTGTTCTGGCTTTGTGTCTTCCTGGGAGAGAGATAAAACTGTGAACCGAAGTTACAGCAGCTACCATGTCACTATTCTATCAATGCAATGCACTTCATAGCCAGGGTGGAAATGGCTGTTCAGCTGTAGTAAAGAAGGGATCCCCTCTGCTGTTGTAGCACGGGTGACCTGTACTGAATCCCAAATAGAGCAGGTGAATATGAATGAATTGTGATCGACAGTGAGGGGATTCCTAAGGGAACAACTTTTTTAGAGTGCAGTCATCAACAGCTATGTAGCATTATTCAGATAGCTAGCTATAAGGGTACATAGTAAATCCATCCTAAACTGTGGCTGAAAACCACTCCAATTATTTATTTTAAGTATAAATTACCAAGATGGAACACAGTTTTTGGATGCCCTATATAGGGTTAGACCGTGGGGCAGACTTACTATAGCTTCCTAATAGTTACACAGTGCATGCGTAGGCTAGCCAGTCTAAAGATGAGCCGAATTGGTCACAGTGGTTATTGCTGGATGATAAATTTGGTGCGCCTTGTAGAACGTGACACCACCTATGGGTTGTGCTTAGACAAGGCCTCGGTAAAGGACTCCCATCAAGATTACACTGAACACAGATACAAATGCTGGCTTATAAATAACTGTGAACTCACTCCGCCACCAATGTATTTACTACTAATAGGGAACAGTCAGCATTGTTCATAATTAGAGTCAAATTATTAATAAAATCATTATTCGCACCCTTCTAAAATTGTTTAACAACCGCCCTGTACTTACTGTTGACCAGGACATGTGACGGCTGCAGCCAATCACTGGCTATAGACTGTCACTGCTGTGGCCAGTGATTGGCTGCAGCAGTCACATGTCCTGGTCAACCGTAAGTACAGGGCGGTTGTGAAGTAATTTTAAGTAGTGTGAAACCCCTTTAATATGTGCATATCCTTAATAGTACAGCAAAGGCATATTTACCTGCTGTGTCAGTGAATTCTGCACATTTCAGTTACAAGCGTGAACACGACAGTGACAAAATCTGTGTTAAAGCAAGATTGTAAGTGTTTTTTTGTTTTTTTTTGTATATTAAATAGTGACTAAAAATGATTGTTTTATTGAAGAATGGTTGAAGGCAATGTAAATAGTAACTATCCAAATATTATTCCTGGCTTTTATTGGCACTTTTCCGTGACTGTTTTTAGTACAAATTCATGTTAGGATGTAATGTAGATCTTCATGTAGGTCCACATTGTGTTGTGAAAACGCATTGAATCAAGTGATCAGATTAGCCACAACCTGCTCCTATATTTCCTTACATAAAGAGGCTGACCCTATAGACAGCATGGCTTTGTACAGTATTCATACATGTGTATATGTAGCATATCCGTCTGTAAATATTGTGTATTTTTATATAAATGTTTGATATAATAAATGTTTATACACTGGTTAATAGTTTTTATATTCTAGGGTATTATATAGCTTTGATTATTACCCTTCCTAATGCCTTTCACAGTACTATGGAAAGTATTTTCCACTTCTTGCCTCAATAATCCTTTCAGAGATAAAAAGGAGCTGTACCAGCATCAAAAATTATCCCCTATCCACAGGATAGGTGATAAGTTGCTGATTAGAGGGGGTCTCACCGCTGAGACTGTTACCGAGAACGGGGAGGGCCTGTGTCCCCTATCCTCCTCACTATGGGCTTACTGCACCCCTCCCTGCAGTGAGGAGGATACTGATGGAAGCGAGTATGACTGCAGGATGAGACTACACGGGGTTTGTTTTTAGAGATACATATGCCTGGAGCTGGGGAAACAAAACAATAGGACATCTTAAATCAACATCTATTTCCTCGATGCTTCATTTCTTAATTTTAGATGCCTTGTGGCAAAAAAATTGTCCGAAAAGGTAGACATGGCCCTTACACAAAGTGTAATGTTGGACAATGGGAGCTTATATTTAAAGAGAAAACTGGAATAATCTGTGGCAAATGGAAGAAAAGTTGAACTTGTCCCACACAGTCTGGTGTTCAGCAAATACAGCATTCAAGAGTAAGAACATTACACCAGCAGTCACATCTGCAGGCGGTTTGATGGTGTACGGATGATGTGCTGTCTAATGACAGTGACAACTCTTCAAAGGAAGAAGGAATTCTGCGCTGTACTAGACTGCCGGGTCATCTGTCCATAAGATGGAAAGTTAAGTGTGGTTATACAACAAGACAAGTAGGGCACGTCTACATGTAAATGGCCGGGTCAATATCCTTCCAGTAAAGAGGCTGTTGCGTAACATATAATAAGTAGTTCATGCATGAAAATCTACTTATGTGTCTGAATTAAAGTACAAAGTTCTGCAAAGATGATTAAAATACTGCATCCAAGATATGAAAGGCTGATATCCAGTTATAGGAAACCTTTGGCTGCATTTATTGACATTAAAAATAGAACACGTTCTTAAAGGGGTTGTCCCGCGCCGAAACGGGTTTTTTTTTTTTTCAACCCCCCCCCCGTTCGGCGCGAGACAACCCCGATGCAGGGAGGTAAAGAAAGCTCACCGGAGCGCTTACCTTAATCCCCGCGCTCCGGTGACTTCTCTACTCACCGCTGAAGATGGCCTCTTCCTCCGTGGACCGCAGCTCTTCTGTGCGGTCCACTGCCGATTCCAGCCTCCTGATTGGCTGGAATCGGCACGTGACGGGGCGGAGCTACACGGAGCTACACGGAGCTACACGGAGCCCCATAGAAGACTGCAGGAGACCCGGACTGCGCAAGCGCGGCTAATTTGGCCATCGGAGGCCAAAAATTAGTCGGCTCCATGGAGACGAGGACGCTAGCAACGGAGCAGGTAAGTATAAAACTTTTTATAACTTCTGTATGGCTCATAATTAATGCACAATGTACATTACAAAGTGCATTATTATGGCCATACAGAAGTGTATAACCCCACTTGCTGCCTCGGGACATCTCCTTTAAAGGTTAAGGGTCCAGCTTCATACTAGTGATATGTCACCGTGGCAAAAGCAGTAGTAACCCAAACACAACATTATCGAACTCTTAGAAGTAAGCAAATATTGCACAGCAGTACATAGGCCCGTGTCTGCTTCATTCATATTGCTTCACCAGCATAGCTGGAATGCTATAAGCCACAAGAGCCCAGACCATGGACCCAAAGAGGACGTCAGCACCTTTTACCCTTACTGGTAACTGATCGCGGTGCTCTACTTAATTCATTGTATACATTTATTTTGCAGGCAAGGTAAAGTTATTGCAGGGCATGTCAGCTTTTCTGGGAAATGTAATAAAATACAAGATAAGAGAAATATTAAAGGATATGTGACCCCACTAATCTTAAAAATGAAGGCATAGAGGTCCATTTGGCTATCGTTCTGCACAGAGAGGGTCCAGTGCATGTAGCTGTATTGTAGGGCACAGCAGGTAGCCTTGAGTATCATTGTGAAGGAACTGTAATATGATATCACTTCCTTTAGGTCTCATGCACACGGGCGAGTCGGATTCCGCATGCTGCGGAATACGGAGGCGGACTACCGCTCTGTATTCTGCAATGCAAATCCGCCCGTCTGCAGGCGGCCATATTGGAAACACTTCTTTTCTTGTGTTGCAGCCACTTCTACAAGTGAACTAATCTGTCGCCATAGTGGTTATTACTTTTGCAGTAGTTTCGATCGCGGCTGTTACAGGGAATGTCTGCTGTTAAAAAGAGCCAGCACCCACTGTGTATGGAGCGGCTTCAGCTCCCATTCCCACTGTATACAAACCCCACACCCAGAAGCCATACATGTACACTCTTTAGGCTTAAGGGGTTAAAGGGGTTGTCCCGCGAAAGCAAGTGGGGGTATACACTTCTGTATGGCCATATGAATGCACTTTGTAATGTACATCGTGCATTAATTATGAGCCATACAGAAGTTATTCACTTACCTGCTCCGTTGCTGGCGTCCGCGTCTCCATGGTGCCGTCTAATTTCAGCGTCTAATCTCCCGATTAGACGCGCTTGCGCAGTCTGGTCTTCTCCCTTCTAAATGGGGCCGCTCGTGCTGGAGAGCTGCTCCTCATAGCTCCGCCCCGTCACGTGTGCCGATTCCAGCCAATCAGGAGGCTGGAATCGGCAATGGAACGCACAGAGCCCACGGTGCACCATGGGAGAAGACCTGCGGTCCACCGTGGGTGAAGATCCCGGCGGCCATCTTCGCAAGGTAAGTAAGAAGTCACCGGAGCGCGGGGATTCGGGTAAGCACTATCCGTTTTTTTTTTTTTTAAACCCCTGCATCGGGTTTGTCTCGCGCCGAATGGGGGGCTATTGAAAAAAAAAAAAAACCCGTTTCGGCGCGGGACAACCCCTTTAAGGAGTATGTCCATTGCACACTACAGCTCATTTAGGCTTGGCCAAAAGATTTTCAGCGTGCTTCACACGATGCTTCATTCAATAGGAATTAGTTCAGGCCTGCTGCAACTTTTCTGACATCTGACAGCATTTTCCTGAAAGTCACCCAACAGCAAAGTTTACAGAAACAGATACTGACACGCAACAGCAGTGCTAGATTCTGTTTGCGCGAGCCAACGTACACACAGTTAGAAGACATTAGTTACATTGGACTCTTGCTCTGTGCTAGGGAGTAGAAATAGAGGCATTTTGAGTATCTTCATAATTTTTTGTTTGAGACTCATTTGTCTCAAACTGCACCAAAGCCAAATCAGAGACAATGTATTCTAGTTGGAATTAATGACTTCTCTTAGGCTTTATATGTTCCATACTGTCAACACGTGTATCTATACCTGATTAAAGCCTATGTTCTCATCATGTTTGATGTTTACATTAGGCATACATGCTAGAAAAAATCCCTGCATACATACCAAACCCATCCATTGGCCCCAAAGGGAACCAAAAGTGTGTCCCCCTGGCCTTCATTTGGCTGGTATACAAAGTATACCTTTTTTCTTAAACTAATAGCATCTACGATTCGCATTGAATTTCAAACCAAGCTACTCTGTTGCACAACATGTATTTCCTGCTTTAAACTAGCTGGGACATGGCCATTAAATACCATTCAAGTAGTGGAAATGGCAAAACTGTCATTGTTTTTTTCAGTGTTTCATGATAGTCATTGCTAATGGATTCTATGATAAACAAAGCTTCGATTACTTTATTTCTAACTACTCAGTGTCTGACTCGCAAACATTTTTAAGACTATATTATTTTTGCACCATCCCATGTTCTACTTCTAACTTATCCCATATTCTACTGCCAAAATAGGTTGTAGAAATCCAAGATATGCCAACATAAGATATGAATGGATGGAACAGTCATATTAATACTCAATGTTAAATCTCTGTTTTTTACTAAGAAAAGCCTTTTACTAATGAATGACATCATGACAGCATTTCCTGCGCCGAGCTTAGTGCAATTTTCCCAGGTGCACGGTGCGCTGACTTCATGGAGAGGAGCAAATTTTGTGCAAATATATGCCTGCACAAAACTTAGCAACTTTTTTAAACATAAACTGGCTTAAAACCTTTAATAAATGTGCTTAAAAGTGTTTACCTGAGCGCAGCACTGACAGGCATGGTTGAAAAATAAGACCAATTTGACTGAATGTTGGAACGTGCTTTCACTTTCTGGCAAAACTCACAAAGAATCTCAATCAGTTTCCGGTTCTGCAGGTTACAAATAAACAGCTGCGGTGCTGGCACTTTCATCTGCTGGGCTCACTTGGACCTTCATTCTAGGCTTGTTTTTCAGCTTATTGTGGCACTGTGTGGCTCTCTTGCTCTGAAGACGTACTCTCGCTATGTACTCTCTCTGGCTAGTGTTAGTGCAATTGTGCTGTTCGATATACTGCGGGTGCCATATTAGGAGTGGTTGGTACGGACTCAGAAAAAATCATTTCACACAACACAATGGGATGTGTTAACCAAGAGATTTTATTTATTGCATCAAGACACAGCTTTTTATAGACACATAGGTAGGTTTTAGGTTGAGACAGAAAAGGGGTGTTACAAAGCCAAACTTAGTTACATCATTCATTTGGTTCAAACTGTTTTTCCTTTGAAGTGTAAAGAATGATCATATACTGATGACTCCTCTCTCTCTGCTGGTTCCATTGTGCTGATAAAAATCTGTCCCTTGGATTCTGTCTCCCAGGTGATAGTAAACAAAGACAAAATTTGCAGTAACATTGTGTGAGGAATTTACTCTGCACAGCATACATTCTGCTTGCTGACATCGCCAAAAGTAGCCTCAAATAAACATTAAATCATATGATATAATTTCCGTCACACTAGAACACTAACTGCTCACCCAAACTGACACTCTTCAGTCCTTATCACACAATGTCTCTGTACTCTCTGCACTTATTGCCACTCTACTGCTGCACCCCAAAGAAATTTGTAGCACACCAAATGGGACTTATATGTATACCTAATGGGACATGTGGGCGGTGAGATGTGGTATTTTTATACCCTTGCGGTGCCCATGATATTCCTACCGTAATGTTTAGGCATTAGTCCACCTGGCCTACACATAACACTGCCTTACAATATTATTTATCATTTTCTGCACCAGTGAATGCATTTTAACACATACACATAAAATGTACTGTTGCACAATATACAGAGGCATTTTTCACCACAAGTGCTATGACTTTCAATGATGCATCTCGTAAGATATTAACCCACATAGATCTTATTCTTCTTATCCTACTTTGTAGTCTATAGTCAAACCTGTCTCTTTCTTTGTGGCATTGCAGATCAACCTGCTGAATTATTATTATTTTCCATGGGTACATCCTGTCAATGCCAACCAAGCAGAACACTGCCATTGGTTTTCGAAGGTGGTCAAGGATGCCTTTTCTGCCCAAATTACCTATAGGATGACCAACTGTGGCTCGCTGATGCCCTGTTAGAATGGAATGCCTATAATGACTTCATAATTGCTATCTCTACAGTAGGTGATTAAAATGCTAAAAAGTAATTATATTGTCCAGGACCCCTTGAATCTGTTGCATATGTGAGAAGATAAGCATATGTTGCTTCACAAAGAGAAGGATAGTTAGTTTCACCTTATCCCTGCACAACTATCTCTGCTATCTGTATCCCAATACTTGGTAAACCCACCTTGCACTTAAAGGACGTCTGTCACTCCTTCCCTCCCACAATCTCCCAATCCTTAGAAGAATAAAGACTATTCTATGGATACCTTTGCTTTTATTCTCAACAGTCCCTGAAATTAGCTTATTTTCACTCTACACATCATATGCTAATTTGGATTAAACCATTTGATGGGCAGTTCAGCCCTCAGCACTAGTTCAGCTTCCTCCCTCTCCTTGCACAATAACCCTTTCCAATTGAGTAACATCTTCAACTTTTGGGGAAAGGCGCACACACAGTGACTTCAGCGAGCCTGCGATTACAGCTGGACAAGTTACTACCTATTGCCTTTCCCGAAAGTGTCATACATGTGATAAATTTAGTGAATATGCCATATCCATACAATTATTGATAATTGGTAACTGACTAATCCCTATCTTTAAATATTGTACAGATTTAACCGACCTTCCAGGCTTCACATTACAATGGTTGGCCATACACATTACTCGTAAATTGGCCGAACCTGTTGGCAGGATTAGCCAATCATGCAATGTGTTAGGAGGCCTGCCAACTTGTTGGATTTCAACTAACTTATCCTTTTGTTCTTGGGGAGATAAACCACTGCTAGATGAATCTGACAGCAGCTTTCTCTCCTCACCACATTAAGAACGCATGAACACTTGGTTGAGTCGGGGTTTTCCGGGCAAGATAGTTTGACGCATCTGTGGCTGTACATGTGCCAAAAACTCTAATTTGCCCAAGGCAGTGGTTTCAGGATGCTCACCGCCATCCTTAGCCACTTAAATTTAGTATGTTGGTTGTCATATTGACAATAATTAATTTGCAGTAATTACCCTGATGCCCCATTTCCCAGCCAATCTCTACTGTTATCTACAATGCATTCCCACCAGTGGCAAAAAAAATCAAAGATAAAAAAAGAAAATAAAATAAAAAGCAAAATGTTGTTTTTTTAATAATTGATGTTACAAAACAAGTATCTATCTTATGAACTTGCCAGGCCAGGCTCCCAAGACCTTAAGGCCTCATGTTCATGGGGAAAATCAGACCCGCCGCGGATTCTTCATGTAGAATCCGTAGCGGGTCCCTCCTGCCCCGCGGACATGAGGCTAAAAAATAAGAACTCACCTCTCCGGATGCTGTGGTTCTTCCTTCCCAGCCGAATCTTCTTTCTTCGGCCCGGCGGATGTGCTCGGCACGCCGTCAGCGTGCCGCGCGCATGCGCCGGGCACATCCGCCGGGCCAAAGAAAGAAGATCCGGCCGGGAAGGAAGGGAGACCTACAGCGTCCAGGACAGGTGAGTTTTAATTATGGTACGAGTGTTCCGCGGATCCGGACGGCTCCCATAGGCTTCAATAGAAGCCTGCGGGAGCCGTCCCCACGGGAGACCCGCACTAAAATGGAGCATGTCCGGATTTTTTCCCGCACGCGGATCCGTGCCTGACGGGAAAAATGACATCCGCAGGTATTTAACTACCTGTGGGTGTCCAATGCATCCCTATGGGGCGCGGATCCGCGTGCGGGAAAAACGCTGTGGATTTTAACCCTGTGGACATGAGGCCTAAGCGTAAAGCACTGTTTACCACTGTGGAGCCGGCCTATCGCTGCATATGGCAGCGATTGTGCACTGTGTATGACAGCGTGTCTCATACATGCTGTCACGCACAGTCTTCCTGGTTTCTTTTCTTGTTTAAATTTTCCGCTCGGTCGCATCCGAACAAGGTGTATAAACGCGGCCTGAATGCGATGTAATTGCATATGTACAGCATTGATTATGTGCCCATAAAGTACAATGCTCTCTATCGCGCATATGTGGCAAAATAGAACCTGTTGCATTATTACGCAATAAATATTCACAAGTGTGAATGGATCAATGAAAAATAATGAACTTTCATTGACTCCGTGTCACGTACGCATGAGAAGATAATAAAAATATCAGCATGAGGAGATGAAAGCTGAGAGGATGCAGCCGTCATCAGTACCATACTGATGCAGTGAAAGGTAGTCCTAAGTCCTGGCACCAGGTGATGGACTACAATCCCTGCTGACACCGGCCATTTAAAGGTCTCTGCAGCCAATCTGAGGCTATGAAATAAAACAGAAGAAATCTAACACCTATATACTGTATGGAATGTGTTACTCGTTAGTCTTTTATTGTGTTACTAGTTTTCTAATGAAAACATTTGATGTGTTCTCATAGTCCTCAGACACATACATAGTCCTATAGTGTCATAAGCTAAAAGGGATATGTGACATCTTAGTAGTTTTAGTTGTATAAGGTATGTAGTGTTAAAGGTTTTATAACAATACACATCATATTTGTAGCGCCCCTTTTAGACTTTTAATGTTTTTGTGCGGAATATAAACAGTTTGTATGTGCCGAGCCAAGTATGTCCTCCCTCCCTCATTCTTTGTACTGTTGTGAGGGGGAGTGAAGAGCAGTGCTGAAGGAAACACAAGGGAGGAGAGGATTTCAAGAAAGGTCATGTTAGAGGCAACAGAAAGATATAAAGAAAGTGAAGACTGTGAATAAAAAAAAAATTGATAAAATAACAGCAGATGAAAGAAGAAGCAATAATAACCTAAACATGACACCATCTTTTCTTTTTTACTTAAAGGAGCACTAAATGTAGAAAATACACCAAAACAAGAAAAAAAAAGAACTGCAATTTCTGCTTTAACTTCCCAATTTCTTTTAGGCTGTCTGATATTGCAATCAAACTGTAAGAAATACAGTTAATAAATACATTCTTCCCACTCTTTTTCTATAGATTTCCAGTTTTACCAATCTCTGGCTATAAGACAATTAGTTGCAACAGTAGTCCTCCCCCGCTTAATGAAGCCCCACCCCCTCAGACCTCTGTCAGCCAAAAATTAAATGGATCACACTGCGCATGTCCGTGACGTCATACTCAGCTCATACACGGTCTCTGCTGGCTCTCTGCCGCCAGAGGTTATGCTTTGCGTATGTGCAAAATGCTGCATGCGACCTGTGGGTTTTACGCATACGCTGCTGGATATAAGCCCAAACAGTATATAGGGCTTTGATTGCCGAAGACCTGTCAGACTTTCTTTAACGTACTTTTTTATTGGTTGGGTGGCTTTTTATGTTTTTTCTCATTTATTTGGTTTATTTTTAACTTTTAATATACTCATTTATTATTTTTTATTTTACTATGGCTGCACAAGTTAGCAGAGAATACCTTATCTACGTGTTCCCTGCTGTTCCCACATACGACTCACTGAAAAACAGTGACTTAACGGGAACAGAGCATTAGATGACCGTGACCAGTGATCTGTTTTAAACAGATATAGCCTTTCAGTCCTCTCTATTACTAATGTCATAGGACTGCTTAGAAACTACCTGAATGCAGAAACAGTGCTTCTGTATTCATGGACACAGCATTCAATATGAGTGATGTGTTTGAAGACCTTTGTGACAGGGAATGGATTATTTCAGTTCCTTATAACACCACAGGATCAGGCTGTCAGTATGCCAGTGCAATCCCGTTGACGGTGCTGTGTGCAGGAGGGGGTTAAACTTAAAGATGGCGTCAAGAACGTGTTTTTGTTTCATTTAGGTTAACAGCATACTGTTGCAGAAAAATATCCCAAAGAACAATTTTAGGCCTCATTCACATGTTTAGCAAATTCTGTTAAATCCCTGGAAAAAAAATAGCGCAGCATGCAATGCTGAACCATAATTTTGACGCATTTGTCTTTCAAAAAGAATGAAACACTGCTTATCCAATGTAGACAGCCACTTAAGGCCCATTTAGACACAGCGATTATCGCTCAAAAGATGTCTTTCGAGTGACTTTTGAGCGATAATCGTTGCGTCATTTACAGCGCAAGATGATCGCTCAAACACTGAGCGACCACCTTGCGCTTGTCTTCTGCATACAGCTGTTCTCCGCTCGGAGTGCCTGGCTGTTTTACAGCCGAGTGCTGTGAGCGGAGGATGCAGAAGACAAGCCCGGGTCCCCGCTTGTCTTCTGCATCCAGCTGTTCCCCGCTCCGAGCACCCAGCTCTTATACAGCCGGGGCGCTCCGAGCGGAGGATGCAGAAAACAAGTGGGGTGTCCCCGCTTGCCTTCTGCATTCAGCTGTTCTCTGCTCTGAGCGCCCGGCTTGTCATCAGGGAGCGGTAGGCTTGGGACATCGACACAAAAATATCGATAGTATCGACTATCGCTGAACAAACTATCGATTATTGTAAAACATCAGTGGAAAACTATCGATATTTTGATATATCGACTTTCTTAAATGCTGTATAAAAATAAAGCAGGTCTAGGGTTAATAAATAGAGATGAGCGAACATGCTCAACCACGCCCCTTTTTCGCCCGAATACCGCGATTTCCGAGTACTTCCGTACTCGGGCGAAAAAATTCGGGGGGCGCCGTGACGGCACGGGGGGTAGCAGTGGGGAGTGGGGGGGAGAGGGAGAGAGAGAGGGCTCCCCCCTGTTCCCCGCTGCTACCCCCCGCACCGCCACGCCTCTCCCCGCCCCCCGGCGCCCCCCGAATCTTTTCACCCGAGTACTGAAGTACTCGAAAATGGCGGTACTCGGCTGCGTAAGTACTCGAAACGAGTACGTTCACTCATCTCTATTAATAAATAGAGATGAGCGAGCACCAAAATGCTCGGGTGCTCGTTACTCGGGACAAAATCATCGCGATGCTCGAGGGTTCGTTTCGAGTAACGAACCCCATTGAAGTCAATGGGCGACCGGAGCATTTTTGTATTTCGCCGATGCTCGCTAAGGTTTTCATGTGTGAAAATCTGGGCAATTCAAGAAAGTGATGGGAACGACACAGCAACGGATAGGGCAGGCGAGGGGCTACATGTTGGGCTGCATCTCAAGTTCCCAGGTCCCACTATTAAGCCACAATACCGGCAAGAGTGGGCCCCCCCCCTCCCAAAAACTTTTACTTCTGAAAAGCCCTCATTAGCAATGCATACCTTAGCTAAGCACCACACTACCTCCAACAAAGCACAATCACTGCCTGCATGACACTCCGCTGCCACTTCTCCTGGGTTACATGCTGCCCAACCCCCCCCCCCCCGCACGACAGTGTCCACAGCGTACACCAAATTGTCCCTGCCCAGCCTTCAGCTGCCCTCATGCCACGCCACCCTCATGTCTATTTATAAGTGCGTCTGCCACAGGAAAAGCAGGCGCACACTGCAGAGGGTTGGCATGGCTAGGCAGCGACCCCCCCATAAAAGGGGCGGGCCGATAGTCCACAATGCTGTACAGAAGCAATGAGAAATCCAATCCTGTGCCACCTCCATCTGGAGCTGCACACGTGGGCATAGCAATGGGGAACCTATGTGCCACACACTATTCATTCTGTCAAGGTGTCTGCATGCCCCAGTCAGACCGCGGTTTTTTATAAATAGTCACAGCCAGGTCCAACTCCGCAATGGGAATTCCGTGTGCACCCACAGCATGGGTGGCTCCCTGGAACCCACCGGCGGTACATAAAAATATCCCATTGCATTGCCCATCACAGCTGAGGTAATGTCGTGGTTAATGCAGGTGGGCTTCGGCCCACACTGCATGCCCCAGTCAGACTGGGGTTCTTTACAAGTGGACAGATGTAGTAACAACTCCCTGTGGACCCACAGCATGGGTGGGTGCCAGGAAGCCACCGGCGGTACATAAATATTTCCCATTGCAGTGCCCTACTCAGCAGAGCTAACGTCAGATACAATACAGGTGGGCTTCGGCCCACACTGCATGCCCCAGTCAGACTGGGGTTCTTTACAAGTGGACAGATGTAGGTTCAACTCCGTGTGCACCTACAGCATGGGTGGCTCCCTGGAACCCACCGGTGGTACATAAATAAATCCCATTGCATTGCCCATCACAGCTGAGGTAATGTCGTGGTTCATGCAGGTGGGCTTCGGCCCACACTGCATGCCCCAGTCAGACTGGGGTTCTTTACAAGTGGACAGATGTAGTAACAACTCCCTGTGGACCCACAGCATGGGTGGGTGCCAGGAAGCCACCGGCGGTACATAAATAAATCCCATTGCATTGCCCATCACAGCTGAGGTAATGTCGTGGTTAATGCAGGTGGGCTTCGGCCCACACTGCATGCCCCAGTCAGACTGGGGTTCTTTACAAGTGGACAGATGCAGTTACAACTCCGTGTGGACCCACAGCATGGGTGGCTCCCTGGAACCCACCGGCGGTACATAAATATATCCCATTGCAGTGCCCTACTCAGCAGAGCTAACATCAGATACAATACAGGTGGGCTTCGGCCCACACTGCATGCCCCAGTCAGACTGGTAATATGTACCTTAACAGTAACCTCGTTGGTGGTAATGTGGTGGTGACTGCGGACCTGGTAGCGCGGTTTTATGTAGTTGGTTTTCGGAATGTGGCCAGGATTAAGTGGGCCGTGGCGGGGGGATGGTGGTGGTGCTCTCTTGTTGTGTCGTTAAAGGTGAAATTCTTGGACTGCCACCAGACGGACCAATGCAAAGGTATTTGCCAAGAATGTTTTCATTGTTGGAGGAGGAGGGGGATGTTTTGGAGGCACTATGTGTCCTCTACACGTGTCTGTGGTTATATGCACCTTAACAGTAACAGCGTTGGTGGGAAATGGCCTCGCCGCCATCATGTCTTTGTGAAGCCTCTGTTTCCACACCCCAGTGACATACCATTAGCAGCGGTATAGGCAGAGCCCAGAATTATTAATATTTCAGCGGTAGCATTAGGGACAGGCCCCACTAACATATCACTAGCAGCAGTATAGGGGGAGCGCAGTCTTAGTTCCATTTCAGTAATAGTAGCACTCAAGACAGGCCCCAGTAACATTCCCATTGCAGCAGTTTAGGGAGATAACAGTCTCTTTCACATTTCAGTAGCTGCAGTATAGACAAGGCCCCAGTTACATTTATGTAGCTAAAGTGTAGGCCAACCCCACACACCTTTCTGTACCATGAGTGCAGGCGAAGAACATAGAAATTACTATGATTACACTGTAGGTGAGGGCCCAAAAAAATTGGTGTACCAACAGTACTAATGTACCTCAGAAAAAATTGGCCATGCCCAACCAAGATGGCAGGTGAAACCCATTAATCGCTTTGGTTAATGTGGCTTAAGTGGTAACTAGGCCTGGAGGCAGCCCAGTTTAACGAAAAATTGGTTCAAGTTAAAGTTTCAACACTTTTAAGAGCATTGAAACGTATAAAAATTGTTTAGAAAAATTATATGAGTGAGCCTTGTGGCCCTAAGAAAAATTGCCCGTTCGGCGTGATTACGTGAGGTTTCAGGAGGAGGAGCAGGAGGAGGAGGAGGAATATTATACACAGATTGATGAAGCAGAAATGTCCCCGTTTTGGATGGTGATAGAGAACGATGCTTCCATCCGCGGGTGCAGCCTACGTATTGCTTAGGTATCGCTGCTGTCCGCTGGTGGAGAAGAGAAGTCTGGGGAAATCCAGGCTTTGTTCATCTTGATGAGTGTAAGCCTGTCGGCACTGTCGGTTGACAGGCGTGTACGCCTATCTGTGATGATTCCCCCAGCCGCACTAAACACCCTCTCTGACAAGACGCTAGCCGCAGGACAAGCAAGCACCTCCAGGGCATACAGCGCGAGTTCAGGCCACGTGTCCAGCTTCGACACCCAGTAGTTGTAGGTGGCAGAGGCATCACGGAGGACGGTCGTGCGATCGGCTACGTACTCCCTCACCATCCTTTTACAGTGCTCCCGCCGACTCAGCCTTGACTGGGGAGCGGTGACACAGTCTTGGTGGGGAGCCATAAAGCTGTCCAGGGCCTTAAAGAGTGTTGCACTGCCTGTGCTGTACATGCTGCTCGATCTCCGCACCTCCCCTGCTACCTGGCCCTCGGAACTGCGCCTTCTGCCACTAGCGCTGTCGGATGGGAATTTTACCATCAGCTTGTCCGCCAGGGTCCTGTGGTATAGCAACACTCTCGAACCCCTTTCCTCTTCGGGAATGAGAGTGGAAAGGTTCTCCTTATACCGTGGGTCGAGTAGTGTGTACACCCAGTAATCCGTAGTGGCCAGAATGCGTGCAACGCGAGGGTCACGAGAAAGGCATCCTAACATGAAGTCAGCCATGTGTGCCAGGGTACCTGTACGCAACACATGGCTGTCTTCACTAGGAAGATCACTTTCAGGATCCTCCTCCTCCTCTTCAGGCCATACACACTGAAAGGATGACAGGCAAGCAGCATGGGTACCGTCAGCAGTGGGCCAAGCTGTCTCTTTCCCCTCCTCCTCATCCTCCTCATGCTCCTCCTCCTCCTCCTCAACGCGCTGAGATATAGACAGGAGGGTGCTCTGACTATCCAGCGACATACTGTCTTCACCCGCCTCCGTTTCCGAGCGCAAAGCATCTGCCTTTATGCTTTGCAGGGAACTTCTCAAGAGGCATAGCAGAGGAATGGTGACGCTAATGATTGCAGCATCGCCTCTCACCACCTGGGTTGACTCCTCAAACTTTCCAAGGACCTGGCAGATGTCTGCCAACCAGGCCCACTCTTCTGAAAATAATTGAGGAGGCTGACTCCCACTGCGCCGCCCATGTTGGAGTTGGTATTCCACTATAGCTCTACGCTGCTCATAGAGCCTGGCCAACATGTGGAGCGTAGAGTTCCACCGTGTGGGCACGTCGCACAGCAGTCGGTGCACTGGCAGATTAAAGCGATGTTGCAGGGTGCGCAGGGTGCCAGCGTCCGTGTGGGACTTGCGGAAATGTGCACAAAGCCGGCGCACCTTTACGAGCAGGTCTGACAAGCGTGGGTAGCTTTTCAGAAAGCGCTGAACCACCAAATTAAAGACGTGGGCCAGGCATGGCACGTGCGTGAGGCTGCCGAGCTGCAGAGCCGCCACCAGGTTACGCCCGTTGTCACACACAACCATGCTCGGTTGGATGCTCAGCGGCGCAAGCCAACGGTCGGTCTGCTCTGTTAGACCCCGCAGCAGTTCGTGGGCCATGTGCCTCTTATCTCCTAAGCTGAGTAGTTTCAGCACGGCCTGCTGACGCTTGCCCACCGCTGTGCTGCCACGCCGCGCGACACCGACTGCTGGCGACGTCCTGCTGCTGCTGACACATCTAGATTGCGAGACAGATGTTGCGGAGGAGGAGGAGGAGGAGGGTGCTTTAGTGGAGGAAGCATACACCGCCGAAGATACCACCACCGAGCTGGGGCCCGCAATTCTGGGGGTGGGTAGGACGTGAGCGGTCCCAGGCTCTGACTCTGTCCTAGCCTCCACTAAATTCACCCAGTGTGCCGTCAGGGAGATGTAGTGGCCCTGCCCGCCTGTGCTTGTCCACGTGTCCGTTGTTAAGTGGACCTTGGCAGTAACCGCGTTGGTGAGGGCGCGTACAATGTTGCGGGAGACGTGGTCATGCAGGGCTGGGATGGCACATCGGGAAAAGTAGTGGCGACTGGGAACTGAGTAGCGCGGGGCCGCCGCCGCCATCATACTTTTGAAGGACTCCGTTTCCACAACCCTATACGGCAGCATCTCAAGGCTGATAAATTTGGCTATGTGGACGGTTAACGCTTGAGCGTGCGGGTGCGTGGCGGCGTACTTGCGCTCAAACACTTGCGCTAGCGACGGCTGGACGGTGCGGTGCGAGACATTGGTGGATGGGGCCGAGGACGGCGGAGGTGAGGGTGTGGGTGCAGGCCAGGAGACGGTAGTGCCTGTGTCCTGAGAGGGGGGTTGGATCTCAGTGGCAGGTTGGGGCACAGGGGGAGAGGCAGCGGTGCAAACCGGAGGCGGTGAACGGCCTTCGTCCCACCTTGTGGGGTGCTTGGCCATCATATGTCTGCGCATGCTGGTGGTGGTGAGGCTGTTGGTGGTGGCTCCCCGGCTGATCTTGGCGCGACAAAGGTTGCACACCACTGTTCGTCGGTCGTCAGGCGTCTCTGTGAAAACTGCCAGACCTTAGAGCACCTTGGCCTCTGCAGGGTGGCATGGCGCGAGGGTGCGCTTTGGGAAACAGTTGGTGGATTATTCGGTCTGGCCCTGCCTCTACCCCTGGACACCGCACTGCCTCTTGCAACCTGCCCTGCTACTGCCCTTGCCTCCCCCTCTGAAGACCTGTCCTGAGTAGGCGTTGCAAACCAGGTGGGGTCAGTCACCTCATCGTCCTGCTGCTCTTCCTCCGAATCCTCTGTGCGCTCCTCCCTCGGACTTACTGCCCTTACTACTACCTCACTGCAAGACAACTGTGTCTCATCGTCATCGTCCTCCTCACCCACTGAAAGGTCTTGAGACAGTTGCGGAAGTCCCCAGCCTCATCCCCCGGACCCCGGGAACTTTCCAATGATTGGGCATCAGTGACGATAAACTCCTCTGGTGGGAGAGGAACCACTGCTGCCCAATCTGAGCAGGGGCCCGAGAACAGTTCCTGGGAGTCTTCCCGCTCCTGAGCATGTGTCATTGTAGTGGAGTGAGGAGGCTGGGAGGAAGGAGGAGCAGCAGCCAGAGGATTCGGATTTGCAGCAGTGGACGGCGCAGAACTGTGGGTGGACGATAGGTTGCTCGAAGCACTTTCTGCCATCCACGACAGGACCTGCTCACACTGCTCATTTTCTAATAAAGGTCTCCCGCGTGGACCCATTAATTGTGCGATGAATGTGGGGACGCCAGAAACGTGCCTCTCTCCTAATCGCGCAGCAGTCGGCTGCGATACACCTGGATCAGCAGTTCGGCCTGTGCCCACACCCTCACTTGGGCCTACGCGTCCTCGGCCGCGCCCACGTCCTCTAGGCCTACCCCTCAGCATGCTGTATTACCAGTGATTTGATTTCCCAGCCAGGAAATAAATTGGCGCAAGCCTGCTGTTAAACTTAGCTGGCTGCGTATGATTTTTGTTTAAGTTCTCCACCCAGCACACACATACCCAGAACGCTGAGGACTGTCAGAGGCAGGCCAAATAGAATAGTTGCCCTTTTTTTTAAAGGAAAGGCCCACTGCCTATATTCAATCAATAATAAATGTGTTGTGGCCCTGCAGTGTGTCACAGAACTGCAGTGTTGCACTGTTATTAACTGCAGAAGAGCGGTGATTTCCCAGCCAGGAAATAAATTGGCGCAAGCCTGAAGGCCAAATAGAATTTTTGCCCTTTTTTTTTAAAGGAAAGGCCCACTGCCTATATTCAATCAATAATAAATGTGTTGTGGCCCTGCAGTGTGTCACAGAACTGCAGTGTTGCAGTGTTATTAACTGCAGCAGAGCGGTGATTTCCCAGCCAGGAAATAAATTGGCGCAAGCCTGCTGTTAAACTTAGCTGGCTGCGTATGATTTTTTTTACGTTCTCCACCCAGCACACACGTACCCAGAACGCTGAGGACTGTCAGAGGCAGGCCAAATAGAATTTTTGCCCTTTTTTTTTAAACGAAAGGCCCACTGACTACATTCAATCAATAATAAATGTGTTGTGTGGCCCTGCTGTGTGTCACAGAACTGCAGTCTTGCACTGTTATTAACTGCAGCAGAGCGGTGATTTCCCAGCCAGGAAATAAATTGGCGCAAGCCTGCAGGCCAAATAGAATTTTTGCCCTTTTTTTTAAAGGAAAGGCCCACTGACTATATTCAATCAATAATAAATGTGTTGTGTGGCCCTGCTGTGTGTCACAGAACTACAGTGTTGCACTGTTATTAACTGCAGCAGAGCGGTGATTTCCCAGCCAGGAAATAAATTGGCGCAAGCCTGCAGGCCAAATAGAATTTTTGCCCTTTTTCTTTAAAGGAAAGGCCCACTGACTATATTCAATCAATTAATAAATGTGTTGTGTGGCCCTGCTGTGTGTCACAGAACTGCAGTGTTGCACTGTTATTAACTGCAGCAGAGCGGTGATTTCCCAGCCAGGAAATAAATTGGCGCAAGCCTGCTGTTAAACTTAGCTGGCTGCGTATGACTTTTTTTACGTTCTCCACCCAGCACACACGTACCCAGAACGCTGAGGACTGTCAGAGGCAGGCCAAATAGAATTTTTGCCCTTTTTTTTTAAAGGAAAGGCCCACTGCCTATATTCAATCAATAAAATATGTCTTCTGGCCCTGCCTACACAATTCTGTCCCTGGAGTATTACTGCAGGGCGCAATGCTCTGCACGGCCGATTTGGAAAAAAAAAAAGTGCAACACTGCTAACAGCAGCCTCCACAGTACTGCACACGGTTACATGTGGCCCTAAGAAGGACCGTTGGGGTTCTTGAAGCCTACACTAACTCCTAACACTCTCCCTGCCTAACCACCACTTCTGTCCCTGTAGTATTACTGCAGGGCGCAATGCTCTGCACGGCCGATTTGGGAAAAAAAAAAATGTGCACCACTGCAAAAGGCAGCCTCCACAGTACTGCACACGGTTAGATGTGGCCCTAAGAAGGACCGTTGGGGTTCTTGAAGCCTACACTAACTCCTAACACTCTCCCTACAGCAGCTCCAACACGATAGCACTGTCCCTGATCTCTGTCACAACGCATCTGAGGCGAGCCGCGGGAGGGGCCGACTTTTATATTCGGCGGACACCTGATCTCGCCAGCCACTCACTGCAGGGGGGTGGTATAGGGCTGGAACATCACAGGGGGAAGTTGTAATGCCTTCGCTGTCTTTCAATTGGCCAGAAAAGCGCGCTAACGTCTCAGAGATGAAAGTGAAAGTAACCCGAACATCGCGTGGTACTCGTTACGAGTAACGAGCATCCCGAACACCCTAATATTCGCCCGAGCATCAAGCTCGAACGAGTACGTTCGCTCATCTCTATTAATAAAGCAACACAATCAACAAAAAAATTATAGATTTCTTTTAAGACTTTAAACTGTTGAATTTATTATTAACTTCCAACTATTAATAACATGAAAATATATTAAAGTTACAAATGAAAATAAAAAATCACAGATGAAACATATCAATAAAATTAGGTTTATGAAAATAAGTTTTTTATCATCGGCCCCAATAATCGTTATCTAATGAGCCAAGAAATATGAATTTGCTTGCATGCTCTCCCCTCACAATGCTCCTTCGAGCAGATATAAATTCACCAACTTGACCTGGAGTGCAGAAGGTCCTGCCAGCTACAAGGAGGCCAGAAGATGTAGGCTGGACCTGACAGGCTGTGGGCATGATCTCTGTGTGTTTGTGGGGCTGTGTGCCCTGCATTTTTTCAAGTTGCCGCTGAGGGACCAACGGTCTCCATGGCAACTCGTAAACAATGCAGGGCCTGGTAACGCTAAGGAAGTCCCCCGAACGAATTGTAATTGCGTTAGTTGGGTCTCCAATCTTTTCTATGAGCACTGCATTCGCGTTAGACGCTGAACGCACGACATGTTGCGTCTCCTTTTCTGGACGCGACCTTCATGCGTTTAGCGCAGCCCTCCATCTGCACGTGGAAATGCTGTCATTTAGAAAGCATTGCCCACAGCCATCACGTTAGACGCAAGCGTTCAGAGCCTGCGTCTAACGCGATGAACAAACGCATGTGGAAAAGGGGCCTAGACTCCACTTTTTTTGAGAGGCGTTTTGCCTGGAGCAAACCTTATTGGTGACAAAGAGTCACCTGACACTTTCCAAAAGTTTCTAGAACTTGTTTATAAGTTCATTAGTGCCGCAAGCAAAACTACATCCTGTACAACACAAAGGAAAGAAAATCTGGTCACCGGACCACAAGACACGTTTCTTCTTTACAAAAATCAATATCCTATCGCCTTAAACTATCAGTTACCGATATATCGGACATAACAATATCGATGAAAAGTATCGCCAAAGCATTAGTGATATATCAATATTTCGATATATCGGTTTTCAATGTCCCAACCTTCTGAATCCCTGATAAGGTTCATCATTGTCTTTCCACACGCTGAAAGAACGATCAGTGACTCCTTAACGAAAACTGCACAATGTCAGTACAGTTACACACAACGATTATCACTCAAAAGACGGCTTTTGAGTGAATTTTGAGCGATAATCGTTGTGTCTAAATGGGCCTTTAGTTTGACAGATGTTGGGCACTAATCAGACAGTATATGATCATACTCACTTTTAGGATAGCCTTCTATAGTTTGTACTAGAAAGTAAGTTACGTTAATAGAAGTGACTAATATCAAACACAACATGAAAAGGCTTGTCAGAAAGCTGAAACCTGCAAGAGTCCAACTAGTGAAAAATGCCATCCACAAGTCATATAAAGGCTGAAAATACGGCTACTCCTCATGTGAACACAACGGCTTATTCTGTCACCTGAAATAACATGTATGATGTAACATTAAATACAATACAAGATGCCATAAAGGCAATGCAAACACGTTCCTGCATTGGAGTACAGCTATAATGTACCATTGTGTACTCAAAATATTAAACAGACGCATTGAAGAATCAAGGCAGTCGACAGCTTTCAACTGGTGGTTGCCAGATAGCAAAAGGAGCAATACTGAAAAAGTGCAACTGAACAGAAGGAAAACTAGCTTCATGTTTATGCCTTCAGAACCGTACTGTCACAGATTCAGGATTATAAACATTGTCTTACTTGCCTATTCGGGAAGTTTGAGGTTTTGTCAAACTATATCCACTATGAACTTTGCACTGAATTGGTAGCTGGCTGTTTATAAGAAATCTCCAGGAGGTCAATGTGTTGCCAATAGTAGCGTAACTCTAAATGCATGCCAAATAGCAGCTATTTCCGTTTTCCCAGCCCAGAGGACACATTGTCCCTGCAAGTAATGTTACATTGTTTTATATATGCCAACTTGTTTCATTCTTATTTCACTGTCTGCAGTCCTCTTTCTTGAAGACAGGACATAATCTCTCTTGTGGTAGAGACATAGAAGTACAGTTACAAAAGGTACTGTAAAATGTAATTAAAAAAAGCATCTACTTTTTCGGGGTTTTTTTGTTGTTTTTTTTTAAGCTAGAAATGAATGATATCATCCATGGGGATTCACTTAGCAAATGTCCTAGACACACAGGTAAGCAGCTTTTCTCAGTTAAAGGGGTTGTCTCGCGGCAGCAAGTGGGGTTATACACTTCCGTATGGCCATATTAATGCACTTTGTAATGTACATCGTGCATTAAATATGAGCCATACAGAAGTTATTCACTTACCTGCTCCGTTGCTAGCGTCCTCGTCTCCATGGTTCCGTCTAAATTCGCTGGCAGCTTGCTTTTTTAGACGCGCTTGCGCAGTCCGGTCTTCTCCTTTCAGCACGAGCCGCTTCAGTGTGCTCCCCGCTACAGCTCTTCTGCGCATGCGCAGACGAGCTGTCACTGCTCGGGAGCGCGCTGGAGCGGCCATTCTGTACCTTCCTCTGTTAGAGGAAGGTGCAGAGCTGCCGAGCTGTCCGGAGAAGCCGCCCAGCTGTCCCGCCGTCCAGCTGTCCTGGTAAGTGATGGGCCGGGGGGGCTGCCGCTGCGCCGGGCTGCGCCGGGGGGGGGCTGTCGCTGCGATGGGGGGGGGCTGTCGCTGCGCCGGGGGGGCTGCCGCTTTGATGGGGGGGGCTGCGCCGGTTACCTTCTGCCTGGCGGTGGTTGACTGGTCGGCCGTGTTCACTCCAGGGGTCCGGTCGGCGGCTGCGGGACGTCTGGTTGCCATGGAGACACAGCTGGTAGCGTCTCGGGAGCGCGCACGTCGGGCTACAGCAAGCGATGCGAAAAGAGCTGGCGGCCATCTTGGGAAAAAGTTTTATAAGTTGCTGAAACGCTGGAACGGTAAGTAGAAACCAGCTAGGAAAGTCATTTACAGGGGTAATTAGTAATGTATGTTTAATTAGGGGGACTGGGCAAAAAAAAAAATTCACTGCTTCCTCGAGACATCTCCTTTAAGGTCCATTTACACGCAAAGATGATCGCTCAAAATCCGTTCATAAGATAGGGAGATTGACAGTTTTAGCGATCATTTTGCATAAGTTGCTAATGGGCACTAATGCCTATTAGCTGCTTATTACCTTAATTTGCATGTAAACGAGCCTCCATGAGCTGTATGCAGAGTAGGTGGTCTGTTCTCTGCATACAGCTATTTTTTTTCTGCCAGGGGGCTGCAATCTGAATACAATGTAATAAGCACTCCCTTGGAGATCAGAGCATGTGGTCCCTGCTATCAGCTCTCTGGCCGAATTATGGATTTTATGCTCACCTAAAAATCAATGTTCAGACGAAAAGTAAATGAGGGTAGCATTTACAAGCAACGATTATCGCTCAAAAGACATTGCTTAGTGAATTGTGAGCGATAATCGTTGCGTGTAACTAAGCCTTTAGACTAACCTATTAAATTAATTGGAAACTTTTTGTGAATATAGAGTGGCTGTGTTGTAATGAAATAGGAAATAAGTTAGGCTCTTCGGAGGTCTATGTTGGGAGGATTTCCTGGCTTGTAACCATGACAGAAGGCTCCAATGAGTGCTACTTTGGAGGCATACAGATGTATCCTTCCTTATCTTTCTTCTTGGCTTGATATATTCTTAAAGGCATGGCATCATTTTGTGATGTATGTGCTATATTTGCCTACTGTATGTGTGGCAACCCAATGGTCTAACTTGATGTAAATTGGATCCTGTTGAGGGTTTTGCTAACATGTCACAAAAATGTACTGAATTTGTATTGTAAGAGGCCATTATGATATTAGCTAGAAGGGTGAAAAAATATACAGCATGGTATAGATTTTTTACTGCAGGCCTTAATTTATATGTAGAGATGAGCGAACGTACTCGTAATGAGTACTTACGCACCCGAGTACCGCCATTTTCGAGTACTTCAGTACTCGGGCGTAAAGATTCGGGGGGCGCCGGGGGGCGGGGAGAGGCGCGGCGGTGCGGGGGGTAGCAGCGGGGAACAGGGGGGAGCCCTCTCTCTCCCTCTCCCCCCCACTCCCCACTGCTACCCCCCGTGCCGCCACGGCGCCCCCCGAATCTTTACGCGCGAGTACCGCTGTACTCGAAAATGGCGGTGCTCGGGTGCGTAAGTACTCGTAACGAGTACGTTCGCTCATCTCTATTTATATGTTAACGCATTCTGCTCTGGCATAAAAGGACACTCCTTGGGTCACTTTGTAGCAGTTAGTACCTACCAAAAATGGAAGGTTTCTTTTTATCCTTTATTGAAATGTTTAGTCAAGGAGTTACAAAAACTCTTCCAGCTGCAGAGCTGTAAAAAGGACATGTGACCAAACCAGCTAATGAATGACTGGAGTGAGCCAGTGAGTGGCGGCAGCAGTCAGATGGAACTGGTGACTGTAATGTGATTGCTGGCTCCCTACAGTGGGAAATGAAGTGGTTGGGGAAAAGGGGAAGGTGGCTCAGTATCATTTTTTTTTATGTTAGTACAGCATGGTAAGCAACTTTTGAAAAACCATTATCCATGGATAACCTCTTTAATTGCATAACCTGAGACAATGTCCTAAAAAATAAAAGTACTGAAACTAAATGGAACATTTTTTTTAAAGCATCTGAAATATATCCCATGAATGTGACATACGTTATAGGAACAAACATTTCAGAAACAAAGAAACAAAAAAAAATCCAATATAGTGAAACAAAATTGTAAGGTCTCAATAAGGGATCAAAAGAGAGTTTAAACTTCCAAAAAAAAGGGCACCAAAAGTTGAAACAAAAGTAAAAATAACCTATACAAACAGTGGTCATAATTCGGGCCCAGAAACTATAGACTAGTAATTTTAACTTCTATAGTGGAAAAAATACTTGAAGGGTTTCTAAGAGATGTTATCCTGGAGAACCTCAATGCAAATAACTGGTATGTTATTCTTTCTGGAGGAAAGTGTCAGAAACCCAAGGAAACCTTCCGAAAACAAAGACCTATTGGTCTCCATTTCAGCAAATTTCAACAGCAGAAGAGATAGCTTCCATCCCAGTCGGTTTTTGGGATCTTAATCGTAAATTCAGACAGAATGCTTGGACATAGAAAATACAAATATATGAACAGACCCTAACATGACTTAGAGGATTTGCTGCTAATGCCTTGGGAGTAGATACTGCAGAACACCTTCCAAGGCCTTAAGGAGCCCATGCCTTGACGGGTCAGAGCTGTTATGGTCACATGAGGCAGACGTGTGCAGTATTAAATGGGTGGTTTTAATCTTGTGACTGATCAGTGTACACATGTCCTTGGACGTCACTGTGACAAGAAGAGCCATCTAGTCTTTTCACTTGCAGTTGCATTCAGTGCGTGATATAATGTTTATATTACAGAGTTCGGTTTTGTCGTGGCATGATGAAACAACTTTATTTCTAGAAAATATTAAAGCCCTTCACCCTTTTAAATGTTATTCTTCCACTCCATATCCAGCCCTTCTCACCTGTCTTGAAGAAAAAGGAAGAAAAAAGACTTAGAAACTGTAAGAAAATATTTATGTGAAGTGAGTGAATGTTGGGTCATGCTCAGGCCTTTTGTCAAAGTGAAATATGCCATAGCATATCGTAAGGGAAACATCTGCCGTGGCTTTTGGCCAAAAAGGCGCCTTGAGTCTAATCGTCTGCCTCCCAACAAAGTTGTCTCATTCATTTCACTCTATATCATGGTAGCTAGATTTACTCACTTAGACTCTTTCATCATTTACTGGGACCTATTGTATTCTCAACAAGTCTGAAGAATAAAAGCTGTAGCCTAAGATCTGTGGTATTAGGTATATAATACATTGCAGATCAACATCTCTGTCAGTAGGAAGCAGTTTGTAATGTGACAGTTGGCCCCCTTACCTCCCGGGCCCCTGTGCAGCTGGTATGGTTTGTCTGCCCCTGCTTTGTGTGCTGAACATGGACAGAGTAGAGACATGTCTACTGATGAACAGCGGAAGGAAATGTAAAGTTTCCTGGTAGCTCTGCGAGGTTATTATTAGATCACTCAGGCTTGTGGGGTGTGTTCATTAATATTAGTTTTTTTTCCCTAATTTATGGTATAACATATTCCTAGTCATTTATAGTAGGGGGTTAAAAGGATCTTTAGGTTATGGTCACATGGGTATACATGCTGTGGACTTTTCATACGGAAAATTTGCTGCATTTACAGTACAAGCTATGAGGATAAGTTTTAACCCTTTCCAATCCACTGTCTGACCTGTGAAAACATTATGGTTTAAGGCTATACAGCTCCGATGTTGGAAGACATCCATCGGGGTTCTCTTACTGTGTATTGCCAGCCTCTCTGCTGTCGGAGCCTATCCAACGTGTCACCTCACGCAGTACTGGCTTTAGCCAGCAGATAGCGCCGTTGTATAATGGCAGAAAAAGAGTAAGCCCCCTAGGAAAACCAGAATACAAATTGGATTGGAAAGGGTTAAAAAATCTTGGTGTGACAACATTCCGTGTGGAATCTGCAGCAGACTTGATATACAATGTGGATTTGAAATCTGAAGCATGTCAATTGTTTCATGCAGATTAGAACTCAGATTTTACCCATGTAATGCAAGGATGGAATCCACTGCAAATCCACACTAAGTTCCGCAGCAAACACACCATTCGGGGCAGATCTTGCCACTGCAAATAAAGTGCGGATCTTCCACAGCTCGTGTGACCATACCCTTATAATAAATACCGGAGCTTCTGCAGAACATCTTTCTACTAAGGTAGGAGCAGCTTTATGCCCATCACTAAGGGTGCATATACTTGGGCGGTTTTCTGGCATGACTTCTGTACACTGCAAGATGCACAGAAATTGCATGTGCAATTTTTCTCTTCCAGTGATGCAAGAGAAAAATTGCAGCATGTCCTACTTTTGGGTGATTTTATTTAAAAATCTCCCGTTCTCTATGGGAGCAAAAACAAAAACACATCACACTTGCCTGTACATGCGATTTTCATGCGAGTGTGATGCGTTTTTGCTCCTAAAGGAAATAATGCTCAATTTTCACAGGCATTAAAATCACAAGCGCTGCGATGCGTTTTTTCACATGGCACATCACTCTCACATGCAAATCGCGGGTTTGCAAGTTTGATATCTGTCCGAGTCTCTCGGAGCAATATTGCATTTGCCTGTGTAAATGCACCCTCACCTCTCCCGGAGGCTCTCTGTTTAATGCTGCAGCCCCGGTGCCCACCGGGTGGTCACATGCCATATATTGCGCATATGGCTGCTCAGCCACTCACAGGCTTCAGTGGCCATAGAAGAATGGTCACTGAAGCCTGTGAGTGGCTGAGCAATCATGTGCACAATATATGGCATGTGACTGCCTGACACTTCTTCTGGGTTCCGTGCAGCGGGCACGGGAGCTGCAGCGTTGGATCGGGAGCCACCAAAATAGGTGGGTATTCAATTTTTCTTCATTTTAAACCCTTTTAACTTTTTATTTATATCCCCGCAAACCCTTTTAGTAAGTATGTTGCAATATGAGGCAGTGGGCTTAATAGCCTACTGATCGTACATTTTTAATTTGTCTATTGTCAGGGATACCCCCTGCGTTTGTAAAGATATCACAGGAGAAAACTCCTTTTCACCTTTTTTGGACCCATGAGAATGGAGAAAACTCTTTTTCACCTTTTTCAGACCCATGGGAATCTGTAGCCACAAAGGAACTAGAATTAGTGAACTGTACATGAAGCAATCGTTTGTGTGTAGACACGTGATAGCTCTGCGTCCTACAAATATCAAATAGCAAGCTAACTTTTGTACTGTAGGCTTTATACTTTCATATGCCATTAATAGGTTTAGGAAAGCTAAGCAAGTGCTTGGAGCATCAACTATGCTGAAATATATGCTGTTCAGTGGCTACAGGCTCAGGGGCCCGGGTACAAAAGTTCAGCTTGGGCCCCCCTACCTGTACTGGTACCCATACCTAAATCATGCTGCATATAGCTACAAAACTAATTTACAGAAATGATCTATCCCCTTGGCATAAGCTTTCCAAATATGACTAATAACCTACACTAAGTGAAAATTTGTTTGTAGCCCCTAAGCACAGTTTCAGACGGCCGAATGTGCAACTGTGCTCGCCGTTACAGAGCGTAGTTGCGCTTAAACAAGGTTTTTTCTTTATTGTCGGGCTGTTCAAACTCCACAACATTGCACGGGAGTTTGAAAAAAATTGCAGGAAAATAGGTCCTGCCCTATTTATCCCTTACGTACAGTTAGGCCTCCCTCACACAGGGCGTTTTATACAGCGTTTAGCGCTGCCTTTTCAGCCCAGCGCTAAACGCTGTACAACACTCCCATTCATTTCAATGGGGCTGCTCACACAGGGCTGAAAACGCAGCGCCTTCCAACGCTGCGCTTTGACAGCGATGCATGTTCTATTTTGGGGCGTTTTCAGCCCTGCGTCGCCCATTAAAATGAATGGGCAGCGTTTTTAGCACTGCTGAAAACGCAGCAACACTTGGTGCCGCATTTTTGGCAGCGTTAACCGCTCGCCGATTTTCGGGGTGAGGGCTTGTAATAGAAGCCCTACCCCGAAAAACAGTCCCAGCGGGCTAGAGAAAAAAAGAAAGTTAATACTCACCTAGCCGCTGCAGTCCGGGTCGCGGCCGCTGGTCTCTGCCGCTGATCCGGGCTTCTCCAACACTCCCAAGTCTATAGCTGGAGGGCAGGTTTGAGAACCCCGGCTCCGGCAAAAGAGTGCTGTGATTGGTTATCGGCACGCTCGATGCCCAATCACAGCCCTTCATTGACTGTCTCAGCCAATCAGCGCCGGAAAGCTCTGATTGGCTGAGACAGTCAATGAAGGGCTGTGATTGGGCATCGAGCAAGCACCGACAACCAATCACAGCACTCTATTGCCAGAGGCCGGGTTCTCAAACCCGGCCTCCGGCAATAGACTTTGGAGTGCCGAGGAAGCCCGGATCAGCGGCAGAGACCAGCGGCCGCGACCTGGACTGCAGCGGCTAGGTGAGTATTACTTTTTTTTTTCTTTTCAGCATTCTTGGCTGCGTTTTCAGCCGAGCTGGAAACGCAGCCAAAACGCTGGCATAAAGTATGCCAGCGCTGCTGAAACGGGCGGAATCTGCAGTAACGCAGCATTGCAAAACGCTGCGTTTCTGCAAACGCCCTGTGTGAGGGAGGCCTTAACAGGTGAGAATCCCGATAGTGAAAACGAAACTATTGAAATAATTTCGGGGATGCAGGTTTGCAGAGCTTCCCCCAGTGTTTTCAATGGGAGATCTCGTATCGCACCGCGTGCACTGTACACATACTGCGATGCTGCCGCTGGCCCCATTGAAGACAATAGGCGCTGTGATGATAGAACATGCTGCAGTTTGTTTCCTGCATAGTATCACGGTGTCATGCAGGGAAACATCGCTCATGTGTATGACCCTATTCAAAAGAATAGAGTTCATATTTGTGCGAGATTTATACATCTCACAACGCACAAATCTTGCGCGATTTTAGCACCTGTGTGAAGCCGGCCTTAGGCCCCCGCGGCTGGATTTCCCGCAGAATTTCCGCCTGTGCCCGCTACCATAGGATTTCATTAGATAATGCAATCCTATGAAGACGGCCACGATTTGTCCACGTGAAAACACGAGTGTAAAACAAATCGCGGCATGTTCTATTTCGAGGCCCGCACAGAAACGTCACTAGTGACGGGCCGGCTCCACTATGCGCATCCAGCAGCTGGCACATAGTGCAGAGAGAAGACGCCGGGAGCAGGTGAGCCGCAGGGCTGTGCAGCGGCACGGGTCTACATCCTGCTGCGAGAATTCTCGCAGCGGGACCCGACCCGGCTGTCTGCAGGCGGCCATAGGCTGTTTTTATGGGTTTTTTGCATTTTTGAACCACAATTAAGATCACATAAAAATACTGCATACGGTATTCAAAAAACACGCGGATTTAAACAATACATGCATTTTTTTTTTAAACCTCATGCAAGTTTTTGACGCATTTTTCAATTGTGTATAAAGTGTGCAATCATATACCGGAAATACCTAGGTTATACCAACATGGTCCAAATCACGATTTACAGGAAGATGTATAACTGTATACACCAGCTGTACATATATAATTACATACAGGAGATATCCAGGTTATACCGCCATGGTCCATATCACTATAAATATGGTCCATATTACGATATGTATGTACATTTTGAAGCACCATTTTTAGGGCTCTTCCACACTTGCGTTTTTCTTGCTCGTTTTTTTCACGCGATTGTCAACAGGACTTTCTAATTTTAAAAAACCGCATCGCAGAAAAATTGCAACCACTAACTTGCAATTTTTGTGTGATGCGTTTTTAACATTAGAAGTCCCATTGACATTCGCGTTAAAAAAACGCAGTGATATCCCGATCGCAAGTGTGAAAGCACCCTTACACATACTTGTATAGTGACATTGATCATGCTGGTAGAACCTGGGTATTTCCTGCATATAATTATATAAATACAGCTGGTATTCATTATATATCTCCCTGCATATAATGATATGGACCCTGATGGTATAAGGAACCTCCGTCACAGATCCTGCTCAAAATACTGGAAGACAGGGCTCTGCATGCAGCACTTTTTCTTCCATCCACAAGCCGGGCAGCTGAATGGAAAGCAGATGGACCCCATTATAGTCAGAGATGGAGCAATTCAGCTGAGAGGTTTCCCTTGACCTGCTCCCCGAACAGAGTAGGAAAGCGTAATCCCCAATGCAGGTGTGAAATCACCCTTACTTGGGTATCTACTGTATATAATTATATATGCATAGCTGCTATAAAAGGACAGTAAAATGTGGGTAGCGCTCCAGAGATTAGATGTATTAGGGATATAAGGGTGAGAGAAATGGAAAATGAACTCACCCGACGTTACCGGGCCGTTTTGTGGGGCACTGTTACGTCACAATCTAGGATAGCATGCAACTCCAGATGATCACTGGATAACTCAGGATGGTCCAAGCCTCAAATATGGTTGAAATTAAATTAGGATTGCATTGGTCAATTAAGGCATCCTCAGGAGAGCATCATGGTAGAATTCCAGATGTAAAATAAACGCCACGGAATGGGAATAAATACCAGAGATAAGAAAAAGTTACCAGCGCTCCAATGCAACCAACAGGGGAGAGAAATATAATGGAATAGGGCACTTACTTTGCAGGGGTACCTTGTCACCCGGCACCCCTGAATCCCAGATAGCAGATATATCACAGGCGTAGTAAAGAGGTATTGTTTATTGGTCCATATCATGCGACGCGTTTCGGCTCAAAAAAACCCTTTCTCAAGCATGTATACATTTAAAAGATCATAATATTTATATCAGAAAGAGGACATCTCATTACCTTACTCGCGCCTTCCCTGCGTCGTCCGCTGGCGCCATTCCGCCCCTTCAGATGACGTAACTGCTGCACGTGATCCGTGTCATGTGACAGCGCTCGTTCGTCAGTGGGGAGGGGGAGCGCGGCGCTGCATCCCACGGATCACGTGCAGCAGTTATGTCATCTGAAGGGGTGGAATGGCCCCAGCGGACGATGCAGGGAAGGCGCGAGTAAGGTAATGAGATGTCCTCTCATTACTTTAGAGATACCGAGGAACAAAAAATATGTTCACCATTTTGCATGGTTCTTTGTGTTACCCAGGAAACACTACGTGGAGGTAACCATGTGATGTTTCCTTTATATAAAATGACATCAGGAAGTGAGAGAATTAGATTACGTACGTAAAATTTGGACGCTAATTCTTTTGCGCTTAGAATTGAATAATTGAGTTGGGACCCATTAACTTTTCCTATTTATGACATAATCAATGTTCGTGCCAAATTTCAAGTTTCTATGACATCGGGAAGTAAGAGAATTAGATTCCATATGTAAAATTTGGACGCTAATTCTTTTGCGCTTAAAATTGAATAATCGAGTTTGGACCCATTAGCTTTTCCTATATATGACATAATCAATGCTCATGCCAAATTTCAAGTTTCTATGACATCGGGAAGTGAGAGAATTAGATTCCGTACGTAAAATTTGGACGCTAATTCTTTTGCGCTAGAATTGAATAATCGAGTTGGGACTCCTTTACTTTTCCTATTTTGGAGGTAATCTATGCTTGTGCCAAATTTCATGTTTCAATGACATCGGGAAGCTGGAGAATTAGTGGCGAGTCAATCAGTGAATCAGTCAGTGAGTCAGTGAGTAAGTCAGCGAGTCAGTGAATCAGTGAGTCAGTCAGTCAGCCAGCCAGCCAGTCAGTGAGGGCTTTCGTCTTTATATATATAGATTTCCAGGTTATACCAGCATGGTTTTTATCACTATATGTATCCAGGGAGATGTATGATGTATATCAGCTGTACATATATAAAAATATGCAGGGGATATCCAGGTTATACCAGGAGGCTCTATATCACTATATGCAGGGAAATGTATAACTTATACCAGTTGTACATGTAATTATATACAGGAATTATCCAGGTTATACCGGCATCATCCATATCACTGTACATACTCCTGTATATAGTGATATGAAGCATGCTGGAATAACTTACACCAGCTGTACATATATGATTATACATAGTACATGCATAGTACAAACAGGATCTGCTAACTCTGCTTCCCGACACGGTCAGTGCACCGCCTGGACCAAATCACAACTGCAGTCTCTCAATGGAAGGAAGGAGCGAACTAGGGGAGTCTGCAGCATATAATTGGCTGCCGGCTCCCCAGGTGACTGCCCTCCCCTCTCTGAGTGCCACTCACAGCTGGGCCTGTGGGCCCCCATTCGCTAACGGTTGGGTCACGGTTGCGACCTCTAGTGGTATGCCAGTGATACTGTTAAAGGAAGAAGGTGTAAGTGACACAGCCTAATGCACAATTGCAAATACTTCACTCTATTCTTTTCATTGGTTCCTATGTTCCCAAAAGTAAGCCGCAGATGCCCTCATAACTGTGTGCCCACTACATTTGCCCCCAAAAGTGCCTACGCTACAGATGCGTTCTTACAGGGTTTGTCGTCATGAGGTTATCAAAGATAAAGGATCTTTTTTCTGTTAAAAACAGCAACACTCCTGATCGTATCTTGTATCACAACTCATCCTCATTCAAGTCATTCCGCCCACATTACAATATCAGACATAGTCCATGAGGGCAAGACACATGCTGCTTCCTTATTAAAAAAAATAGAAGGAGGCACACCCAATAATTCCTGCCAGCGTCTTGATATACAGAAATACTTTCCTGCAAGGTATGATTCAGCATGTTTTTTTGTAGCATTCAGCATGTTTCGGAGTTTTTTGTATCAGCAAATATTAATTTAACAAACCAGGTAAACCGTTTTATAATGAAGTCTGATGTGCATTTTATTTGATTTAGTAGTAAACACCAACCAAGGAGAATGCGCAGGACCCAAGGGCAACTTAAAATTCACAGGTTTATTAATGCATTTAAAAAAAATACATATCATAAGGTTAAAAAGCTGCGTCCTCACATCCTAGTGTCACAATGTGTGGATATATATATATATATATATGCAATCTCCACAGCACATTCCATGCATGAATGGATGTGCAAGGTCGCCTGGATTTGCATTGTGCCTCCAAATTCCGCAGCAAATGCCACCCATAGCAAGCCGTGGCAAAACGAGATTTCTTCTATACTAGTGAAAATTGATTACGATTTTCCGCTCGTGGAGAAGAAATTGTAGCATGCTGCAATTGTATGTGGCTTCTATGCCGATGGCTTTATTGAAATCAATAGAAGCCGTCCATCCCGCAACTCTTCCGCAATCATTAAAGGAGATGTCTCGAGGAAGCAGTTAATTTTTTTTTTTGCCCAGTCCCCCCCATTAAGTACACATTACTAAGCCCCCCTGTAAATGACATTTCTAGCTGGTTCGTACTTACCGTTCCAGCGTTTCAGCAAGTTATAAAAGTTTCCTCAAGATGGCCGCCGGCTCTTTCCCAGTCGCTCGCTGCAGCCCGACGTGCGCGCTCCCGAGACGCCGCCAGCTGTGTCTCCATGGCAACCGGACGCATCGCAGCCGCCGACCAGACGCCCCGCAGCCGCCGACCAGACAGCAGGTAACCGGCGCTAGCCCCCGGCTCCCCAGCGCTAGTTCCCCCGGCGCAGCGACAGCCCCCCCGGCCTAGCGCTAGCTCCCCCGGCCTAGCGACAGCCCCCCCGGCCTAGCGCTAGCTCCCCCGGCCTAGCGACAGCCCCCCCGGCCTAGCGCTAGCTCCCCCGGCCTAGCGACAGCCCCCCCCATCGCAGCGACAGCCCCCCCGGCCTAGCGCTAGCTCCCCCGGCCTAGCGACAGCCCCCCCGGCCTAGCGACAGCCCCCCCCATCGCAGCGACAGCCCCCCCGGCGCAGCGGCAGCCCCCCCCCGGCCTAGCGACAGCCCCCCCCGGCGCAGCCCGGCGCAGCGGCAGCCCCCCCCCCCGGCGCAGCGGCAGCCCCCCCCCCGGCGCAGCCCGGCGCAGCGGCAGCCCCCCCCCGGCGCAGCGGCAGCCCCCCCCCGACCCATCACTTACCTGGGAAGCTTCTCGGGGCGGCTGGGCTGGTCTTCTCCGCTGGGCAGCTCCAGTTTCTGCACCTTCCTCTAACAGAGGATGGTGCAGAATGGCCGCTTCAGCGCGCTCCTGAGCAGTGACAGCTCGTCTGCGCATGCGCAGAAGAGCTGTAGCGGGGAGCACACTGAAGCGGCTCGTGCTGAATGGAGAAGACCGGACTGCGCAAGCGCGTCTAAAAAAGCAAGCTGCCAGCGAATTTAGACGGAACCATGGAGACGAGGACGCTAGCAACGGAGCAGGTAAGTGGAATAACTTCTGTATGGCTCATATTTAATGCACAATGTACATTACAAAGTGCATTAATATGGCCATACGGAAGTGTATAACCCCACTTGGTTTCGCGAGACCACCCCTTTAAGGTTGCGGGATCCACGTCATTGCCTAGAAACAGCACAGCATAATCTGTTGTGCGCATGTGTGCACATTCGCAGCACAAATTATGAAGATGGTGGACAGGTAGGCTGGGGTCACCGACCGGGCACATGCGGAATCCGACCCAGCCATGTGCAGGCGGCCTAAGTCTGCCTGTTAACTTTAGATAGCTGTCAACTAAGCACTTGTTTGATCGACAGCTATTCTTTCCTAGCCCCCTTCCATAGCCGAGCATAAATGTGTTATGAATAAGGAGAGGGGAGTAAGCCGCTACCAGACAACTCCAGAGGTGGCCTATCTACCCCGAGAAGGAAAGAATGGGCAAATTGAAATCTGTAAACCTGATCCTTCCTTTCCCTGACGTCACCTGTTGGGGGGAAAGCTGGGAGACTCCCATACACATTAGATGTAGACTATTCACCAAAAATGTTGGGTTCATCCAACATCAATCTAATGTATATGGCCACCTTAACGTAAGAGCAACAGGCCATCAAAGCCAAAGTAAGGTAGTTCCAGCCCACAATAAACATGTTAACAAGCAGCAAAAGCTTGAAAAAATACCAAATAAAAGTTGATGATAAAAATAAACCAGAGGAGACACCCAAAGACCCAACATATCCAACACGTATTTCACAGCAAATAATGACTTCTAAGTGAGGCAGCTGATGCAAAATGTGCATTGGCTGTGGTGTGTGGTGCAGCATGGAGGACAGAAGTTGTCGATTCATCTGGAAAGACACATGGAGTGTGACAAAGCCTAAACTCCGGTGCACAGAGGGTATATGGCTGCTTTTTCACACTGTGTTAATGACTTCTGTTAAAACGTATGTTCCGTCATATGCATGTGCCTCTTGATAAATTTGGTGCATTTCACTGCAATGGAATTTTAGTTAACATTGAAACGCTAGTCTTAATAAGTGTTTTCCATAGAGTTCAAGCAAAAGCCAAAATGGCTAGTAAGGTGCACCATGGATGAAGACCACATAGCTCGATTTTCCGTCATCAACTATGGTAATGGTGTCACACTGACACAGCAATGGTGTTTGTCAGTGCTCTAGTAGAGACTGTAGGCACAGTTATTATGCAAGACACAGTAAGGCTATGTTCACATCTACACGAGAGCCTCCGACGCTGATCCAGCATACAATCCCAGATGAGTTAGCACAGCATGCTGTGCTAGTTTATCTGAAAAAGTTCCAGACAACATATTAGAAGCCAGCTAGACCCAATTAACCCCTTGAGTGGCACGCCCGGAAATTTTCCGGGACAAGCTCCACTACCCATAGCGATATAGCCCAGAAGATTTCTGGGCTATGCATCACTATGGGAGCTGCAGAGCACAATGCCACAAGTTGTGGCAGTGTGCTCTGCCTGCATAGTCCCACAGAGAACAAAGCAGGACATTGAGAAGCAGGACGATATTGCCGATATGCCAGCAATCTCCTGCTTCTAATGTCCTGCTTTGTTTACAGGTTGCCATAGAGACCATCGGCTTGTCAGAAGCAAGCCGATGGTCTCTGTGGCAGGGAGAGCTGGTGCTTCGCTGTCTGAGGACAGCTAGGCACCAGCTCTTACAGCAGAGATCAGAGAAAACCTCTAATCTCTGCTGTGTTAACCCTTTACATGCTGCAGTCTATGTGACAGCAGCATGTAAAGGGCTGTCACCATGGGACACCCCCAGAATGTGATCAGGGAGTCCTGATGGGTCTCTGTGGAAGTCCCCTAAAGGGACAAAAAAAGAAAGTAAAAAATTATTTAAAAAAATAAATAAAATTAAAAACACTTGTCTCCCTTTACTTTGTGAAAAATTAAAAATAAAATTACACATGTGGTATCCCTGCATCGGAATGACCCAGAGAAGGAAGTTAGTACATTATTTAACCCCTTTTTTTTCTTCTCCCCCATTTCTTTTTTTCCTCCCTCTGTTAAAAAAATCATAACTTCTTTATTTATCCATTGACCGCTGTATGAGGGCTTGTTTTTTGCGGAATTAGTTATATTTTTCAATGGTGCTATTTAAGGTACCATATAATGTACTGAAAAATGAAAGAAAAATGACATTCCACCATCCTTCAGCTGTCATTCAATAGCTGAGAGCTGCCCCTGATTGGTCCTTGTGCTGAGCCAATCAGAGGCAGCACTCACTCACCCATTCATGAATTCATGAATGGGTGAGTGAGAGCTGCCTCTGATTGGTGAGGGCTGTGACAAATCAGAGGCAGCCCATTCAGCAGGCGGGGATTTTAAATCCCCGTCTGCTGAATACTACACAGAGCAGTTCAGGAGAACTGCCGGCCGGCCGCAGCTGAACTCCGGCTGCAGGGACAAGTTTATATATATGAGTATATATATTTTTTTTATTTTTACACATTTTTGGATGATTTTCAGGGAAGGGCTTATATTTTTAAGCCCTTCCCGAAAATTCGTCACACGCTCACCGCCAGCCCATTGCTTTCAATGAAGCCGGCTGTATTGCCGGCTCTATTGAATTCAATGGGGGAACATCATTCTTCTCTGCCACAGCTGTTACAGCTGTGGCAGAGGAGAATGATTTCTATAGTATATGTTCTCAATGGGGTCGGCGCTGCTCCCGCCTGCCCCATTGAGCGCATATAATAGAACACAAGGAATCGCAGATAGGCGCGACCGCCGATCTGCGATTCCTCGTGTCCTATAATTTATTGGACATCCGCATAAAAAGCGGCCAAGTGTCCGATGCAATTGCGAAGCAATGGTTCTATATATGCGTTCGCAGATCGCATGCGCATGTGCAAATCGCACGAAAAAACGCCCGTCTGACCGAGGCCTAATACATTATTTATACTGCACAGAGAATGCAGTGAAAAATAAAAATAAAAAATATGCCAGAATTACAGATTTTGTTAATTGTGCCACTAGAAAAAAATGGAATAAAAAGTGATCAAAATTTTACATGTTCCAAAAAAAATTACATAAATGAAGACTGGAGTTCATCCCGCAAACAACAAGCCCTTCTAGAGCTCTGGCAATGGTAAAAAATCATTAATATGGCTCTTGGAATGTGGCGACACAAAAGCAAACCTTTAAGAAAAAAAATGTTTTAAATGTACAAAAATAGCAAAGCATAAAAAAACTGTATAAACTCGGTATCACCGGAATCGTGCGACTCAGAGAATAATGTTATCACACTATTTATTCTGAACACCGTAAAAATGAAATCCAAAAAACAGATGGCAGGATTTCTTTTTTTTCCCCTAATCTCCCTACAAATTTTTTCACAAAAGTTATGCAATACATTCTATATACCCAAAAATGATGCTATCGAAAAGTACAGCTTGTCCCACAAAAAACAAGCCCTCACATGACCGTGTCAATGGAAAAATGAAAAGGTTATGGCTCTTGGAACACAACTGGAAAATGAGTTGAAATTAAATGATTAGACCATTTAAAAAACCTGCCCTGGTGGGCACAACAGGGGGAGTAGGAAACCCGCCACTCAAGGGGTTAAAGTCAGTCAAGTCCATCTGGTGCTGTTTTGGTCCATCCTTTTTCTGCTCAGCTCATAGGACAAAGACTGTGAACTAAGTTTAAGGTCGCCAGAGAAAATTGCGTAAAATTTGTGCGCTGCAAGATGCACAAATCTCACACAAATATGAAGCCATTCTTTTGAATGCAGTCATACACACGAGTGATGTTTTCCTGCATTGCACTACGACGCGATGTGGGAATCAAATTGCTGAGTGTCCTGTCTTGTGCATGCTCTCGCATCGCACCGCCCATTGTTTTCAAGGTGCACGCGATGTGAGGTCTCCCATTGAAAAGACTAGGAGAAACTCCGCGAAACTCCGTCACGGCTGTTCCCTGCATCCCCGAAGTGATGGGAGGCTGGTTTCACATGAAAACGCCTTTCATCCTGGGGGATTTCACATGGATAACAAGGGCGATATTGGGCCATGATTCACGGCTCGATTTTGCCCTCGCACGTGTGAAGTTAGCCTAAGGACTTTGTGTTTCAGAAACGCTCTGAACTACTGAAACATTGCCAATAGGTAATCAATAAAAGATTCTTTTGCCTAATTGGATATCGCAGCCTTCTTCCTCAGTTTCTCACTATTAATACTATTCACACTGACACATTTATGGTGCCAGGCGCATTGGTAAAATAATAATGTGTTTATTAGTGCTACACTATATCTGACAGTCAAAAAAATAGCTAACACTAAACTTGCACATGAGATAGAGAGAGATGTTCTCCACAGTGTAATGACTGCTTGCATCTAGCATTGCACTCTGGGAAAACTGTGTAAACAGCAACAGAATGGGGTTCCTTGGGCCGCCAGAAGGTTGTGATTCTAGGAGACCAATATACATAGAACAAGTGGACTGCAAATTCCAATTGTATTGTAAACCTTGTTCTTATCATTAACACACAGGACATATCATCACTAAGGTCAAATAGGTGTAGACAGTCTTCCCCACAAGGTGCATAGAGGAGTGGCTGTCCAACTTCCGATCTCCCCCTCCTTATTGTTTTAGACAAGTAGGAGCTGGACAAACCACATGCAGTGATTTATTACTGTGTGCCTGGCCTTGTCTCTTTTCTGTCCTCAGCCTCCTCCACGTGTGATTGTTTTCAGTAATCTATAAATAAGTGAGGAGACTCAAATGGCCACGCACGCTCCTCTGGGTAATATGCAAATAAGGGAGATGGAATAAATCCTCCACAGTGCCACCTACTGAAAGGCAGCATTCCTTCGAGTCAAAGTGGGACTTTTTATACAAGTCTTGCTACAATGACTGGGAATCAAAAGCAAAGCCAGACCCCATGTACATACAGCTGTTTCCGGGTTATTGCCCATCATCAGTGTACAGTAGGAGTCTGGCTTTTGCTAGTGAGAGGCCAGGGACAGGGGTCAGAAACGCTCTTTTCTCCTTAGGGAGAGCAACTATATACTATAAATAAGTGAGGAGACTCAAATGGCCACGCACGCTCCTCTGGGTAATATGCAAATAAGGGAGATGGAATAAATCCTCCACAGTGCCACCTACTAAAAGGCAGCATTCCTTCGAGTCAAAGTGGGACTTTTTATACAAGTCTTGCTACAATGACTGGGAATCAAAAGCAAAGCCAGACCCCATGTACGTACAGCTGTTTCCGGGTTATTGCCCATCATCAGTGTACAGTAGGAGTCTGGCTTTTGCTAGTGAGAGGCCTGGGACAGGGGTCAGAAACACTCTTTTCTCCTTAGGGAGAGCAACTATATACTATAAATAAGTGAGGAGACTCAAATGGCCACGCACGCTCCTCTGGGTAATATGCAAATAAGGGAGATGGAATAAATCCTCCACAGTGCCACCTACTAAAAGGCAGCATTCCTTCGAGTCAAAGTGGGACTTTTTATACAAGTCTTGCTACAATGACTGGGAATCAAAAGCAAAGCCAGACCCCATGTACATACAGCTGTTTCCGGGTTATTGCCCATCATCAGTGTACAGTAGGAGTCTGGCTTTTGCTAGTGAGAGGCCAGGGACAGCAGCAAAAGCCAGACTCGGGCTCGGGGGCCCTGATGCAAAACGTGAGCTGGGTACCCGTACCCATACCTAAACCATGCTGCACAGAGACATAACTTGAAGCTTCTGGGCCCCAATGCAAAACCTGTAACAGGGCCCCCAACTATAGTACTGGGCTCCCTAAATGGAGAAGAGAGTCCTTATGGGCCCCCTAAGGCTCCTGGGCCCGGGTGCAACCGTATCCCCTGCACCCTCTATAGTTACACCCCTGGATCCAGCACCATTCGGCAGCGAGAGTCGGCTGTCACCAATACTGCGACCCCTGTTGTTAACCCCTTACATGTAATCTCAGAGGGCTGACGGGTTGCCATGGCAACAAAACGCCAGATATAGGCGTCCTGCTTTGCCATTGCCCATGATCGCTATTACAAGCGATAAGGCATTTCAGGACAGAAGTCCTGCTATGCTTTATCATGGCGATCATAGGTGTCATGTTACAAGTCCCCTACAGGGACATAAATAATGTAAGAAAAAGGTAAAAATTGTGTTTAAAAAAAAAAGTGTAAAAAAATAACCTTTTTTTTGTGCTTTTTTCCCCTATTCACGTAAAAAGAAAATTAAATTTAAAAAAATTTAAAATCCCACATATTTGGTATCGTCGTATCAGTAACGAATCGTACAACAAATTGATCACACTTTTTATCCTGCACGGCAAAAAGTGTAAAAAAAAAAAACTCTAAATAACTGAGGTAAAGTGATTATTTCTTTTCATTTTGCCTCCCTAAAAACGCAATAAAAGTGATAAAAAAAACTGTAGGTACCCCAAAATGGTACCCATAAAAACTACAGCTCATTGCTTTCCAAAAAAAAAGGGTTTTGTATGCGGAAAAGTCTAAAATCCTTAAAAAAATTAAACATTTTGGTATTGTAATCGTACCGACCCGCAGAAAAAATGTATTGTGTCCTTTATGCTGCATGATTAGGACGTTGCGGATCTCTGCCGCGGGAGCCGCCGGCCGAGAGAAGGAGCCAGCAGACAGATCTCCGCTGTTAGCCTATCTGACAGATAAGTTGACTGTGCAGAATCGCGGCAATTCGGAGCATGCTGTGAATTGTCGGCCGCGAGCGGAGAATCTCATTGATTCTCTGGTTGTGGACAGGGGGCCGGCGCTTCCAATAGCAACGCTACGGAAAGCTTCAGACGGCGTGATGGTACGTAATTTGACTGTTTGTTGGATGCAGAATTTGCTTCCTGTCTTTTTTTTTTTTTAAACGGCCCTGTACTTTTTAAAACGACGGAGGTAAAATCATACGTCGTGATAAGCCCCGCCCCCCATACCCTTTGTTCTGCTTTGAGCCTGGGAAAATCTGGTCACCTTAAGCCATGTCCTTAATGGGTTAAAATCAGCTACTGATGGAGTTGTTTTCTTTACCACTTTTAGGGTCTGTGGTTTTATCAGTCTTGTCAGTTTGACCCTGTAGACTGACATAGAATGAGTCAATTAAAAAAAAAGACCTATATGACTAAATGACTTTGCATACCTTCGAGTACAAAGTATCTGCCTAAATATACATTGACACTGTATATTGACACACTAGAAAAATGTATTTACATCAGTCGCATAGGTATAGGTGTTGCAGGGGTCACACTTGTAACCAGGCCCCCTTCGCCACAGACTGCACAGTACTACTCATTTTCTGGGGCTGGCATCGCGGTGCCAGGGGCAGTAGCGGAGATCACATCAGGAAGGCCATACTAATCAATGAGTGTTTCCTTCATCACACTGAAGGAAGCGTTCATTGGTTGTTTCACTGATCACTGATTGGCCAGTGAAACCTAGGTGAGGGGCTGTAGTTTATAGTGTCTCATGAAAGTTCCCCAGCATCACTTTTCTGCGCAAGCAGGCCGTATTTTATCACCATGTGGAGTTGTGTTTCGCCATGTTTGTGATCGCGTATGACAGCGTATCTGACGCACATTGTCATGCACTGGCTTCCTCAGTTTCTTTTTTTCCTTTTCAACTTGTAACTCATGTTTCCTAGCAACATGCATAAAGGACGCTGTACATATGCAATGTACGCATAGCGTTTTCGTACGCACCCATAGAGAAGAACAGGGCTCTTTCGCATGTAATACAAGGTAAAATAGAACATGCTGAACTCTTTTATGCATTCTCTTTGGTATTATTGTATCTTGACGCCAAGATACAGGGGATTTGACAGGTGGTTGACGCCCCCTGTTGGTGATTGGCTGTCCACCTGTCTTCCCGTCCTTGGCCTCAAAGGTCTTTTATGTGTCGGCGGCCTCTTAGCAGCACTAAACGTGATGGCCTCCGCTCCCTTGCAGCGGTCCTCTGGTGACTGTCCCTGGTGGTGGCGTTGTAGGCCCTCCGTTCCCAGTATCGGGTCCATGGTGGAGGAAGGTGACAGGTGGCGGTCGGCATTTCTCAGCGCTGCCCGTGCAGGAAGGGCAGAGCCAGTGGTCGGCAGTGGTGAGCTCTGCTGTGCCACATCTATAAGCCAGCGGACAAGACTTGGGAGCGGCCATGAGCGGTGGTGAGCGTGGGGGAGGGGGAAGCAGTGTAATGAGTGGGGGGCCATGAGCACAGTGTGATGAGCAGAGCTTGTTGCACAGCTGTAACATGGAAGCAATAACAGCTAATACAGTAAGACTAACACGAACACCAATCCCTAAACTTAACCCTGCAGCCGCGGCAAAAAGATATCCAGACGCTGCTGCTAGAACCTTCTTCAATGTAGCCAATCGGGAGCTAGGGGTGTCACAAGGGCGTTCCTGCTTCGATGCCCTCTCAAACCCCTAGCTTCCGGTGGCATCAAGATACAATAATACCTTTTCTTTTATGAGACGAATATTTCAAGAAGAGGCCCATTTATGTTCGTTCAAAGAGTTATACTAAAAAGCGATGTCTTTTATTATACACGGTTTATAAGTCCTGCAAGACATTTTTGAGATTTGTAAGTTTTTGTAACCTATCCTATTGAAAACTTCAATAGTACCCTGTAATGGTACCAATAAAAACTACAGTCAGCACTGCAAAAAAAGAACCATCACATTGCCCAATTGATGAAAAATAAAAAAGTTATTGATATCAAAATAGGGCGACAAAATATTCTTTTTAAATATGGTTTTTATTTTTTAACAGTAAAACATAAAAAAAAGTCTAACTTTCTGATCGCTGCAGTCATACTGAACTGCAGAATTCATTGAATATGTCCTTTTACTGCACTTAGAAGGCCATAAAAACAAACCCAAAAAAACAATGTCTCTATTGTGTTAATTTCCAATTTCACCCACTTCAAAAGTTGTAAAATTTATAGATTGCAGTCATGAAGAGACGTTCATGGAGGGAGGGAAAGGGGGCAACTTAAACTTTTGTACCCGGGCCTATGAGCCTTTAGCTACGCTCCTGAAATACATGCTTTATCTATTGTGTACAGAACATTAATTCTGCTGCAGGGAACTGAAATAAGAGGTCCTTTCAGAGTTCCTCTTTCTTTAGATAACTATCTATATTAAGAAATGAGTTATGCCCTGGTGTGACACTAGTTTTCTGGTGCAACAACTCTTAAGAAAACATAGGACATTATCTGGGATGTATTTTTCACAATGTAGTGATTTATTACACTAAGCATACAATTTAACCCCTTAAGGACCAAGCACAGTAAATTTATGGCACTTGGTCCTGGACTTTAAGCTTGGGCAATAGCAAAAAAGCTCCTGCTCCTGCAATGGTTCTAGGCTGTCACACAGCCGAGGATGTGGAGGAGAAGGCAGAAGCAGTTTTCAACCACGTCTGCCTTCTCCTTTCCAGGATACATAGCGCTCAATGAGTGCTAAGTAGTGCAGAGAGAAAGTGGAAATCTTATTTCCCTGAGATCACGTGACCACTGAGTGCCCCTGCCAAGACAGAGCTGCAGAGTCATAGCAGACCCAAATCAGCTCTGTTAGTGACTACTATCACTATAGGGGCATATTTAACCCTATTATTGGGGCGCTTATGGATGCCCCAGCTACAGCAGAAAAGTGAGAAATTAAAAAAATAAAATAAAAACAATGGAAAGGAATGTGCAAGAAAATAGTTTCTTTTTGCGTGGCCGAAGTGCACAGGAAAAATATTTGCATGTGAACGAACCCATTAAAATCAATAAATTCTATTCACTAAATGTTCCTTGCGCAAATATTGCGTATGCAAATACGCATGTATGAAGCTGGCTTAAGATTAGCGAAACAGTGTGTTAGCTTTTGTCCCTCACTGATAGCTGGTCAGTCAGAATTCTCAGGATATAAAGGAACTGTCAGCTTAACAATGTCACCTTAAAATGCCCTAAGCCACAAACCATAGTAGATGGCTAGTACAGAATAAATAGATCAATGTTTGGTATAGAAGTCTGTGATATATTTTATGAGTCTCCTCAATAAGATAAGAATAGTTGCTTAGCTGATTTGTGCTTGTTGAGTCCTCATAGTTCCCAATCACCAGCATAAGGTCAGTACAGTTCATATCAGGATACCAGACACTCTGGTCCTAGTAAAGAATGAAAAAGACCATAAATCCATCAAATTCAGCAAATTATTTTCATGATGTTTAAGCAGAGTAATGGAGTGCGCACCACAAAAAATATACATTATTATTAACAAGAAGTGGAAAACAGCATAGAAGTAAAGAAATGCACACTCCAGAAGCAAGATTAAGCAAATATATAAGCCATTGGGGTTCAATGCCAGGTTGTGTATCAGAAAATAGTTTCTCTATGTGTCCTGCTAAGGCTGTGCTGTAATAGCCACTTATTGACCACCCTATAGTGTTTTTACGTCATGCCGTTGCAGGACATATATAGAGGGAGATCGTGGTGCTATCTTCCTACATACATCTCAGGTGTCAGCTGTTCATTCCAGCTGACACCTGGGGGCAACAGCTCCAATGAGCCGCACGGTTAATCGGGGCTGTTAACTCTTTAAATGCCGCTGTCAATTCTGACAGCGGCATTTAAATTTTCGGGGTCCCGTACGGCCCACCCCCCGCGATGTGATCAGAGGGAGCCATGCGGGTGTTATGGCAGCCGGGGGCCTTCTAAAAGGGGTGGCTTCAATAAATTGGATTCAATAAATCAAAAATGCATATTTGGTATCTCTGCATCCTTAAAAGTCCAATCTATCAAAGTAGCGCATTATTTGCCCCGCATGGTGAACGTCATCTGAAAAAAAAGGAACGCTGGAAATGTTCTTTTATTTGGTCACCCTGTCTCCCAGAAAAAAATGCAATAAAAAGTGTTTAAAAAGTCGTATGTATTTCAAAACGGAAACTACAGGATGCCCCACAAAAATGAGTCCTCGCTCAAGTACGTCGATGGAAAAATAAAAAAGATATTGCGCTCAGAAGATGGCGGCAGAAAATAAGTCAAAAAAATGTAATATCTTTGAAAAAAAATACAAGTACTACAGCAAATAAAACCTATACAAGTTTAGTATCGTAATAATTATACTGACCCATAGAATAAAGTTATCACATCAGTTTTGTTGCAGTTTTCAGTACATTATATATTACATTAAGTAGTATGTGGCATACTATGCGGAATCCGTCCCTGGCAGCAGTGGCATCTGTGCGTACCTGACATAACTGAACTGTGGATGGTCCGCACGCCAAGCCATCAGACATGCACAATACAGGGTTTTTTTTCAAATCCCTGCTGTTCCCGCGTTGTTGCCTATCACAACCTTTCCGGCCGTGGGTCGGACAGCTTCCATTGACTTCAATGGAAGCCGTCCGCGTGGAATCCGCAAAGAAAGGTAGCATGCTGTGATTTTCCCTCTGCGAGCGGAAAATCACAATTGATTTCCGCTCATAGACAGGAAAACACGTTTTTTGCATAGCATGCTATGGGCACTATTTGCTGCGGAATCAGGAGGCGGATGCCCGCTCCCAATTCCACAATTAAAATCTGCCCGTGGGCAGGTGGCCCAAGACTAAGAGCTACACAAAATGGTTATTACTTTTCATTATATTTGAAGACAATTAACCAAGCTGGAAATTATTATTCACTAACAGAGTAGGGGCATGTTGTAACCATAGCTTGACATCAGCCAGGCACAGATTCTCTATGACTACATTCTCTTAAGGATTTAGCTTGTCATCTCATGAAGACCTTATCATTTGTCTTACTAGAAGCATGTATAGTGGGGTGCGTCCTAATCCACCCCCTTTGTTAATAGATCATTAAGACCTGGAACTCACATACAGCCCATATCATAAACTATATACTTGGACGTTAAAGGCCATTAAATTTACGAGACTTCACTGATAAAACCGATATTGTCTAAAGAAGTCTCTTTCATCAGAACATCACACTACATTATGTCTAAAGGCAAAGTGGAGAAAAATAATAGCACCTTGATAGCTTCAAAATCTGATTGTTCTCGGTAAGAAAAACCAAGTAATCTTGTAGATATGATACCTTTTAATGGCTAGCAAAAATGCATGGTGTTATAGTGAGCTTTTGAACCTATGCAGGGTTCCTTCTCAGGCTTATATATATGAGACAAGGCACAGACAGTATAATTAATTTGCACTTAAAACAATACCAGAACAGAATGAACATAGGAGTAAATACTTAATGAATCCATTGTCCATTGATAAGAATGTGACAGTTTTATGATCTCTGAATTTGTGTTAGGGGGTCACCAGGCCTGTGTGTTAGCTCAGATTTATAATATTCTCTACTGATGCAAGAAGCCCCCTCTGAGGTTCATTCCGGTCCTGAAAGTGTCAAAGGTTGTTATAAATTTGTACTCCCAAATTCTTCTGTGACTTTGGGATTTGAAATTGATAAGTATCAGACAGGAGGCTGATACTGCAATATACATAACAGACATCCATAGAGAGACAGACAATCAGGTGATGGGGAAGTAATAGAAAAATGTGTTTTCACCAGAGTATCCCATTAAAATCAGATAATTTAAGAAATTGCATTACTATGCACATAATATTATAAGAGGAAAATGGATCTACATTTCTCCAGTAAATGAGAAGTCATGGTGTAAGCTTGCAAACATCAAAATCATGGGCTTCAGTTGGAATATGACTTGGTATCACCGGAAGACAAGTGTGCCATAGGCTCTCTAAGCTCTACAAAATACTTTTTACATAATGTATTAGAATATAACATTATACATGGCAGATCTGGAGCAAAAATGCCTGCCACGGTTCCATGAATCTGAATGGGACTTGTAGAATATTATGCACATGCTACAGAAAAAGCCCTATCCAGATGCATGTAATGGATTTTTCTACAAGACACCTGCCCATGTAAACGTACCCAACGAGGTTGTAGGTTATGCAGTGAACTGTTGCAAAGTAGCTCTTCTCGAGAAGGAACAAAACTGCCTGTCTTTTGCTAACTAACCCTGCAAGTCAGTGTCCAACCAATTAGAGTTGACTAGTGATATCAGCTCAACCAGAAACACTATCTGTAGACCGTACTGTCTTAAAGTTTTTGCTCCTCATCAATGAGTAGGGCTCTGGTTGGCTGAGAGATGCTGTAAGGTACTGTTATCCAAAGCTGCACCAGTTCTCTGGAATGCGCTGTCCCAGACAGTTTAATTTTGAACGCCCTAAAAACTGGGCCCTAAAAACACATATTTTTAGGGAGGCCTGTCATATTCCCTAATCTAAACTTCTCTCCATCTAGCCTGCCTCTACTCTCTCCCTTGGAAACCTGCCCCCCTTCTTTCCACTGCATTCAACAAATACTACATTGCACAAACATGGTTGTTGATCCACTCGTACAGCTTCATGTATGTGCCATATGTGTGTGCGTATGTATATATATATATATTATATACACATTGATTGATTACTGTATGTTATAATGCATTTTGTATATGTTGCCTCTAATTTGTAAAGTGCAGCGGAATATGCTGGTGCTATATACATAAGGATTAGCATTATTTCAAGGCCCGATTATCAGGCATGAATGTTTCTCTGAACATTCAATCGTTCAACAATTGGGAACTTTTTCATCATCTGATTGTGCAAATAGGAAGATATACAACCAGCCTATGGGAATGAAGGATCCTATTAGTGATCCTTGGTCCCCATAAATCAATGCTTGGCTAGTGGGCCAATAATTCTGCCAGTCTATTAGAAGCTTAAAGGACCCTGCATACTTTTCCCAGGGAGCATTGTCTGCACGACACCCTACATCTTCTGGATCTCTGCAAGGAGATCCAGTCCTTTGCCAGAGCATGGAGAAAACTGATGCATTAGGCCTTTAATAAGTTCAGCAGAGTTTCTCATATTTGCTCTTGCACATATGTTTATTCCATAAAGATAATGTTTCAGAACCCATTTATGGATTCTTGTTTTTTTTTCTAATTCTGGCATTAGTTTGTGTTTGAAGCTCTAGTGACAGCCTCCACCGTAGATTTTCAGATGGAACTCATTATCGACAATGGGTTCCATCTGGTGCCATTTGGGTCTGGCATGGGCTAGATGTGGCAATTCTGGTTTAATCATTGTTCACATCCTGGGATGGAGCCAAATCACAAAGGTATAAGCTACTGGCGGAACTTTCGGGGATGCAGTTGCACCTGGGCCCAGGAGCCTTAGGGGGCCTATAAGGCCTCTCTTCTCCATATAGGGAGCCCAGTACAATGAATAAACCATTACAGTTGGGGGCCCTGTTACAGGTTTTGCATTGGGGCCCAGAAGCTACAAGTTACACCTCTGGTATAAGCGATAGTGTTGAAGAACTCTACTTGGCATACATCTAAAGTTTATACAATTATACAGTAGCTGTCAATATGACAAGCCTACATACATTTGCATAATGTTTTAAACTACATTGCAGCCATAGTCATTGTATGATATTGTGTTCTCTGGGTACAGATTTATTTGCAGATCTAAGCCAATGATGAGAAAATAAAGAAACCTTGTCACGAAGAACCTAATATGAACTGGGCGGAATACCTCCGCGAAACTAAAGGTTTTTGGCCCTTGAAGGGGAAAGTCAACAAAGTATTTAAACACAATCATGGATTATGTGATCTGTTTCCTGATTCCTTCTTCAGAGGTAGGACGCAGTCAGAGTACACAATAGATAAAGGCTTCACCTGTTGTAAGGACAGGTAGGTTATACTGGTGCTTAGCAATGACACTGAATCATTCGGCAGTCATATGGCTACTGAAGACTCTTCTATCTTAGGGCTCTTTTACACAGAATTATTATATTGTAAAAAAAATTGTTGGATCGTGCGAATTTAATGGATAAATCGTTTAGCGTAAGCATGGCTAATGACTGAACGATGATCGAGACTTCCTTCACCTCTCATTCATTTTATCCAGGCATAAAAATTATCACTCATTCGCATGTTATTGCATGTGAACAGCGATTGTTTAATTGTCCACATTCACTGAACATGAATGACTGAACAATACGTGAACACAACTGTGAACGACTTTTCTGCCTAGATTAACAGGCTGCACGAGCGAACGATTTATCGCTCCATGTAAAAGGAGCCTTAGTTTATTAATCTAAAGTGCAAAAAGAGCTGTGGATCTAGACAATGTATACCATCAGTCATTATATAGTCATTGCAAAACACCTGGGTAACCTGCAGTCATAAAGACAAAGATGAACTCTACTTTAAAGGGGTTGTCCCGCGCCGAAACGGGTTTTTTTTTTTTTCAACCCCCCCCCCCCGGTCGGCGCGAGACAACCCCGATGCAGGGAGGTAAAGAAAGCTTACCGGAGCGCTTACCTTAATCCCCGCGCTCCGGTGACTTCAATACTTACCGCTGAAGATGGCCGCCGGGATCCTCTGTCTCCGTGGACCGCAGCTCTTCTGTGCGGTCCATTGCCGATTCCAGCCTCCTGATTGGCTGGAATCGGCACAGTCTATCTATAAGTCAGCTAGTATTACCTCAATTCATTTTTTCTTTCTATCTGAAACTCCTGGCTTCTTTTCCCTCAGATGGTCATGTGATCCCAGTTCTGAGCAACTCAGATCTGCTTGGGGTTATGGATTCATTTTCTAGTCAAATTCTTGGTTTGTGTGATGTGTTACATAGATCTGCAACAGAAACTGGCCACAGGAAGAAACAGACACTCCCATCACAGTTACTAATGATGATCACACAGCTGCTGTCACGCAGATACAATAGAGGAGATCACAGCTCATCCTCCAAACTGCATACTTATGCTCTGTACCTTATTTCGGTGAATATAGAAACAATGATAATTAAACTGTCCCTCCAGCAGGTAAAAATGGTATAACAGTAGCTAATGCTGTGCTGATACATCATAGGATAGATGTAAAATTGAAAGTAAAACATCTCAGCATCAAGATGGTGCATAATATGTATCAGACAGGTGGCTTTACTGCATGGAAGTGAATCGGGGAAAAAAGGAGACTTCCAGAGTGTGACAGGCAATTGTGTGAAGGGGGCAGGGATGGAAAAATGTGTTCGCTGGAGTAGCGCTTTAATAAATGCCCACCCCTGCTTCCATAAAATATAAGGAGGGTGGACTTCTACATGTATAATAATATATGGCAATAGAGTGTGGAGGTACACGGTGCATCCATGGCAGGAAGAGGAAGCACGCACCCACTCACAGGCATGTCAAAAGCTATAACCAGAAAATCCCATACAATATGAAATCTGGCCATGGTACTGTAAATTACTGCAAGAGGAAAACACAACAAAGTCACTACTGAACATGTAAATACTAGTAATTGTTAGGAAATTATAGTACCAGTGTTTCTGGTGGCACAATGCACCACACAGCTGTGCTACATGGTACATCCTTTATGATCCCCACACATCACACACACAACTCTACTACATGCATCCTGATTCACACACACAGCTGTGGTACATCTATGCTGATTTCCAGACATCACCAGCTCAGCAGACTCCTGGATACAGTGATCAGCCCCTGGTCATTTGATCCTTTACTCCACCTACACAGGTGATCACATGATGGTGATGTCACCACAGATCCTGGTGGCTGCTGTTGGCTTATCCAGCATACAGTACTTTCTACCAAACTGCACAATGGCTCCTCCCACAGCAGTGACATCACCGCAGGTCCTTCAACCCACCGGATCTATGTGGTGGCGGGAGGTCAGTGCCTTCTGTCAGGACCACTGAATTGTGGCTGAGATAATAACGGCTTAGTTGTATTTTCATTTTGTTATTTTTGTCCTCCCCTTCCAAGAGCCCTAACTTTGTTGTTCTTCTGTTGGTCAGGCTCTGTGTTTATATATATGCTGTAGGACCTGCAATGATGTCATCAGGGGGCGGAGCGATGATGATTTCATTGATTCTCCCATTAATTAGTCTTTCTTTTGTACTTTTCTTTGTCACTTTACTTTGTCATTTGTTTTTACAATGTAGTTCTTTAACCGTGTTTAAATGCCCTTGCGATCATGTGACACTCCACATGATCGTAAGGACGTCATCAGTGTTTTCACCCACAATTTTTATATACTGTATGTGTCTGTAAGAGGTTCACAAAAGGCCAGATAAAGACATGGATGCAGTGTTGAAAGGTGTTGCCAATAAAATTCTTTCCCCCTTTATCCCACTTCTCCTATCTTCAGCGCACCAAATTCTCCCTTCTTTCTGCTGACTTACTAAATATAAGGGCGAGCACCCACTGGCGTTTTTTTTACCTGCGTTTTGCGTTTTTCCTGCACAGGCATAGAGATAACATGTGTTCCTGTCCACTGGCGTTTTTTTTGCGTTGCGTTTTTAACATAGGAACTGTCAGTTGCATATGTGTCCTTATTTTTCTCCTAATGCACCCATGAATGTCAATGGAAATTAACGGAAACGCGGCGAAAACGCTGCGTTTTTTTCCCGCGGCAAACGCAAACGCCAGTGGGTGGGCGCCCTAACTCCCTTTTTATTCCACTTCTTGTTCCTGATGTCCAGTTAGTTTACAAAAGATGGTGGACAAGACTAGAATCCCTTTTAGGGCTTCTTCCCATGGACAGATTTCCGCCACGTAATACGGATGGAATTCCGCACTGTAAAACCACCCGTTCTCACCCGCGGCATGCTCTATTAGAGCATGCCGCGGGTGTATGCGCGGACGGCTTTCATTGCAGTCAATGGAAGCCGTCCGTCACGCTATCTTCCGCTGTAGCACATATGACGCCGTTGCCGTGTCATGTGACGTTGCCGGCGTGTCACATGACGCTGCGGCGCGTCACGCCGAAGCGTCATGCGGGACGTAGGACATCGAATCCGCAGGTAAGTATTGGGGTCTCTGGGGGGCGCCGTGACGGGCTCCGCCGCGGAATTCCCTTAATGACCCTCTAATACTGTAAGTAGAGTTTTGCAGCCTTGAACTGAAACACACAAGTTGGCATGCAGTATAACAGTGCATGATGCCATAAAGGAACAATTATTATTAACATCCACAAAGCCATAATTATGTGATGATCTACAACTAAAGATAAGACTTCTAACAAGCACCTGTAAGATAATGCAGTAAACTACTCATACTGTAACACAGTAAATGCAAGTGTAGTGCAAATGAAATACTTAGGATAATATTTTGCATCTCAGAACTAGTGCTTACATCGCTATGTATACCTTCTATACAAGTAAGTGGTTTCTGTTTTTTTTTTTTTTTTTAATCTAAATAGACTCACAATTATACGCTGTTTGGCTTTGTAATATTGTAATTGTATTGTCTGAGCACCACTTATATTATATATTAGACTTCTTGGTAATCAGCTGAAACCTTTGATAATACCAATTGTCTAAGCTTCTGGTTGCCACTCAGTTCCCCTTCAAATACTATAATATCACAAGGTGCTCCTTCAAGTCAAGAGGCAATAAAGTTAAACATGAGCAAATTTAGTCTACCAGAGTGAGAGTTGTTCTTTCTAGTGGCTCTCCGCCCTGATTAAAGCAATCCCCCACCAGTCCCAGGAAAAAATTGTAGATATGATACCTTTTAATGGCTAACAAAAAGACATGATATTTCTGAAGCCTGAAGAAGAACCCTAAGCAGGTTTGAAAGCTCGCTATAACATCATGTATTTTTGTTAGCCATTAAAAGGTATCATATCTACAAGATTACTTGGTTTCTCTTGCTGAAAACGACCACATTTTGTCCCCCATAGTAAAACAATAAAGTCACTCACATCTCATATGGTTCCATGGCATCTTCTGTGCACTGCCTGGCCTTTTCTGACCACCACCAGCATCGCTGGGCGGCAGTACAGAGAGCCAAGAGGATCAGCGGGCCATGTCGGCAGCCCGCTGAGCTCAAGGTGGCAGCGGGTCTTCTAAACTGCCGCCCCCCCGGCAGTAGGAAAAGTGTTCAACCAGCCTCGTAGATGGGCACCCCTGGCTGGAACACTACTCACAACCCAATGCACGACACATGAACAGCTCTAGCCAATCAGTGAGCAGCGTGTCATATTTTAGACTACTGATGCACTACCAATGCACAGTGTGCATCAGGAAATAAAAGTAGCACTGCGGCCATCATAGCAGATCAAGAGGAGCCTGGGAAGTGTTGAAGTGGCAAGTAATATTTCTTCCTCTTGGCACCAGAGGTTTGCTTTTTGAATCTTTACCTGGAAAGCTGTATCTAAAAAACCGAAGCTCTGCCCCTGTAAAAATCTATTATGGAAATAAATATCACAGGTACATGCACCTATTTTCTTTTCATTGGATAACTTATTGAAAGCTTTTTTTTGGAATACAATAAGACAGCCCACCTCCTCTACCCTAACAGAGTGTAGATTTCCATACTCACAGTAAGCCCTCCTGCACATGGGCGAATCGGACCCTGCATGAGGAATTCCTGCAGCGGTGTTCAACCCAGTGCCCGGCTGTTGACCCCAGCTTACCTGTCCGGCGGCTTTTGCACATGTTGCAGATGTGCCGGCCGGCACTCTGTTGTGCATGCGCAGTAGCCGCCGGCGCTGGGGGGTGACGTATCCAGCAATACTTCTGCAGTGTTCGCTTCAATGGAAGCCAGCCGTGCGGAACCCGCACAAAATCGCAGCATTCTGTGATTTATTCTCCCCCAGTGGAAAATCGCAATTGGTTTCCGCTCGTGGAGATGAAGTGGCCTTTTGCCATTGAAAACTATGGGCTGTATTTGCTGCGGAGTCCGAAGGCGGACGCACGCTGCGGACTCCGCAATGCAAATACGCCCGTGTGCAAGAGGCCTAGAGCTGGGTTTACACAGTGTGGATTTACTGCGGTTTTGCGGCGGTTTTGCGGCGTTGCATATCAGCACTGTGGCAAAACTGCTGCATTTGCAGTGCAATGCTGTGTAAATATGTTTGGCTAAAAAGCTGTTCTCACAGTGCAGAATTTTTCTGCACTGCCGCAGTGCGGAAATGCAGCTGTGGCGCAGTTTTAGAATATGCAGCATGTCAATACTTTTGGATTTTCCGCAGTGCTTTTTTGCATTTAGCCTTTGTGAAAAAAACGCTTGCAGATTTTCCGTGCTAAAAAAGTGGCCAATGTACACAAGAAAATCCGGAAGCAAAAAAAGGAGCTTTGAAGCCGTTTTGCCGCAGAAGCCATTATTCTGTGACAAAACCGCAACGGAAAAACCGCTGCAAAACCGCGGCAAATCCGCCCCGTATGACCCTAGTCTAAGGGTTCCACAGAAAGCTTATTATATGTTACAAATGAGGCAGTAAAGGAGATAAAGCATTACTACAAACAGATAAGAACTTAAAACATAATAAAGAAAAGGTTCATTGTATACCATATAATAACCTCAATAATGGAAAAGAATCATCTATGACTCATGTGGCTGTAATACATAATGTAATATAACACATGTCGAATGTGTCTTTTCCATGAAATAGCGATACTCTGACAATGATTCACAGGCGAAATGAACTCCCGGCAGGCTTTTCAGGTACTGTACATAGTAAACACCTCTCTGCCCTTCTGTGTGATTTACATGGCGTGGCTAGACTTTACTGCCAAAGGTGCTTCATCCGAGAAGTCACGTAACAATTGATTCTCTGCCAACATGTACAAGGCGGCAACCAATGAATTTTTTTACCTTGTCTAGATTGATATGACTAAATAGTGATACGTCTGATGTGGTGAAGTTATTATTTTTATGGAGAGAATTATGGCTAATTTACAGATATTACACGAGTCTAAGGGACACGTCTCAAACAGGATGGATTATTCCACAACAATGTGGCGGATTATGTCCTCCTGCAGAATATTGAGCCCCAAAATACGTACTGCTAACGTGTGGATTTAGGTGCGGAACTGAAAACAGCAAAATCCTACCAGCAATTCTACATCAAAATACGCAGTTAGCAGTGCAGATTTCAGTGCGGAGTATAGAGACGGCATATTCTGCAATGCTATTGAGGAATATTCCGTCCTGTATGGTTCCTCTTGTTCACTCTTGAACAAATAAAACAAATAAACTTCTTGAAAAAATAACGCTGCCAAAACTTAACACAGTAATTTCCGTAGAACAGAGGATTCACTAATTTATAATAGCCGCTATTGTGGTGCTCAATATTATGGCTACTCATGTGGTAGCTGGGATTTGAATAAGAAAGCATTAACGTAAGTAATATGGTGGGTGTTGTAAAGGGGAGGTCGGAAGTATGCCCATTTTAGGGCGAGGAGATTAGACAGCAATTGTAGGGTTAAAAAGTCTACTGCGCCAGTATGTACTAGTGTAGTAAAACATAACCAACCAGTTTGTTTTTAGGAAAGGAATGCCTTTATGTGGATTGTATAAGAAAATATGCTTCCTTTTGTTGGGTGTTCCGTCTTTTGGAAACTATTCCACTGAACAAATATGCCGATACAATAAAGTGTCTAAGCTTTCTGAAGACACAGCCTGGGTATTATTGGACTCTACAACACTGACTCTACCAGATGAACATAGTTACAGGCCCCAACATAGGGAAGGGGGTGATGTGGTCTCCTAAAATGCCTGAATCCGGGCACGATATGCTATCTAGACCATAAATCTTGATCCACAGCATTATACCAAACAGCCAACCTCTAATAAAGGAAGTGGGCTGGAGAACAATGATAAACCAGTTTCTCAGGAATACAATGTGGAAAAAACTATGGAAAAAAACTATGGAAATAGCTACAGCACTTCCCACAAAAAAATGAATCTGTATTAGAATATATCCATAAAAAGGCAAAAACGCTCACATGTGCGAACAGGGGCCTAAGTTTCAAGAGACATAGAAAGTGGATTTCTCCTCACGTGCTACTCTACAACTTTGCAATTGGGTTTTACTCTCTATTTCTTACAGGGGCCGCAATGCTGAATTGAAAATCATGTTCTGGGGCCCCAAGGGGCTGTGTGCCATACCATCATGTAGCACATCCATGCCATCCCATTCAAGTACACTACTGTTATTTTGACATAGAACACCCATACTGAGATATAGCACTGGATCAGTCTTTTGGACTACATTCTGCATAGACAGCAGAGCTGTCCGGTGACAGTGGCGGTCATTATGTACAGGGGTGGACAAAAATAGCGAAACGCTATACAAAATGCATGGGATTTTAATCGTTAGCACTGAGCTGCCCTTTTGGCCCTTGCTTAGCTAAGAGCTTTTCCACCAAATTTGTATTTACTTCACCTCTTGCCCTGCTCTGGGTGGTTTTGGGAGCCAGCTGATAACAGCAGCTATGTGGCTCAAACCCCTGACCAATGGAACCTTGTTGCTAGGGCAAATGTTCACTTCTGCCCGGCAGCATCTGTGTCATATTACCTCCACTTAAGTTGGGATTATAAATTATATTTCAATAGGACAAGTAGGGATTGATTTTAAGGCATGCATTTCATACAGTGTTTCCATATTTTTGTCCACCCCCTGTATGTGAGATGTATAGTGTCACTGTGAGAAAATGTCTGTTGGTCTTCTCGACTGAAGATGGTTGCTGATAAATTATATGGTGTTTAGTCAAATAAAATGATGGTCCTACAGGATTGTTATGTCAAGAAGTTACATATTATACCATTCCGAATGAAAACAATCATGTACTTAGTGCTAAATCAATAGGCCTCTCCCTTCTGTTCAATGGTTACCAGCAATGATCATAAACTGTTATCACACATGTTATTATAGTGATACTCAGACTTACGGGAAGGCGATGTTTTTTCTGCGTTCAGTAAATATAACGCCCGCGCAGACTGACACTGACTCTTCGTTTATATTTGGTAGCGATATATTCTACATTGCATTTATAAAATGTTTATCTTGGGGAGATCTCACATCAGTGCAGGTACAGGGTCGGCCACAGAAAAGTAGGCCCGTACCACACTCTTATGGAAATGAAATTTGCGCTGTGATTGATTGCTATGGGCAACAAATATAGCTTTTCTTTCAGACAGCTTCCATAAGATGATGCTGGGCTACATTTCCGTGGCCCACCCTTTACCTTCCCCATAATTCTTCAGCTGCCGTTACATTGGGGTACATCTGTAAAGACTAAAACAAAAAAAGTTTGGTACCGTGTTAGCCAGTAGAGCAAAATGTGATTCTTCCCAGCAAGAAAAACCAAGTAATCTTGTAGATATGATAGCTTTTAATGGCTAACAAAAATACATGATGTTCTGGCGAGCTTTTGAACCAACGCAGGGTTCTTCAGTATTTGCGCCCATTATTTTTACATTTGCAAAAAAGCACGCAAATACTTCCATTTGAAGGAGCCCTGAATCTGTAATGATCTGTATAATAAAAAGGTAATATGTCTGTGGGTAAGGCCTCATTCAGACCTGCGCTGACTCCTCCAGGGTGATTTCTGTTTGGTTCCATCCTTGGAACCAAAGAGTGAAAGTACTGGACGCATCAGTTCCAGCAGCGGAAGAGTGATCACATCCCTTAGGTGGCACAAAAAATCATCACACAGATCAAAGAAACTTCACATAGAGACTGCTGAATTACCATTTATGCATGAATATATGAGCACTGATTAGGAGCCTATAAATACGTTTACCGTGTATCTCTGGCCAATCTTATAATCGCTTATAAAAAAACCAAACCATTTCCTGTAAGGAACCAGGTGAACTGGTTTTGTAACATCTTCCAGTAAGTGATAACAAGTTGTTTAATTACATGTAAATCTGTGTCCAAGTATAGTCTGAAGATTAGAAGTAAAAGACACAAAGCATACTTACATGTCCAGAGATATATATATACAGCCACTGGTGTAACTATAGGGGATGCAGAGGATGCGGTTACACCTGGGCCCGGGAGCCTTAGGCTGCCTGTCCACGGGCGTTGATGTATTCCACGGTGGATCTCCGCCGCCTGGGAGCAGGAGCCAGCAGACGGATCTCTGTGGTCAGCCTATCTGACAGTTATGCTCACCGCAGAGAATTGCGGCAATTCACAGCATGCTGCGATTTGCCGGCTGCTAGAGGAGAATCCCTATGATTTTCTGCTTGTGGACAGGCGGGCTGCGCTTTCCATAGAAACACTATGGAAAGCGTGCATTGAATTCCCCACAGCAGGATTATCGCTAGGAAGGCAATGCAATAACGCCAGTGGACAGGCACCCTTAAAGGGCCCATAAGGCCTCTCTTCTCCATATAGGGAGCCCAGCACTATGAATAAAGCATATAGTTGGGGGTCTTGTTACAGGTTTTGCATTGGGGCCCAGGAGCTTCATGTTACGCCTCTGTATACAGCACTATGGTGAAGTTCAGTATAATTTCTGAATAGCCATCTAAACTATTCTGTAGTTGTTTGCCTAAAAGCTGACTTCAGATCCGGAGATACTGATCCAGACAGATGATCATAGAGTGATATCTTCTAAGTTTTAAGCCTAAATTGTGTTCTTTAGTACAATTATTCTTTTTTTTTAACCATAACTCTTATTCTCCTGTAAACCCACAAACACCTACAGTATATTTGTATGTACAGTTTCAACTTTCATCACCAAAGGATGATTCCTAAAACTTAACTTTTATTTATTTCTTAAAACTGTAGGCTCCAAAGACAAACAAAAACATAAAAAAGGTATTTCTATGAGTGAATACATTCCCCACCACCCCTATTCAGTGGTTCTTATAACTCCTAGGTATGAGTAGGCCACAGAACCGGATAGAAACACCTAAAATAATGTATCCAATCTACCCGACTAGAATCTCATCCTCACGATAATTTAGTAGGATGGAGATCTACCGTTTCCCTGAAAATAAGACATAGCATGATTTTCCAGAATTTTTGAGGATGCAAAATGATTTTTCAGGCTTTTTTGAGGATGCTTGAAATATAAGCCCCACTCCAAAATTAATCCCTGCTAACAGTTAATTAAAAAAGCCAATTTAAATAGTGTCCAGGCAGCTATACATGTAAAAAAGTTAAACCTTTTTGAACAAAAATTAATATAAGACACTGTCTTATTTTCCGGGAAACACAGTATTCAGGTATTGGTTGAGATCGGTTCCCTTCATTTAGGACTGTATATATCCGTCTTCAACCATTAAGGACTTATAGCCTGTGGGTAGCTTTGTCTATAGTTTTAAGAAATGCTCTAAACAGTAGCCCACATGGTCAGAGGGCTCTTTTAAGTCCCATTTTGATGGTTTTGTGTAAAATGGGTGTAGTTTATATGCAGCAGGTGTTTTCAGCTCTGTCTCTAATAAACTAAAGGTCCCCTTAGGTGAAAAAAATCAATAGATCTGGACTAGGTAACATAGGAATTCCAGATCTTAGTTCGGCTAATACGTGCCCTTCTGGATAGCTCTTTTTAGAGTCCAGTGTTCACTACACAAGTAATAGACTGTAAATTAGACCAGACCCAGACACAGCGTTACTAACTCCTTCTAAATTATTCTAAAATATGGTACCGAAATCCCAATTCACGATTGTGGTACCTCCTAATCATAGACTGTGGATCATTATTCTTTGTTCTAATTTCTCGTTCTCACAAGATTAGTATTATCTTAAGTTCTTTTAATCATTTGCTTGGTTCTAGCTTTGGTTCAACGCGTTTTTGTCGTTTGCACGACTCATCAGGAACCTAAGTCTAACTGAACCTTCCCTGTGTACATCTGAGTACCAAGCTGTACACTAGTTTAATATCTGAATTAGGGTCAATGCACACGGACGGAAATTCTGCAGCGAGATTTCCTGCAGAATTTCCGCCCGCACACGCTGCCGTAGGATTGCATTGGTTTATGCAATCCCATGCAGACAGCTGCGATTTCTGTGCAAACCTCGCAGAGGCCCGCGCAGAAACGTCAGCGCTGACGTGCCGGGTCTGCTCTCTTAATGTGCGGCTGTGCGCCAGCTGGCACATCACAGAGCAGAGAGAAGACATCAGAGGAGGTAAACTGCGGGTCACTGCAGGGGCACGGGTCGCATCCTGCTGCGAGAATTCTGTATTCACCCATAGCTAGGCCTACAGGAACCCAGTTAGTCAGTAATCTTTATTGTTTTTCTAGGATAGAAATTTTCAGAGTGATCTAATAGTCTGAATAAATAGCCTAGATTAGATCTAATTCTACTGAGGTGTCATGGAGAGCCTCTTACATGTCCCCCCACCCCGGGATAGAGAACAATCTCTCCAGGCTAGATCCTAACTTTGTCTGATTAAAATAATCCAAGCTAGTTTAAACATGTGTGAATAATACCACAGAAAAACCACTACCTATCCGGAACCAAGATGACCATAAATAGATCAAGCCAAGAAATAACAAACATAGTCACTAGAGATGAGCGAGTATACTCGCTAAAGGCAATTGCTCGAGACTGAAGGTTCAGGTGCCG